>NW_027132434.1:0-1200000 GCF_026122565.2 Emydura macquarii macquarii
CTGCTCTAAATAAATATTCTACACTGAAGAAAAGCCATACAAATGCACTGGAAGTACAACAAAGGTTTCCACAAACTAACACTTTAGAACAAGCCATATAGGACCGTATTAAATGTGGGAAAAGTTGTATCAATTCATCTCTGGGCTGATACATCAATGTTGAAAAGAAACCCTATAAGGGAATGCTTTGAACAAAATTTAACAGTCAAAGATCTGTAGAAAACACACCAGCATACTACATGCCAGCTAGATTTGGTGTTCAGTTCTCTACTATCATGGACACACCTACTTAGCTCAGTGTCCAGTTCTGAACTGACTTTGGATCAGTTTGTTCATGTGATGTATGCAAGAATAGCTGGAGAGGATCGACAAAACTGCTGCTCAGTGGCCACTAAACCATGTAGGTGCCTAAACTTGCTCAGCACCTAAGTTTTTGCAGTGAAAGTTCCCTGGTACCTATGTTTCTGCTTCTGGGCATGCACACTGCTGCTTCAGGCTGGCATCCAGATGCCTGATCTCCCACCTAAACCATATAGATATCCACGGACCAGGAGAGAGAGAGGCATTTGGCCACCTAAGTTGTGTATGGGGCCTGCTCCAGTAGATGTGCTCGGAGGCCATCTTAACTCCACACAAAACAGCTGGGGAGTAGGGAAAAAAAGAGGCAGCCACCTCTTTTATAATCTTTAGCCAAGACCACCTCAGTCGAAGTCTCCCCTGCCTGAGGAGCAGGGATTTAAACTAGGACCTGCTACCACTCTGGTGAGTCGAGGAGCAGTGGGTGCTGTCCCAGGTTCTCTGCTCCATGTCCCCTTCAAGTTCCCTCCGTTTAGCCCTTTGATCTCCATGCCCGTCCCTGTTTTTTCATTCGTTGTCCCCTGTAATTAGTTGAGTCCAGGTCCCATAGCTTCTCCCCTTAGGCTGGGGGAGGGGCTTTTAGCTGTGGGCGGGCACAAGTCCACCCACATCCTGGTACTCAAATAGAACCACTCTGGTGAGCACCCTAACCCTGGAATATAGTCATTCTAAATCTCTGGTCCAATTACTATTTCATTAAAGTGGAACAACTTCACAAGGAAAGACTGAGGGAGACCCACATCAGAATTTTTCCATATCCCAGTTAGACAGGGTGCTGGGGGTAAACCCCTGGTCAGCCCCCTGCCAAGCTAGCTTTGCTAGCTCAGGGGCAGCTGTGTGTAGGCACAGGCTGAGCAGGTGGGGGTGTGGGGTTTGATTAGGCCATGAGCTGCAGCTGCCCTGCTGGCCCAGCAGGGTTTATAAGCCAGACTCCAGAGAGGAAAAGAGTGGGGGTATGTTGTGTCTCCCTAAACCCTGAGCAGCCCCAGCAATGGCTGGCCTAGGCAAGGCCCTGTGTGGTGTAGGAGATTCTTGTGCACATTGTAAATAAATCACTGGTGACTGCAAGCTTGAGGGTCTGAGTCCTTTGTGGTCAAGAGGGACACTGAAAAGAGGGAGGGTGAGGGGATGCTGTGCTACACATGGGGGCTTCTCTGGGATGTTAGTTCCAGCATGATTGAAAAGTGGGAGCCCGGAGATAAAGGAGACCTTGCAGTGGGTGGTGAAGCAGCAAGAGATGATGGGGAAGGCCCTCCAAAACCTCCAGGAATCGCACCAGGTAGAAAGAGAGACCTTGCTGACCTGGCAGGCGGATCAGCAGAAAACCCTGCAAGACTTTATAAAGGAACAAGCTGGGGGTCCAGCAACAGCTCCTACAGACACGGGGGAGTCTCGTGGCGGGGGATGGTACCCAAGCACCGGAACAGGGGCTTTGTAAAATGGGCCCAGACGATAATCTGGATGTGTTCCTTGGCACCTTTGAACAGGTATGGCGGCTGGTTGGGACAAGGCGACCTGGGCCCTGTGACAGGCACCTTATTCGGTGGGGGAGGCCCAGGCAGCCTACATGGCCCTGGGTGAGGATCAGGCCTGTGACTATGAGGCAGTGAAGGTGGCTATGCTGGACCAGGTCGGGCTGTCCACAGAGCGATACTGCCAACAACTTCGGGCAGCAAGGTGGATGGGGAATCAGCAGCCCCGGGCGTATGCCCAAAGATTGGGAGACTGGGCCACCCCGTGGCTGCAGCCCTTTACCCGGAAAGTGGATGAGATTATGGACATAGTGGTCCTGGAGCAGTTTTTACAGGGACTCCTGGATAACATATGGGTCTGGGTAAGGAGACATCAGCCTGATACAGGAGAGACGGCCATATGGCTGACAGAGGACTATATGGAGGTGGATACCCCCAGAAAGGTGGGTAAGCCTGATACAGGTCCCAAGCTGGGGCAAGGCCCAGAGAACCCTACCTGGAAGGGCTCCAGAGAAGAAAGGGGGGGCAGTCAGGGAGCCCCCATGGGGGCCTGAACACTCGTATGCTGGCAGTGCAGCCAACCCGGACATAAGCGGCAGGAATGCCCACAGATGGATTGTGGGATGGGCGAGTTTTGTGGTTGGACTAAGGTGATGGGTAGGAGGGAGGATGAGAAGTGTGTCCACCACACCTGTGAGGGTGGGGAGCAAGTCCCGGAGGGGCTTAGTGGACACACATTCCACCTGCACCCTTGTCCAGAGGGGGCTGATGAAGCCGCAATGGAGGATCCCTGGGGTGGGGACTGAATGTGGAATGCATCCACGGGGACATGTTGTGGTACCCATTGGCCCACGTGCCCCTGGAGGTCCAGGGCTGGTTTCAGTGGAAACGAGTAGCGGTAGTGAGGGGACTGCCCTACCCCGTGATGGTGGGCATGGACTGGGAGAAAGAAAGAGGGGTAGGAGTACAGCACCTAGTGGGGGAAACCCCCTGGGTTTCCCTAGGGAGGGGTCAGGAACCCCTGGGGCAGGAGGCCTGAACACAAAAGAAATTCCTAAACAACAGGAACTCAGTGAGGACAGAGTAAGGCAGCCCCAAGAGCTGGAAGGCAGAGGGAGGGAAAGTATAGAGAAGGACATAGGGGGAGGGCGCGTAGGGCACGCCACCAAGGTGACCAGGGGCAAATGAATATCCCCCATATGACCCCAGGTGGGAGAGTTCCTGGCCCCACCTGTTGGGCTGGACATCCCTGAAGTCCCAGACAACCTCCACAACCTATGGGGGGCACCACCCCTGACCCCGTGTGGATTTTGTGGGTGTGGGGAGAGTGAATGCCAGAGCCCGAGGGCCACCCCAGAAAGAGGAAGAATCCCCCAGTTGGGACCCCCCCCCGCAGATGAAGAAGGGGGAGGGGAAGAAGAAACCTAACAGTTTCATGGGAGGGGGGGAGGTGCGTGACAGGATGCTAGGGGGTGAACCCCAGTCAGCCTCCCACCACGCTAGCTTAGGGGCCACAGAGTGGGTAGCCGGGCTTGGGTTTGATTGCCTGAGCGGATGCAGCTGTGTGCAGGCACAGGCTGAATAGCCTCCTGGGGGTTTAATTAGGCCATGAACTGCAGCTGCCCTGCTGATCAAGCAGGGTTTATAAGCCAAGCCCCCAAGAGTTTAAGGGGCCAGAAGGGAAAGGAATTTGGGGGGAGAGGAGGAAGTTAAGAGGAGGTGCCTGTCTTCTTGGATCCTGAGCAACCCCAGCAATGGCTGATCCAGACAAAAGGCCCTGTATGGTGGTGAGAGAGTCTTGTGCACGTTGTAAATAAATCACTGGTGACTGCAAGCTCGAGGGCCTCTGAGTCCTTTGTGGTCCAGAGGGATACCGAAGAGAGGGAAGGTGAGGGGATGCCGTGCTACATCCAGTAAAGTTCCTGCTTTGCATTTGGTAGAAAAACATTTGTGCTGCTAAACTAATACTTCAAAGAGGATTACTGGATGCTTTGATTTCCTTCTAAGTATTAGAACAAAGCTGGAGGAATACACCTAGCTCTATTTCATTTACTACTTTTCATGTTTCTCTTAGAATTTTCATACTTGGGAAAAATTCAGTTAGAATAAAAGCAACAAGCCTGCTTTTCAGTCTTACATTTCATGAGAAATTTGCCAAAATCAGACTAGTTTTAATCTAAACATGAAATTCCTCTGTTATTCATCTTCTGCTCATTTGATCCTGAATTTAAAGCATTATACTGGATTTTTCATAAATGTCAGAATACGACTGACTTCACCATAGGTTTGGGCACAAACAGAGCTAAAATAATCCCCATGCTTTATAATGCAGCATTTTAATCTTTTTCCTGGCCAAGAGGGAGAGAAGCACTGAGGAAACATTTATTTGAATCATCTCTCTGCACACCTGCAGAGACCTGTACAAGCCAACTAGTCTAGAAGGAGCCAGAAACATCCACAAGAAGGGTGGGGTAGTTACATGGCATTCTCAGTTTTATTCTGAAATTTTATCAGAAGTCTCCATTATCGGAATAGTTTTCCATGTCTGATATCTTCAGTCTGAAATCTGAGCTAGAGTTCAGAGGGGCAAAATGTTATAAATCTAGGAATTTCTTGAACTCCTGTGGTCTTGGCAGCCGATCAGCACAAGACCATAAGATACACTTGCTATCCAGGGCTGGCTCCCCACTACTTTAAACTATTTTGATACAGGAGACTGATTTTTATCCATTAAGGAAACCTCCAGTTACAACATATATGGTCTCAGCAGGTTGCATTTTATGGACTAAATGGGAGAGCAACATTATCATCTCTAAAGACTATAGACAATACAGACATTTGTTTAGCTGTTAGCTAACTGGACTGTGTTGCGATTCTCAGTCCAAGAACAAAGGGAATACTATGAAATGAGGGTTCATACATGCTTATCTGATACAGTGGGGCTGATGGAGTCTTGTAGAACTTCAGGGAAACCCATATTTTTATCTGCTGATCCAAAACCTGTAAACCTTTGGATACAGACAAGATCTTAATTGGCTACTAACTGAAGAATCAGCCCCCTAATAATCCAAGGACTGAAATACTGCTAGCTAAAAGGATCAATTGACCATTGATGACATAAATTGAAGTGTTTAGATAAATATTGATTATAAAAAAAAAAACTGTATTAAGCTCTGAAGAAATCCACAGCACACTACTTTATAGTGTGCCCTAAAATGTAATTTCTGAAAGGGGAAAAGAATACATGTGCTATAGAACTGTAAATATTATGCTGAAGTCTTACATTATAATGTGTAAGAGCAGCAGAGGTATTGAAGTTGTTCTAGGAAGAAAAAAGGTAGATTTATTATCTAAGTAACTTTTAAACAAGATGACTAAGAATCGTTCCAAGTACTAGTTAACTATGTTTATGTATGAAAACATGTATTTGCTATGCAATTATATTGTTCTTACTGTTTAAAGCCAATTGGAAGCTATCATCAACACTTACATGCACCATTTTGAATAGAAAAACTTTGATTTAAACTTTGTATAATGTTTTCCAGAAAGTCCTGAACAGACAAAAACTGGTCTGTGATTTATCAGAGAACTAAGTATCAGGAGAATGTAAGAGTAGGTGTATATAGTTTACTCTATTGTCCATCAACATTAAGGGGGGAAAAAATCTCCAAATCAAACATATCTGAAAGAATACTAATTACATTCCATTTTGTGCAGCTGTTTTCTTTGCTGGGTTGCTTTATTATTGAATTCTATTCTTTCAATGACATGTGATTTGGAAATTGACAGTAATAAGAGCTGGGGAGACTAACTGTATGACAAAGCATTGGGCTAAGACTTTCAAAAAAAATAGGGACTTAATGCTGTGTCTGAGAAAGTTGCACTGATTTTAATTAAATCTGTTTTTAAACCAATTTAATCAATCAATCTAGTGAAAAATCATGTGTGGACATTTATTTTGATTTAACTTAAAACAGGTTCTTATTAAACTTAAGATATTACAAAATATAAGGAATGTCCATGAAGCCTTTTGCACTAGTTTAACTGAACTGGCTTTTAAAAAAAAAAAAAAAATCACACCTTTAAACAGGTGCAGCTTTCTCCTACAGTGAAGTCCTAAACTGAACTCCTATGAGCAAACCCTGATTTTTGGAAGCATGCAGTTCCAATTAAGTTCTGTGGGAGATGTTAGGAGCTCAGCACCTCTGAAAAATAAGGCTATCCATTTTAGGCACCTACATAAGTATTTAGAATCTTGATTTTAGGCACCCTATTTTGGTTTAAGTATACAGATTTACCCTCTCTAGTATGCTACTTTCCCCTGAAAGTCTGTACTTTAAGGATTGGAGTTGTTGTACATCTTGTACAGATTTCAATATATGGCTTCTCCAGTCCTTCCCCACAAAAAGTTTACCATGACAGGTTGCTGTATTTAGGGTATTTTAATAGGTGAGCTTTTCTATATAGTTCTACCACCTTACCCCATATGTGGATATTGTAGCTGTAGACCGAATTACTGATATTACGTGCAAAAGCATTCAACCAATTGTCTGTCACTGTGGATCAACCACTCAGATTCAAAAAGCATGCATCATTTTATAGCATGCAAAGTTACAACTCCATGAAGTTATTTTTAGGAGGGAAAAAAAAAGTTTTAGAAGGTAAATGAGGCCATTTGGTTTCCTCACATCCTTGGGGGAAAAAAGTGAAAAGTAAACCTTCCTCCAGCTAAGAAATCTGTCTTTCCTCCACTAGAATTCAAGTAGAACATTTGTTCTATTAAAGTGGAGGAATTCAGGTTTTAGTTTTGTTTAACATGGGCATATGCTGCTCCTGTACCAGATTCTTTGTCTTGTTCCGTTACATTTAAGAGGGCTTCCTCTTTTAGCTTTGTTTGTCTGAAGTCTTCTCTGACTTTTCCCAATAGGTCTGGCTTGAAGATAACATCTAGTGCAGTCATTGCCAAAGCTTTTGCTGCCCGCAGAGAATAGAACTGTGCTTCTTGAGATCCTGTGGTAAAACCAAAAACACATCACTTCAGGTTAAAAATCTAGCTACCAAAAATCTGTACAATAAGCAAGGCATTCAAATAATTAATATTATTGCAAATAAAACACTTAATTTTTAAAAAGTCAGTCTCAGTGAAGTCTAACTAAAACCAGTATGACTTGTTTTCTACTTGTAGAAAAGTCCAGACATAAAATGCCTGGAAATGAACAACTGAGGGATCCAGCCTATTTCCCAATGTCATATAATCCCATCACTGTTTTTTATTTATTTTTTTAATCTGTAGCAGAAAGCTAGAAAGAAGGGACTGGAAAGGGTTTAGATTAAGTTCTATAGTAAAGAAGAGAGCAAGTAGCTTTAAAAATAATGCCCAAACACTTCATTAATCAACTTAAAGCTGCGCAGTGGTGCCACCCATCCTTCTAGAATGTGGGGTGGCTAACCTTAAGCCTGAAAAGCAGAAAATAAGTTTACAGTACATGCCACCGTTGAATTGCAGCCTTAACTCTGCTGTCTTCAAGCGACACCCCAACACACACACACACACACTCTGAGGGTACGCGGACGGTACACCCTCAATTCACCACCATCACGGATTTATCAGTTCCGCTCAGTCAATTTGGAAGATCCACTCAATCGATCCGGAAGTCAATTCAATAAAACCACTTCCCCAAAAAGCATAGCCCTGCGTCGACAGGTACAATTTCCTGTCGGCATAGTGCAGTGGAGACAGCGTGCTAAAGGGAAGTTATGATGTTAACGAGAGTTACACAAGCTACTGTGCTAGCTTGCGTAACTCCCGTTGACTGCCGCCGAATTTCGCCGGCAGCGTAGACCCAGGCCACACTCTCTCTCATTCTATCCTTTCAGATGTCACAGCATTGTTTGCAACCAGAACACATGACCACTGTAGGACATTTTGGCTAAGGCAAAACTCAGGTTTAACTCGGCTGTAGTGAGCAGGAGCAACTTATACGTGGATTACACAAACTGAGCCAACTCCATGCAAGCCACTTCAGACTGAAATGTTACCACTCCTTTACACTTGCCCAGAGGACTCCTTCTGACACACTGCCTTTACTTATCTCCCACTAAGCCCCCGAGTCATGTATGCTAGACTGCTGACAATCCCCACAACAAAACCAGGTCACTGCTACCGGAACAACCTAGAGAACTCAGCACAAAGTGAGGCACAGTTGATCCCTCAATGTACATTTACACTATTCCACATATCACAGGGACAGCGGTGTCAACCTGCTCCAACTAATCCTGCCACCATTCAATATAGCTACATCTAATAGTAAGCACAGGCAAGTAATCTATCCCTGCACACCCAACCCCTGCTGCTTCAAGCCATATACACTACCAGCTCCAACCTCCTCTTTGCCACTCCATTTTCATGGTAAACTGGAAGGGGCCATGCCGGAATTCATGCAGATAAATTATGCAATTTAATCTTAACTGTGCCTTAAGTGTCTTGGTATTTTATTTCCTTGGCTTTTTTTTTTTTTGGGGGGTGGGGGGAGAGGGGGAGGAATAGTTTCCAAGAACCCCACTATATCACAACCCAGGTCTTCTTTCCTTCCCCTCCCACCAACTGCCCCTGACTCCCTGGCAATGATTACTCTACCAACAGAATGCAATGGCTGCATGCTTGTCCCTTTACTGCCCCTGCATCATCTCCTCCTCTGTCTCTCTGCTAATCCAGCACAGCAGAGTTCTTCCTCCTCAGCCCACCTCTGCACCAAGATGGGTGATTGCACAGGACCCACAGGTTGAAGAGCTGGAGAGAGGATGCAGGAACAGTGGAGGGACTAACAGAGTAATTGGGGACAGAGATAAAGCTTCCCAGCATCCCCAACTGTACAGCTGTAATCCTCTCCTTTCCACCCCACTCTTCCCTGCACTGCTCCAACACCTGCCACATCTGTCCTCATTGTTCAAACTCCCCCACCACTGCTCTGATAGCACTCCAGCTCTTTGAACATTACCTCCATCACTACCATAGCTCTAACCCTCCCCATGCATATCCAGCTGCTTCAAGCTACCCTTCCCTCCCACCCACCCTCAAAATACCCCCATATGCTCATTCAATGATCAGCTTGAAGAGGCCATGTGGAAGTGGTGGGGCTGCAAGAAGTGTACACCAGCTGGAGGCAGGAGAATGGAGATGCAGAGTCACTACCCCAGATTTGGGAATAGTGTACAGCCTCCAACTTTCCAAAAAACTAAGATGCAACATGAACAATTTTAGAAAGATTAGATTTCTTTCTGAATAACTGTGGGGCACAAATCTGAAGAAGAAAGTCAGGTTTCTAACATGGAGCTATCTTCAACCTTAAATATGGAACACCTACTATCACTCAGTTTTCAATATGAAAATATGACAAGTGTTCTCCAGCCAATTTTAGTTTCTGTGTCTGTTTCAACTTTTAAAAGTTACAATTTTGATTGAGGAACAACTTTTAATTCTTCAATCCCAGCTTTTTTTTTTTTTTTTTTTTTTTTTAAAAAGAGTCTCCGGTCAATGATGATGCAAGTTATATCAGCAACTCTTTGTGACAAAGTTTATTTTTGTGTACGGTTGTGCGAAGTAAGGCCAATCCTTGATCCACAGATGCAGCTACATATACTGCAGATTACCTGCAGTTGATGGAATTACTGGGATGGCCTTTCTCCTCTCTCTCCTTTCCTCTCTCGTCTTTGCTTGTTTGATTTTGAAGTTTTTGATGACTAAGTGACAGTGCTACCTCCAACTCTACCTGCTGAGGGCCAAGTCCTCCCAGCTATTGGTATTGATGTTGCAGGCCTTAAGGTTTTGTTTGAGTATCCTTGTATCTCATAATGTGGCCTTTCCTGTTATCTTTGTTCATTTTTCAATTGGCTGTAAAACACAACTTTAAGAATTCTGGTGTCCTCCATCCTCCTCACATGTCCAGCCCACCGAAACTGGGCTCTCAGCACCATGCCTTCCATACTTGAGATTTGAGATGCTTTCCATACTTGAGATTTTAAAGACCTCTATGTTGGGGATTCTATCATGCCATCAAATGTTACATGGTGGAACTGCTCAAGTTGCTTGAGGTGTCTGCGTTAAAGCCACATTCAATAAAAGTGTTTGTCCTAAAGTATTAATGGATATTCTTCTATATTTAAAGAACACCTATACATTATAGTCCCGTTCACTTCAAAAGCACTTACCTGCAGCTGCAGTGTATAGCTCAGTATGGTTCAATGCATCTGAGCCAATGTAAAAATAGGGATGAATCCCAGGAACCACATATGTAACATTTCCAAAGTCAGTAGAACCTAGGAAGAGTCAAAGGAAGTTGCTCAGTGAACAAGTGTACAGATTTTAAGACAAATAAAAGCTTGGATGCTTTAAAAGGTCTGGAATATACACCTGTACTGTAGTAAAACACTATAGTATCCCTGTCTAGAACATCATATCTGGTCATGTTACTAACAAAGCAGAGTCAATACCTTCTTGATTTTGCACTTCTATTTACCAGCAATGTATATGAAACAAGTTAACTCAAATACAGTGCCTCCTTACAACACAGATCAGTAAGTGAAGAGATTTATAAAAGATCCATTCTTCCTCATAGTGACAGGATTTGAGGTGACTGGAGATACATAAGCCTTCTATAACCACTGTGCCCAAAGGTCTGTGCCATAAGAAAGCACTTGTGCAGATCCAATAGTTACTGTTCTCTGGAAGGCTTCCAAAGCTCAGCAGCAACAGATTAGTGCCATCCCTCAAGTGTGAATATACCAAAGTAACGTTCTTGAAAAACTTGATACTATAGTAAGCAGCAATTTCTTTGGTGTGGCTTCTATTTATTCTCATTTGTGGGAATCTAAGCAAACTGTACAACTCAAAGTAGGGCTGATTTCTAGTGAAACAAGGATTGCAGAAGAGCTGGTGGAAAGTAAAATCGCCTCTAGATACCAAATCAAGAGAGATTAGTATTTTGTAAAGATATTTACAGACTGCTACATAGCAGTGCTGTAGATTTTTACAATGGGGACATTATAGAGGTATGTCATCAGTTCAGTCTCACCCCTGGTCAATGGAGTTCTAACATCTTGAGGTAAGCGCAGTATCTCAATGCACAGCATGAACCATTTAGACAAGTGCTGATTGGAAATGGCTTTCCCTTCACACTGATCATTCAAGAGCTACAGTCTTTCCTACTTTAGGAATGACATGGAGTCTAGTTTTCCCACGGAGAGTGGCATGAGGAGTCCGAATGCTGGGTGTGACGGGACCAGCTCTTAGAATCATAGAATCATAGAATATTAGAGTTGGAAGGGACCTCAGGAGGTCATCTAGTCCAACCCCCTGCTCAAAGCAGGACTAACCTCTGCTATATCATCCCAACCAGGGCTTTGTCAAGCCGCAGCTTAAAAACCTCTAAGGATGGAGATTCCACCACCTCCCTAGGTAACCCATTCCAGTGCTTCACCACCCTCCTAGTAAAAAACTTTTTCCTAATGTCCAACCTAGACCTCCCTCCCTGCAACTTGAGACCGTTGCTCCTTGTTCTGTCATCTGCCACCACCGAGAACAGCCTAGCCCCATCCTCCCTGGAACCCCCTTTCAGGTAGTTAAAGGCCGCTATCAAATCCCCCCTCACTCTTCTCTTTTGCAGATTAAACAAGCCCAGTTCCCTCAGCCTCTCCTCATAAGTCCTGTGCTCCAGCCCCCTAATCATTTTGGTTGCCCTCCTGGACTCTCTCCAACTTGTCCACATCCTTTTTGTATTGGGGGGCCCAAAACTGGACACAATATTCTAAATGCGGCCTCACCAATGCCGAATAGAGGGGAATAATCACTTCCCGTGACCTGCTAGCAATGCCCCTCCTAATGCAGCCCAATATGCCATTGGCCTTCTTGACAACCAGGGCACACTGCTGACTCATATCCAGCTTTTTATCCACCGTTACCCCCAGGTCCCTTTCTGCAGAGCTGCTGCCCAGTTCGTCGGTCCCCAGTCTATAGCTGTGCATGGGATTCTTCCTTCCTAAGTGGAGGACTCTGCACTTATCTTTGTTGAACCTCATTAGATTTCTTTTGGCCCAATCCTCCAGTTTGTTTAGGTCACTCTGTATCCTATCCCTACCTTGCAGGGTATCTACCACTCCCCCCAGCTTAGTGTTGTCCTTGGGCTTCCTGTATGGGCTAGGTGAGCGGGGTCGCGGCACCGGGGAAAGGCGATGTGAGTCTGGCAACCTGCATCGCCCTGCTCCATAGCAGTGCTCCGCTCAGTGACAGTCCTCCAGATAACGGCAGCAGGAGTCCAATCTGGTGGTATCCTGACCCAGAGAGTGTGGCCTGGACTCTGGGGACTGCCTGCACTCTGGTGAGCGGTGCCTCAATGATGGGGACTGATGAGCAGATCTGTCCCTTGATTGACTGCCCCGAGATGCCGGTGCCGGATCTTGGTGCGGCGCCCTGTCATCCCTTGGCGTCTGCAGTATTGGCAGCGCCAGGAGGTCCTTCATAGTTGGAAGGCCTCTCGAGTCAACGGAACTACTAAGTGATGTGGGCCTCTACCACTACCCAGAGTCGGTGGAAGTCCTGGTGCCGGGATCGACACTCGCTGAGGCGAGTGATCCTTCTGAGGTGGGGAGGGTTGGCAGCTTGATGCAGGTTTTGCCAGGTCTTCCCCCCCACCCCCTTAGGCTTCTCTGCAGAAGAGTGTCCCCCATGCCATGTGTATCTTCTTGGACCTCTTTTTCAAAGCCAGAGAGGGAGATTGGTGCTGGGTGGATGAAGCGGGTGCTTGAGGGGCACTGTGCGCTGAGGCCGTCATGCTCAGTGCCAAGTCCAACCTGCTGGGCTCCGAGACCGGTCTAAAAGCCAACTCCATCAGAATGGCCCTGAGGCGGATATCCCAGTCTCTTAGTCCGCAAGCGGAAACTTGTACAGATCTTACACCTCTTACTGGCGAGGGTTTCCCCCAGACACTTTAGACAACTTTGAGGAGAGTCACTCCTCAGCATAGGCTTCTTACAAGAAGTGCAGGGTTTAAACCTGGGGAGGGGGCATGCGCTGCCCCTGGGATTCTAACTACTAACAAACTAGAACTAACTGTAACTAAACAAGTAACTATATACACTAAAACAATGAATAAACCACTAGGTAGATGAGAAGAACTTGCGAAGCCAAGAACGTTCCAGCACCATCACTGGCAGCAAGACAGAATTGAGGGGGGAGGGGAGAGCTGGCGGTACCTATATGCAGGAGCATGTGCATGCTGCTGCAGGGACACTAGAGCCGGCTGGTACAGGTACCACTAAAGGAAAAGGTTTTCTGGTACTGGTGCATGTGGCGAGCACACACACCTAAACTGGGAATGGACATGAGCAAGCACTTGAAGAAGTATGCATCTTCTGAAGATCATTCCATTACTGACTGAGAAAGAAATTATTTGTGCTGATCCTAAGGTGGCCAGATGTTGTGCCACCATTATCAACTCAAACCATGCTGTCAAACAACTTTTGCAAAAACTAGGTGAAGTTAAGATTTTTCACTTCTTTTCACCATCTTGTGTTCCTCTATAGAAGAATATTATTTCTATCAGAAGTCTTCTGACCAATATGTATCCAAGTAACAGGTCTCTACCACCAGATAATCAGACTTATCACACAAGTAGCTTGATCTTTCTAGTTTCTAGAAGTGTATAGGTAGTCAAATTTGATTCAGGAAACACTGACGTTGGCTTGTGGCAGTTTCCTTTGTGGCTGCAGCGTTGTGCCAGCTGCAACAGAGAAGTGCACCAAGAGCTTCAACTACTAAACATAGGGAGCAGAGGTGTGCCTTGAAGCAGATAATGAAACTTTGGTCAGATCACTGAGCATATGATGGAACCCAGAATGACCATCTCCCTATCTCACAAACATCAATGGACGGAGGAAAATCCAAAAGTTTCAAGAAGCTTCATTATGGAGTCTTAGCTTTCATCAGTGATGTTTTCAAGAGCTGCTGGCTCCCTCCCGACCTACCTCAGTGTCTTATGTGGAGGCTCTTCTTCATTCTGACAATTTGAAGTATGCTACCACCTCAAGTGCTGAGGCCTCATACACATGAAGCTGTTGAAGGGATAAAAAGGATCTTATAGTAAAGCTACTCCACAAGGCATAAGGAGAATCAGGTCACAGCAGTGAAGCCATATTGGCACTAAATCAAAGCCAAATCAGGTTCACACTTAGGGATTTCTCCTTCACTCCAGGCTAGTTTTGTGTTAGGTAAGTGAAGTCTTGGAGAGGACAATTTGAAGGATTAAGTAACTCTTCAAAATGCTTAACAGCCTAGGGCAGTGATCCCCATACTTTTCCCGTCACTCCCCCTTCTTACCCGTAATGAAACTTCTCCACTCCACCGCCCCAAAGAGATGCAGGCTGGGGACCTAGGAGTGGGGCCACGGGCCAGGAGCCGGCCACCCCCATGTTCACCATGCCCCCCCTAGGGGGTCATTTCCCACAGTTTGGGGACCACTTGCCTAGGATAACACCTGCAAGCAGATTTACACATTTGTTAGTGACTTTTCTGCTGTATGGACATTGCAGAAGCAACTGAGCAGTCTTCCTTCTCTGTCAACTGTGAGAACAGATATCCTAAAAGAATATATTGAATCCACATTGGACATGCAGCCTCTTACCTTAAAAGAAGTAGAGACCTTGCAAATAGTGATGGAAACGCTCAATACCCAGAATAAAGGCCAGACCATAGAAAAACTTAAGTTTCAAGGTCTCCATAGGCCAGTGACTACATTAGAGTTCCAGGGTTTCTCCCATTTCCCACTACAACAATGAAGGAGCAACACAAAAAGTTCTAAGGACCCAACAATTTAACTGAAGGCAAGGAGGAACACAGCAAAAAATATCCAATGCCACCAAGGCTGGATGGGATGAAGGAGAGCTATAGCAGCAGCAGCTAGAGAGGGGCAGCTTCTGCAGGGGTGCTCCTTTGCTGACCATGGGCAAAGCTGGAAGTTCTGAAGGCAATTGTTAAGATCAGGAGTCGTGAGTGAACACCAGTAGTGGGGAATTCATGCTCTTTCTTACTACCATTGCCCTTAGGGGCCAAGAGAACTTAACAGCTTGGGGTATTCCAACCGTTTTGTGATGGAGAGCCAAGATTCAGGAGTGAGAATCTTAGTCAGGTGGCATCTTCAGAGATGAAGTCCCTCATTACCCTGCAATCTGAGAATATCCGTGCAATCAATACAGAGCTCTATTTCATGCCCTCCCAAACTCTACTACCACATTCCTCACAGCACTGGAGCACTCCAACTTTTGTTGGGAAACCAGTATCTAAGCATGGAGTTACACGCATTTATAAGAGCCCTAAAACCACGAGACTATTCCCCATTGCCATGTCCCATGTTTGCCCAAAAATTTGTGTTTTGTCCTGTTATTAAACTTGAGTTTTTAAAATAAAATGAGTCTGTGTCATACACACTTCAGTCAGTGCTAACATTCAAACACGGTGACTATAGGTAGCAATATATGCTCAGTACAATTAACGTTCAAGAAGCAACCACTAGAGGAGGAGTAATTCAAGGCGGCAAGTAAACACTGCCTGGCTGAATGCATTACATAAAGACACATTACTGGGAATCATCAAAATGTTCTTTCAAAGCCTCCTTCATTCGAATAGCCACCTGTGGTGCCCCTCTAATTGCCTTTGTATCTGGCTGCTCAAAAAGCACGGCCAGCTCATCAGCTTCAGCAGTGCACCCCTGGGGAAATTTCTCCTCCTTCACTTTGCAAATATTATGCACAGGACAGCAGGCCACAATGACTATCGGAGCATTTTCTTCATTAAAATCTAACCGGCCAAAAAGACAATGCCAGCAACCTTTTAATCGGCCAAAGGCATGTTCAAGGATCATTCAGCACCTGCTTAGCCTATTCTTGAAGCACTTCTTGATGCTGTATAGATTCTCGGTATAAGGTTTCATGAGCCACAGGAGCAAGGGATATCTAAGGATCACTATGTACATTTCCACATCCCCCATTGGAATCTTGTGGTCTGGAAAAAGTCCCAGCTTGCAGCTTTCTATACAGTCCAATGTTCCGAAAGATGTGTGCATCATGCACATTCCCTGACCACCTTGCACTGATGTCAGTGTTACAGCCCCGGTGATCCACCAGCACCTGCAAGACCATGGAGAAGTAACCCTTTCGATTGATATACTTGGTTGCAAGATAGTCGGGGCCAAAATTAGAATATGCGTTCCATCTACCACTCAGCTGCAGTTAGGAAATCCCTTTGCCTCGAAGCCATCAATTATTTCCTGCATATGATAGTCATGGTCCTTCATCGCAGGAGGCGATTAATGGCCTTGCACACTTGCATCACTACAACCCCCACAGCGGACTCCCAAACTGATTTGCAACTGATTGGTAGCAGTCCACAGTTGCCAGCTTCCACACGATAGCCACTCACTTTCCCACAGTGAGTGCAGTTCTCATTCTGGCATCTTTGCGCTGCTGTGCTGGGGTGGGCTCCACACACAGTTCTAGGAAGGTGGATTTGCACATCTGAAAGTTCTGCAGCCAATGCTCGTCATCCATGCATGCATCATGATGTGATCCCACCACTCAGTGCTTGTTTCTTGAGCCCAGTACTAATAGTCCACTGTGGCAAGTGAATGCCAGCAGCAATCCTAACTTATCTGTTTCCATGGGACACTGATTCACTCTGTTTCACAGCTTGTTAAATACTGCAGGACTAGCCATATTGTGCTCATAACACTCATCACTATGGTCAACAGCTCAGGATTCATGCTCTCAGGCAGAGATGGCGGGCACACAGTTTATAAGAGCTGTTGAAAAACAGTGTGAAATGAAGTCGGAAGTCCATGGAATGATGGGACAAAGAAAAAACGGTTACCTACCTTTCGTAACTATTGTTCTTTGAAATGTGTTGCTCATGTCCATTCCAACTAGGTGTGCACGTGCCGCGTGCACAATCGTCAGAAGGATTTTTCCCCCAGCAGTACCCGTCGGGTCAGTGCAGGCGCCTCCTGGAGTGGTGCCCTCATGGCATTGTATATAGAGCCCTGCCAACCTGCTGCCTCCTCAGTTCCTTCTTACCGCTTGGCTCCGACAAGACAGGTAGGTCTTGGAATGGACATGAGCAATACATCTCGAAGAACAGTTACGAAAGGTAGGTAACTGTTTTTTCTTCGAGTGCTTGCTCATGTTGATTCCAAGTAGGTGACTCCCACACTGACCCTAGGAGGAGGGGGTCGGAGCTCACAAGATGGCTGACTGAAGCACCGCTCTTCCAAATGCTGCATCATCTCTAGCCAGTTGGTTAATGGCATAATGTGATGTGAACGTGTGGATGGAAGACCACATTGCAGCTCTACAGATCGCCTGCGTGGGGATTTGTGCTATAGATACGGGGAGAGTACTTGCAGACACAAGGTAAAGAAGCTCCAACGACCATCACGGGCAGCAAAAAGGAACTGAGGAGGCAGCGGGTCGGCAGGGCCCTATATACAACACCATGAGGGTGCCATTCCAGGGGGCGCCTGCACTGACTCGATGGGTACCATGGGGGGAAAAAGCCTTCCGACGACTGTGCATGCGGCGTGCACACACCTACTTGGAAATGACATAAGCAAGCACTCGAAAAAGAACTGCATCATGGGACGGTGAGCACACTTCCATGATGCACCAGTCTGTTCTCAGAACTCTGAGTGGCAGAGGGTGATGAATTGCACACTGGGATAGCTATCCACAATGTAATGCTCTCTGTCAATATAAGAGCAATAACTGTGGACATGATCTGTCAACACAAGGAGCGTTGTGTGGACATACACAACTGTCATTATTAAAGCAGCTTATGATTGTTGACATAACAAATCGACTTAACTCTGTAGTGTAGACTTGGTCTATAACAGATCGAGTCACAGTGCTCATATTATCTAAAAACAGAGTTCCATATTTGCCTGTAAAAATCCTATGCTCAGAATTCTGTATCTGCCCAGCACTTCCTCATTACATTCTATGCATTTGGGTGTCAGTGATAGAAATAATATTTGGGGGTTTTGTGGTCTAATTTAGAATTTTTAGAAAAAAGCAATACTTTGCCTTTCATCTTTAGAACTTGGGTTTTCACCCATTCAAATAAATTTGCAGTAATCAACATGAAAGTGTGGGTTAATATAATCCTTTTGAAGAATTTGGTTCACTCATTTGCCTTCCTTACTGATCAAAGTAATCTTCACTTAATTTCTCCTCATTTCTATTTGGAATATGTGCAGTTAATAAGAAATCCTGATCATGTTCTGACATTTTAAGTCATAGTCAAAGCAATCTTTGAGAGATCTAACCTCAAAAATGAAATAAAACAAGAATTCCATTATTACCTGATGGACCATTCAAAACAGACTCGTCTGCAATGAATTCCATTCCAAGCTTTTTTCCATTCTCTATGTAAGTTTTCTCCAAGCTCTTGTTCTGAAGCACGTTGTAGTAGTCATGCTCTCCACCCTTGATTTCCACCTTACCAAGAAAAGAGAATGGTTACATTTTCAAGGCAATGCTTGACCAAAAATGTCATGTTATTAAACTAATCAATGCTTCATTTACATTTTATATCCTAGAGAGATTTAGAGCAAAGACTGATAGTATTATTTTCTTATCAAAAGCAGTGAGCCCTTGACTGTCAGCATTAGTCAATTACTGCTGCTCTTGGACCAAAAACAAAGTTGGGGAGTTCTAACAGTGTCACATTAAGAAGCCAAGTCCCAGAAGTGAGAATCCTGGTGGAAATTATCTTTAGAAAACAGAAGTTATTAAGGTCTGGTCTACACTACAATATAAGTCACCTGTATGAGCTTATGCTCAAATTAGTCTCCGGCCAAAATAAGCACCCCATTACAGCAATGCAGTAAAAACACCACTCTCTTCATCCCGAAGTGTTGAATCATGGTGAACCTACTGAGGTTGATGCAGCACTAGTATAGACACTGAGTGACCTGCGTCAACCTTAACAGTCTTCCAGAAGCTGTTCCACAATGCCATGTTCCCTGCAATAGTGACCGTTCTGGTCACAATTGTCAATTCCACTGCCCAGGGGTCATAGAGACTGGAAACCACACACCCGCTCAAAAACATCCTTTATTTTTTTCTGATTGCCCATCTTGATGAGCACATCTAGCAGCTCTCCCTTGCTGGGCAGCTGCACACAACTGACCATGCCAACTCCATGCACTAGAGACTAAACGCGCTCTTGCCTGGAGCAGACAAGTATTGGATCTCCTGGGCCTGTGGAAAGAGACGAGACTTGCAAGCAGTTACAAACCAGATGTACAAAGGTGAACATCTAAGACAAGACTGCATATGGCATACAGGAGAGATATGACAGGTATAAGCAGCAGTACCATTAGAAAGTGAAGGAACTATGCCAAGCAAACCCCAGGATCAGGAAGAACAACTGAGCTGGTGCTAAGCCACAGACCTGCTGGTTTTATGAGCTTCATGCCATATTTCCCAGAGTCCACCAGCACTGTGCAGAGCACTGTGAATACCTTGGAGAAGCACAAGACAGTCTCACTAGCTAAGCTTAGACGATACTCATGAAGGAGAAGGAACCTTAGATAAGCATGGGTGTGCATTTTTCCTTACATTTAAATTTAAAGATGGCACCCAGCTCATCCCCAAGTTAACAAGACATAGGTATCGACTTTTCATTCTTTTACTCGTACAAAAAAGATAGTGATACAACAAACAGAGGTAGAGTCAGCATCTGCTTTTTGTTCCCCTGTAGGAGGGACGGCCATGCAGAGCTGTTTGATTATATAACATAAGGGTTGTCCCTTGTGTCTTCCTGGAGAGATCTCAAAGAAACTTTCATGGAGATACTCCGCAATACTCTCCCAAACATTTCTAGGGATGGTAGCCTTATTTCTTCCCCTGCAGAACACTTTCCCATGCCATTCCATGATGAGTTTGGCTGCCACCACTGCAAATTTGTGGCAAACAGGCCCTGGCAGCTTCAGGACATCAGCAGTAGCTGTGATCTGTGTGCCTTTCTTACACTCAGGAGTGAGATATCAACTAAAAACACCACTGCCTGTGGAAAATAGCACCAGTGCCATTGCTTTTTACTTATACCCATGCAATAGGAAAAGAAATGTTATTATTTCATGCAGCTGAAATTCCTTCCCTGCTCCCCATGGGCTACACTCATCATGGCTGGGGTTGGAGAATGGTGCTATGCAGAGGAGCTCCAAAGCTAAAGTGTCAATAAGCAGGTCTTATTAAAAGTTTTTATGGGAATAAAAGAAGGGCATTTTGAAATTATCCTTCCCTTTCCATTATAAGGGTATATCCAATGATACATCTGTTTTTAATCAGCAGCCTTGAAGTATGCCCCACCCACAAAACACCTGATTCTGATGAAGAGAAAGAAGAGGACATGTTCAGTGAGATCCTGCAAGCCAGTGCTGCACCGGAGTGCAAACAAAGGGCCTGGAGGGCCAACACAGCAGATGACACAGGGAACGAAAGAGTGGACAGGAGAAAGCCCCAAGACAAGGAGAGGGAAATGGATCGGACATAATGGGTCTTTACAGGCAGCAAAACAAAGTTGCTACAGACCCTGGTTGACCTACAAGTCCAAAAATCCCAGGCCCTCCATCCTTTGCAGTCCTTAGAAAACTCCATGGTAGCAGTTACCTACAGTCTCCAGCATACCACAGGACATCATAGACTGCAGCACTCGAGGCTGGGGGGACAGCAAGGAAAACAACAACTTCACATACACCAATTGTGATTCTCACAGGTCAGCATATAGGTAGCCACAACAGCCCATATTTGTGCACTGAAATGGACAGAAATATTTGCTGCCTTTCCCATTTTAAAATTCTGTTCCGTTAATTTATCTTAAAAGTTTGTATTGTACTGCCAGTTTCAGCACCGAGTGGTAAAAACAGTGCAGAAAAACAAACTTCTATTTTTTTAAAATAAAATTATCTTTATTAGTTCCACAACGCATATCAAAGAATGCATAGCAGTGATCAAAGAACCCAGTGTTTGTAAATGTACAGAACCACAGAACTTATAGGTTCAGGAAACCACCCAGTCATATTTATAAAGGTACAGCACTACACAATTCTTAACAGCATCCACTCTCCAGGCCCAGAGAACAGTGCAGCACAGAACGCTACTGTGGTTGACCATTTAAATGTATTTCAAAGGCTCCCTTACCCGCATAGCTCAACGTTGAACTCTTGTAATGCCCCGTGTCTCGCTGTTCGAACTCAGCAGACAGCTACTCCACCTCTGCCCTTCGCCCTGGCAGCAGCTCTTTCCCCGACAGATACTATGTAGACCACAACAGGCAGTTACAACCATTAGGCTATTTTTCTCACTGAGATCCAGCCTAGTGAGTAACGACCATCACATACCTTCAACATACCAAAAGGTCATTTAATTGCTTTCTACACCTGCTGAACAGGTAGTTGACTTTCCTTGCTGTTGTTGAGGTGGCCAGTGAGCTCAGGGAGCAAGGAATAGGCTGGATCCCCCAGAATCACTATTGGCATTTCAGTATCACCAATTGTAATCCACCAGTCAGGAAAGAACATTCCTGCTTGCAGATTTCTGAATAGTCCTGTGTTTTTAAATATGTATGTCATGCACTTTCCCTGACCAGCCGCCCTTGATATCAATGAAGTATCCACAGTGATCAAACAATATTTGCATAACTATAGCAAAGTAGCCCTTCCTGTTGATGTATATGGCAAGATGCTCTGGTTCCAAAACAGGGATATGTATGCCATCTATCACCTCATCACAGTTTGGGAACCCCACTGCAGCAAATCCATCCACCATGTCCTGCACATTGCCAAAAGTCAAGTCCTGCACAGCAGGAGACAATTAATGGACCTGTATGACAACATTAATGCACCTGTATGACAACAGCCATGTGGGGATAGTTAAAGTTAGCTTAAGTTTGGTTAAGAAAATAGCTGCTTTACAGTTTATGGCTAGTACGGAAAAGGCCTCAATCAGCAAGTAAAAGGTCATGAGAATAAGTAATATTGCTTACAGTATAGGAAAGATGTATGGTTCAAAAAGTAACTGATAAAAGCAAGAAGCTGCAGTAATAAGACAAAGGAAAACTGTCTTAAGAGAAAAACATAAACCGTCACACTGTTCTACTGATAGGCAAGGAGAGCAAGGGGAGGGGATAAGATAGGAAAGTAGCAAGGATGAACTGCTTCAAATTGGGTTTTTGCTAAAACTAGCAAGCTAGCTGAAGTGTATGATATGAATTTGAAGGTTCTTTGTCAGATCCTACCTGATCATCCTGGGGCATGCCAGAATGAGATGTCATCCCTCATCTGGCCTATTTGTAAGTATACTGATCACATGCTTATGAATACTTTATTACAGTATTGGATGCAGTGACTGATTATTTTTAGGTTGTTACACATTTTTAGAGCAACTGTACATTGGCCATTTAATAAAGGAATTTATGGTTAAGTTAGTGTCTGGTGGCTTCCCCGCACTAAAATTAATCATTTAAAATATTATTAATTCCAATAAGCCACAACTGTTGATTTTCCACTAACCAACAGCAATCTAGCATAGCAAATTCCAGAGTGCTATTGCCACTTGCTTCTCCATTTTCAATGCAGATCTCTTTCTATTATGTCTGGGAGGGAGAGGAGTTAAATGCTAATGTGGACACAGGAACAAAGGGATATAAATTGGCTATAAACAAGTTTAGACTTGAAATTAGACAAAGGTTTCTAACCATCAGAGTCAAGTTCTGGAACATCCTTCCAAGGGGAGCAGTGGGAGCAAAAAACCTAACTGGCTCCAATACTGAGCTTGATAAGTTTATGGAAGGGATGGTAATGAGGAGACTGCCTGCAATGGCATGTAGCTGATCTGCGACTGCTAGCAACAAATATCTCTGATGGCTGGTGATGAGACACTAGACGGGGAAGGCTCAAAGTTGCTACTGAGAATTCTTTCCCAAGTGTCTGGCTGGGGTGGGGAAGGTCTCTCTCCCACATGCTCATGATCTAACTGACTGCCATATTTGGGGTCACAAAGGAATCTTCCCTCAGGTCAGATTGGCAGAGACCTCGGGGGTTTTTCACCTTCCTCTGCAGCATGTGGCAGGGGTAACTTGCAGATTTAAACTATTGTAAATGGTGGATTCTCTGTAACTTGATATCTTTAAACCATGATTTGAGGACTTCAGTAGCTCAACCAGAAGTTGGGAGTCTTTTACAGGAGTGGATGGGAGAGGTTCTGCGGCCTGCATTATGCAGGTCATCAGACTAGATGATCACAATGGTCCCTTCTGATATTAAAGTCTAAGAGTCTGAGCCGAAAGGCGGGGTGAACTCAGCACACAGCTGCAGGAATGTAGCCTTTCACATCTAAAAGTTCTGCAGCCACTGCCCATAGTCCCAAACCTGCATTATGATACAATCCCACCACTCAGTGTTTATTTCTTGGACCCAGCAGTGGTGCTCCATTGCCTGTAGTTGCTCCATGACCACCAATCAACAACCTCACATTGTTTTTCACTTCATCGCTCAGCAAACTGCTCTCAAAGAAATCATCATGTTCCTTGTGGTTGCAGTACTTCCAGTGGGTCTGCAAATCAGGACAATTGTGCATTCTGTATCTGCAATATTCATAAGAACAGCGCAGATCTCTGCTGGATCAAGGCTTCTGTCAGAGATGGCGAACACCAAAAAGTGCTGAGCAAATTTGTGGCTTTTTTTTTTTTTTTTTTTTAAAGCACAATAATTATGGGACATGGATGGCATTATGGAATGGGAAAAGTTGCATGCTGGGAACTTGACCCCTACCTCCCAGAGATCCCTGTGCAACTCATTTCTAACCCGCAACACACTGAGAAAATTTCCCAGAAGGCATTGCACTGGACAATACCTATTCACACTTTGCATCGATACAAGCAAGCCTGCTGAGTACACACAGTCCCAACACAAGCGGCCAAGTATGCATATGCACAAGCAATATACTAAGATTTAGCAACTGTACACTGATGTAATTTGTGTTGACAAAAGTTTGTAGCGTAGACATGGCTTAAGTAGGCTTGCTTCCTCCTTGTAATTGCCTCAACAGAACACCCATTGTAAGTAACTAGCAAACAAGGTTGAAAGTTACTAGATTCATCACTAAAGACTCAATATGTTAAATATGGAAGAAATCAAATCCATGTTTTTAACATCCACAGTACGCAATCTGGCTTCACCCAGAAAGCCATGTGGTTTGGAAAAGCTACAGCCAAGAAAGCCAGAGAGATTACAGTAAAATCTCAAAGATACGAACACCTTGGGAATGGAGGTTGTTCATAACTCTGAAATGTTCATAACTCTGAACAAAACATTATGGTACATTACCCTGCAGTCAGTGTCTTTCAGCTGAGGCTGGAAGAGATCTCTGCAAAGCTGGCACCTGGCAACACTGCCTGGTTTGCAAGCAGCTCCCTGCCCTATTTCCACACCCTTTGCGCTGTAAGTCCCAGCTCTCAGCCGCCTCTCCCCAGGGCTCACCCTGCTCAGTGCACTGCTTGCCACACTCCAGAGGCAGCACATGGCAGGGGGTTGGTTCCAGCTGGTCCCCTTGCTCCCCTGCCCCTTGCACTCCCAGAGATGCTGGCAGGATCCAGGAGTGCAGCCACGGGCAAAGCTTGGTCCGCATCGGTGCATAGGCTGTGGCCCTTTAAAACTCCTCCAGGGTGCAGCTGTCTCCCACTCCAGCTCCAGGCCAGGCTTTGGCTGGAACCTTCAGTTCCTTGCAGCACAGCAGCAGCAGGGAGCTTTCTTTCCCCGGCTCCGGAGTGGGGGTGGTGAAACAGCTCCCCCTCCCAGTGGGGCAAGGTGGGAATAGGTGAAATAGCACCCTTGACTTAGAGGAACAGCACACACCCTGGACTGTTTCTGCTCTGCATGCCAGCCTTGCAATACAGGCACAGTATTTGCTTGCTTTCCCCCCTCCCCCCCCCCGCTGCTGCCTGATTGCTTACTTCTAGTTTCACAGGGTGTTCAGTTGACCAGTCAGTTTGTAACTCTGGTGTTCATATCTTTGAGGTTCTATTGTACTTTGGTCAGACGTTTAGAATGAAGCCTAACCGATTTACCTTCATTATAAATGAGCCTTATTGAAACCCTTCTCTAATTGGAGCAAAGGCCACTAGGGAAAGCAACGTTCACTAAGGCCTTGTCTACACTAGAGAGATATGTCAACGCAAGTTACAGCAAATACCAAAAAGCGCTATAATTACGCTTGTGCCTGTTCACACAGCACTCGTGTCACGGAAGCGCATCCACAGTTGGAGATCTGGCATCGACAGTGAGAGCAGTGCACTGTCTATTCCACTGTGAAGCTCACCACTTGTGACACTAGAAGTTGTGAAAAGGTGGAGAGGATCACACTGCATCATGGGTGCAGTCTCAACGTCACATGATGCAGTGATTTCTGTCCTGTCATTCCAGCTGCCACAGGGACCCCAAACCCACAGGCTCTAAAAGAGTTTGAACCCCAAATCACGAATACACTTACAGCTTAAGGAGAGCACACAGTTTGTGCTCCTGAAATCACAAATAACATATGTGGTCTTGTGTTGTGGGCAGAGAGCTGCTCTGAAACTTGCCAACACCCAACAGCAAAACAGTACTCTTGGAAAGCTCAAAAAAACCAATCATACATGGACACTAATTCAACCTCCCACTTTCACCAACCTTCTGCTGCTTTCTTCAGTGCATGCCGAAGAACCAATTCAAGAAAAACAACTTAACATTTGTGAGATCATGGTATTTGAAAATATACCATTGTTTGAAGACAACATCCCAGGCTTACTGTGGAGCAGTTCAAGAATAGAGGAACTAAAACATTTTCGAGTTCTGAAGAAGTATGATGGCCAGATTCCCAGTTCTGTCAGTAGTTGTCCTGCAATGCTTAGTAGTACCAGTCAACAGTGTGAATGCTGAATGCCCCATCTCATTTTATAAAAGTGTGCTTGGGGACAAGAGACACCACATAAAAAACAGTCGGTGTCTATCTATAATACCAAAATTGCAAGAGCTTGCAAAAAGGACTTTACTAAAAAGAATCAGTTATTTTTGTTCTATAGTTTTTCATTATTTTTGTTTGAAAATGATTGCAGATATAATTTCAAGATAGTTTACTTTGTCAAGGAAGTGAAAACTATTGCATTAGTTGTTTGTTTCATGTACATGCTACACTAATACTTATTGTTAAATTATTAAACATTTTTGTTGCTGTTTCCATACCATGATTTTGTTCATTTTTACCATGATTGTTCCTGTGAATTTTGCCTAATTTTACCATGACAAAATCTTACCCATAGCTATAACAGCTAGGTGTAAATCCAGCTATCATTCTGAAAGCTGTCAGAATGTCAGAAGGCGTGGAGTGAACAGGGTATCAAGACGGGCTGGGGAGTTGAATAGGAATGTGTGGGTGGAGTTTGGGGAGGGCATGGAAAGCAGTTCTGTATTGGCTGCAAGGGGGGCCGGAGCAAGCACTCATGAATTCAGTCTGCAGCATTAGGAGTGACTTTAGCAGCTCCATCTGCTCCTCCATGACTTTTATTATGTGCTCGTGACCTGCTATCACTCACTGCTGGTTTTCCCCTCTTCTCCTGCCTCTCAATGTTTTGATTTTCGGTCACACTGTCTCCATGCCCTTTTCTTTCCCCCCCGCCTCAAAGGACTGGAAGAGTTCTTGAAACATCTCCTCTTTGCTTCTCCATGGTTGTTTTCTTATCAACTACAGGCACTCAGCAGGTGTGTAGGGGTTTCCCCTCAAAGGCACATCTGTAAAAGCACAATAAACAATGAACAGAAGCATGATGGTCAGTGCACTAACGGCGTTGATTCATTACTGTAAAATACACCTTTCTCACGGTCTCTTGGCAAGCACACAGCTTGACAATTGACCAGAAAATGGTGAGTTGTGCCCTGGGGGAGGGGGCATTCAAGCTGGGGAAAAAGGTTCTGGGTGGTTGTTTGAGGTACTGATGTGGGTAGATAGGCACAAAATTTCAAATTCTGCCACCATTTTCCACAGGCGGGCGGGGGGATGAAGGGGGCATAGAAGCGGATAGCTCACTCCTGAGAATAAGCAGGGATGCTAGGGTGCATCTCCTCCATGCGAGAATCTTCAAACCAGGTCCCTATGCTGCTCACTTGTATGCCACTTTGGTCCCTGCACAAGTGATTGTCGATCGGCATGGGAAAGTTTCCTACAATGGGGGAAGAAACAAAGCAGCTCTGCCAAGGAATCTCTGGCAGAGGATAGACGAGTGCCTCCAGGAAAGTTTTAGAGATCTCTCTGGAGGATTCCCATGAAATCTCAGTGTGCATTAACACTTTTCCACCACACAGCCTGGCTGCACAGGGGAATGGAAAGCACATGCAAACATAGCTATGGGTGCATCCCTTCAACCAGCTGTATAATGCAACAAAGCAAAGGACAGTTGTACCTCATGTAATCGAGAAGCATCAGCTCAAAAAAAAATCTACCAGAGCTCCCTTCTGCTGCATCCTGAATGCCAGAGCTGGAGGGCTGGGACTAGCTCTAAACCTCCGGGGTCGAGAAGAGTTTCTGGCTCCCCATGTTCCAAACCAACCCAGTCCCCTGCTCTACATCATCCTCCAAACTCGACTTCCTCATCCACGACTTCTTTGACGGGGTTGAGTCTGGTGTCCACTGTCTCCAGGCCCATGGAGTTACCCACGGGTCTCTTGCCAGTGGAGGTGGGGTCACAGCGAAGGATGGCCTCCAGCTTCTTACAGAAGCAGCAGGTCTTTGGCTCTGCACCAGAATAACAGTTTGACTCCTAGCCTTTTGGTACCCCGCCGCAGCATCTTGATTTTCACACAGCACTGCAGCATGTCCCACTCATAGCCTTTCTCCGCCATGCAATGAAAAGCTGCTCGTACGTACCCAAGTTCCTATGGCTGGAGCAGAGCTGGGACTGCAAAGACTCTTCTCCCCAAATGTTGATCAAATCCAGAAGCTCTGGTGTGTTCCAAATGGGAGCGCATTTAGTGCGTGGAGCCGCCAAGATCAGCTGGGAAGATGTGATGTGAGCTCTCCATGCCAACCAAGCAAGAAGTGGAATTTCAAAATTTCCCAGGATTTTAAAAGGGAGCGGGTCGATGGCTGCAGGGCAGCAGAGTTCAAACTGATGGCCAGAGTGGTCAGGATGGGCACTATGAGACACTTCCTGGAGGCCATTTACCACAACATAACCAAGCGTGATGTCTACACTGATGCTTTGTTGCTAAAAATTTGGCGCAAAAAGCTCTATGACTCTCATCAAGGTGGTTTTCTTTTGTTGCAAAATCAGAGGAGTTGGTCAGCAGGGGGAGGGACTGTAATGTGTACACCACTGTTTTGGCGCAAAAAGCTGACTTTGGTTGACAAAAGTCTGTAATGCATACTAGCCTTTAGGCAAAAGAACACCTAGTGACACAAAAGGGCTTTCCATGAACTCTAATTTGGTCCTCGCTAACTCACTTACCATGTATTGAGGCTACAAATTAGTTAGTAAAACTGTTCTAAAGTGGAAAACAGATGAATGTGACGGCACATAAAAAGATGGTAATGTTTACACTAACGTATCACCACTGGTGCACAATTGTGATAAATCTTGTACAAAGTATGCCTTGTAAGAAAAGTTATCGTTCTATATGATTCACTTTAACCATTTAATAACTTTCTTCCTTTTTTTATAGGAATAAACTTTTAGTTTTCAGTTTACTAAAGGATTGGTTACCAATGTGGTTTTTGGATTAAATCTGAAGTATATTTTGACCTGAGGTAAGTGGTTGTCTCTCTTGAGCTAGAATAAGTGATAAGTGGAATATGTGATTTCTGGTTTTAATAATCATTTATCACAGAAGTCTGGTTTGTCTGGGTAGTGTATGAAGGGCTAGAGGGCCTGAAGGGGACTGGCTGTGCTTCATAATAACTAATATAGAATTTTGGAAACATGTTAGTTACTGGCTTGGTGAAATTTTATGATAGAATATATCACCAGTCTGAAGTACACACACTGTTTTCTGGCTGTCTGACCTGAGATTGGCGGTCTTAGCTGTATTCCATACCAGGCAGTATGACAATGAACACACTTTTCTTTCACAGGAATATGGCAGGTAGCCACTAACTACAGACAATCTCAGAGGTTAGAGATAAATTGCAAAATGACCTGACTTGATCAGGAGGGATACTTTTTGTTTGTTTGTTTGTTTTTAAACTTGAACAAAATATTGGGAACACTTTTACTTAAAGCGTAATACTAGGGAAAGCTTCAATAGAAAATCTATTATATTAACATTTAGCTGCTCCAATTCTGCCTCCTCAGCAACAAAATCTTACAGCACATTGTGGAGTAGTGGACTAGTACTTAGAGATCAAAATTTTAGGTTGCTTTAAAAAGCTAAGTGCCATACAAATCATATAAACAAAGACTTAGGTTCCGTTTTTGGCCTAACTTCAAAATGACAAAAATAAGTGAAGTGAACCCAGCTCTAGAATTCTTACTTTGCATCCTGTGGCCACAGCTGCAGCTTTGAAGCAATTTTCAGCTCTCTCTGTCAGAATGGCAAGGTCCTTCACTGAAGGGGCACGCAAGTAAAACTCTAGCTCAGTGTAAGAAGGGATGATATTAGGTTTCACACCACCATTTTTTATTATACCTACAGAAGAGAAGAGCCCAATTATTGATGTTGCAAAAGATCAAGCAATCTTATGTACTTTGCCTCATGAAGCTCCTCATTTATAGCTAAACACATAAAACAAAAGTACGAGAGACAAGGCATCAGCTGAGCACTATAAGTACTGAGAATACACCATTTAAAACTCTTAGTATTGGACCCAATTCCTTCCCCTCTCACTCTGATCAACAGAAAGCGTATCATGTATACAAGGCAGATGATATAGTCTTTTATTGGACCACCTTCTGTTGAAGCGAGAGATAAGCTTTCACAACATAACATATGTACAGGTTTTTTTGATTGGTGTCACTGCATTATTTTGGATCACAACTCACTTATTCATCTTGAGTTTACACAAAAAAGCCAAAGTACCATTTACAATTCTCTCCTGCCTTTCGCTGCAAATATTCTAAACTGTGAAACCATCTTGCCAATACCAGGACACAAGCGAAATTAAACAAATGGATATGTTACAGCAGTTCATAAGATCAAATTTAAGCTCTCTTAATTTAAATACAGCCAAGTAATTCTCCATAGTTTAAGTTACACAAGCATATGCCTTGATTTTCATTTTCCTCATGGTTACAGCCATACTGGTAAAGTTAACTTTTTAAAAAATAGTGTCCTTACCTATGTTACAAAGATCAACTTGGATTCAAAACCTGAAGGGGTTTTTGTAAGTTTGCTTTGCCATTTATGCCATGTGTTCTTATTTGCTTTGCTAGTTTGGACAAAGAAGAGAAGATTTGTTGGCTTCTGGTCAACTTCAGGTTCTCCTCTTTTAGCACATTGCCATAAAGTTTGGATGCTTCACTGCAAAGTAATTGGCATTTTCTGCAACAAAGGGGAAAGCAAGCTCACCAGAATCCTCATTGACTCTTGCCATTCTTTGGAAAGTTTTCCACTGGTCTTAAATTTTGTAAAATCTTATTTTTCTTACAAAGCCTAATTTTGTAGCCAAGTTTGAACAGAAAATGTTCCTTCAAGCAAATGGATACCAATCCATCATGTCCAGATATGGGCACAGAAAGTCAGTTACTGAAATAAGTTATTTATTGTTGTGTGTTCTACACAACTTACTCAGCAACACATTAGATTTCATCTCTCCACAACAGGTAGATATCTTCTGTTATCATAACTTCAGTGGGAAGAGACCTGTTACTAGTGTTCCCATACTATACGGTCATTGCCAATTAATATAGTTGGCATGAGTTAAGACTCCAACCAAAGCACAAGCCAAGAAACCATCTTATGTTAGTATGCTTGAAATTCAAAGGTTGTGCGAAATATTGTGAGCACTACCAGTTGTTTAATGTCACTGGCACCTGGCATGGTAGGGATATCAACAGGTAAATGTGGAACAAGCATTTTCTGAAATACTTCCAGTTCCATGTGTACAGCCAGTTAGACAGGCAGAACTGCAGGGTCTCAATGCATGGATGAGATGATGGTATAGGGAGGAGGGGTTTAGATTTATTAGGAACTGGGAAACCTTTTGGGAAAGAGGATGAATATAGCTGAACCACTTGGTAATAGTGACCATAACATAATAAAATTTAACATCCGTGGGGAGTAGGAGACACCAAAGCAGCCCACTATGGCCACATTTAATTTCAGAAAGGGGAACTACACAAAAATGAGGAAGTTAGTTAAACAGAAATTAAAAAGATACAGTGCCAAAAGTGAAATCCCTGCAAGATGCATGGAAACTCTTTAAAGACACCATAATAGAGAGTCAGTTTAAATGTATACCCCCAAATTAAAAAACAAAACAAAACATAGTAAGAAGACCAAAAATGCCACCATGGCTAAACAAAGTAAAAGAAGCAGTTAAGAGGCAAAAAGGCATCCTTTAAAAAGTGGAAGTTTTGGAACAAAATTGATAAATTAAACAGTAATAAGTCACCAGGACCAGATGGTATTCACCCAAGAATTCTGAAAGAACTGAAATGGGAAATTACAAACTACTAACTGTGATATGTAACCTATCATTTTAATCAGCCTATAGCTAATGTGATGCCTTTTTTTTTTTTTTTTTTTTTTTTTTTTTTTTTTTTTTTTTTTTTTTTTTTTTTTTTTTAAAAAGGCTCTAGAGGCAATCCCGGCAATTACCGGCCAGTAACCCTAACTTCAGTACCAAGCAAACTGGTTGAAACTATAGTAAAGAACAGAATTATCAGACACAGATGAACATGATTTGTTGGGGAAGAGTCCACATGGTTTTCGTAAAGGGAAATCATACCTCAATCTACTAAAAGATTTTGAGGAGGGTCAACAAGCATGTGGACAAGGGTGATCCAATGGATATAGTGTACTTAGATTTTCAGAAAGCCTTTGACAAGATCCTTCATCAAAGGCTGTTTGTTAAGCAAAGTAGGCTATCATGAGATAAGAGGGAAGGTTCTCCCCTGGATCAGTAATTGGTTAAAAGACAGGAATAAATTGTCAGTTTTCAGAATGGAGAGATAGTGGTGTCCCCCAGGGGGTTGTACTGGGACCAGTACTATTCAACATATTCATAAATGATCTGGAAAAAAGGGTAAACAGTGAGGTAGCAAAATCTGCAGATGATACGATACTCAAGATTGCAGTCTGCTTTGGATGTAACTAAGAGTTACAAAAGGATCTCACAACACTGTGATTAGGCAACAAAATGGTAGATGAAATTCAATGTTGATAAATGCAAAGTAATGCACATTGGAAAACGTAATTCCAACTACACATATAAAATGATGGTGTCTACATAGCTGTTACCACACAAGATAGATCTTGGAGTCACTGTGGATAGTTCTCTGAAAACATGCACTCAATGTGCAGCGGCAGTCAAAAAAGCTAACAGAATGTAATAAGACAAAAAATTTTGTATTTTCTCTTTATAAATCCATGGTACGTCAACATCTTGAATACTGCATGCCAATCTGGTCGCCCCATTTCAAAAAAGATATATTGGAACTGCAAAAGGTACAGAAAAGGGCAACAAAAATTATTAGGAGTGAGGAATAGGGATGTAAAATATTAAAAGAGTAAAACGGTTAACCGATAAGTACTAGTCTTATCGTTAAGACTAATACTTATCAGTTAACCAGCAGCACAGGCTCTCTATCTACATGGTGATGGCCCTGGTACAGGCACTGTGAACACCCCGCTGCAGAACACTGGGGAAATCAATCTATGAGTCTGAGACGGGGGTCCCCCTGTGAAGCCAGGTCAGGTGCATGCAGGCTCCTGCTCTCGCGGCCGCTGCCCCACACCTGGACTTGCCGGGGCAGAAGGGTGCAGCAGTGCAGGTTCTTGGAATATCAGAGCAGCAGCTAAGCACAGGAGAGGGGGCCACATGCCAAAGATGAGCCTGAGGGCCAACGTAGCCAGCTGGGCTACAGCAAATGGCCGGGACAGGTGCAGCCATGCACAGGCCTCACACTCCCTGAGTGTCACTTACACTTGGGTGCCCCACGGGGCCACACAGTGTAAGGGAGGCAGTTGCTGCAGTCCCTCCATAGCTCCCCCTCTCCCTCACTCCATCTAGTACCCAGCTCCCCTCCTCCACCACCGGGAACTCTCGCTAGTGCACACACGTTGCCAGCCCTAGGGATTTACTCACCAGTCTGTGCAGTTGACCCCTGCCAGGGAGTCTCCTCCAAACATGTAAGAAGCACCTCCCTGCCCCAGGATGGTGGCATTCCCAGAGCTCTCAGAGGATACATGTACTTACTCCCAGCCACTCACATCCACAGGGCAAGCAGTGCTGCTCTCATGGCCACTGCCTCATACCTGGCCCCGCCGGGGTGGGGGGATCGTGCCAGTGCAGGCTCTCAGGCCATGAGAGAGCCAGCCGTGTTGCTGCTACCTGGGGAGGCTGAGACTGAGGCTCTGGTACAAGTGCTGCAGAGCACCCTGCTGCAAAACACCATGGACCACAGGTCCGAGAATGGGGGTCCCCAGTGGAGCCAGGCTAGGGGCGCTACCCCGGGGCTATGGGAAGGAGGCGGGTTGTGTGTGTGGGGGGGGAGGGGGAGAGGGAGGGGGACAGAGACACAAAATTATCTCAGTTAAACGATTAACCGATATAATTTTGATAGTTTAAACGGTTATATTTTTTAAACAAAATTTACATCCCTAGTATGGAACAAATTCCATGTGAGGAGAGATTAATAAGAATGGGACTTTTCAGATTGGAAAAGAGACAACTAAGGGGGGATATGATAGAGGTCTATACAATCGTATCTGGCATAGAGAAAGTACATAAAGAAGTGTTATTCACTCCTCATAACACAAGAATTGGGGGTGACTAAATAAAATGAATAGGCAGCAGGTTTAAAACAAACAAAAGGAAGTATTTCTTCACACAATGCACAGTCAACCTGTGACACTTTTTGTCAGATGAAGGCCAAGACTATAACAGGGTTAAAAAAAAGATCTAGAAAAGTTCATGGAGGATAGGTCCGCCAATCGCTATTATCCAGGATGGGCAGGGATGCAAAACCATGCTCTGAAATGTCCCTAGCCTCTGTTTGCCAGAAGCTGGAAATAGGCAACAGGGGATGGATCACTTGATGATTATCTCTTCTATTCATTCCCTCTGAAGCCCCTGGCATTAGCCACTGTCAGAAGACAGACTAGTGAGCAAGATGGATCATTGGTCTGACCCAATTTGGCTGTTTTTATGCTTGTTTGGGGAAGAAAAATAAGTCTGCCTGGAATCCTGACTTTACCCCCTCCACAAAAAAAGGATGAATTTTCGAAGTGTTGCTGAAGCAGGGGAGGGTCTCAAGATATACTTCAGTTTCCATCAGAGGTCTAAATATATTTCAGTACTAAACAATAGCTTAGGACATATTAATCTTACAAGCTTAGATCCTTGGAGGGTTATAGCTAGCTGTTCCTCAACTCAGTGACAGGACCTCTGAATCTCTGTCAAGGGAAGCTTTTATTGGGTTATGTTAGAACTTGTTCCAGTTGGTAAAGTTTCCCCAAAAATGCAGTTTTCCAGTTCACAAAACAATGTTTTGGCTACACTTATACCAATACTACGTCTTCACCATTAGTGTCTTGGTTCTTTGACAAATTTGGCTACATGAAGTGCTACATTCACAGTTTGAGTAAATATTAAATCTGCATTAAGATACTTAAGTGTCTTATTTGTGTAAATGTGGGGGAAGAACACTTCTGACTTTAGGCCATACTGTCCTCCTATTGGTCTATGTTCAACAATTCATACTAAATGTTGATGGTACCACAGATGTTCCCTTAGAAAGGTATTTAGATGAAAAATGTAGTTATTTCAAATTACTTTTCCAATTTAATATAACAATGCAATATTTAGTTTGGTGTGGGGGGAGGGGTTTAACAATCAGTATCCAAACAGCCAGAAGTCTTACTTGGTGGACATAAGATTTAATGAAGCTCTCTCACCATGAACTCTCCAGGTTGGTTTCGTTTGCTGTCTTAAAACTGACAGATTGTTGTATGCAAGAACAGCAGCGTCTAATGCATTTATTCCTTCCCAAGGATAAGCAGCAGCATGAGAAGCTTTTCCATAGTATTTCACAGTCACACTAGGAAATAAAAGCCATGACTTATTGTTTTTTGTCCACTTTTAAAAATTAAAATCAAAAGTCCCTTTGGATTCACCCAACAATGATTTTATATCAATTTTTTTGAAGCACAAGTTTAAGCTGTGATTTACCAGGCACTAAACTGACAGGACAGTTAAATCACCTTTAACCACCAATGCAAAGATCCTGAAAGAGATTTAGAAATTAAGTTTGCTCTTTCCCTCCCCAAACTCTGCTAACACTCCAAAGTTGAGAACAAAATAGACAATGCACTATATACATTTAAAAAGATTAAGAACAGAATATTTGCAGTAAAAATAGCAATATCCTGCTATATAAATTATTGCCATCCAATTCCTGTCAGCAAGAGTTTCACTACGCATCGAACCACTTAACCTGGAATGGGCTAGCATAAAGCCTCTTACCGCCTCCTCCTTAGAAATTGGAAAGGTCTCCAAAACAGAGGTAAGATTAGCCAGTGAAGAATATAAATTTGAGGCAGGATGAAGCCACATTACAAGGATTAAGGGAGGTTAGTTACAATTTTTCTGCTTCCCCTCTTCTATACGGGATTTATAAGAATATGCAGTTAGAGGAAAATAACTGATTCTGGAAATTCAATTAAGTAGATACAGAAGATTTCTACACTCCATTAAAGCAGATTTCAACAGGATTAACATATCTACTCTGCAATCAAAGGTTTGATTGTAGCTTTAATCTTGCTAGCATGGCTAAAAATTGCAGTGAAGATATAGCGGCAAGCTTGGGCTGAAACCCATGCCACTACATTGTCACTGCTATTTTTAGCCCTAGGTATGCCTACTTGAGCTGCAATCACACCATCGACTACAATGTAGACATACCCAAAGAGGTCAAGGAGTAGGTTGCCAACACTACCAGCAATTAGATGCATTGTACAAATAGCATAATGTACTCTGAAGTTCCTTATTGACAATATCAAATCTATACCTTTAAGTTCTTATCTATCTGCAATCAGTATCAACATTTTTCCTTAGTTTTCAATAGCAAGAACTGAACATGTTTTGAAAACAAGCTCCTTAAGACTATTTAAGCCTTAAATTAAAATGCATTCCCAGACAAAAAATGGCCTCAGTAAATTCAGAAAAACCATGACAATCAGGAAATTCAGAGTTAAGGGTAAAGTTAAAGAAAACACTTGTTCATGAAACAGAATTTGTAAAACTACTGAAATGTTAGCAGCCAGGTCTGAAGTCTCCAGTGGTAGATCTCTTAAATTTGCAGAAGACACTACTCTCGCAGATGAAACACTGAACATGTGCACCAGATTATTGGTTTTATAATTTGCACCACATGCAAAGGTATGGGCAATATGATGCTTTGTTAGTACCCCTTTGTTCTTTGTGTGTACTTCCTATAATTTCATGACCTGGCCGTAAGAGGTTTATATAAAAAGACGAGTTTGCTGTTTAATGACACTTGTCTATCGGTGGCAAATAAAATGACCTTCAGCATGCTATCTGTAGTGTGTGTGCAGAATATATATGGTCACAAGGGTGCCTAAAATAAAATAACCACTGAATAATTCAGAGTAAGATATTCAAGTGATTGTTAACAAGATGTTTTATTGATGAGCAGGGCACCAGTTTCTGGTTTGGCAATATAGAAGATCATAGGTAAATCACTCAAATTACCTTTACTTTGTTCTTTAATTATCAAATTATCACTACTCAGCAAAATTCATTTGGATGCATCAATTGCAACATTCCATACTTGCAAACGTATAGGCTTTTTAAAAATTTAATCTTAAAACAAATTCATTAGAAATTAAGTTAATACCTACACAATGTTCAAGGAGGCAAATCTGAAACTTGGAGCAAAAAATCAAGTTATGGAAGCTGTTACAGAATGGAGCCTGTTGAAGTAATGGACAGAAAGATGACGAAGTCAGTTACAGGATACATCTGGCCCAGGTGCTTATGACCTAAAACCTCTCACCGAAGGGCATGGAGTCTGGAGAGCTCCCTGGTCTCTCCCTAGCTGCACAAATGTGGCATGAAATAAGATCCTAGAGTTCTCAATATCCAGTAATCCCTCACTGCAGTGAACTTTCATTGCCTCGGGCCTTACCTATACTAGAAATGTTGTTGACACAAGTTTTGTTGGCATATAGTCACTGCTGTAATTAAACCGCTGTTGCATGTCTTCACTATCTCCTTTCAGTGGAGTGCACTCATACTATCAGCTCTTTTGTTGACATAGGGAACACTACACTGTGGGTAGCTATCCCATTGTGCAACTGCACCCAGAATGCTTTGGGAAGGGTTTGCAATGCCTCATGGGACAGACATAACGTCACATGATGAAGGTTTCTGAATCCCACCATTCTATGGGCATCCTACTAGTTTGACAGCAACTGCCCTGTCAGCCAAACTGACATTGCTGAACACAACACAACACAAGGAGCCCACAAAAGTGGGGAATGAAGGGGACAGTGTGTGTGTGAGTGAGTGATTTTGTGTGTGTGTGAGAAACACACAGACAGTGTTTGCTGGGGGACAGTGAGCGTCTGCATGTGTTGCTGTCTCTAAGTTCAGATATCAGCAGCTGGAAGCAACCAATCCTGAGGCAGAAGCTGCTGCACAGACAGTTGGTGTCCCACATGCCCCCACCCCAGCTCAGCAGAGACTCTGGTATCTGCAAGGGGGAGGAGAGGGAAACAGCCTCAGCCTCTGCCTCCCTCCCTGGTTCTGTGCAGCACATCAGGAGTTACACCACTCCCATGTAGTTTAGGGCAGGCAGGACAGGACTGAGTTTGCTGCTGCTTGTAGAGTTAGCTCTTCACGGTGACTTATCTTGAAAACTTCCTGGGGCTTTGAAAGGGGAGGGCTGGATGGTTGCTGGGCAGTGGAGTTCAAACTGCTTACCAGAGCGGACAAGATGGGCATTGTGGGATAATTCTGAGGCCACTTACAGCAATATAACCAAAGGGCAGTGTCTATGCTCATGCTTTGTCGCTTAAACTTTGCCGAAAAAAGCTCTACACCTCTTGTTGAGGTGGTTTTATTTTGTCGGAAGAAAAGGGCAGTTTTGTCGGTGAGTGGATGATTGCAGTGTGTACACCAGCAATGTTTTGCCGAAAAAAAAGCTGACTTTTGGCGACAAAACAGTCTAGTGTAAACCAGGCCTCAGAGACGTGGAAGTTTGGCTCAGGTACCAGGGAAAGGATACTCAGTTTTTCCTAGAGGTATTGTTGGCACCACCTTGAAAACATTTGAAGAATATACATGGACTAAAGCTACAAGATTGGAGGTGGAGGGAGAAGAGGCAGAGAAGATACAAGGAGTGGGTCATGAACTCTGGCTACCACTGTCTGGTATTAGGCAAGAGTAAACTCATGGGGTAGCTTAAGAAAAGGGTTGCATACCCACAAACAGGAGCAGAGGTTTGTTTTGGGTTTTTTGTATTTTTAAACTAAAAAGCTGAAGTCTTCATCAGTCATCTATGTCTAAAATCAGCTAGAGCCACACCATGCCATTCTGAGGTTCTGAGTTATCAAAATAATACAACTTCTTGAGTATATCTTTTTCTCAAACTCAAAAATGGAGTATGAACTAATCTCACCAAGATTTTTGGATGTACTTCATTTGAAGTTTCCAGGATAACCCATTTGAAATAAAACATGGCAAAGACACAAAATAGTCTTCAAGGTGATTGTCATATACTTTCTTCTGCCATCTCAGAAACAGGTTGTTTGAATTAATTCAAGTGTAAGCAAATAATTATAACCTGTGGCCAGAAGACATTAGCTGACATGTAAGTTACCTTTGAGACTCCTTGGGGCTAGTGATGACAGAAAGGAAGCCTCAAATACAGAGGTTAATGCACTTCTAGTGTCAGACTAAAACCTGCACTGCAACAAGCCCCAAAAAATACATCCCTTCTTCCTCCCTCCCGACCCCAACACCTCAGAATACATCCTGACCTTTAGAAATACAGAAACCTAGCACAAAAGTTACTCAGCTCAAGTGACTGGGTAAACAGAACTTTGCAAGGCTGCAAAACTGTACAACCTGAATTTCAAAACGAAGCCAATCATACTATAAGCATTCTGGGGCAAAGGACACCATTTAGTTTAAACTATTAGCTTCCTAAGAACCTGTTAACAAAAACATGTAAACATGTATTCAACTTATTGAAAGCCTTTCATCCAAGGCAAACATTAAGTCTCAACAACCCTGTGAGGTAGTTATCACCATTTTCCAACTTATGAACTGAAGTGAATACAGATGTCACTTTTGCAATGGATAGCTGGGAATAGAGCCCAGATCACTTGACTGCCTATCTTATGCTCCAGCAACAAGTTCAAAGGTTCCAAAAGTGGTCCACAGGAGGATTTGTTGATTGTACACAGGCGCAGGCCATGTTGCACAATATTTGCTCTCCTCCTGGTTTCTACCCAATGGAAAAGTGGAAGGAGAGAGGAAGTTAAGAGCAAAAAGTAGAGGATGCAATCAGTTTTTCAAAGTAAAAGCACTCATCAATCTAAAGGCAACAATATATACTTTCCCTACATTATTATTGCATGTGATTCTGTTATTGCCACAGGAATGTCATACAATCTTGCCTAGGAGGTTTTTCACAAGAATCTGACAGTGATCCACACTGTGAAAGTCTGAGAATCCCCCAGCACTAAACAACTCACTTCAGAATGGAGAGCCAGACCCTTTTTGCTTAACAATACAAAACTAAGGGCTAGTCTACGCTAGAATTGCTAAATCAACACAGCTGCACCGATGTAGCTGCGGTGCTGTAGCACGTTTGGTGAAGACGCTCTATGCCGACGGGAGAGCATCGCTCCAGGAGGTGGCTTTTTCACAATGTAAATTATATCAACTTAAGCAGTAGCGTAGACTTCCCCAAAAATAAAGCAGAGTGGACAGGAATCAATGAACTATTAAATGGAAGTCTGTCAAAAGAAACCACAAAATTTATAAACTATACATTTACAGCAATGAAGTTTTAGGTACAGAAAGACTTGCAGACATATACTAGTGATGACATTTTAGGATCAAATAAGCCTTACATTTTTATAGAGGAAATGAAGTTTGAGAAAATACAAATCACAAAGTCTTGGGCACAGGCTACTTTATTTTACTTAAGAAAATTTTTGCCATTATGCCACTGAGATGAGATGGGGGGTTGCAGTCAGTCTGAAAGACACAACTGAAGGAGCAAAACACTCAGAGGCTGAAAACCAGTTAAATCTTCTGCTTGAAAGAGAAAACCATGTCTTTTGAGAAATACTAACCTAGAAGTAGGCACTGCCAAGTTAATGTGAATTTGGACTCACACATTTTCATTACTTTGGTATGAAACCTGGAGAGCTTTACACTCATATATGATGTAAGTACATTTACTTGTGAAGAGGATAGATTGTGTCTGGTGAACTACATAACTGCCATAACTTCTGAACTTTCATTTAAGCAAACCTTCAAGGTCAATTTGAGGCAGCATTGGAACTAACTGGTTGGCTACAAAAAGGGTATATGGAGAAAGAAAATTTTTAAAGTTTCCCCTCTAATGTTATCCCTATATAAGCCATGATACATGGGTTCTTAAAGAAAAAGAATTTCACATTCTTGAAAATAGTGACAAAGGTGTTTTATACCAACTAAAGCAGAATGAAAGCTAAAAGAGACAGAAAAGTCATCTCCAAGTCAAGAGTTTGAACATTTCTCCCTTCCAAATAAGGCTGACAGTGCTTTAGTTTGAAGACTGTTTCATTGTGGATGAAAATAATCATACTTGAAGTAAAATAAAAAAAGTAAATCTTTTCCAATTAACTTTAGAAGGCTTTAAGATGTTTGTAAATGTTTGGGATATTTTAACAGAAGCATTCAAAGGGAGAATAAAGAATTGCAGGGAATTGAGAAATACACAGCTTGCACAAAAAGACTGCCTCTTTGAGCAATAAAGTACAGTAAGTATCTGAGAAAGACAACTCCAGAGTAGACGTTTGTGGCACAAACATGGACAAATGTTTTCCAGAAAATATGATATGCTATATAACAATGCATAATTTCTAAGTAGCTGAACTGCTGTAAGGCAGGATTTATGTTGGCTTCCTTGACATCAGCACGATATATCTAAGTTTTATCATGGAAATGAAATACCACTTGCTATCCTGATTAAAGAGATACTAACTCCAAAATTCTTGCAAACAACCAGATGCATTAAGGAGAATACAAGAACAAGGCTTTAGTGCTCAGTATCAACTTGCTCACAAACTGGCTACATATTATATATAAGGGATACCAGTGAATATCAGATTCCAAATTCAATCACTTTAAAAGCAAATCTCCTTTGCTGAAAAGATTCTGATTCACAGAAAGCAAAAATATTTCTTTCAAACACCTTACTCACTCATGTTCAGCCACATCAGGCAAATAAGCTGCATTCTCTTGTGCTGGATGGGCCATAAAAACAACATCCAGATCATCAAAAGCACCAGCTTCTATAAGATCTATTTTGCCTCCTCCATCTTCTTCTGCGGGAGTCCCCAGCACTGTGATCTAGAAGAGAAGGTTACAGGGGTCAGGAAAATTGTCAAAAACCTGAACTTGTTGTACACAGTGGTATTGTAGCCATGTTGGTCCCCAGGATGTTAGAGAGGTGGGTGAGGTAATATCTTTTTTGGACCAAGATAAGCTTTTGAACGTATGCAGACAATTGGCCAGGGCATGGGGGGGAGCCTGTGTCACCCCTACCCTGTAACTAGAGGCCTGTGAAGATACAAAATTTGTATCCACCTCCGATCCGCAAAAATTATCCACGGATATTCACAAATTTACAGTACTCTACTAACAGCTCCACAGATCACCGCACACCAGTGACGCAGGACTGTACTGAGCCCCCAACTACCCTCCCACTTCTCCCCAGAGACCTGCTCCACCACCCACTCCGCCAAATCGCACCTCCTTCCCCACTTCAGGCAGGGAGGCTACAATCCTGGGCCCTTGAGTGCAGCACCACCCTCCCAGTGAGGGGACCTGGCCAGGACAGACAGTGGCAACAACTACTCTACTCGCAGAACCCACCATTGCCGCCTGCTAGTTTGAAGTACAGTGATACCGATTTCAAAATGGCACTTGGTTCACTGAGCATGCAGGAGTACTTGGTTGTGCTCCCTTCTGGGAGTTGTAGTTTACCTCCTCCTTTGGAGCAAGTTGGGAACTACAACTCCCAGTTGCTGCATTATTCAGAGAGCAGAGCTGGAGTATGGGTAGTGGATGACAGCCAGCTGCTCAGTTGAGTATGTGCTGCAGAGCCCTGCGCAGATACAAATTTTGTATCTGCAGCTGAGCCACAACCCACAAAAATGCCCCACAGATGTAAAGTGGGTATTTGCGGATTATCAGGCTCTACCTGTGACCTGGGGTGCCTTACAATGTCCTGATGCTTTAGCCTCCAACCTGGACAGCTCACAAAGAGCTACACCGTGCAGTGTAACAAAGGCTGGTGAAAGCCGGGGTATGACAGGCAAGCTGCAGTTACCCAAACACACTTTAAGAAGAGCTGGGCAGAAGCTCAAAAGTTTGTGTCCCTCCCCCCACGGAAGTTGGTCCAATAAAAGACATTACCTCACCCATGTTGTCTCTCTAAAAGCCTGACTGGCAGAAATAGATCCCACAGGGATGGGCCAGGCCCAAGGGACCTGCTTAGATAAATACTGAGTAAACATTCAGGAGATTGAGGCTTCTTGGTGCCTCTGATGGCCCAGGAGAGAACTCAGCCTATAAAATAAGAGGATATGTTGGGCAGCAACGGGAGAAGGACCAAATAGGCTCACTCGGCCCCACCCCGCCCCCCGGGGCAGATCCCCCCTGCGGGAGACACCAGAGCGACGGGCCGTCCAAGATCTTCCCCCGCCGGGTCTCACCTTCACCGCGGCAGGGGGCGGCTGGGGCAGGCTCTCCAAGGCGCCCTTCACGCCCAGGGCCGCGGCCGCCCCCACCTCGGCGATGAGGTTGTGGCCGCAGGCGTGTCCGATCCCGGGCAGCGCATCGTACTCGCACAGGAAGCCCAAGTGCAGCAGCGGCCGCAGGGCGGCGGCAGCGGCGGGGCCCCACTCGGCCCGGAAGGCGGTGTCCAGCTTGTAGTGCGGCTGCACGGCCCAGACGGCCCCCGGCAGCTCGGCGCTGGAGAAGAAGCGGGTCATGGCGCTGTGCGCCTGGCGCTCCTCGTAGGCCAGCTCGGGGTGGCTCCAGATCTCCCGGCTCAGGGCGCTCAGCCGCCCCGCGCTCTGCTCGATGCACTCGGCCGCCCGCTGCTTCAGCTTCTCCAGCGCCGCCGGGGAGACGGCGGCGGGGCCGCTCTGGGCCAGCTCCTGCGGCCTCATGAAGCCGCCGCGAGAGAGGGGGGCTAAGGGTCGGGAACGGCTGGAGAGGGCGGGGGAGACCCGCGTGCTCCGCGCAGAGGGAATCGGGGACCGTCACGCACGCGCCTGCCAACCGCCGTCACCTCACACGAATAGCGCGCCTTCCGCCTCCGGGTCCGGGACAGCCCGCGCGGAGCTTGCTGGGAAACATACCTACTACCCGCCCACCACGCACCGCGCTGGGATAGGCGGCTGACAACAAGGGGGACACGCAGTGACAGAACAGTCTGAGTGACAGGTGCCCGGTCCAACCACACAAAGAAGAGCGGCAGAGGGCGGGGCTTTTCTACAGCTGTCTGTCTCTCAATCCAATAGGCTGTGTGTGGGGAACCCAGTGGCACCTAGGGGTGGGCGGTGGTGGTGGATTTCCCCCCCGTGCGATCGCCTCTCAGCTCCCTGGTCGAAGATATTCAGTGGGAATTATTATAGGGCGGTTCTGTGGCCTGGGTTCCACACAAGGTCAGTTTGGATGGTCACAATGGTCCTGGTGGGCCCTTCAATCCGTTTTAAACCTCACCCCTCTGTTAGTCCAACCTTTGTCTCCTGGCCGGCATGGCCATAAAACTGGCCGTGGTTTCGTCCGGTATGATGGGGGACATCATAATGCAGACTGCACCACTCCATGCCTGCCTGCATGACCTCACACACACCACATATCACAGCCACCCCTCAGTGTCATCTTCTTATCTTCTCTACCCAAAACATGCCCAATTCTTTCAACCCTTCCTTAAAAATCATGTTTTCTAAACCTTTTATTCCTGTTGCCTGCCTCTGAACGCTCCAATTTTTTCACCTCTTTCTCAACATTTGGTGCCCAAAAACTACGGAGTGCTCTAGCTGAGGCATTATCAATGCTGAGTGGAGCTGAACAATTATCTCCTGTGTTTCACATATGACATTCTAGTTAATATAGCCCAGAATGGCAGTTGCCTTTTTCTCAACACATTGGTGACTCATATTCAATGTGTGATCCAGTATAGCCTCCTGATCCTTTTCTGCTGTACTGTTGTCTAGCCACTTATTCCCCATTTTGTATTTATGCATTTGATTACTCCTTCCTATCAGAAGTACTTTGCACTCATTTTTATTGAATTTCATTTTATTGATTACAGGCCAATTCTCCAATTTATCAAGATCATTTTGAATCTCATCTTTTCCTTGAAGGTGCTTGCAACTCTTCCCAGCTTGGTGTCACCTGCAAATTTGGTAACCATACTCTCCACTCCACCATCCACATTGTTAATAAAAATATTGAATGGTACCAGACGAAGTTACCCCACTTGGTATGTCCTCCCAGTCTAACCGTGAATCATTGATAACTACTCTTTGAGTATGGTTGTGCAACCAGTTGTTTTGTTAGTACATTATAGTAATTTCTTCTAGACCACATTTCCCTAGTTTGCTTATGTTACTGTCATGTGGGACTGTGACAAAAGCCTTAATGAAGATCAGATATATCACACCTACTGCTTTTCCCCATCCAGTAGGCCAGTTATCCTGAATGTAGAGAAGGGTGTGTTAGGTTATGAGGTGTAGAGAACTGATAAGAGATGTTAAAGACTTCAAGGGAAAATCCATGGCTGGCAGGGCTAAGGACAATGCATTTTGGAGTACTTGGGAAATTCTAGGAGACTGTAAGAGTATTAATGTTGTGCCCGTATTGAAAAAGTGCAAGCTGGATGACCTGGATAACTATATGCTGGGCCAAATAAAAGAAATAAAATGATTAAATAAATAAATAAAATAAATGCTGATACAGGATTCAATTGTTAAAGATCAGGAATATAATTAATGCTAGTCAAAATGGGTTTTATGGAAATAGGTCAGATTTCATTATTTGATGAAATTACAAGTTTGATTGATAAAAGTAAAGAGTTTGTAGTCAAGCTGCAGCCTCTTTTGGTTGAGGATACATAGCCCCACTTAGTCAATTTAGTCCTTAATTTAAGAGTACTCTTGGATTTCTTGCTGACACTAGATTTACACATAGCTGCATCTGCAAGTAACACTTTCTGTCATCTCCATTTGGCTAGGAGACTCTATCCCATTCTGGTGGATGATGACCTGGCATGGCCTCAGTTATTCATCCCTCATCACTTCTTGACATGACTATAGAATTGTGATATATATGGGCATGAAGCATTCAGCATATAGGAAACTCCAACTAGTACGGAACACTGCAGCACATCTCCTCAAAAACACAGGCTACTGTGAACACATAACACTGGGTCCTCTGCTTTCTACACTGGCTTCCCAGCGAATTTCAAATCAAGTTCAATGTCTCAGTCATTAACTTAAAGGCGGTCCATGGCCGAGGCCAAGGTTATCTAGAAGACTGCCTAAAGCTCTGCAGTGAAGACCATGGTCAACACTTACACTCATCTAGCACAATGGAACTCTCTACAATAAGGATAAATCTTGCCCATATGGGAGACAGAACTTACTCAGGGGCAGATTGAGACTGTGGAATTAACTTCCTTAGGAACTGAGGACCATCCCAAACCTCATGAACTTCTGCTCCAAGTGCAAGGTGCATTTCTTTTGACCTACCTTCTCTAAATTAAACACATAGCAACACGTATATTTAGATAAATAATTTAAAAATGAACCTAAAACCCTGCCAAAAAAACCCACACTCCTCTGCACATGCTTCTGTCGCTTTGGAGATGGTGAGAGAACAACCAATGCATGACTGATGTGTAGTCACATTGCTGATGTGCAGTAGAACTTCAGAGTTACGAACACCAGAATTACGAACTGACCAGTCAACCACACACCTCATTTGGAACCAGAATACGCAATCAGGCAGCAGCAGATACACACACACACACAAAGCAAATACAGTACAGTACTGTGTTAAACATAAACTACTAAAAAAAGGGGAAGGTTAAAAAAAAGATTTGACAAGCTAAGGAAACTTTCTGTGCTTGTTTCATTTAAATTAAGATGATTAAAAGCAGCATTTTTCTTCTGCATAGTAAAATTTCAAAGCTGTATTAAGTCAATATTCAGTTGTAAACTTTTGAAAGAACAACCATAATGTTTTGTTCAGAGTCACAAACATTTCAGAGTTATGAACAACCTCCATTCCTGAAAAGTTCCAGAAGGGTAGCCATGTTAGTCTGTATGTATACAGCAAAAACAACGAGAATCCTGTAGCACCTTAAAGACTAACGAATTTCTACTGGCATAAGCTTCTGTGGGCTGCAACCCACTTCATCAGATGCATGAAATGGAAATCACAGATAGGAGGTATATATATATACAGCCAAGGGTAAAAAACAACAATGGGGAGGGCAGGTGTTTGTAACTCTGAGGATCTACTGTAGTAGAGAGAGAGCCTGAGACATGAGTCCACTTAACAAAGTTCTTTTGTCTGATGATAATTTACTGATCCCAAGTTGAATTGATAGGCTTTTCCCTTCACTAGTCTTTCCCCCTTAGCTATTGAATGAACTTTTTTAATTCTTATCAAGGTGTTTGGATGAACAAACAGCAGTTAAGCCATTCCTCCGTTTTAGCTGAGATGTGCCTTTCCCCACACAATGACCACGGAGCACAGCATGAAGCGGTAGTAGAAGGTGTTGTCTGGCTTGGTAGAGGAAGGTGTGTACAGCTTTAAAGGGGGGTAGGGTGATTTTGCAGCAGCTGTCGCCGAGCACAGCGTGCGGTCGCTGATCCATTTCCCCCCCGACCAGAAGAGAGGAGGTTATAAGTACATGCGGGGCAGGCAGGCAGCACAGCATTAGAACAGAAGTTTTAGTTCTCTTAGTCTCTTTTGTGGGGAGCAGACGCGGATGCAGACAGGCGCAGCAAGGACTCCAACTCTGCAATCTTCACGGCGCCACATGGTAGCAGGACGCGGGGGGGAAGCTTCCAGTCCAAAAGCAGGCGTTTAGTAAGAGAGGGGGAGCGAGTTTCAGGCGTAGCTCTGGGACTGAGACGAAGCCGTACAGATCAGCCAGGAGGCGGGCAGGAGCCCCTGACCTACCAGCCCGGGCTGCAGTAGCAGGCAGTAGGGCGGAAAAGGGGCAGGGGATTGGGTTTCTGGCACCTCTCTCAGCCCTAGCCTGGCGGGTGAGAGCGAGGGAAGAGGTGGCTCCCCGCTCACAGCCCAGCATAGCAGGCGTGTTAGAAAAGAGAGGGGAGGGGAGGGATTTTCAAACTCCGTACAGGATGGACAGAGCGGGGCTGGAGGGGTCGTGGGGTGGGATTCTCGCCACACGGGCAAGGGGCTGGACCCAGGACTGGAGTTGGCGGGTGCCAGTGTGGTGTCTGCTTAGTGCTTATCAATCGGACTCTTCTCGACTGAGGGGTGACAGATGTGGATCTTGAGGAAGTAAACACCCCCCTCCCCCGCGGTGGTAAAACAGGCTGTGTTTGGGGATGGGGCATCACACAGAGACTTGTTGCTTCCAGGGTCGGGCAATTGTTTCCACAGCACTGCAGAGCTTGCAAGGTGTAGTGGGGCGCCCAGAGCTGGGACGAATGGAGTGCAACTGGGGGGGGAGGGTGAGTTTAGTTAGCAGAAGATGGAGGTTGCAAGGGTAGAGTGTAAACGTGAGCCCCACTGTCTCTTGGGACTTAAATGGGAGGGGAGGGTGGACCTAGTGGGGTAACAAATAGGCTATGAGGAGGATTCAGTGTCCTAGGAGCTGTATCAGAGATGTGTGGGGTACACACACCTGTGGGCGCTAATAGTATTACACAGCTGTTACAAGCTAACATACAGTTGCTGCAGCAGCTGGGAGCAGCCATGGGTGGGAGGTTGGGAAAGGGTAGTAAGGGAAGCTCAGCTTGGACTGGAGTTTGTGAGACAGGTGATAGTCAGGTGGGGCAGACCTCTCACTAGGGGATGGAAGATGGAAGCCCTTAATGGGGGAGGGGAGGAGGAGATTTCTGGGTACCTTTCGACTCACCCATTGCCAGGGACTGTAAATTCATGGGATAGAATTGTTGCTCCCGGGACAGTTGGGGTGGGGGCAACAGGACACTGAGGGTGCCCCAAAGGGCAGTCTCGAGTATGGTTATGCTGGGGTGGCTGACCCAATGGGACGTCACTTTCTCAGTACTATTAGGGATAAAATTTTGAGGTGAATATGTGGACATATTATCTTTGTTGTACAGGAAGGTGCTGACAGACAATAAGCCAGGGCACAGCAAGGAGGGCAATGAAATGCCTGAGCATCCAAGGGTGGCTGGAACATGGAAAAACTGGGAGGCTCCCTTCCAGATCTATGCTGGAATTATTGCAGAGGCCTTCCCAGACAGAAGCATGGTGTTTAAACATATGGATATAATCAGGTGGGCATATAGTACGTTCAGGAGGCCAGGGTTGGTTTAACTATGACAAACAGTTTTGAGTAGACTGAGGGCAGCAACACAAACTGGGATCCGGTGGGACATACTACATCATACACTGTGGATGATGCCCCTGGGGCCTGGAGTCCAGTGGAGGACAGTGGCCTGTTCATTCTGCAGCAGACCTGACAGAAGCCTGAGGCACGTATTTACATTTGATGGGCATTTATTGAAAGCAGTTGTTGTTGTAGCATCTGTAAATTTAGGCATGCTTGCAAAACACGTATTGGGGCCCATGCAGCCCATTCTTGCCGGAACAATAGGGGAAGGTCATAGTGTGGGGAACATAATGGGGAGTAGGCCAGGTGCCACCCACAGGCCCATAGGGGCAGAAGCAAGAAATTGAGGAACAAAACACAGGCAGTAGTGAGCTGGAAATGGTGGGTTGAACAAGAGCACCAGTTAATCTGGAGGTGTTAAGGGTGCTCCTTTGGGATTACCCTAACAGGATAGATGGTATTATTTGTGGGATGGGTTTAGTGTGTGGTTTAGGATTCCCTTTAGAGGGAACAGAATTCATTGGATATCTAAAAATGTGAAGTCCTTAGTGGGAATGGGACATATTGTAAAGAAAAAGATTGCATGGGAATTAAATGAGAATAGAGCAGTAGGGCCATTGAATCAGTTACCTATGCAGAACTTGCAGGTTTCTTCCATAGGCTTAGTCCCTAAAAAGGTTCTGGATGAATATCACTTAATTCACCCTGTCATAACCACAGGATAGCTCAGTTAATGATGGAAAAACCTGGATTTGAGTTCTGTGCACTATTCCTTCATTGATGAGGCTGTGCACATGGTTAGGTCTTGTGTCTGTAGCCCCAAATTGGGCCACAGACACATGAATTTGGTTCCCACTCATTCATGATAGGGGTAGCAACAGCAGTGGCCCAGCTGGATATGGGAGGTAGAGCAATTCTGGCAATTGGGTGTTGGCATTCTGAAGCATACTGAAGGTATGAGAGACTCCAGGTGGGAAATCAGTGTTAATTTTCCATGATGATTGATTCCAAATGTGAGCAGATGGGCCCGGCAGGGGTGGTGTGGATCTGTGAGCTTGGTATTATTACTGGGCACATAGGTTGGCTTCCAGGTTGTCTGGAGATTTGCAGCTGGTCCTCAGTGATGAAGCAGTCCCAAGATGGTACGAGATGAGGGGCATGTTATAGAACCAGCTGTTGCCCTTTCTGTACACTGCGAGGGCCCATGAGCACACACCAGATATAATTGTGGTTCATCTTGAAGAAAACAGTTTGGGAACGTGTAAAAGGATAGATTTTATGTTCAAAGAGAGTCTTGAGGCAGATCTTGGAACTTTTTCCCAGATGTAAAAATTGCATAGTTGGACATGCTGCAACACAGAATGTGACAGGAAGCTGTGATGCCTCCTATGGCTGGCAAGGCTAGGAGGTATGTGAACAGGGAGGTGGCCAAATTCATGGTATGTCATGGGGGGAGGGTGTCTAATTTTGCATGCAAAGCATATGGGGCCCTCAAACTATTCAGGCAGATGGAGTTCACCTATCAGACTGGGGGAGCTGACACCTTTTTGATGGATATTAAAAGGTGACATTAGGAGATGTGTGGGAACCTGGTGGGCATGGAGAGGGAGGCAGCCAAACTAATTTCTGGTATTTCCTGGTGGATGTCCAATGCAGGTACTCCATAGGGAGGGGATATAAGTGATAAATGGATTGGTAAAGGATTTAAAGGAGGTATTTGATAAAGGAGCAGAAACAGGTGGTTTGGGTCTCCTATGATTGGCATAGCAGGGAGCCAACTCCCACCTCCCCCTCATTTGAGGGCGAGGTCCCAGCAGTGAGTAGGCTGGGGACCTGATAAAGGGCTGACAGAAGCTCCCTTGGTATATATTGAAATGATGGAATTACCTGCCCTGTATGCTTAGCTGTCAAGTACTCCCAGACAGTTAATAAAATTGTGGCCCAGTTAAACCACATCCAGTGCCTCCTGTCCTCCTGCTGGCATAGCTGAACAATAGCCTCTCCCTGCTACCTATTATCTATTTACACACGTGTTAATTTTTCAGCCAGTTAAACAGGTCCTAATACCCAACTGTTTTCACTTGCTTAGTCCATAAACAGTTTAGTATTTATAGCAAAAACAAAAGTTCTTGGATAATCTGGTTAAATATAAAGAATACGCTATCTAAAGTGACAAAGTTGTAGGAGATAGAGTTCTCAAACTTTTAACAGATGTTTTAAAACCACCTCCTTGAAAACTTAAAATTAATTGCTGGTGTGAGCATGGACTAAGGTTTAATTTGGCATAATTAAGTACCTAGTACAAGATCTGGTATTGCTTGAAATATTTCAAAACTACTGCAAGCTAAAAAACCTCTAGCTATAGTACATTCACACACAAGAGACAGACACATGCTTAAGGGGAGGCCAAATTATTTTATTTGTTTTTTTAAGTAACCAATTGTACTTATGGCAAAAAGCTCTGCTCCTCCTTTTTAGGAAGTAGGCAGTGCTCAAGTTGAAGGGATAGATTCTTTACTCAAATTCCAAAATTAGCTGTGTAACAAAGGGTTGAACAAGAATTCCAGCTATTGTTTCCAGAGCAGAGAGCAAAGATTCACATCTGGATGAAAACTCCCTGTTTACAATGGATTGTGCCACAGATTGCAAAACTTTTTTCAGTAGTGCATTAATAAACCATTCACAGTTGAATCTGAACCTTGAGATTAAAGAGCTGTTTTCTCCTTTCAAAATTTCATTACCTTGTGCAAATTAGTCAAGTCATTCCAAGTGTCAAGCACACATTTAAAGCTGTCTATATTTTATATACAAAACACCTACCATTTGGGCAGTGCAAAATACATCCTTTCATAACAAAACTAAAATGTACCTCTCAAAGTATGAACAAGAATATACACATATTACATGATGTACATTATTTACAGAGCCATAAAAATACAAAAGGCTTTTTATGTGATTATAAGACTTGACAGTCCTTTTATAATTCTTATTGCAACAAGGCAAGTTTCAATTTTCTGGATGGAATCCTCTTTGTAATTACCCATAAGTCTCATGAGCTATGCTTGAACTTTTAGGAGAGTTTTTAAATGGACAGCCATCAGCTCCTTATTTTGGTCAGTATGTTCATCAGTGCATCCCACCCAGTGACTGGGAGGCTTTGGAAGGACACTAGGAGATGGCGGGTCACTGAACTTTGCCCCAGCATAACTTTCTTTTTGGTTCACTTCAGTTGGAGAGCCGGGTTTCTTTGATTTAATGTTTCTGAAGTTCTCACTGTTAAGTGGCTTTTTCTCCTGCTTTTCGATTATCTCAGGGGACATAGGAAGTTGCCAAAAGTTACTTTCAATTTTTTTCACAGATGTGATCTTTGTTAGTGGCATGTTACATTTGCTCTTCGGTTTGTTACTCTTGGGCTGTTCACCCAGATGTATGCTGTGAACAGGCTGGCAGTGGGGAGTGGGAGCCTTCTCGGACTTTCCCATCTTGTTTTTCAAGAACTGCAGAGACAAAGACATTCAAATAAATGCAGGACTCCGCCTACTGAGAGTCCGTCACTGTAGCAAAGAGCAGCAGCCAGCTGCTGAGCAGCAGGGGAAGGTGCCCTGAGAGAGGAGAAGCCACCTTCCCTTATGTTTGTCGTCCCCGTCCCCATATTGAGCTGCCTGGACGGGGTGAATTCACACGGGGCCAGCCGCGCTTCTGTGGGAATCCTCCCACCTCCCCAAGCAGGCGGGGGGCGCGGCTGTAGTGACCGTGGCAGCCGGGCGCCTCCACGGGGCGCTGCGCTGCGCTCACGTCACCCTCGGGCGCGCGGCCACCAGGCTAAATCCGGCTGTTGCTGGGCGCAGCCGCCAACCTCATTGGTGGAGTCCCCGAACCAATCAGCGAGGGCAGCGCCTCTCCCTGCCCCGAGAGAGCGTAACGGAAACTTCCTCTCCCCTCCCCCCAACCACCCGAGACGGGGGGAGAGCGGAGGGTGGTGGGGATCCGTTCCGCTCCCCGGGGGAAAAACAAAACCCGTTTCCTCCCCTCACCTCTTTCCTGACGGGCTTGCTGGGCGCCGCTCTCGCAGGGGCCGCTGTGGGGGGCTCTTCGAGCAGGGCGGTGGGACCCTCTAGTGCTGGGAGCGCGCGAGCCTCGCCCGGGCCAGGGGCTCCCAGCGGGGGCGGGGCCCTTCTGCCCAGGCCAGCGCGGTGCTGCTGGTATTGCTGGTAGCGGCTCGGTAACAGCCCAGAGGGACTGGGACGGATCTTTCCCTTCCTCCGCCTCACTCGCTTCAGCCCCGGCCGCGCGCTGCCCCCGGGGCCCGCCAGGCAGCAGCTGGGCTGGTTCTCGCAGTTGTTGTTGCCCCGCATGAGGCGCTGGAAGAGGCTGGGGGGCAGCCACCGGGCGTCCTCGGGGCCTGCCGAGAGCCGGGCCAGGAAGGGCGGCGGCGCCGTGGTGGTGACCATGGCGGGTGTCGGGTATTCAGAGCTGCGCAGGGGGAGAGGGCGCTGGGAAGTGGCCGCGGAGCGTCCGCCGGGACTTGGCAGGCTGCGATGGTGGAACCTCAGATCCGCTGCTAGGAGAACATGGCGGGGGAGTGAGAGGAGCATCTAACAGCGCCCCAGTGTTGTTACTCGAGAGGCACACGCCCCCTTCCGCCACCGCACCAATCCACACAGCCTGGCATAGCGAGTGACACGCCTCTCGCGGGCAATGCCCAATCCGAAGAGAAGGATGACGTAATAGGACCGCCTCCGCCAATCCGGAAAGACACAAACATAGGGGGACGCGCCCCCTTCGCTTCACCTCCAATCAGGAGAGAGACAAACACAACGAGGCTCGCCCCCAGCCCGCAAGAGTCGGCCAATCCGGAAGCCTTTAGTCAACAAGACTGCAGAACGAGTCGCGTCTTCTTTTGGTAAGCGTCTGCCAATCGGAGGGGACGCAAACGGACAGACTTTCCTACACGCGAACCAATCAAAAGAAGAACAAACATTGAGGCGACGCACGCGCGCCTTCGCCTCACACACAGCAACAGGCTAAGGTCCCCGGTCCAGGTCCGGGCCCGCGCGCCTGGCGGGAGGAGGCAGTGGGACGGTGGCGGGTATGGCCGAGGGACGCGTTCCGCCCGCAGAAGATGGGCCCCGGGAGCAGGAGTGCCCGGCGGAGCGGCTGGGCACGGAGCCGAGCCTGGAAGCGCTGAGCCTGGAGCACGGAGCGGCCGGGGCGTGGCAGTCGGGGGACCGCAGAGCTGCCAGCGCGGAGGAGGGGACTGTGAGCCGCGAGGGCCGCCTCACCCACTTCGTGGCTAGCAACTTGCAGCGCAAGATCCGGCTCAGCGCGCCCGCCCCGTGCAGGGCGGGACTGGCGGCCGGGAGCGCCTCTAGCCCCATCCCCCCCATAGACCCTGCGGCGCTACGGGAGCTGGTGGCTCTGGCCGGCCAGGTGGCCGCGCAGGTGGACGAGCTGCTGCGCAGCGTACACTGCGGCCTGCAGGCCCTGACCGCCCTGAGCGTGGGCTGCATCCAGACCTACCGCGATGGCGTGGAGAGCTTGGGCGAAGCCGTGGACACCAGCATCCGAGCCCTGTACACGCTGGTGGCGCGGTGCGAGGAGCTGGACCGGGCCATGCAACCCGTGCCGGCCTTGGCCAGGCGCATCCGTGACATGAAGGGCACGCTGGAGCGGTTAGAGGGGCTCTGCAAATAGCGCCCAGGGGCGGCCGTGACCCCGCAGACAGTGCCTCCGACCACCGGCCACCATGCTCGAACACGATGTGCCTGATCCGATGTCAGCACGCCATCTCCAGCAGGAGCAGTCGGTGCTGTGCCATCTGACACGCCGCGGCATGCGGCAGCTCAGAGACCCAGGATGAGACTCGGGGAAAGTTTACCTCCCCTGAAAGCACTTTGTACTCATCTGCCTTGATCTCCGAGGGAGGTGGGTGGGAAGTTCCTTAGCTACCAAAACGTCCACTGATATTTTTGTTGAATGTTTTCTTCTGAAATACCGATGACTAGTCCCACTAAACTTAATAAAGATATTTGCTATATTTTCTCCTGTGGCTTACCACTCTCAGTAAAGAGTGAGACAGTTTGAATCCTAGCCTCCTGCTGACACTAGCCACTCCTCTTTTCATAACTGCTACACTGACTGTTTTCCTTACAATTTTCAGGCCATTTGAGACTAATCTTTTGCATGAAACCAGTTGCAAACTGGGACTTAAAGGATCTCTAAGACTTTGTTTGGTTGAGGGAGCCATGGTAGTAGGAGTATATTAATTCTCTGTAGGACTATTTAGAAGTATAACAAAGTTTAAAATTCAGTTATGTAAATAATTTATATTTTTAATAAACTAGGTGGCATTCCTATTTGAAATTAGACTATTCTGATAGCCTCCTTACTGTCTCTGCTTCAGTTATGGGATAGTTCTAGCATAGAATCCTAGGACTGGAAGGGAGTTGGTGAAGTCATCTAATCCAGTCTCTACACTTATGGCAGGCCCAAAACTTATCTAGACCATTAGTTCTCAAACTTCTTGTGTTGGTGACCCCTTCCACACAGCAAGTCTCGGAGTGCAAACCCTTGGCCCCTGTGAGTACCCCCTTTGCCCCTGGCACCTGTGGGGTCCCCACTCCCCCTTCACCCCTAACTGCTGTGCGCACACACACACATACCCCCATGCCCACCTGGGGAAATTGCCCTGCATGCATGGCATGGCTAGTATTGCTGCTTGTTTCCCGCTCCAACAATGCTCCTGTGCACACCCCTAGAGAATTGGGGGGGAGGGGAGGAGCAACATCAGGGCTCCCTGCATTCCGGTCACTTTCCTCATCTGGACTGCATAAAGGAAGAGCAGAGAGCAGCAGTTCCAGATGCCATTGCTAAGGAGGTGTGAGTAGTATCTGGTCTGCTTGCCTTCCTCCTCCTCCCCCCCTTCCTCTGCTGAGAGGAAGCATGGAGGCTCACAGTCCGGTGCCTGGTCAGGGGTTGAAGCTCACAGTGTGTGACCCCTACATAACCACATCACAAACCCCTGAGGGGTCATGACCCCCAGTTTGAGAACCAATGATCTGGGCCATCCCAGACAGGTGTTTGTCTAACATGCTTTTAAAAATCTCCACATCCTCTATAGGCAATTTATTCCAGTGTTTAACTACCTTAAGAGGAAGTTTTTCGTAATGTCCAGCCTAAACCACACTTGCTTCAATTTAAACCCATTGCTTCTTGTCCCATCCTCAGAAGTTAAGAAGAACAATTTTTCTTCCTTCTTGTAATAACCTTTTATGTACTTGAAATCTGTTCTCATGTCCCCCTTCAGTCTTTTCCAGATAAACAAACCCAATTTTTTCTATCTTTTATCATAGGTCATGTTTTCTAGACCTTTAATAATTCTTGTGGCTCTTTTTTGGAATTTCATCAATTTGTTCACATCTTTCCTGAAATGTGGTGCCCAGAACTGAACGCAAATACTCCAGTTGAGGCCTAATCAGCACAGATAGAGTAGAAGAATTACCTCTCGTGTCTTGCTTACAGCATTCCTGCTAATACTTCCCGGAATTATATTTTATTGATATTTTATGCACTTCCTAGAGTTGAAAAAGAACTCATTCTCATGTAGAAGCTAAGATTCCCAGCTGTGTTAAGAGGGTATGGAAAATAGGTTTTCACGTTAGCAGTTAGGACAGCCACTAAATTCAGGGAAGAAGTTAAAGTAGTAATCAAATAATTGGTTTTTAATGACTAATATCTCATAAAATACCAGGATTAGTAATGAGTATTGTATTATTGGAAAATGGGGTATTTTTTGCCTGCCTTTGTAGTTGAGAATAATTGGATTTTAAATCTCTCACTGATTCTTTGGAATGTAGTAAATCCTGAATATCAGATTACTGTAATTTCCTCTTGTACTCTTGTAATCAAGAGAGTGTTGAACCAATGCCCCAGCATACTAATAGGAGTTGTGCTGGTGGAAGTACCGTCTTTCTGCTGGGATTTCAACAGAGGTCTTGGCTGCATGTGGGTTATTAAAGCTTTCATTGCAAGTTTTCATAGGAAGCAGGGTTATCCTCACCAAGTTCTGATCACCTGAACTTTACTTTCAGAAGAGGTAATAATTCTTTACTTCTCTTCCTGTTTCTTGAAACAGTTTAAGATCTTTGAATATATTAGGACTAGCCGTGCTGGATGAATGTACAGCAATCCTTTTTTTGCTTTTTTCATTCTTTCATTATGATGGGTGTTTCCTACAGGTGAGATTAGAAAAAAGATGCAAGTTCATGAGTTCTACTTCACTACCACTGAGGACACAACATATGGCTACAAGAACCAGTTTTGCTCCTACTTAAGGTATGTCTTCACTCAGGGCGGCACTGTCGGCACAGCCAGATCGATTCTTTGGGATCAATTGAGCAGCAGTGGAGACCCGCTCAATCAATCCAGAAGTCAACAGCGTTAATCCATCCCTGCAAAAAGATTAACACTGTTGACGGGAGGGTATGTCCCATCGGTGCAGTGTAGTGGGGATGCCGCACTATTTAGAAGTTAGGAAGTCAACGGGAGGTACACAAGCTACTTTACGTACCTTGCATATCACCAGTTGACTGCCGTCGAATTTCGCTGTGATTGTAGACCAGCCCTTAGAGAGACAGCAGTCTTTTCCGCTTGAATTCTCCCACTGTTACTGCAGCACCTGTGCAACTTCTCTCTTGATAACAATGGCAGGAGCATTAGTATCTACTGACTGTTGGTGTTTTTACCAGTCTGGTCTGCGCCTGCCCAGAACAACTATATGCAACACAGAGGTAATAAACTGGCAGTTGGTCTATGCCAGTGCTACCATTGGTAGAGCTGTGCTGGTGCTACAACAGCAGTGGGAATTTTTTTTTAAAAAGCTCATTGCAGATAAAAGCAAATGGTAACTACATAGTGTTCATAAACATAAGGACTAAAGGGAGAACATTCTCACTGTTCTTTTTCTGCTGTCTTAGCAGGTCCCATCTGTGACGCTGCTTTGGGGTAGCTCTGCTTCCTGATTTGGAGAAATGAGACCCAAAGATCTGAAGTATTTCTGTAGCACTTACAGGCATAGCAGCTTTGTTTTACACCACCACCTCATCTGCCTTCTCGCACATGCTTTAACACACCAAAAAGTCTTTGTTAATTTCTGCAGTATGGGCCAATTTAAATTTAGTATTTTAAAAAATTCTCTTTAGACTGAGAGATGCTGAAATGTTTATTGCTAAGATATAAATACGTAGCAGTGATTAATATTCTTAATAGCAAGCTACATTTCCCATCCTGTCCACCACCAACTCTTTTTAGCTTTTTCAACATAGGCCTTAACTTGCTTAATTCCTAAACTGAAAGGTGAATGATAAAATCCAATTGTAAGGTGCAGATTCCTGGCATAGACTTGTTTCCTGCTCTAATCACCTCTGGTGCCACTGAACTGACTAATACAATTATCAGATATTAAATAAGTACATTTCTTAAATGGATGCCTGGAACTTTAGAATTGTTTTATGTAAATTCATATTTCTAGCCAGTTCAGTTCAAAGTTCCTATGTATTTCTCACAGTTGTTAAAACAAAGAACATACAGGACCAGATTCTGCCCTTTGTTACAACTCATTGAGTTTGCACAGGTCTAAGTGAGGGCAGAAATTTGACAAGTGAAAGTTCAATACTCATTCTCATAAACAATGGATTTATCAGAGTCCCCTCTGCACAAATGAAATGTTGCATGCATGTGTTTTTATGCAGTACAATTACATTTATCCAAAAATGTTTTCTGACCATCAAATCCCCTGTGAAAAAAAGGAGGAGGGTTGGAAAATTAAGACAGATTGGTTATGTGATTCACACCAGGGGATTTAACCAAGACTCGGACAACAGTATTGAACTAAAAAGTTCATATAAATGGAGTTAGCCCATATTAAATGTGTAACTAGCATCACATAGCTAGTTTGCAACTAACCTAGGCAGAATTTATTTTTTGTTTTTTAATTCTGACTATTCTAATTTTTCAGATTTTCTCTATTTTTAACTATTTTTAATTTTTACAGTTGCAGGGAAATTAAGGGAGGTTTTGGGTTGGGGCAGCACTGGCAGGGACTTCCAATATTGACAGTGAGCTGCTGAGAGCTCCCTGGGAGGCAGAGGGGCACAAGATACCTGGGCACAAGTTACAGGAGAGGTTATGTGCCCTAATCCTGCAAATTGTTTCTACATTGATAGACCCTGCAGCTGCACAGAGACCCATTAACTTAATTGTAGAGTCAAGTGCAGTGAGTAGGTTCTCAGGCAGTAACTTTGACAGCAATGCCATTTCTGTGGTGAAAAAGAGTTGACTTGTAAATCATGAGAGTGAAACAAAAGTAATTATCTGTTTTTTACATTGCCAGCCTGAGTTGTTAGAGGGGAAATCTGTTTGTAATGTTTTAATCTATGCAAATATTTTTATAGGCCTGTTTTTGGAGAACCTTTATAAGGTCTTTGGTTCTTACTTCAGTTGTAAATAATGTTCTTCAACTGAATGGGGGCAAAGGTCCTGTGGAAAGAATAGTATGTGATGCTGTGCATATGCACAAGAGGGCTAAACAAAGCTTGTACAGGCAAAGTTAATTCTGGTATTTCCTAACTTTTGAGGCCTTGACTTTGAAATCTCAGGGTTTTTTTAAAAATAGTTTTTTGGTATGTAATCTTTATAGATGCTTAATATGTATTTGGATCTTGAAGATATTACTGACTGAAAGGGCTTTAAAGGCTTTGTGCATATTTTGTCCTACTTCGTAACCCATGAGAAGTCAATCAGTCAAACTTACAATTTATTTATCTTGTTCTGCTCTAGTTTGCCCTTAATGAACTTGTGCCAAAATAAAGTTCCCAATGTCAGAAGAAATAATAAAATAAAATAAAAAAATAAATACACAAGCCTAAACCAAGGAATGGTTGGAACTTGTAGAACTTACCTCACTATTCAGGAGCTGTTCAGGATTGGATACATATGTTCTAGAACAGATCTCCTTTCATATTCTGTTTGCCATCATAACTGTATTTTTAATGGGTTGTTTATTTCAGGCAACTTTCAGGATCGAATAGTGAAATTTTATTTTTTTCTGATGAAGATGCAACTTGTTCTGTCTCATTCTTCTAAAGGAAATTTTGTTAATGATATTACAGAATCATTGACGCTTAGTTGATCCCAAATACTTTAAAAATAAAACTGTTTAATGAGACTTTAATAACTAAAACATCAGTACATCTGAAATAAACAAAAAACATCACCTGATGCATGAAAGAACATCATTGGTGTTTCAGTCTTAAGGCTTTTTAAAAGTTGCTTAATTACATCAGCTGCTCAGTAACTGCTTCACCAACCCAGTGATTAGAAAGTGCTTGTTTCCTTCACATTCGATTTGTATCTTTTGCCACCAGGTAGCTACTAAAATAAGTAGCTGCTTTGGCAGGAATGTCCAGACTTATGAGTGTGCCTCTTACTATGATTAAGTACCCACCCCCTCCACACACCCCAAGCTGGCTTCGGGATCTGCAGCTGGTTGTCTTCTGAACCGTGCCACGGGCACATCTGTACATGCTTGTGCTCCACACTCTCCATTTCCTCGCCTTTGTGTCCTGCCCTGATACCAAGTTGTGGGACCTTTTGCCACCCGTCCAGGTTGAGGAACCCCGGTGGGCCAGTCTGTATTCCACCTTGATTCCACGGCTCGCCGGGGATATTAGCTGGTGGCTTCTTCACGGAACTGTGAGCACAGACGTGTACCTGGTGCAGTTCACCCCTTGGCCCAATACCTGTCCCTTTTGCGGCCTGGCAATGAGGGCAATGAGACCCTGGCACACGTGTATCTGGAGTGAACCAGCTTGCAGCCCCTATTCCAGAACCTCCTCTTGAGGTTCGGCTGCACTTCTCCCCACATTTTTTGATATATGCACACCCCATCTGTGGCCCAGCAAAGTCACAGGACCTCCTTGTCAACCTCCTCCTCGCTTTGGCCAAGGTGGCCATCTATGACACCAGAGAGAAAATGTTGGCTAAGAAGATGCTCTGTGACTGTAGGGCCTATTTCCGTTCCTCAGTCCGATCATGTATCCTGGCAGAGTGCCTCTGGGCCACGTCCGCTGACTCCTTAGCTACTTTTCAGGAGCAGTGGGCGCTGTCTGGGGTTCTCTGCTCGGTGTCCCCTTCAGGTTCCTTCCATTTAGCCCTTTGACCTTCATGCCTGTTCCTGTTTTCTCATTTGTTGTCCTCCAAAATTAGTTGAGTTTCGGGCCTACTAGTTCCTCCCCTTAGGCTTACGCCTGCCTATGTCCTGGAACCCAAATAGTACCATGATTAAGATTCCTGATCCAGTTACTGGTGTTTGAGGATAAATTGTGGTACAGTGCTGTATCTTGGGTTTCAAAATTAACTAGATTCAATAGTGTCCCTTTAGGTGTTACACAAAACTATTATTTTAAATGGTTTTAACCTGTGTGGTTGTGCTAGGAGCTTACACTGACAAGTTGTGTGCTAACTATACTAGCCCACAACTATGCTAGCTTAAACATTTTTTGTCTGTTATTGTAGAAGTACAGATGTGTGTGTGGGGTGTGCGGGAGAGCTTTTCCATCATAAAATAGCTTTTTGCCTTCAGCTTTGGAACTAATGACTGCTCTGATCAGCATTTTCAACTTCAAGTCTTAAAAAAAAATCAGAAGACAAAAGTTTCATGTTCAGCATTAAAATCATGGTCTTTATTTACTTCTATAGAAGAAACTTGTCTTCTTTGATAGCCTGTCCGTAGGGAGAGTCCAGCTAACTGCATTTTTTGTGAGCATTCTTGCCCCCCCAGGGAACATGTCCTTGCTCTTTTCTTATCATGTATAAGTGTGAATGCTCCCCCCCCAGAGAGTATTTCCAGCATTTCTCTTTCTTAAAAAGCTTAATGTGGTTCCTTAGTTCTCTCTGAAGCAAAAAGGACCTAGAAGTCTCTTGTGCAGAGCTTTTCCTTTGGCTTGGTGTGTATGGCGCACTTCTCTGATAAGTTTTTCACTCTGTCTGCTTAATGTCACACAAAGCCACTAGAATTCTGATCAGTGCATATAAGCCCTGACCCTGTACTACAGAAGTTAATGGGAGTTCTGCCATTGATTTCAATGGGAGCAGGAACTGGCCCTTTGCTGGTCTGGTGAAGGAGCAGGTGCAGGGCATGTAAATTGCAGGCTTGCTAGAAATTGTCTTTTTCATACTACTGTTATAAGTTATTAATAAGCAGTATGTAAAAGTTGCCCAAGTTTGTGCAATTCATTTTGTGAGGAGAAGAACAGTTCTCCCTTCTCATAGATACATTACTGGTTGTTGTGGATTACTTTTGTACCACAGATGGGAAGACTAGTCACTCAGTATCATAAGCTCGCCATTGACCTTCAGGATAGTAATGAGATTGCCAAGAATCTGAAAGTAATTACTACTGGGGCTTGAGGCTACATGATACTACAGCATTTTTATATTTAACTGGATTATTCACACAGTGACCCTCTGCTACACAAATTGCCTTTTTAAAATAGCTTCAGCTAATAGGGGAGCGCTGCCAATGTATACTGAGCATAGCAAATTGAAAATAATTAATTGGGATGTTTAAAAGTTATCTGATTAGTTCTCAGGATTACAGACTAAAATGTACTGTTATCAGTTCTGTAAAGTAATGTAAATAAGCATGTAAGTAGTTGCTGTAGACCATGAATATTAATTTATTTTGAGTGTATGCAGTAAAGATACATTTATAACAATTTCTTTTTCTTTTGCACAGACACTAGCTAGTGCAAGAGGAGTCGGAGAATGGTACCCTGCAACATATTTCTCTGTGCACAAACTGACCAGTGCTGGGGAGGACCCACTATATTATCCAGCTACGCTTTTTCCCCATGTGCTTGCTAATTGATACTGGAAGAGATACCAGCAAGTTGCTCTGCATCCCACTTAGAAAGCAAATATAGCACTATCCAGGAGTGGGGAGAATCATGTTGCTGGGTAAAGCTTGCAGGTAACAAAATGGCCAGTAACTAAACTGTATTAGAGTTTCTAAAAATAATAGAATTCCAGAGGGGTAGCTGTGTTAATCTGTTTTTAGCAAAACAGTGAGAGTCCTGTGGCACCTTGAAAACTAACACATTAATTTGGGCATAAGCTTTCGTGGGCAGAAACCCACTTCGTCTTCACGCATCCGACGAAGTGGGTTTCTGCCCACAAAAGTTTATGCCCAAATAAATCTGTTAGTCTTTAAGGTGCCACAGGACTCTAGTTGTTTTGCTAAAAATAATAGATAATTTCTCAACATAAAGTCCTTCACTCAACACAGGGTAACTCAATACTGGATTTTATTCTGATGGACACAGAAAAGTTAGTCACTGACTGAAAAATTAGCAGGTGCCTAGGTACCAGTGATCATGATCAGGTTACGCTTACTTTGTGCCAACAGAATTTGGCACTAACCAGTAATATGTACATATGGAACTTTAAAGGGCCAGTTGGCAATTGGCAACACAACTGGTTGGGAACATAACAAAAACTGGAAATTGTTCAAGGACATCCTAGTGGATGCTCCAAATGCCACAATTCCCTATTTAAAAAAAAAACGTAAATTTATGCTGGGCAAGCAGCCATCTTATAAAGCCAAATTCAAGGCTAACAGAAGATGTGTAAGCTACCATAAAACACAGTATAAAGGATGGGAAAAGGAAATAAATGGCAACGACTATAAGTTACAAGTTAAAACTGTAGCCAGCCGAAAGGAATCAATGGCTGATATGGCTAAAGACAACATAGTGACATTTTTTTCAAACATAGTGTACTAGGGAAAAAAAGTCATAGGTCATGTATAGGACCATTGCTAGATGCAGATGGTAAAATTGTAAATAATGATGTAAAAAAGGCAGAAATGTTCAATAGATATTCTGTTTTGTATTTGGAACAAAGGATGAGGATGTATCCATACAATGATGAAATGGTGAAATAGAAAGTTCACTAGCCATAACAAAGGAGGATACGAGGCAGCATCTGCTAAAATTAAATATTTTTAAACAAACAGGCCTGAATAACTCTCACATCTCAGGGCACTCAGATCTGTAAATCCCCTTGTTACCATCTGTATCCAACATGAAGAAGTCTTGCGTCTGCTAGCTAGATGTTAGCTCCCTGACACAACCAGCCTGTCAGCCACTCAAGCATTCTCCACTGAACTGTATTGTTATAAAAGAAAAGACTAGCAGGATCTTATTCAGGGGGACAAGACAATACGTCACATTTATCGTAAATGTAAGAATATCAAAAAGCAGTCACATTCACACACACACATTCATACCCAAGAAGTTCTACAAGCTGATGTCATAATTACCAGTCCTTTTATGCGTTGCTCGAGCCAGCCTAGTGGCCAACTAGGCTGGGCACGATGAGGGAGCCGGGCCTCTCTTGGTCGCGAATCCGATGCTCCAAGATGACGATTGCAGAACGAAACCCAAAGTTTCCGTGTTTTTACCCCATCTTTTATACTTGCTGGCTTGCATGTAAGTCTATGTTCCTTGCTGTGTCATGCTGTCTCCAGGTTCAGTATGGTTGTTAATCATCAGCTAATTGCAAGCATGACAATTTTCTTATTTCTGTACTTTGTTCCTAGGGTGGATCCTTCTGTACTACAGGGTCGTTTATCTGCACTTTAGGGTCATTGATATGCATTCTTCAGCCTTCAGAGTCAGGATGGCAGTGACTTCTTCACTCCCCGTTCTGTTGTCAGCGCAATGTAGGTCTTTTTATGCCCTGCACATACATTCATGACTCACACACACAAAGAGAATTCATCAAGATATTTTAGGTTCAATAGAGTTTCAGGAAAGAGTTTACTTCAAGAAACTAACAAGATGGAGTTCACTTATGCCACACTAAATTGTCCCATTATCAAAGCAGTAAAGGAAAAATCTATATCTACCTCTATCTCACTTAAAGCATAAAACAAGGAGTCTACATTTGATTCGTTTGCACTGCTCCTGGGGATGGCTCACAATACCAGCCCTGCCTTTGCCCTGCAGGTTGACAATAGAGGCACCCCAATCCCTGAGGCTCCTTGAAGTATCCCCCTATGATGTCCAGCCCCTGACCACTCGACACCCACAGAAATCTCGGATCCTCTGTTCCTAAAAGATATACTTTAATTCAGTTTCTGGGAGAAACGCTACAGCCTGTGTATGGGGGGGTTGGGGGGAGGGGAGGGTGGATGGGGTGTCAGGTTTGATCGTCATGGTGGTCCCTCTGGGCCTTGAATCTATGAATCCCACTGTAACAGTATGGCCTGCCCCTTTAAGGGTCAGGGGCCCTGTGGCCAACCAGCTCTGTTCATTCATCAGATCCAGCTGGGAAGGGGTCAGTTGATCCATGCAAAGGGCTGACAACACAGTTGAGAGCTGTAGGAGGGATGTGGGCTCTTACACTGTAGGTCCTGAAATAGGGGGACTGAAGGGAATGGTATGTCTATCTTTCAGCTCAGAAAGGCAAGAGGAGCAAGCTTCTGGGAAATATAGCCCAGGGTGGGCAGGGGAACTGGTTTTGTTTGATATTTTACTTAAATTTTATATCTGAAGAATAAGACTGCCTTATAGTTGGGTGTGGCAGTAAATCCTTCCTGGAAAGGTTGAGAGATTTAATCTGAGCAAGAAGTAGAGCAGTGACTAGCCTGAAGCCAGGTTGGGTAGGAGAAGTGTGAAATCCCCTTCCTTCGTGGGCAATGTGGAGAACAGGATTGCCTATATTTCTGTCAACGTGCTCATAACACTTGCAACTCTGTCTTAAGATAATGATTAAACTATCTCATGCTTGAAAGTTTCAGTTAGTCACCTGCAGGAGATACTAACGTTTTTCCCTGATGCAGAGTTGGGCAAGTGTGTGCTACAAGATGTTCTTCCTCCCCTCCTCCAACACTTCCTCTGGAGCATCAGAGATTAGCCAGAGCTGGAGATGGTACACCAGATGGGGTGCACCAGTGATCTGAGGTGGTATAGAAAATCCTCTCTTAGTTGCCTTGCTGGTGGGTCTTGTTCACATGCTTAGGGTCAAATGATTGCCAGATTTGGGATTAGGAAGGAATTTTCCCCAGGTCACACTGTGGTCAGCAATCTTGAGGGTTTTCTAATTTCATCTTCTTCTTAAGCATGGGGTGTGGATTTGGTGGTGATGACCATTAGGGCATATATCACACAATCAGTTCCTTGCCATTAGAGGGATCTCAGTGAGTGATGGCACCTTGATCTCTCTTGTTCTCTGCCTGTGACGTGATATTTTAGTCTCTTGAGGACTGAAATGCTGTTATTTCATCATGGAGCATCTGTGCAGACAGGGGGAGCAGGACAACATCACCATTCATTCCTGTCCTTGGCTTGTTCCTCCATTAAGCCCTTTCTGGTCATCTCCTATCTGAAATACATGACCATTTCCATTTGTGATGCCTGATGGGCCTGAGTTGAAATCCATATAAGTCAGTTTGCTTTGCTGTACTGTTTCTATAACAAGTGAATGTTGGATGTAATGTCTTGTTATGCCAATTCACCTGATCCAGCTCATGGGAATGCCATGTCATAGCCTACTGGCCTGTTATGAATAGGTATCAGCAGTTTCACCTTAGCTTTTGGAAGGCAAGTGGACTAATGAGCTTGGACTGCTCAGATTTGAAATCAGAGTTGGTTCATAGCACCATATCCGGTAACATTCAGTGCAACCCTCCTGGGTATCTCCAAGTCAGGCTACCGCCATCCACCACCTGGAGGATGTGCCTCTATGATGTTGTATCCCAGCCCAAGTTTCAAATGCTGTAATCCAACTAAAGTCACTGAGCTCAATACAGGAGTGTCTGGGCAAAATGTAGTGTCCTGTGATGTACAGGAAATGAGACTAGATGATCTACTGGTCCCTTCTGGCCTTAAACTCTATGAAACTGTGAGTGGAAATTAACAGATATACATCAAGGAAAAAAAAAAAGAAAACAAAATTACAGGAATTATCTCTAGTTTTGTCATTGTCTAATAATCCTGGTTACATAATGTGTTTATTCATGTTATTATTAGGACTATTTGGTAGAAAATAGAAAATTTATCATAGTGGAAAATTTCAGATTTAAAAAAAAAAAAAATTCATAGATCTTGCTGTGATCTTTGCCAGGTCTTTTAAGTTTTGTTTTTTGTTGTTGGCAAACCTAGGTTTTTTAATGAAACATGAGCAATGAACTTTCACAATGTAACCAAACAGCAGCAACAACTTTTACTGGCTAACATCACTTAAGATAATGATAACATGAAAATAAACACTGCTGAAGTCAAAAGTACCCATTGACTTTGTTCCTCTTTCCTTTATGGCAGCTAAACTCTTTGCTTACTCATTTTTTAGATAGGGACTTTCCTTTGACACACTCTCAGCTAGAAGGAGAGTAGGGGTTTTCTCTGCCTTGTCCTTGGTGGAATTTTTCATTTCCCAGTAGCTTTTCATGTATAGAGACTGTAATGAATGACATGTATAGTTTCCCTTTTTAAAAAAAATCAGAACTGTTGCTACAAGTTGCTAAACTATGTTGTCCAGTTGGTTGTGCCTGATGGACAGCAATTTGAAATCTACAAGATTCCCTCTTCTGTAGTATCTCCAAAATTCATTAGTTCTTCATTTCTACTACCAAAACCCTTTTCTAGGCCCTAATTATTTTTCAGCATGATTACTGCAACCTACTCTTCTTGGTCTCCCAGACACTCACTTAGTCCTTTATTCTGACCAAAATGCTCTCCCTTACTCACTATTCAGGAAGACACACAGACCCTCTTTCAAGAGCCATCATTAGCTTCCTCTCACCTTCTGCCCCATTTTTAAGCTCTTTGCTTTTAACTCAAATTCCCTACACATATTGGTATCCCATTCCATGTCTTCCATGCAGCCCTCCTCCCTTAGAACCCACTCACTGAGCTGATCCACCATTCCTCCCCCTATTGTCTTTAAAACAAAGCCCCTGTCAGTCAAATCTGTAGAGTAGAAGAGTCAGCACCTAAATTCGTAGAAGTGTAAGTAGTCTAGAGCAGCGGTTCTCAACCGGTGGTACGCGTACCACCGTGGTACGCGGAAGAAGGCTGGGTGGTACGCGACACGTACCGCGCCGCCGAATGCGCCGCAGCCGGAAGGGCCCTCCCACCCATCCTTGCGAAAGTCTGCCGCCGAAAAGGGGAAACGGCGGAAGGGTTTCGGTGGAGGGCAGTGTTCCTGGCATGGAGTCCGCTGCGCAACTCTGCCGCCGCCGAAAGTCCCGGCCCGCCGCCACTGCGAAACCCCGCCACCGCCGAAAGTCCCCCCCCCTTTCTTTCCCGAGTACCACTCGGGTCAGGTACAGGCAGGTCAAGTGGTACTGTACCTGACTGTACCTGACCCGAGTGGTACTCGGGGAAAAAAAGGTTGAGGACCGCTGGTCTAGAGTATTATATAGTTCATGTTGAGAAAAATAAACATTGCAAGAAATGTTATCCATACATAAAATGTGTGTGTCTGCATTTTGGTGTGAGCTATTTTAATAGTTTGCAAGCAGAAGCACGTTGCAAATAACAACTGCATACACTAGCAAACCGGAGCAGCAAAGATGAGTTTTGTGAGGGATTCCTCCAGGTGAAGAGGAGTGATTTATGTGACTCTTGGTGTGAGTATGCTGTCTGTCAGCTTGTTTGTTGTGTGCTTGCTTGCTTGCTTGAAGTTTATAGTATGATCTGTTTGGGGGGAGTAGTTGTGTATTGAGCCTAGCAGCCTGCTACGCAAGGCAGAGAGCTTCCTAATGACACTCTAGCTTGCCATCCTTTTTAATCCTTAGTCCCATTAGGATCCCTTGAGAAGGGGTAAGGAGCTAACTCAGGGAGAACAGGGGTTTAAAAAGCCAGCTCCTAAGCAATTGGAGCAGCTAGCGCGCAAACAGTAGCAAACGGGAGTTTTGTAAGGGAATTCAGAAAGGGTGTGTTTAGAGCCAGATATACCTAGCAACCATTCTCTAAATTTAGGCCAATAAACACTCCTCCCCGATTAAAAAACAAAAACAAAAAAGAAAAGCAAAAAAAAAAAAACCCCTGCAAGAGGAAAAATAATGCAGGCAGAAGTTCGGCAGCAGAATGGGGGCTATTCAGTTTGTTTCTCTCAATGCAGCATGTATGATCATCTGCATTGTGGACAGGAGACAAATGTGGATTTGGGGTAAGCAACTTATGGCTCTCAGAGACAGAGTATGGATGCTTGAGACCAGAGTGGCTGAAGTAAAGGAGCTAAGGGAGACAGAACTACACAGGTAAGATTTTCTAGGACTCAGAGTGGTCCCACCCCCCACTATGACAGTCCATGTGCTGTTTAGGAGGATGAAAGTCTTTGGGGAGAATATAAACTGGAGTGGAGGGAAACGATCCCATAGTTGAGACCCTCCTTCCAGATGATGTCATGGTATCCTCTCACACCAAAGATACCCCTTTAGGGGCAGGAACCCCGGTTGTCAGGAAAAGACAGGTAATAGTAATGGGGGATTCATTTATTAGAAATATAGATAGTTGTATTTGTGATGACAGGGAGAGCCACATGGTGACTTGCCTGCCAGATGCAAAGGTTGTGGACCTCTCAGGACATCTAGGCAGACATATGTAATGCTGAGGAGGAGCCAGTGGTAGTGGTACATGTAGGTACCAATGACATAAGGAAAGGTAGGAAAGAGGTCTTGGAGGCCAATGTAGGCTGCTAGGAAAGAGATTAAAGTCCAGGACCTCCATGGTAGCATTCTCTGAAACGTTTTCAATTCCATACACAGGGCCACTTAGACAGGCAGAAATGCAGGCTCTCAATGCACAAACGAGATAACAATGCTGAAAGGAGGAATTTAGGTTTATTAGGAATGGGGGAACCTTTTGGGAAAGGAGGAGTCTATATAGGAAGGATTGGCTCCACCTAAATTAAAGTGGAACCAGATTGCTGGCATGTAAAATTAAAAAGGTCATAGAGGAGTTTTTAAACTAAAAACTGGGGCCGCTGACATGTGGAAAAGCACACGATTTGGACAGACACATCTCTTGGGGAGGATTTATTAAAGGGACTACTCTATCCTAGCAAAGAGGAGAGGATAGAAGTTGATAAAGTACAGGTAGGAACTGAAGAGAAACAGTCAAAGGAAAAAAGAGAGTCCTATTCAATTACATCCCATGAAGGCAGCCAACTAAATATTGACACATATTGTAAGAGCTTGTATACAAATGCTAGAAGTCTAAATAGTAAGATAGGTGAACTTGAGTGCATGGTATTAAATGTGGATATTGATGTAATAAGCATCACATAAACTTAGTGGAATGATGATAATGGGACATGGTAATAGATGGTAGGTCATGCTGGTGGGGAAGTGGCACTATATGTGAAAGAAAGTGTAAGCAAGATCTGAGTGGCACTCCCCCTGCTCAGCACCTGAAAGGGGAGGCACTTTAATTGCATGGGCTTTGTATTTGCATGAGTACAGTTAAGTACTCAGCATATTGCATAAGCAAACTAGGTGCTGAGCATGATAGGAAATGGTCTATATTCTGGTATTGTGTTACAAATCACTTTTGTGTTAACTGCAGGGATAATGAAATGTCCTTCGATTGTATAAACAAATGGCAGTAGATCTGTGTTTAGCCTGTTCTGATGAAAAATTCACTCTCATCTAAACAGAGCCCAACAAGGGTGGTGGATGGATGTTTCAGCATTGTAAAGGCAGCAGGGACGGGGTGAGAAGTCTCCTGTTGAGATTGCATTAGCCCTGGCAAAGGGTTACTCTCAGGCATGGATTGATTATCTCCGCCCACTGTTAAAACGTAGAATTAATGATTCCTCTTGGAGTCTTTTGTTTTGTTAAAAGCAGGGACATTACTCCTGTGTCAGCAGAAGGTTTTCCCATGAGCTGAAAGCTGAAATTCACTAAGAGCTGAAATCACTAGAGCAGTGGTTCTTAACCTTGTTGGAGGTACTGAACCCCGCAAGTTTCATACGTGCATTCACCGAACCCTTCATAGTTGGAAAAATAAAATATTTTTTTTTTCAAATTCAAAACATAGATATATATATTTTATTAGTGCACAAAATGAACCATGCATCAGTTGCACATAAAATCACTGTGTTCAAAGAACAAAACCAACAAAACATGAATGTCACACAAAAACAAAAACATAACTCAATGAATATTTACTGCAAATCAATGTGACTTTTGCTGTTGCCTTTCAGAGACAAGTTCAGAAATGCACAGCTTCACCTTGGCAAGTGCCACTCTCATATCATTTCCGCAACAAAGTCTGTTCCTTTTCTTCGTTTTTATGTCTACCATCCTCGAAAAGGATTGCTCGCAAAGATATGTTGTAACAAATGGTATGAGTATCTCAAGGGCTTTCTTAGCAATAAGAGGGTATGGTACGATTTGGTGACACCAAAAGGTTGAGAGCGTTGTGGTTCTGAAGAGCTGCTGTTGAACCTGGCTCTGCTGAAGTTCAATGATTTCGTCGAGGTACTCATCATCGACATCTGCTGTCGAAACACTAAACGTGAACGGCTGTCTCACCCATGCTGGATATGACTCTCTGGTGGGGAAGTATCTGTCGAGAGACTTTGCGAGCTCATCTAAGTGCATGGCAATTGCTTGCTTCAGTTCCCCAGGTACAGAAATGTCTCCGTTTCCAGACATGTCTTCGATCTTACTTACACAGTCGTCCAGCAGGGGAAAGTTTGCGAAGTTATCATTCTCTGTTCGTCGTTTCCATAACGGTAGCTTTTTTTGAAAAGCCTTCAGGTTTTCTTCCGCTTCGATGATGTTGACTCCACCCCCCTGCATCTGTTGATTGAGAGCATTGAAGATATCGGCCATGTACGCCAAAATGAGAATGAACTCAGAATTTTCGAAGCAATCTGCATGACAGTGTTGGTGCTCTCGCAAAAACAGGGCTAATTCCAAACACATGGCAAAAACACGATTCAGCACCTTTCCCCGGGATAACCACCGAATGTTAGAATGGTACAGAAGTACCTCGAATTCAGAGCCCATTTCATTACACAGCTCTTTGAAGATGCGGTGCTTCAGAGCACTATTTCGCACATAGTTCACACATTCCACTACAATTTTTAATACTTCTGCCAGTTTTGGAGGCAAGGTTTTTGTTGCCAACGCATGCCTGTGCAGAACACAGTGCGTAACAATGATGTGTGGAGCATCGACTTTCACCAGCGCACCAAAACCAGAGTTTCGTCCCGGCATGGCTGGAGCTCCATCCGAACAAATTGCAGAAACCATATCCCACGAAAGATCATTGTCTCTGAAGAAATCATTCACAAGTTTCTTCACGTTGGCTGCCTTAGTTGTTGTTGTAAGAGGCTTACAAAATAAAAAATCTTCCTTTATCATGTCGTCTTTCACATAGCGCACAAATACAACAAGCTGGCTTAGATTGGAAACATCGGTGGTCTCGTCGAGTTGGAGGCTGAATTTTGCTGGGCTTGATATCAGATCTGCAACTACTTGAGCCAAGATGTCATTGCTCATGTCATCTATTCTGCTGCTGATGGTGTCATTTGAAAGAGGAATTTGGGACAACTTATTTTCAGCAGCTTTTCCCAGCATGATATTCGCCATCTTCAACGCAGCTGGTTTTACGAGTATTTCACCAATGGTGTGTGGTTTTCCCTGCTTTGCGATCAGGTACGCAACTTCGTATGATGCTGTTAAGATCAGTTTGTCGATGGGTACAAAGCCGAGAACAGGCAGAGTAGCCCTTTCATCGAATCTGGCTCTCTTCACCTTGAATTCAGCAAGCATTGTGTTCTTGTATTTCCCATTTCCATGCAGCTTTAGGAAGTGTTCCCTTAGTTTTGCCGGTGCTAGACTAGAATTGCTCAACTTGGCATTGCAAATCATGCATTGAGGACGCTGACTCCCATCACATTCCGTTATACACGTGAATCCATATTGTACGTATTCGTCCGACCACTTTCTTTTTTTGCTCGACATAGTACGAAGGGATTGGAATATTAAAAAGGAAATCACAAATGACGTACAATCACGACAGTCACAAGTCAACTACTGAGCGACCAAGTTCTCTGCAGCACAGATATCAAGGCCAAGCGAGCAGCCAATGATGGCCATGCGGAGCGTGACGTCACGAATCATACGAGTGGGGTGAACGGCAGGGCTGCCAGGTCGTGCCATGCATGGCATTTTTTGCCATAAATTACGCAACAAATTTTAGAATTTCCATAAATATTCGTCAATATCCTTCAGTTTCTTATGGTGAAACATTGAAAATGCCATAAAAGTATTGTGTGAATGCCAAAAGTATATTAATGCACCTGGCAACCCTGGTGAACGGAATGGACACACACACACCTCCGCCGAACCCCTGAGACTGACTCACCGAACCCCTGGGGTTCGATCTAACTCAGGTTAAGAACCACTGCACTAGAGGACCTGGGAAACCTTAACGGACAATCAGCAGAGAGGAGCCAGGAGGGTCGGCGCCTGCAGACAGTGGGAGTCAGGAGTGCTTGGCGCCTGCAGACAATGGGAGCCTGCAGATGGCGAGAACCAGGAGCGGTTGGTGCCTGCAGACAGCGGGAGCCTGCAAATGGCAGGAGCCAGGAGTGGTTGGCGCATGCGGATGGCAGGAGCCAACAGATGGTGGAGCCTGCAGATGGCAGGAGCCAGTAGCAGGGAGTTGGCGAGGCCCGGAGGCGGTAGGAGGCAGCAGCGGAGAGGACCTGGTCAAGCTCACTCCTGGCAGGAGCCTGCAGAGGGGGACTGGCTGAGCCCCCAACCAAGAGGCAGACACTGCAACTATGATGGTCAGTACAGGGGAAAACAAGAAGGGAGAGGCAAAGGACATGCCCCTATACTTTGTGAATTCTGTTTGCACTGGTTCCAAAACCACTGCTGTGTTACTTCCTTCCTTTTATTAAAAGGTTTACTTTCTACACTCAGACTCTGTGCTTGCAAGAGGGGAAGTATTGCCTTTTGGGGATGCCCAGTGTGTGATTTCCCAGGTGACTGGGTGGGAGCTTGAGCCAGTTTGGTGTTGTATCATTGACAGGAACCCCTAGATATAGAACCCAGCTCTTTGCTGCTGCCAGCTCTGCCTGGCAGAAGGGTTACAAAAGCATAGTCAAATATAGTAAAAATCTCAAATCAAACTGTACCCCAGAGAATTACTATTCAAACATGGAATTTCTATCCACAGAGAGAATTTAGCAGTAGGAATATACTACTGACTGTCAAGCTGTCTGGAGTGGCTCAAGAGTGTGAGTGCCAACCTGAGAGCAGACTGATAAGAAACAGGGCACAAATCCTAAGCAAGTTGTGCGTTCTTTACTTAAATTTCACCAATCCAGTATCAAGTGTAAACTCCTCAGCAGTTATCAGCCTTCACATGGAGTTCAGACAGTTCCCTTAAGTACTCTGGTCTCTCTTGCCACCTAGGCAAGCTTGCCTTTGTGATAGATGGTCCCTTACACCAAACATCACAATATTCAGGTTACTCCCATTCCCAAAGGATCAGTCACTTATCCCAGTTCAATTGCATGCTAGATCTCACAGCTAAAGCAATGCCTATAGTCAACCTGTGTCTCAAGACTTTTATTAACTAAGAAAAGGAAATTAGAGTTATTTACATGGTTAAAACAGGCAGACATACACACAGATAAATTAGTATTAGGTTTTCAAAAGGTGATAGAAGCTGCTGTAATATGCAAGCTCTGTGTCCTTTAGGGTTAACCTGGGCTATGCAGCTGGGGATCCTGTACTTATGCTTAAAAATCTTGCCCTCCCAAAGTTCAAGCAGCACAGAGGTACAGTTTCTTTTTGTTGGGGATTTTTATCCCCTTCCTCCCAAAGTTCCTGTTGATGGGATGAGTTCATTTGCAAGTCTTCTCTTCATGGGAGGGGATGGAGAAAGAAAAAGGAATGCAGCTAACAAAGTCTTTGTTCTTTGATGTTTCACAATGGCTCATTTGATTTAGATGGGCCTTCTTGATGGGCAGGACCTAACACGTTCTGTAGGAACCCAGCATTTTATGTTAATTAATGTTCCTTTCCTGTTTGAGGATTTACACATTTAAAGGATTACAGTGCAAACACTTAATATCTGTACCTCATGTTATAAAGTGATCTTATGAGATTAGTACATGCAGCATCCTACAAGTGTTTCATAAAACACATTCTTATAAACTTAATAATATTAACACATAGGTGAGCCAGCTGGGTTTCCAGCTATGTATCCATCTATGTCAGTGTTCAGTTGAGGCCTAGGGGCCTTGGCATGAGCTGGAACATGGCCTACCAGCATCACACCAACCACCTGATCAGGATGGTGACTGTGAAATGCTCGGGATATTAGAGAGGCAACAAAAACAAAAAGATCCAAAAGTAATGGGGGATTTCAACTCTCCTCATATTGACTGGGAATATGACACCTCAGGATGTGATGCAGAAATTAATAGTGTCTAGCAGGGTGGATAAAAATCAATGGTTTAAAAAAAAATCTGATTTTTTCATTTAAATCGGATTTTTTAAATTTTTTTTAAAATCATCAATAAAATACTAAATTTCTCTCTTGCTTAAAAATACAATTAAATCTCATCACAAACATGCTAAACCTACACTTACAGTCTCATAAAATGAATTAACAGCTCTAGTCTGTCCAGCCTAACTGCCAGCTCTTGCTTCTTGAAAGTGCTAGGCTTTCAATTTGTTTCAGTTTCTGTTTCTCAGCAGACTAAAATCAGATGTGCAAAGAAAGACAAAGGCTGGATTGGATTGCTGTTGTCCTATGCTTATGTGGGGGTGGAGCTGGGCCAAGCAAGGCAGAGGAATTAGTTAAGACACTGGCTTAAAGGCACAGAGAGAATATTTTCATTCTTTGGTATTATTCACTCAATGCTGCAAATGTGGCAAAGATGAGAAGATACTTAGAGGAAGAAATGGAAGGATGGTCCTTAATAATAAATGGCTGCAGTGCCCATTTAATGCATCTTTTACCCAAAGACTTAAGTACATCTTCTCCAGGAATAAAATAAAATGTTGTTGAAGTCACAAAATACTTCCGTAACAACCATTTTGCTTCAGGTCAACTGAAGAGAGCACGAGGATCCAAACTAATTCTCCTTCAACATGTTCGATGAATTCTGTGGTTGATTGTTTTGAACAATTTATTAAGAACTGGCCTATTCTCATAAAACTTTGTGAAGAAAACTGTGATAAAATAGATGGAAGTATCTCATCCAAAGTATCTAACATTGGGTTAGAGAGGAATGTAGAGGATATGCTCAGTATACTGAAGCCTATATCTATAGCCTTAAACTAACTTCAGAGACATTGTTGCTGCATTGCTGATGCTGTCGAAATTTGGAAGGCACTTCAAGAGACATTGAAGAAAGAAATACCTCACCAGAAAGTTAAACTGCAGGCAATAAAGCAGCAAATGGATCAAGCACTAACTCCACCTCATTCTCTTGTGAACATTCTCAATCCCAGATATAAAGGTAGACACCTAACTTCTGAAGATGCTGCTGCCATGGCATGGGCTTCTCAAAATCACTCCTCAGTTATGATAGACATAATAAATTTCAGGGCTGGAGCGGAACCATTTAAACAGTACATGTTTACTGATGATGTTTTGAACAAAGTCACTCCCCTGAATTGGTGGAAATCATTAGCCAGGCACTTTGAAACAGAGTTCCTTCAGTTGCTAAGCCAACTTTTCACAGCAGTAGCTTCCTCTGCAGGCACAGAGAGAATATTTCATCATTTGGTATTATTCACTCAAAGCTAAGAAATTGACTGGGAGTTGAAAAAGCAGGAAAACTCATATTTCTGTTTCAGTCTATGAATAAAAATGACAGTGGGAGTCGGGAAGATGAGAGCTAGTTGTAGAAGTTTTAAGGACAGCGTACATTTAGTGTGACAATTTGTCTGTTAGAGTTCATAAAATTTGAAAATTAAAAAAAAAGAGTTTAAGGACAGCCATCAGCTGGCAACTCAGGAGACTGCTGCAGTTGCAAATGTGAAACATTTATGTAACATTTAAGATTTAGTTTAATAAAATGTAAGTGCTATTGTGTTTGTGTGTGATTTAGTTCTTACCATTTCTAATGTACATCTGCAGCTTGACACAGATAATGAGTATTATGTACTATTTTTTAAATTAATAAAAATCAAGTTATCTAAAAAATTACACAAAGTATATGTTGTAAAATGCTGTATTGAGTTGTAAATTAACATGTTTTAGTGATCAGATTTGCACCATTTTTTAAGAAATATGTGAAGTATCAGTGGGAAACTTGATTTAAATCAATGATTTTCTTGGTAGTTTAAATCAATCCACGCTGGTATCTAGCAATTTAATGACTGCTTCTCTAGCAGCTAGTCCTAGAACCCACAAGGGAGAGGCAATTCCTGATTTAGTCCTAAAGGCACACAGGATCTGATTCAAGAGGTGAATATAGCTGAAACCCTTGGTTATAGCAACCATACTCTGGGTGTCCTTAAACTTCTGACTGTTAGAAGCTAGGATAAATTGCCTTGTTCTGTGCACTCCCTCTGAAAAGCATCTGGTACTGGCCACTGTCAGAGACAGAATACTGGGGGAGATGAACCATTGGTCTTACCCAATATGGCCATTCTTATATTCTAAGCTATGTAAGAAAATAGTGCTAATGCAACTTTGAGTGCTATGACAAATTAAAACCTTCTGTAAGAAGATAAGAAAATTAATCAGCTGCTGCCTTGACTTTCTCTTGAGGATTATGAGGTTCATGAGCACCACTTCTGAAGCCTCATGTGATAGGGGCAGGTGATGCAATATCTGTGAAATATGCATGACTCCCTAGAAGAAAACTTATCTTTCTGTGTACAGTGCTAGCTTTGGCTTTCTAAATGGAAAGTTATTTGTTGTTTTTAGAATCATGAAAAAACAGAAAAAAGGTTTGGACAAGACTGGTGACATAAGGCTCAGTCCTGGCCCCCCCACACATATAACTAAGTGACATAATTGGAAGCTATATGACTGTATTTATTAATTTTAATAAATATGGAATGTGAATGTCAGAGGGCAGGCCATCCTTACTCTGGATTTTTTTTCACAAACAATCCTCACATCTCCTGCAATAGATTCACAATAGGGTCACCAGATAGCAAGTGTAAAAAATCGGGTTACTTTTTTTTGGGGGGGGAGGGCGGGGGGGAGAGGTAGGGGGGGATGGGGATGAGGAGAGGGTATAGTTGCATATATATAAGACAAAGCCCCTAATATTGGAATGGTCACAATAATATCAGGACATCTGGTCACCTTAGTTTCACCACCATGTGCTTTATTTACAGTGTGCTATATCACACTTTGCCACCCCACAAGGTTTTTACTTTGTCCCTCAGTACAAAGGAAGAGCATTCATCTCCCTGACATCCTGGGTTTCTTTAACCTTTTTTCCCTTTCTCCCTCTTTCTGCCTCTCTTTTAACTGTCCTCACTTGAAGTGTTAAAACACCTTGTTAACTGGTTAATAATCTAGTGCAGCGGTTCTCAACCTTTTTTTCCCCGAGTACCACTCCGGTCAGGTACAGTCAGGTCAAGTACCACTTCACCTGACTGTACCTGCCCAGAGTACTACTCGGAAAATAAGCACAGTAAGCACTTTCAATCAATACTCTCCGCCGAAACCCTACAGCCATTTGCCCGTTTTCGGCGGCAGCAAGGGGGCATGATTCAGCGGGGGGAGGGAAGAACGTCAGCGGCGGCTTTTCTCAGCGGGCGGGGGAGCAACGGTGGCAGGTTTTTTCGGCGGCGGTGGGGGGGGGAAATCGGCGGCAGGGGGGTTTCTCGGCCGTGGGGGGGGGGGGGGGGGAAACAGCAGCAGCGTTTGTCGGCGGCTGCGGGGGGGAGTCGGCGGCAGCGTTTGTCAGCGGCGACGGGGGGGGGGGGGGGGGAAATCGGTGGCAGCAGGGGTTCTCGGCGGCGGGGAGGGGGGATTCGGCGGCGGAATCAGCGGCGTGGTTTGCCTCGCGTACCACCGGTTGAGAACCCCTGATCTAGTGCTTAATCAATTATCTCATCAATTTGGCCCATGTGGGGACACTTACAGAGTGCACACATTGTGACACAATGGTGAGACAGCTTTAGGCAACACAGGCCAATGTTTCAAAGCTAAAGAAGGTAGGATTTGACAAATCAGATCAGGTCATTATTTCACCAACTCTCATATCCTGCCTTTGGCAGGGCCAATAACTTAGTTCAGAGGAAGGTGAGGTGACCCATCCCCCAGCCCAAGCAGCATATATGCTGTGTTGCATGTTGCAAAATAAAAGTGCAATGTCGTACATAAAGGCTGGGGCTATGTTCAGACTGACGGCAGCAAAATCGCCACCGCCAGATCAATCTTTCTTGATCGATTGAGCGGTCAGTGAGACCTGCTCAATCGATCAGGAAGTCGACTGAGTAAGTCCACCCCCTCAAGCAGCATAGCGCTGAGCCGACGGGAGCAGCTCAGCGCAGTGAGAACAGTGTGCAGAAGGGAAGCAGAGCAGTCGACGTCAGTTATACAAACTACTCTGTGTAGTTTGCGTAACTCCCGTCGACTGCCGCCGAATCGCGCGGTGTGAACCAGCCCTGTATGTTATATTACGTTCAGGTAGTAATTCAGCCTCTGAATCATAATATATCTGTGTCATTAAAGAGCCCATCTGCTCTGTAAGTAGAGCTATGTCAGGGGACCTAGTTATAATTTGATTCCAGTCTGTAGTGTAGATGGGACCTTGACCATGTGACTGAACAGTGCTGGCTAGCCAAGGCTTTAGAATGGCTTGGTAATAGAGTTAAGATTTAATTTACACTACAGAATAAAACTAGGTTGCAACTGGGGGTCCTAAAATGATTTGAGCTGTAACACAGATGTCCTAAAACAGACAGAGGCATAACAAGCTGTGGATATATTGTAAAACTGGAAATTATACAACATACAGAGTTTGTGAATTCTGTTTAGATCATGTTCAAAATAACATTAAAAGAGCCTTTTAGTTTATCCAACAAGATAGAAACTTGTGTTTTAAGAGACTTTGTAAGGAAAAAACATACTTACTTTATTGGTATTTTGTTGTACAGTTACAATTTAAATGGAAAAAGTCATGATTAACCATATGGATCATAATAAAAAAGTAAATTTTTAATAATCATTTTTAGTACATGTCAACAAATATTCTAAAGATTTTCAATCCAAACAAAAGCCAGGCTCTGCAGCATTTTGGTGAAGTATATTTTCATTGTCATATATATGTGTGGGTATATAAAAATACTAAATTTGAACTTTAAATTGAGCAAAATGCAAAATGACTGAGCAGGTCACTATGTAAAGTAAAAGCCACAGAGTATATTTCCTGTATGTGTTAATATAAACCAGAAGAGAAACTGCATAACTTGTTGATGACTACTGGCATTTATGTAGTGCTTTGGAAATTCTTGATTGCAACATTCGATCAAGGTTTGTAGTTGTGAAATCTAGCATTCACTATTTTTGGTCTAATTTATTTACAACCTAAGTTTTAAAACTGGCAGAAACAGACTGTCTTAGAAATAATTAAGTTAGTTAGGTTATGCTGCCAGCTTTCATTGTCAGGAGAGACAAAACAGGAACTGTGATAAAAATCACTTTGTTTCCATATGTGTAAGTGAAACCACGTAACTTGAATATGCTGCTGGCACCAATTTGCGTAACACTTTGGAAATTCCCGAAGTAGAACACAAACGTTTCAGGGGCTGGACATACTTAGTCAGGAAATGCAGTCATATCATTATGCAATATGCATTTATTGGAATGACTAGTCACTACAGATGCCTAGATTGCATATCTTTAGTTATTAACTGTCCTATGTAAAAACACCCAGTTGAAGCAAACATGAAAAGTCTGATCTTACTCTCGCTACTTCACTTCTTTTAATTAGTGAAGATTTTTTTCTGTCAGGTCCCTTTTCTTTCCTTATTAGTTCAGCCGTGGAGCATCACAACAGAGCCTTTGTTCTATTCTTATCAGAGCTACTTGTATATGGTGACATTTTTCAAAATATTGTTCAACTGGTATTTTTGCAGTGTCTCTGAGGAAAGTACATTAATAAAAGGAGAGGTGGTTTGCAAGTACATGTTGAAAAGCCTTTGCACCACTCATCTCAAATAGTAGCTTTATTTTAAATTAAGTTCAGTTTGGCTGAAACTAAGCACTATCTCTTCAAAGGAGAATGTTTGTTGTTGGATATCTGCGGGTCTGGGAACATATTAGGGAATCATTGCAGGGATGGCTGTATGCGGGGCAGGATAAGGCCAGGGAACCTACAAGGGAGACAGTAAAAAATGGATCTGAGACTATGGAGAAGAGATAGTGAGAGAGTGTGTAGCTCGACTGGGCACGTCTCAGTTTGTAAGTCTTTACCACTACTCACAGTGGCCTATGCCAGTTAACTGGCAGTACTGTGATGACAACCCTTTGATTAAATGCTCATTGCTGCTACTATCTCCTGTAAGGTCAGAAGTTATTTTTCTTATCTCTGAGGTGACTAAGAGAGATTGTCCCAGCTGAAGTCTCCACATCTATTTGTGGTTAAAGTAAGCCAAAGTTGATTTGACATAGTATAGAGACAAAGAGAAAAGCACAAACAAAAGTTAAATGGATGATAAATATAACTAAAAGGCAGGCTCTCTCTTGTTAACTGATTGTTTTGAGAGACAGACTCTCTCTCTGCCTTAACAAGCTGTCAATTAGTGTTCCAGCATCTATATTTGATGTTTTTCTACACTACAAAATGGTCCCTATGCTACCAACTAGTCAGCAACTAGTGCAGCTGTAGAAAGTTCGCTGTAACTGCAGAAATGGACAAATCACATCCAGCACCATTTCAGTAAATGAAGCAGATTTTAACCATGGTTTGCTGACCATGATTTGTCCTTAGGCCTTGTTTCCATGGGAAAAATGAGTAATTATACCAATATAGTATAAATGCCCTATGTGGACACTCCTATTCCGACATGAGAATAACTCTTTGGGGGTTGAGTAAGCCAAAGCAAAACAAACAAAGACCAACCCCATCTTCCCCCCACAACAAACCCTCTTATACTAGAATAAGAGTGTCCACACTGGAGCTTATATCAGTTTAACTGTGTCTTTTTAAATTCACATTTAAGCTATATCGAGAAAACTCTCCTATGTAGCCAAAGTGTCAGCTACATTTGCAGTTAAACCATATCTATCACCAGTTCAACTGCACTCCTACCAGAAACTGATATTTTTTCTAGCGTAAGCAAGAATGGAAAGTTTGTGTGGGTCATGTCTCAGAAAGGGATGTCTCATCATCTCTTTCCACCCTCTGTCTGAAAATATACTTTTTCTCCTTTGATGTGGCAATAAAGTTTTTATCTAATTCAGTGCACCATTTAAAAGACAAAACATAGTAAAACAATGCTGGGCTTCCTATTTCAAGCCAGGGTGCCCTTGAATATGATCAAAGGTTTTATTTATATTGTTGGATGTTAATTCTGACATTCCTTCTTTCCCTGTTCCATTGTTTATTGAATACTAATCTGTATTTACTAAAATATTGTATTTCTCCTGCCTAAGTGTGACCTTTTGATGGTAGGCATAAACATTCATTAGCATGTTTTTCTTACTCCTCTTTAAAGTAATACATATAGGATCTGATCCAAAGCCCACTGAAGTCAATTGGAATCTTTCAGTTAATTTCAATGGGCTTTTGACCAGGCCCACAGAGTCCCTGACAAAAAGTAACTGCTACAAAGCAACCCTTACAGATCCATATTATACAGAATAGTAAAATATTAAATTCACTGCTGTGGATACAGTTCAGAGTGGGATCAATAGTGCTGCACATAGCACACTGAAGGTCCTTGGGAGTGTATGAATAAAATTATGTCTATATTTGAGCTGGGACATGCGATCCCCAGCTTGAGCCAGCACCTAAAAAAAGCACTGCATCTGTGGTGGCACAAGCTGCTGCTCAGGATAGCCACTCTGAGTACAATCCTGCCTGGCCCCCTCGGTATGTACTCAGGTGGCTAGCTTGAGCCACTGCCCATGCCACCATGGACACTCTTCTGTTTTTAAGTGATTGCTTGAACAGAGCTAGTGAAGTAACTAACATCTACACAAGCTGGCAATTACAACTCCAAGCTCAAATGTAGACATAGTGTGAGAGTGTAGATCTGGAGTTATATGGGAACAGAAAATGGCATGTGTTGTTAGAGGGAGAAGATACAATTATTGTTCCATTTGTCTATCCTGTGCACTCAATGAAGCAAGGGTCCTATGAAGAAAATAGTATGTGATCTTGTAATTATAGACCAAGTCATAATTAATACAGTATGTACAGAGTGATGACAAAACTAAGGTTGCAAGGCCAGCCTTATTCAGGCACTTCTAACAGTAAAGTGCTTGACTTTCCAATGCATATTGTTTTCTTTTAATGCAGTTTCTTTTGTATGAATAATATAAATACATAATCAAATATGTAGAAAATAGCTAACTAATAAGTTGTGGCTATCATCATTCTAACCACTTTGCTTGTAAGTTGTATTTGTTTCCTCCATTTGTAATCATTTTCTTGTTCTTTTAGATTGTAAGCTTTGAGGGATGAACTGTCTTTCTAAATACATGTACAGTGTCTAACTCTTTTTGGGTGATACTGAAATATAAACAATAAAAACAAAATTGTTATTTTCCCCCTCAACTATTGATATTATGGCTCCTAAACTTTATCCTTACAGGTCCCCATGGTATATAGATAGGCTCGGACAGATGAAACAGAAAGAAAGACAGCTAGAGTGTTGGTGGTGGAAGTCCTTTACCAAGTGTGACTGATAAAGTTTTAGATGTCTTATACCATAGCTGTGCAAGAAGACAAAAAAGATTTCTTCACTTCTGCCGCAGCATCTAAGAAGTCGTGATCAATTAAACTGTTTTAGGTGTAGGCAGACAAGTTAATCCATGTTGCCTCCACTTGCTGTGAAAGTGTTTCAAGCTGCAATGTGTATAAACTACATTGCAGGCAAGATTGCTCTGACTTGGAATTACTTATTGGCCTCAGCAGTAGCAGAATTTTGTTTTGGGAAAGAAGATCCGAGTGTCTGTGCTGACTGTTGGGTAGCTTTGAAGACACTGTCCTCTGGGGATGTTGCTGACACCCTCCTACAGGCCCTAGAAAGAGTTGCCAGAGGTGCTCTTGAGTAGCCATATATATCTTTCTGTTGAGAGACCTCAACTACAAAGGCAGAACATCTCAGGCACCTCAAGCCTTGAAGGAAATCTACCAGTGATTTCTAAACATGGACTCCTGTAAAGGAAGGGTGGAATACCTCACACACAGCAAGAGAGTCAGATGTCAGTGTCTTGTTCTTGGCGGGGAGGGGGCATTGTGGGATTAGTGCCTGTATTTAGGAATATAAAAGCTATTAGTCATATCTTATGTTTAAGAAGGTGGAGTTAAAATTAGCAGCCCTACCTAGATTAGTAACTTTCAAATGAGTACCAGAAGAAAGGGTCTCAAATATTTCCCAATGTCAGTATTGTGGGGTCTTATTTTTGCTAGCTAGGAGAACAAAAATAGCTTTCTTGTCTATTTTTTGATTATCATTAAACTTTGTGAAGTTTGTGGCCTCAAGGCACACGAGGCACATTTTATCCTTGCCAGGACAGCTAGATATGTTATGATATATTATGAAGTGTCTGGGATACAAATTTTTGGGTTCATACTATGTTAGGGTTTATGGCTTGCAAGGCAATATTGGTAGGCGTCAAGCAAGGGCATATTCTAATAGTATGCAACTGTTCCAGGGCTTTTGATTTAAAGTAGTTCTACTAGGGCCTGACTGTGGCATCTGTCTATGTTGGATTTTATTATAGGATTTGAATTAATCCATTAGAGATTTGAGTTCAAATTGTCATTTTCCCAGAGCATAAGCGTGAAGGAATAGTCAAGATTTGGATAAAGACTCAGAGGTGAGTTGTTCATGTTCCTTTCCTTACTCTACTGTTTTTTATAGCTCCTTGGAGTTTACAGAACTCAGTTTGACTGGGTAATTAGTTTTGCTCTCCTAAATGATCATGATTTCCTGACTTTGAATCTCTACGCAGAAGTATATGACAATCTTGCACCAGGGAACAAGTCCAAGAGTTGTTATTGTTATATTTTAAAACTGCTTCCTGTTTGTTTTGGACACAAAAGAAGATGACGAATTGTTTCAGTCCCCAGATGCAAAATGTTATTACATATATGTGGGACTATGGTGCCCCCTAATGTCCTAAAGATTTTTCTTATCTATTGTAGAGCAATTTGTTGGGGAGTAGCCTTAAATAGGAAGAGCACTATAATTTTAATTTTAGTTTTGGAACTTGTGACGGTCAGGGATGCCAAGAACTTTGGATAGGCACCTCTTCCTAATATTGCACTAACACACAAAAAAAATAATAATGTCCCTCTGAAAATATTTTTCTTCCAGTTCCTGGTCTGGGAAATTATAATTTTTTGCTTCAGAAGTTAGGCTGCTAACCTTAGTATCCAAGTTCATCTTTTGGCACCCAAACAAGTGTCATGATTTTAAAAAATACTGGCCACTCTCCAGTTTTCTGATTTTCATGGGAGCTTTTAGGGTGCTCATCCTTTTTCAAAATCAGGCCATTAATTTGGTACCTAAAGATGGATTTAGGAGCTGAAATTTATGTACCAATTTAAAAAATCTTGTCCTAAATCTCCAAAATATATTTTAATTGCAGTCATTTTCCTTTCCAACTCCATTTCAATGCAAGACTAATTGGGGTATAATATGACTAGTCTAATAATTAAGTTACACTATTTATTATATTTATATATATTTAGATTTAAATAATATTCAAAAAAGTCTATACAAATAGCTCCAGTGAGCCTGAGAATTACAAGAACTTAGTAATAACCACCTAGTAGCAGTAAAATCATATCTACATAACCCACAAAATCAGTTCACCTGCAGCATTAAATAACCAAATTGTAACAAATTAACGAAGTCAACCAGTAAATCAAAGGAAAGTATTTTTCTGTTCTATACTATTGAAGTTTTTATACCATACATGATCGGTTTATAGGAGCAAGGTTAGTTAATGGCTTTTCTTCCTAGGAAATGACTTGGAAAAATGCTCCTGTGTGAACAACAGAAGCCACTTAGTTTATGTAATAAACTAGGATGATATAAATCCTGTTGTAGTCTCAGATTAATTGATAATCTTTCCATTTCTTCCTTTCTATATTTGTTTGCCACATTTTTATTGAAGAGGTAGATTAATTTAAGTAGTTTGTAGTAATATACCAGCTCTCTGCATTAGTGAAAAAATAGTTATTTACTAACTTTCCTTGGCCTGCATTGATTTCAGTTCCCAAAGTAGTCCCACGGGAAAGAGGAAAATTTCTCTTTTAAAAATCATTCTGAGTGAGGGTCTTATTTTAATATTAGAATAGAATTAGAAGATTCCAGATTTCTATTTTTCATCTCAGAAATACACAAAAAATGTCAAACTGAAATAGAAGAGTAAAAAGGCTTGCTGACTTGTGCTGCTATTAAAAAAGAGCTTATGCTCTTCATTTAGGCAGAACTACTAGTTCTGACTCATCTGTAAGAGGTGATAAGATTGAATGAAGTACTTAAACTAGCTAAGGTTAGTATTTTAAAATAAATACGTTAATACTTACTTTTTATGATTAATTTTATATGTTTAATTATTTTAAGTTATTGGCCAGATTGGAATGAGCAGATAAGGTTTAAATTGGTAACTAGATACCACAGTTATGGGTGAAACAGAAATGCCTAGGTAAAGGAAGAGAGAACATATGTAAGAAGCATTTAAAGAGATTATATTTCATAGAGTGGTGAATATATGGATTGACTTCCTACTGAGATGATGGAGTCCATAGTATTAATGTACTGATTATAAGCTCTTTGGGGCAGCAACCGTCCTTTCAATATATGTGTGTTCAGTGTCTAGCACAATGAGAACCCAATCCCAAACCAAATATTAAATAAATGTAATAATAAATTTGGGCAAAAATGGATGACTATCTGGAATTTATCAAATTCTATATAGGGATTTATAAAGTGTCAATTATTGGTATCTTAGAATCAAATGTTAAAGAGATGGGAGTAGTCAGTTACCACAGTGGGTCATTATATAAAAAAAAAATAAAAATTGTGTGTCTTCCACCAGATCAGCCATGCTTTTTTGGCATGATAATATTTCTGCTTTCTTTAGTCACAAATGTTTTTTAAATAAAGTCTACAAAATTATATGTAGTAGCACAGAGATGTCAGAATGCCATCACAATTCCAGGCCTCAAAGAGTCCATAACCTGCTCACGTTATTACACTATTTTGCAGCTGTGTATATCACACTGGGCCTAATTCTGTCACCCTTGCTCACCGTATTCTGTGAATAATCATGCTGAAATCAGAATTGGCCCCTTGGTGATTGTTCTTTGGTTCTCTGACCCTTTTTAATCTTGATTACCACTTCCTGCACTCAGATTTCATTTTGTCTTTTCCAGCTGGTCTCTTGGCACCATCTAGTGTCTGACTGTTGCATGTTCAGCTAAGGAACAAGTGGAATCTTAGTTTCAGTACAGCACAGATAGAATAATTTCTAGTGCATATGTACGGAATGGTTTCAGAAAATAAATGAAATATAAGTTACCTCCAAATGAATGGTTGGAGATCATGATAGTGCATTAACTTTAACCAGGATAAGTATTCTAGCCAATAGTCTTAGAATATTAATCATGAGAAAATACGCTAACAAAACTGTAATCTACTTGACAACTGTTCTTATTGAAACTCCTCATTTCCTTTTCTCCAGGCAAATATTTATACAGGGTTTCATTGGCTATAAATAAATCTTGCCAATTCTTTCTACATGACATCTAATATACAGCCTTTCTTATCCATTTGTACAGCTAAAACACTCATCATTTCATATCTGTTACTACAATATCCTTCTCTTTGTCCTTGACAAATGCAGTCTGGCCCTGTGCATATCCATTCAGCATGCTGGTGCAAAGATCACTTTCTTAGCCCGTTGCTTTGACCTTATCACCCCTCTCTTGGAATCCTTCCACTGGCTCCTTTTTCTCTCTCAGGTCAAATATAAACTGCTTGTACGTTCAAGTCCCTTCACAGTCAATCTCCACCCTACCTATCATCTCTCATTTTGCTATCAAGCTGTCCATGCTTGTTTCCAAGTGATCAATGATGCCAGCCCCCACTGCCCACTTGTTAAATTCTCAAACATCTTTATGCTTTCTCCCATGCTGCACCACATTCTTGGAAGACACTCCCCATAATTATTTGCAAAGCTATCTCATTATCCACCTTCAAATCGCTACTCACAACTCTCTGCCATGATTCTTACAAAAAACTTGATCATGGTTAGGCTGTTGCTGTGCAGAGACCACTGCCTGTCATGCTGATCATTACTGTCTCATTGTTCATTTGTATTCCACTGTTGGTCTGGCTGTATTCATCTGTTATCTCTAGACTTAGACTGTAAATCCTTTGAGACAAGGACCATCTTTTTGTTTTGTTTGTATAGCATCTAGCACAATAGGGTTCAGGTTCATGACTCAGCTTCTAGGTGCTATGGTAATACAAATAATAAACAATAATAATTTAGACCCCAAGCCAACAGTTGAGAGCTAACTTTTGCTCATACGGAGACACTGACTTAAATGGGATTGCGTGCGGACACAAGGCTCCATGCATGTGAATCTTATGGAAGGTCTAGAAAGAGAAAGAGCAAGAGGAAGTGTTTTTTTCCAAGGACGACCAGACGTCCCTATTTTAGGGGCTTTGTCGTATATAAACAACTATTCCCCCCACGATAAAAGGGTCCAAATTTTTCACACTTGCTATCTAGTCACCCTAAGTTTTTTTTCCAGGCTCAATGGGTTGATCTATTATTTCCTCGGATTGTGGTAGGGCTCAGTATCCCCGGGCTTCCTTGTGCTAGGTGCTGTACAAACACACAGCAGCAGGGCAACCCAGAGAAGGAAGAAGTTACAATCTAAGCGAGAAGCAGCAGATGGGCACAGGTCTCCTATTCCCACACTCACCAGTGGCCGGGGGGGAGGTTTCCGTGTCAAACCCGCACCCTCATCACCCAGCGCCACTAGCTCCTGCCTGGGCGGCGGGTTGAGGACTCAGGCGCTGACGTTAAACGCCGCCGCTCTGGCCGAGAAGTCCCGGAAGCGGAAGTGGCGTTCCCGCTGCCGCGGTGCATTGTGGGGAGCGGCGGTTGCTGTGGAGTTGGGTCTGGATGAAGCTGCCGCGCGGAAACCGTTGCTGGAGCCGCTGAGGGGAGTGTGGGGGAGGAGACGGGTCCGCCGCCTGGGTGTCAGCGTGAGCCCCGCCATGTCCTACAACAAGATCCCGCCGCGCTGGCTGCGCTGCCCCAGGAGGGGGCAGCCGGTGGCAGGTGAGCGGGGTCGGGGTGCTCGGCGCGGGGCCTCTTCGAGCTGCCGGCGGACGGGTGTTCGGTCGGGGTCTCTGGCCCCGGGGATTCAGGAGTCGTAGCCCCGTCCCGCGACCTTATCCGTAAACCGGGCCGGTTGCGTGCGGGGGTCACAAAGCGGGCTCCCAAGGGCCGGGGGTGGGGCGTTGCAGGCATCACCCCTTTATTAGGGACCAGGCGGCCTCTCGGCTCCTCTCTGTCCTTTTTAATTCGCCTCTCTTGCTGCTTTTTCCCCCCGTCTTTTCGATCCCGTTTTATGCCTTCGTTCTCTAATCCGTCCCCAGAACTGCGCCCCGCCCCCCAGGACAGCAGCCCTCCTTCCCACAAAGGACTAGGGGGAAACTGACCGGCATTCACGCCCACTTTTCTCAGAAATCCCACTGTCTGTAAAATAGTGGCTGCTTTTCGCTCTGTGTCCACAAATAAAAGTTATCGTCCTGGATCGGAGGGATCTGCCCTAATGGGAAAATGGTCTAAACTTCCTGAGGTCCTTCTCAGTTTATGTTTCCAACAGCAAAGATCTAAATGGAAACTGACCTGAGCAATCCCCCACATGTTCTTTGAAAATTAGTTCAGAAACTTTTCACAGGGCGCTGACTGGGGAAACAGGCTAGGATTGGTCTCTCTCTCCAACTGGCTGTATGTGCAGATCCCTGAAGCAGTTTTCAGTGTTGTAAATTTAAAAAGTCTTTATCACAACTGAAAAAAATTAGCTGAGGGACTGATGAGGGGGAAAAGAAATAGTGTTTTCATCACTGCTCCTTACAGACATACTTCTTCCACTTCTAGGTCTTAATTCAGCATTGTACTTAAATCTATGCCTACCTTTAAATCCGTGAACAGTCTCATTGAAACCAAAGGGACTGCTCATGTGCTTAAAATTAGCCATATACTTAACTGCTGAGTTGGGGTCATGTTTCTTTCCCTCCATCATGTTTACTTTTACATGTCTCAACCTCTCTGTTTCAGTCAGTTGTATTTTTGTAGGGGCCTTCCAGGATTCTTTCTCTACTTAATGGGTTTCCATTCAGCATGGGATAAAAAATTGGATTGTCTGTGTTTCTGCACATACTTCTCCTTTGATCTAGCAGAAGCAGGGAGTGAAATCTTTGAATCAAATCAAATCTGGTTCTCTTACTTGGGAAGTGCTATATATAGGAACATAGGTATCTCTACAGGATAGGGGTTTTAAAAAAAATTGTACGATAGATGCAGTGCAGTGGATTAGTAGCAGTTAATTTGAGTTCAGGACTAAAGCATTTCCTGTGATGAAGGTCTGTGGAGGTAGATACCTAGTTAGGAATATAGGAATTTCATATGGGATCAGACCTATAGTCCTCGAGTCCAGCATCCTGTCTCTGACAGTGGCCATCACCAGGTGCTTCAGAAATTTCATTTTAGGAAGATATAAAATAATATGCCTCCCCATGTTAAGTCTTCTTATAACCCAAATCTCTTCTTATGAAAGTTTTCCCATGCCCCTAATAATTTTTGTCACCAGTTTCTGAATGCTGTCTAATTCTGCATTATTCTTTTTGAGACTGCGTGCCAAGCACTGCGAATTTTAGATAAGAATATACTATTGATTTTATATAATGGCAGTATAATCTCTGCATTATCCCCTATCCTGTTCTTTATGCATCTTAATTTCTTGGGTTTTTTTATAATGAAGCTACACGTTGAGCTGAGATCTTCATTAAATTGTCCACAGTAACACCCAATTCATTTTCCTGAGTTAATGCATCTTTAGAACCTTTTAAGATGTGTGAGTAGTCTAAGATTTTTTCCCTAAGGGTGTTTTGCTTTGTATTTTATCAACATTGGACTTAATTTGTCTCTGCTTGCCATTCCCCTACCTTTAAGTCCTTCTAACATTCCTTACAGCCTTCCATGGACTTGAGCAGCCTAAATAACCATGTTATCTGCAGATCTTGCTACCTCACTGCTCACATCCCTTTCTGGAACATTAATAAATGTAATAAACACTGGACCTAATATGTAACCTGGAGGCACTCTGCTGTTAACCTTTTGCGATGATGAAAATTTAACACTTATTCTTACTCTGTTTTGTCTTGTGGCCAGTTTTTGATCCATGCCAATACTTTTACCTCTTGCCCCATGACCGCTTCGTTTCTTTAGTAGCCTCCTGTGACAAAGCTTGTCAAAAGCCTTTTGAAAGCCAAAATGAATTAGGTGAACCTCTTCTTTATCCATGACCTTAAGAACTCTAATAGTTTAGTGTGACACGATTTTCCTTTGCAGAATCCTTGCTGGTTAGACTCTGTGTTGTTGCCCCTTTTTGACTGGAGCAGCTAATGAAAGTTTGGGGCCCTGGTGGTGTTCCAGTTGGGAGTAGAAATTGGTGATGGTATGATATTTGTTCAGTGTAGTTTTGTGTCTTTGCAAAGAAAAATCCTGTGTGTCTGAACACAGAAGGAATCAAATATCAGGAAACAGCTTTCCTCACAGCACCAAGAGCACTCTTCAGCCTGCATCCCTGACCCAAAAGCCTCTCTCCTGGTTTCTTCCACAGTCAGATAAAGTGTTTTCAGCTGCTACTTATTGCTGTGTCTATCTGCTTCAGTCTCTCTGAGTGTAAGTTGCTTTCCCCCCTTCTCTCACATAAACCTTCCTGCAAACAATGCTCAGCAACACCTCTCTGGCCATTCAGTCCAAATTTCTGGCTGGGTTCACAACCCCTTCTGTCGTATTTGAGGGGGTTTTAATTAAATTATCTTGCCTGTTACATTAATTGAAGGGTATATTCACGTTCAGTCTCAAAGAGGTTTGTAATCCAAGCAGTCACTGGTACTTCATGCATCAGGGTTTCATCTAGCCACCTACAGGGGGTCAGGAAGGGATTCTCTCCTCCTCTACCCACCTCCTTCTGCCCCCAGTGTTTTCTGAGAGTTGTTTTAACTCCTTTCTCTGAAACATCAGGGATGGTCATGTATGGAGATGGGATATTGGATGAGGAGAGCCAGTGCTCTGAGGTGGCACTTTCTCTCAGTGCTTGGCCTGCTGGTTCTTGCTCACATGCTTGGGCTCTAACTGATTGCTGTGTATGGGTTCAGGAAGGATTTTTTTCCCCAGGTCAGATTGGCAGTGACTTTGGTTTTTTTTTTTTTTTTTTTTTTTTTTTGCCTTCCTCTGCAGCATGTGGGTGCAGGTCACTTGTTGGGATTATATTTCACCTAACCATTTTCTAGCCCTTGTGGGAGACCTTTGAGCACTGGGGCACCTCGATCACTCTTCTTTTCTGTCTGTGGTGCATAATAATCTAGGCTTCTGTGGGCTGTAACACTTTGGTTTAAATTTGGTTGTAGGGTTTAGTGTGCAGGTGCTGGGTGGTGTTGGTCTGTGATATACATGAAGTCACACAAGATGATCTGGTGGTCCCTTGTGTCCTTAAACTCTGACTTTCAGCATGACCTCTTAGTGTAACAACCATTTTAGCTCCTCCATTGTCCTGATAGCGTCCTAAATGGTAATGCCCTGCATGACCCATCCCAAATAGAAAGAAAATAAACAGTTCAACAAATTAAAAATGACACAACAGCAACCTCCTTTCAGAAAAATTTTGGAGGGAAGAAAGTTGTCAGCATATAGAACACTATATGTGATTGTATTATATCCCGTAAAGTTGGCAGGTGGAGGAGAGAAGCGGAAGACATAATGGAGCATAAAGACCTGTGAAAAATCAGGGGGAAACCAAAGCGATTGTGGGAGCAACTACTTCCTTGTCCTGTAGCAAATGATGCCCCTATGATACGAGGTTAACTATCTACATATGTGCAGTGTCTTTCTGCCAGGATGTTTTCAGATCAGACTCCTATTGATTTTTGTTCCCACCAAATCTCCTTTGGGATTTTTCCTCCTTGATGAACTTTTTTTCAGCCACTAGAGAGGGGTCCCTTTCACTCGGCCCCTGTGAAGTGCTTATTGTTTCTGTGGAATTGGCTTGCTTGACTGCAGAACCTGCCCATTCAGTTTGAATGGGGGATTCACCTTCCAACCTCAACTTCCACAGCTACTTTCTCAGAACCCATGGGATGTAGAGGAAGCGGCCAGGCTGAAATTCTGTCCCCCAAAACTGTAAGCATTGTAAGCTCAGGTTGGAACTCGAGCTCTCAGACCCTCCCACCTTGCAGGGTCCTAGACCATGGGCTCTAGTTTGAGCCCAGATGTCTGCACAGCAGTAAAACAGTCCTGCAGCCCGAGCCCTGTGAGTCTGAATCGGCTGGCACGGGCCAGCTGCGGGTTTTTCTTTGTTATGTAGACATTTTCTTGGAGTGTCTTTGGCTTCCTTTCACTGATTTGCAAGTCCCAAATCCAGATAAGCATCTATAAATTGGTCCATTACCAGTTTATCTTGGAAGGTCTCTGTGGTATCTGGGTATGCCAGGATCACAAGTCTCTGCAGGTTGTCTTCCAGTTTAGATGGGGTTTCTTCTTTCCATTGTCGTCTTGTTCTATTGAAGCTGGTCAGGGCACAGCTTGATGGCTAGCTCCAAACTATATTAAGGGCTTATACGAGTTCTCAATAACTCAATCTGTTTTCTGGATGGAGCACCATCAGAGAGCTCACTTAGTTTGGCTGCTAATAACTCCTCTTTCTATCTCTTGTCCTAGTCATTCTTTTGAGCCAAATAAACCGCTCAGGGAGCTTTTCCCCTCAAAAGTGGACTTTTGTATCATTTGAGCTGGGACAGCCCAACCTCTCCTCTTTGGGCCTCCATGGATTATAAACAGCATAGAAAACCATTGTAAATATCTGGTCTTATCCCAGTTCTTGGCTGGCTCAATTCCTCATTAAGGTAGCTGCCTTCCACTGTTGTCTGTGACCCGTTGATTTCTTTCTGGAGCTAAATTTTCTCATCCATAAGTCCTTGGTGCACTCATTTCGGTTAGCGAGTTCCAAATGTCCAAAGCCTCTTTGGTCTCCAGTATTTCATGAAAAACTTCTGGTTTATGGCAGTCAGATTGTTGGTCACCTTATCAATCTGTTTTACTATGCCAGACTGGGTGGGTTGCAGCTGGGTTTCGTATAGTTGCCACTCGAAAAGCAATCTAATTTCAGCCTGAAAGTCATCTCCGTGCCCTTTCTGGGAAACCCTCACCTCTTGTTTTAGATCTTAGACTCAGAGTGTAGAACCGGAAAGGACCAAAAGAGGTCATGTAAGTCCAATCCCTTGCATTCAAAGTAGGACTACATAATAACTAGACCAATCCTGGCAAGTGTTTGTCTAACCTGTTCTTAAAAACCTCCAATGATGGAGATTCCACAACCTCCCAATGCAATTTATTCCAGTGCTCAATTATCCTGACAGGAAGTTTTTCCTAATGTCCACTCTAAATCGCCCTTGTGGCAATTTAAGCCCATTGTTCCTTGTTCTATCCTCAGAAGTTAAGGAGAACAATTTTTCTCCTTCCTCCTTGTAGCAGCCTCTTATGTACTTGAAGACTGTTATCATGTTCCCCCTCAGTCTTCTGGGTTTGTGTAGTCTGGAGAGGAGCTTTTTCAATCTTCTCTGATAGGTCATGTTTCTAGACCTCTAATCATTTTTGTTGCTCTCCTCTGGACCTTTTCCAATCTGTCCACATCTTTCCTGAAATGTGGCAGCCAGAACTGGACACAATACTCCAGTTGAGGCTTGATTAGCATGAAGTACAGTGGAAGAATTACTTTTCATGTATTCCTTACAATAATCCTGCTAATACATCCCAAATGATGCTTTTTTTTTTTTTTTTTTTTTTTGCAAGTGGGTTACACTGTTGACCCTTATTTAGTTTGTGATCTGCTATAATCCCAAGGTCCTTTTCCACAGTACTCCTTCCTAGGCAGACATTTCCCATTTTGTATGTGTGCAACTGATTGTTCCTTCCTAAGTGGAGTACTTTGCATTTGTCCTTATTGAATTTCATCCTATTTACTTCAGACCATTTGTCCAGATCATTTTGAATTTTAATCCTATCCCCTATAGCACTTGCAATGCCTCCCATCTTGGTATTGTCTGCAGACTTTATAAGTGTACTTTCAATGCCATTATCTAGATTCTAAATCAGTGATGAAGATATTGAACAAAACTGGACCCCGGACTGATCCCTTCAGGACTCCACTGAATATGCCCTTCCAGCTTGACACTGAACCACTGATAACTGCTCTTTGGGAATGGTTTTCCAACCAGTTATTCACACACCTTATAGTAGCTCCATCTAGGTTGTATTTCCCTAGTTTGTTTATGAGAAGGTCATGCGAGACCATATGAAAAACTTTATTAAAGTCAAGACATGCCACATCTATCGCTTCCCTTCCTATCCACAAGGCATGTTACCCTGTCAAAGAAAGCTGTTAAGTTGGTTTATTGATTAGTCTTAATTCCTTTTGTGAAATGTTCAGCTCTTGTTTTAGGTCTTTTAATTTCTGTTGGTCATTTCTGTCTTTTGCAAATAACTCCATTTGTTATATCTTGGTTCAAGAGGTATACCTGCTCACAATCTCTCTTCCTGCAAACTGGATCCTACTTGCCTTTTTTTCGATCCAAATGGCAAGTTATAGATTGGGGATGTTTCATTTGGGAGTAGAAATTGGTGATAAGTATTTCTTTGATGCAGTTTTGTTTATTTACAAAGAACATACAAAGTGCTGTCTCTGAACACAAAAGGAGTCAAATAGCAGCAAGCAACTTCTTTGCTCACAACACCAAGAACCTCTCCCTAGCTATCTTCCAGGGTCACGCACCCTGCTTGCAGCTGCTCCTTCCACCTGTCTGTATCTCAGTTTGTGTATCCTGCCTAAACCAGTGCAAATGCCAGACAAGCAATATGTAGCAAAACCCTTCCCGCACTCAGTCCAGACTTCTGGGCATGTTCACAACTCCTTTTTGTGTTGAGGGGGGATTTCTGATGAGCTCCTCTTGACAGTTATGTTAATTGAATTGTGTCAAAGAAGTTTGTGATCCAAGCAGTCACTAGTATATCTAAGCATAAAACTATCATGATTCTACAGGAGTTTTATTATTCTATTTTTAATGATCACTTCAAACAATTTACTAGGTACCTATGAAAGGTTGACTGGACTGTAATTCCTTGAATCACCCCACAAGCCTTTTTAAATATAGGCACAACATTTTCCACCATCTGTCCTCTGATACAGTAACTGTTTTAAATGAAAGAGGGCATATTTTTGCTGGCATACAGCCACTTCATACTTGAGCTCCATCAGAACACTTGAAATGTTTTTTAAATTATCATCTTGCTCCAGCATGTCATCTTTTGACACTTCAGTCTCTGCTGGTACTTAATCTTTATTTCCAGAAAAAAGCAGCCGAATCTGTAATAATGCAAAACCTTCCACTTCAGTAATGTCTTGCTACCATCATGTGAATGACACTCAATATTAGCATCCTAACATACTATGAGAACTTACAGAATTCTCTCATAATTAATGTTCCTTGAGAACATTATCCTTCAAAAACTTTAATACACATTTAATAAAATCACAATATACATCCAATAACAAACTTACAATACAAAAAACAAGGAGACACAGTTGAAGTTAGGTGGGTATTCTTATTGAAGTGGGATGATGGTGAATACTGTAGCAAGAATATTAGTGATTTCTGCAGAACCTGAGCTTTCATTTAATTCCCCTCCCCCCCATTTTCAGAACCCTTAGTATTAGAAAACTTTTCTGAATTGGAACTAAACATATACCAATGCAATGCTGTCTTCCGAAGTCTGCAGACAGCTCTAGTGCTTAGGCTGCTACTTAGAGCTTTACCAAGGGATAGCAGAGGAAGAATGGACTAGAATATCTGCAGTTATCACTGGTCTTGGGCATTTGGGAAAAGGTTGTAAATAATACCTTTTCAATTTGTCCACTTAGGACTAAAAAGGTTTTAATAAAGAACATCGGATATAAGCGGGTAAAGAGTAAAAAACAGACTACTTTTATTTCTTTAACAGGTTTGCAAAGCTGGGCACAACTCCAGAACAAAAATCTATTCAGTAAGGAGCGCACCCCCCTTTCTTTGTTTAACAGTTTATATTCCCTATCCCGGCCGAGAAAATCCCTCCCTTCGTTCCCCATTGGCTGGGTAATAAAAGGTTTACAACTTTCGCGACCGCCTATTACATACATTTTCTTCCACATACTACATATATAGATCCATGTTCATGCTAATAAGCGAATTTTCTATGCAAGGTGTGTGCTAATATTCTATTACCTCTTTAAGCCTTTCTATTTTACCTCTTGTCCTCTCTAATGGTTTTTTTTTCAAGCTGACATTCTTTCACTTATCAGATAAGAAAAGTCTCCCTCCCTTTTACCCCTGTCTGGTGAAATTCCTGAAGCCAGAATTTATGACTAGATAAGTGCTTCTTCCTTCAGCAGAGAAAAACTCCCTTTCTTTATCAGAGGGTGAAAGAAAGACAGACTCCCTTTCTTTAACAGAGGGTGAAAGAAGAATTCCCCTTCTTTAGCAGAGGGTTAACCCATTGTTTTCCTAAACTTATTTCCTAATATTGGAGCCATGAATTCCTTTTCTATTACTACAACTATTTTATTTCTTTTAGACTCTTAACTCTTTCAAGGTCATAGGCCAGCCATAGGCATTGGGGGAAGTGGGAGAGGTTGTCACAGGACAGCACAGAGGAAGATGGAGGAGCCCTGGCTGAACTGGAGAGTGTAGCAGAGGGGGAAGATGGGAGGGCACGGGAGGCCCTGTGATGCTTGGGGAAGATGGGGAAGCAAGAGAACCTCTGTGCTGCTGTGGGCAGGGCTGATTTGGGGAGTGGAACATTGGTTGGAGCAGAGGAGCCCTTACAAGCTGCTTCCATGCCCCCATGGCTGGCCCCCAGACCAAGCAAAGTTCTGGGACTTTTGAGAACTCTGACAGCACTACGCCCCTGGCCAAAAGATGGGCTACTGGCATCTCCCCTGGCACTGGGCGGGAGGTGTGCCTCATAGTTTGAGAACCTCTGTTTTAGCATAAGTAGTCACTTATAACCTCTGATTCTGTCCTAACAAAGTTTTTTGTTCTGGTAATTCTATGATTGCAGAATGTGCACAACCAAAGTGCTTTGGTGCATGAGAGTGGATAAAAAGGCTGTTTTAACCCAGTGAATTTTTCCATGTTTGTCAGTATCTAGAAATGAAGATCATAAGAATTATATGTATTTGACACTTTTCAAAATGCTTTTTTTTATGCAATAGGTTACGTAAATACAAATAAAATTTCTTTAGTGCCGATTGGGACCCATATTCTTGAATTTTCTTTTGTATTTGCAAATTGGAATTTATATACTGCTATTCATAGTGACACATAATTCAGCAAATACTACTAATACAGAATCTTTGTACAAAATGCCTAAAATTTATTGAAATTTAGAAAAGCGATGATAGAGAACTTTTGGGAAGGCTGGATGTGTTGTGTGAACAATAAAAGCACATAAATTAAAAAGCTGAGCCTTCAAGCAATAATCATTGAACAGACCTTTCTTTAATAAGGTCAAGTCTTGACACTTCTTCTAAAGTAAACATTCTCAAAAGTCGCATAATCACAGGTAAGCATAGTATTTTCTGTAGAATGTTGCTGTTCCATGATGCTGATAGGGAGAGAGCTCTGTTACTGTGGAACAGTTATAATGAAAAGGGCTGACAGTAAAAGGATGTTTCTGACTCTATCTGGCTCTGTTAAGGCTGTCTTTGGAACACTTATACTTAGAAACCATCAGAACTGATGTTTACATGATCAGGTTTACAAATTGACTTTAAAATCCTATTTTCTTGTTCTGGCCATCCTGAATTTAAATGTTACTATGGTAACTTTTTTCATGTGCAGTAGTTCAGGAGCTTACATCAAACTAAGAGCTATTCAATCATTTTAAAATATTGAATAATCTGAGGGTTTTTTTAGTTACTCTAATCCAGTTTTTCCCAAACAGTGGGTCCCAACCCACCACTTGGTCTCAAAAAGGTTTTAGATGGCATGCCACATCCAGGGCTGGATTAACCCATCGGTAAACACATTTCTCCTGGCCCCGGCAGGGTGGAGGGCCCCAGTGGGGAGCAGGAGGTTGGAGAGTGGGCCATCTCTTCACTTTTCCCATACTCGTGGCTCCTGTCCTTTGGGGCTGGGTCTGTCTCTTCACTTTGGGTATTCTGGTGCATGGTGTTCTGGTGCCACTCAAGCCTCCATCATGACATGGGGCAGACATGCCAAATTTTCCTGAGCTTGTTTTTAATTCAAGCAGTTAGGTTATTGTTGAGCCTCTGTGAAGCTGTTTTGCATATAGCTTTAAAATCAGTTGTGCACGTATATATATGTCTATATATACATACTATAAAATTTTATTTTGTTCTGTAGGAAAATTTTTGCCTCTAAAGACAATGTTAGGACCAAGATATGATGAACAGGTTGCTGAAGAGAATCGCTTCCATCCCAGTATGCTATCCAACTATTTAAAGTCTCTGAAAGTAAGTTAACATTTTATAAAAATATGTATATTCTACCACTTAAGTGCAACATAGTTTTTCATTATGTATATGATTCTGTATTTTTCCAACTTTTATGCATACTGAAGAAAATGTGATAGATGGCTTCTGTTGGACCATTGGTAGAAAAAAATCAGAAATACTGTAATTTTTTCCAAGTTTTCCTCTTTCTCTCTCCCCTCCCCTCCCCCTTCCAGGATCCTAGATTTTATAAAAAAGTTTATAATAAAATGATATTTGCCCTCATAACCCAGCATTGCTCAAAATTCTGCAGGTAAGAATTCACCAAGAGAAGTGTGAACTCATTTTTTTCTTACTATCCTCACCCTCTGTATCTCCATGAGATGTTAATATCATTGTCAAACTGCAACCAATTTAAATGTTAACAGCATTACAGATAACGTGCATCTTATGTGACTGTAAAGTTGCAGTTTTTCCTTTCATGCTGAATGCCCTTAAAAGTAAGGTGTTAAGAGGCTTTTAGTACATAAATGACAGATTTCTTGTGTTGTGGGTCCTGACCCAGACATACCAGTTTCTGCTATGTGTAATGCTCAGTATGTATTATATTGTTACCCCAACCAGAACTCTACTTGAGCATGGAACCAACCTACAGCTTAGATCGGGGTAGTCAATAGGCTACCAGGCCAAATCCAGACCACCAGATGCTTTAAATGGACTGAAATCTTTTTATTTACTTTTTATTTTGTTTATTAGCATTATTATTGTTTTTGTATTATTTTCTCTGGAGTCTGGATCTTGACTATACCTTGACAAGAAATGATTACCCCTAGCTTAGATGGTAAGGGAAAGTCTGTTTTTTCTGTGTAAGTGTGTTTTTGCAAAGTGTTGTTTAAAACATTTATTTCAAAAGATTTCTAGAACAGCATTCAAACTATGCAAAAACATGCAAGACAGCTTAAAAGTAAAAAGAATATACTTTACTCTACATCAAGTAGTTGTGGTAAACATTTCATTACCAACATTGTGTGTGTGAGGGGATGGGGACCACAGAGTAGGTGATGTACTAGGCTAGAGAGGGAAAGGTGTGTATTAAAAGAAATTGAGTTAGCAATGCTGATATAAAAAAAACCCCACAATTAAAAAAAAAAAAATTAGGTCTTGTCTAAATGCGGAAGTTGTACCGATTTAACTTGAATCCTTTTAAAAAAATTTTTTGTTAAACCAGTGCAAAACCCTACATAGACATTTATTTCAGTTAGAGGGATTCATACAGTTTTATATTAACTGTATATTAATTTATCTTAAACAGATTACAAATAGGTTTATGTTCATTTGAATGTCTACACAGCTTTTTGCACCTGTTAAATAGATTTTAAATCTCACTATTAGTTAAACTGATGCAACCCTGTAGACATTCCCAATGGGAGCTTGTTCTAGTAAATCTGGGATTTTGGACTTGTAAAGCAGGAGAAGAAGCTTGCCAATTCAGCTGAACTCCCCTACAACCATTTGTGGGGTATAGATGTATTGGGTTTTCTTCCCTCCATGTATATGCCAGTTATGTTTAAACAACACCAATTTAAGAAGCAAGCTTATTTGGAGACCCACACAATTAAAAAAACAAAACTCTTTTCTTGCTAATCTTTCCAAAGTCTCCCTGTCTGCTTGTAAACCTTATCTATGTAGATTTTTGTCTTTCTATTATCAGCTTCTCTCTTATTCTCCAAACCTGAACTCTGCTCTTGCACTGCTTAAAAGTGACCCACAGAGTATTTTTTTGAAAAACAGGCTTGGTCGTCATAAAGAATAACAAAAATAGAAAAAACCTCCCAACCATGAAAGGTTATTTTGGGAGGGAAAGGTTGAAAGGAGATTTGTAGTTGGGAATTTTCTCTGCTTCTTCATCTCTGTCACTTATTTTATTTGGTCTTGTGGGGAAGGCATAGAACTGGGAATAAGGTGATCAGGGCTTTATTTCCAGCTTTGTTGCAGACTTCATGTATCACCTTGAACAAGTTATATAACTTCTCTGCCTGTGTGTTAGTCTCTAAAATGGGAATAACATTTATGTCACATCTGCTGCGGCTTAATTAATTAATGGTTCTATTATGGTCAGAAACTATGCTGAACTATATTGACTGCAGAAACCATAGAAAAGCTAATGAATAAGTAAATCTTTCTTTCAAACTACAATATGATTCCTTACTTCCGTTTCAGAGGATGAGTACAGAATGCCTTAGTTTCATTGCTAAACAAATAGTTCCTTGATTTCATTGGTACACAGAATTTGGCGAGGGTTGTTGTGAAGCAAAACTTATCAATAGCAGCTCAGCATATGTCTTTGTGACAACCAGTCTCTCGTGTCAGGGGAGTAGGTTCTCTTAAGTATGCTTGTTAGATTGTACGCTGGTAGTTGTAGCCATACTGCTCCAAAGGCATCCTCATTTGCAAGTACACCTGCAATATAGGTTCCAAGATTCTTGTTTTGTAAAGGCTTGTTGTGAACTAGAATTTTGCAGATTTTGAATGAAGTTTTCCAAATTTCTGTTTTTTTTTATTGTTTTCTTTGGGTTTTTTTGCCCTTACAACATGTAAGAGTATACAGGAAAATTAAATGCACAGTAGATGAAAGATCCCTCACTCATGTGCTACACAAAATGGAAATACTGCACAAAATTTCGCTAGCTTTTTAAAACAACTTTCTAATGTTTGTGGTCACAAATTTAAAAATTTAAAAGTAAGAGTGTGAGGAGACCACTCATTTTGTGTTCAACATATGCATGAATCAGTTGTCACTGATGAGTGATTCTGTGATATTGGTAAGACATCAAACTGTCAGAATGTGATAATCATATAGTTATTGGGATGAGTGCCTTCATTTTTAGTTCACAAGTGATCAGCAAAGTTCTTCTGTTTGTGTAATTAATCCAACAAAACCTTTTAATTGTTCAGAGCCACAATGTTGCTTCCACTAACTAAACACCTGCCATTTGAAAGTATGTGGCTGTTGGCACCAGAAATTTACCAATTTCTTTAATAGGCAGAAGGTTACTTGGGATCATCATCATCTCTAGAACAGCAGTTTAGCAACAAACACAATAATGGATGAGTATGCAGCTGGAAATGGATTATCCAGAGGCAAAGGGAATTTTCCATAGACAGTTGTTAACCAGTTTACTTTAATATGTTTAGTATTTGTACTTTAGGCAGCTGATCAGATAACTGAAGCCTGGTTATCATTACCCCTCTCCACACTGTTATCTCTAATATATATGGGAAATTTTAGCAGAATGTGAAAATTCTGATTTTTAAAATCGTGAAATGCTATTCGATTACTGGAGCTGTTTGGACATAGTAATTTCAAAAATAATTAAGACAACCTCTAAATGACTAAGACTAAAAAGAAACTCTCCATATGGGTAGATTATTCTGTAATAGCTGACTGTGCAGTTTTGTGTCCTCTCTTCTGAAACACGTGCTGGATGTCAGACTTAGACTGATCAGTGGACTGATAATGGTATGGCAACTCCTGTGTTCCAGTATACACAGTCTTTTTTCAGCAGCACTTTGAATAGACAAAAACATTCGCAAGAACAGTTTTATGCTGCATTGAGAGACTTTTGGCAATATACATGCAGAAAACCACTATTTAAGGCCTTCCTGGACATGTTTAATAAACGGCAGGTTTACAGCTTGAGATCTTATGGACATACGTTTCTCCAACAGCTGAACTATGAAAACACATTTTAAAATCATTCATACAATTCTATTTCAGCCCTATCAGTCAATGCTAGGGTACAGATGCATGTGTGCTGCAAGCACCCTGCTTCAACAGAAACTGAAATAGTTTTTTTTACTAGGGTGCTGTTTTTTTCTAGCCAGGTTAAATTGTGAGATGCTGAAATGTAAAATAGATATGTGATAGTGTTGTTTTCCCCCCCTTTACCCCCATTTAAATTACAATGTGAACTGCTAGAGATACAAGCTAATGTTTTATGCCACTGGAAGGGTGGGAATCTGGCTTTCAGGCCAGACAAGACCCTGTGTGGCACATCAGATCTACATAACGGCAGGCATCTTTTTGGTCCATTGCTGCTTGAAGATTAAGAGGTGATCGGAGGGTCCAAAGAGGATTCCACTTCTGTACACTTGAAGAGGTACACAAGGTGAGAGAGAGTAGCTGGTCAGAATCCCTAGGCCTCTTGGGTCTTGTCTCAAGCAGACTTCTTTATTTTAGTTCTTCTGTGCAAATTAGGAGCAAAGCCCCAAAGTACTTGGTGGAAACGTGGATATAAAGTCTGCAGTGGTACTGCAGTGAACACACTGAATTTCTTAGTGACACAAAATAAAGTGATTTTTTTTTTAAAGTGAGTGAAACATGAGAAAATTATCCATAAAATATTTTTTGTGCTTATGTATTTTGATATTAAATTCAGTTTTAAATTGGTCACAAATGTTTGTATTGAAAACTCTTAACTGCATTGTAGAAGTTGTTTGGGGGAACATGGGAGGTTTTTGAAGTTTTGAAGGTGACTTTTGAGGCTTCTGGTATCCAGGAAGACTTGCGAGCCCTGTATGGGTTTCAGCACTTAAGAGGCATTGAAACTTTTTGTAGTGAGTTGGGGATGTCTCTCTGTGCTCCCGCAGTTTTGGGTAGGGGTACAGTGAAACCTTCAGATTTTGGAGGTTAGTTTGAATTTCTTGTTCTTTCAACACTTGACAAAATCTAGTTGCCTCACTATATCCAACAATGAGAGGTAAACTCATTGATTTATGTTCTTACTAAAATGATGACCATTGAGGTAGATAATGTTGGCATTTAATTTGTCATCACACTTCAAATGTGATAATTTAGTACAGTTCACACTTCTCAGAGCTATTATTTAGGTTGTCTGTGGACTAGGGTAGAGAACACGTAGTTTACATTTGGCTCACATTTTTAAAGGTCAGCTGTGAAGTCCTAGGGATTGATCCGGACAAGGTTCTATCTTTTAAAGGTGCTTAAACTCTGTCTGCACCAGGAGCCAGTGCATTTTAAAAACAGAATTTAGTTAAAACATGTTAGCTAACGTCCTTTTTAAATAACCTGTTTTCTTATCTTGTCTACACTATAAAAATAATTCGACCTAACATAGGTCGACTTACAGCCACCACAGCTGATGTCCATACTACCTTCCTTGGGTCAGTGGAGTGCATCCTCACCAGGAGCACTTCCACGGACCTAAGGGGCAGTGTGGGGAGCTGAGAGCCTGGTCTCTCAGTTCCCTGCTAGAGCCCCACAGGTTCTTGAGCTCCCAGTGGGCTGCCCCCACAACTCCCTGTTCACCACTAGAAGCTGGGGAAAGCCTCCTGGAGCTTCCTCCCTTGCTGTTTCCAGGGGGAAGCTACCTGGGGCTTCTCGCCCCTGAGGAGTAGGGTCCAGTTGCCCAGGCTTCTAGCTCCCTTCCACTCCCTGCTGGGGGTTGGGGCAGTCTTGTCAATTCCATGGCTGAGTTGTGAAATTGACAAGGCTGCCCCATGGAGAAGCAGTCCAGGGCTTCTCCCTTCCCCATTCCCTACCAGGAGCTGGAGAAATTGACAAGCTCGCTGCTGTTCCAAATTGCCAGTCTAAGGCTTCATGAGCCATGGCATGGGTAAGCTGGGTCTCCCAGGATCAAAATGGGCATTTCAATATCCCCCATAGGAAACTTTTGGTCTGGAAAGAAAGTCCCTGCTTACAGCTTTCTGTACAGGCCAGTGTTCCTGAAGAAGCGGGTGTCATGCACCTACCCTGGCTACCCTGTATTGATGTCAGTGAAACGTCCACGGTAATCCACAAACACCTGCAGTACAACAGAAAAGTACCCCTTTCAATTGATGTACTCCGTTGCAAGATGGCCTGAGGCCAAACTTGGAATATGTGTGCCATCTATCACTCTGCCACAGTTAGGGAATTCCATCGCTGTGAAACTATCCACTATTTCATGCACATTCCCCAGACGCTCAGTCCTTCGCAGCAGAATATGATTAATGGCCCTGCACACTTGCAATAACACAACACCAACAGTGGACTTCCCAACTCCAAACTGATTCACAACTGACCAATAGCAGTCTGGAGTTGTCAGCTTCCACGCAGCAATTGCCACGCACTTTTCCATCGAGATGGCAGCTCTTGTTCTGGTGTTCTTGCGCTGCAGGGCGGGGGTGAGCTCTGAACAGCGTTCCGTGAAGGTAATTTACACATTCAAAGGTTCTGGAGCCACTGCTTGTCATCCCTGATCTGTATAATGATGCAATCCCCCCACTCAGTGCTTGTTTTGCGTGCCCAAAAGTAGCAGTGCACCATGTGCAGATGCTTTGTGAATGCAAACAGTAATCCAGCGTTGTTTTTGTATGACACACAGCAGGTCAGGTGCCTCGGATTCCTGTTCTGCTTGGGAGCTCATGATATACTGCATAACCAGCCGTGATGTGTTCAGAACACTGACAGCAAAAGTGGAGAGCAGTGAAGGATTCATCTTTGCAGCCAGAGGGCGGGAGCTCAGGAAACTCTGTTGCGGGCATTGAAAAATGCCGTGAAACACAGTCGGACACCCACAGAGTGACGGAATGGAAATCAGTGCATCATGGGACACTGAGCCCACACCATGATGCACTGCAGTCTTCTCCGCCTTCCCACAACTCCTAATGGCACAAGGTGGCGAGTTGCATATTGAGATAGCTTCCACAGTGCACTGCTCTCAATGTTGACACTAGAGCACCAGTTGTGGATGCACTTTGGCGACACAATGAGTACTGTGTGGATGGGCACAAATGCTGTAATTACAATGCTTTTTGATTATCATTGTAATTTGCATCTACAAATCTTTCTAGTGTAGACAATGCCTTAGTAACCCTCTCCAAAACATCAACAGTTTGTATCCTGTACTTCATACCAGTAGTTTTCTGGCACGTTTGCTGTTGGTTTATGGAAAGCTAGCAGTTTTTTATGGAAAGCAGAGTTTTTTCAGGTACTTCTATATAGACCACAAAGGAAATCCTTAAGGGCCCATACAAGCACCTGGAAATAAGGAGCAACTAGCATAGCTACCTAATGAGCTGCTGCTGCTACTTAAGACAGATGAGGAGACAGGACCACTCTCAGTCTGCACAGCAGAGATGACAAACACCAATAAAAGACCCTGTTGAAAACAATGTCCGGTGGTAAATGGAACCAAGCAACTAAGCAGCACATCCAGAACAGGCAATAAGGCAGCATGTTTGGGACAATAAATGAAGAGCAAAAGGAAATAATGTGGTTAATTTGTTTGAAGTGGACAATATTTATCAAATTTCAATTAAATATATCTAATGGTATTCCAGTATTATTTTTCCATATAAGCAACTGCTGTAGTCTCCAAAGGTGTGTAGCATGATCAGGAGAGGTAATTAAAGGGAGGAGTGTCCATGAAATGTTCTCTAGTAACATACTCTACATTATCAAAAAGTTTGAGAGAGAATCCTTGCTTTGTGCCCAATAGCCATCTACAATATGAATAGAGCTGACAGAAAAAATCAGTTTTGATTAAAAAACAAAGTTTTTCTGTGAAAGTATCATCCAATTTTTCCAATCAGCTCTAAATGTGATTATACAACCACATATTTGGTCCATAACTGCCCTTCTTTGTAACTTCCACAGAACTGTGCTCCAGAACCTAAACTTTCATTTAAAACTTGAAATTAGGTCTCCTCTAATCCTTTTGGGCTTCAAATATATTAAATGCTGGTCTATACTAGAGAGTTTTGTCGACAACAGTCAGCTTTTGTTGACAAAACAGTGGAGGTGTCTAGACTAAAATGCTTCTCCCATTGATGTAACTTTTTTGCTATGCCGACATAATAAAACCATCTCAATGAAAAGTGTACGGCTTTTGTTGGCTTAGTTAGGGCGATGCAGTGACAATGTAGACATTGCGTCCCTTACATCGACTGTGAGGTTGTCATTCTTGTCAATTTTACCACTCCAGCAGCGTGCCCCCTGAGAGCTGAGCAGCTTGGGAGCGGGATGAGAAGGTGTGAAGCCTGGATGCTAGTTGGGAGGGGACAAAAAGCCCTGGCACTTCTGACAGGCTGAGCAGATGCCAACTGACAGTTGAATAGTTCCACAGGGTAGCCATGTTAGTCTGTATACAGCAAAAACAACGCGAGTCCTGTAGCACTTTAAAGACATGGATATGTCAAGTACAAATCATGTCAGACTAATCTAATTTTCTTCTTTGACAGGATTACTGGCAGTAGACATGTCTTGTTTTTAATAAGGCTTTTGACACGATACCACATGACATCCTGATTGCTTTCTATGATGAGGTGACTGGCTCTGTGGATTAGGGAAGGCGGTGGATGTGATATACCTTGACTTTAGCAAAGCTTTTGATACTGTCTCTCACAGTATTCTTATCAGCAAGTTAAAGAAGTATGGGTTGGATGAATGGACTATAAAATGGATAGAGAACTGGCTAGAGCATAGGGCTCAATGAATAGTGATCAATGGCTCCATGTCTAGCTGGCAACCGGTCACAAGCGGAGTGCCCCAGGGGTCGGTCCTCGGGCTTGTTTTGTTCAACATCTTCATTAATGATCTGGAAGATGGGGTAGATTGCACCCTCAGCAAGTTTGCGGATGACACTAAGCTGGGGGAGTGGTAGATACTCTGGAAGGTAGAGATAGGATACAGAAGGACCTAAACAAACTGGAGGATTGGGCCAAAAGAAATCTAATGAGGTTCAACAAAGAAAAGTGCAGAGTCCTCCACTTAGCAAGGAAGAATCCCATGCACAGCTATAGACTGGGGACCGACAAGCTAGGCAGCAGTTCTGCAGAAAAGGACCTGGGGGTAACAGTGGATAAAAAGATGGATATGAGTCAGCGGTGTGCCCTGGTTGTCAAGAAGGCTAATAGCATATTGGGCTGCATTAGAAGGGGCATTGCCAGCAGGACACGGGTCTGTCCTGGAGTAGGTGACATTTGGGTATCAGTCTGGCTCTGTCAATTTGTTTCTTCACCTCTCCAGGTGGGTATTGTGGTTTTAAGAATGTTTTATGGAGATCCTGTAGGTGTTTGTGTCTGTCTGAGGGATCGAAGCAAATCCGGTTGTATCTTAAGGCTTGACTGTAGATGATGGATCTTGTAATGTGTCCATGGTGGAAGCTGGAGGCATGAAGATATGTATTGCAGTCAGTTGGTTTTCAGTATAGAGTGGTATTAATGTGACCATCCTTTATTTGTATTGTAGTGTCCAGGAAGTAGATTTCTTGTGTGGACTGGTCCAGGCTGAGATTGATGTTGGTGTGGAAATTATTGAAATCCCAGTGGAAATCTTTGAGGGACTCTTTCCTGTGGGTCCAGATGATGAAAATGTCATCACTGTAGTATAGGTAAAGGACAGTGCTTGGGGACGAGTGCGGAGGAAGCGTTGTTCTAGGTCAGCCATAAAAATGTTGGCACACTGTGGGGCCATGCAGGTGCCCATAGCTGTGCTACTGACTTGAAGGTATAGATTGGGTCCAAATCTGAAGTAGTTGTGACTTTGTCCTGACCCACAAAGTTCAGCTACCAGTTGAATGTTCGTTTGGCAAATTAAAGGCTCACTGGCAATGCCTTTATGGCAGGCTAGCCTTAAATGAGGACAATATTCTCATAGTTATAGTTGCCAGTTGTGTGCTCCATAATATATGTGAATGTAAGGATGAAAAGTTTTCCCCCAGAGTGGAGCGCAGAGGTAGGTCACCTTACATCTGAATATGAGCAACCAGATGTCAGGGCTATTAGGGGGGTACAATGGGAGGGCCATTCGAATCAGGGAGGCCCTGAGGGACTGTTTCAACAATGAGCACCAAGAAGGTGTCTGTGTAAATAGCACTGTGCCACACTATGAATGCTATCCAGCTTGAGCTGTGTATCACTGAGAGGTGCAACCACCGTTTGCAGCACACAAAGAAAAAGTGCTTATTTTTCACACAGCATCTCTTTATTTAATAAGTGGTTCATTACACCCACACAACACCATGCTGGAGGAGGGAAAGTAGTGAGGATCATTGAGATCTGTGACATCTGGATGTATGTCCAGCTATCGCTCTCATAGCTGTCTGAAGGGATGGAGTGAAGGGGGTATGGAGATGGTCCAGGAGTTTCAAAAGAATGTGTGGGGTGAATTTGGGGAGGGCTTGGAAAACAGTTATGTATTGGCTGCAAGTGTGGGGGGGGGACTCTGTCCACAAATGGACTCTGTCTGCAGTGTAATGATTATCTTTATCAGCTCTGTTTGCTCCTCCTAGGCTTTCATCATGCGTTCATGACCTGCTAATACTTGATCCTGGGTTTTCCCTTCTCTTCCTGCCTATCAATTTTCTGACTTTCGAACACAGCGTGCCTCCATGCCTTTTTTCCTCTTTTTTCAGCCTCAAAGGCCTGGATGAGTTCTTGAAACATCTCTTTCATTCTCTGAGGTCGTTTTATTGGCTGCAGGCGCTCCACAGGTGTGGGATGTTTTGGCGTCAAAGGCACATCTGTAGAGGCCTAATAAACAATGAACAGAAGCATTATTGTGATTGAAATAACTGCAGTTATGCATTGTTTCAATATACCTCTTTTGCACTGTCCTCTGGCAAGCTCAGAGCTCAACAATCAACCAGAGTATGGTGAGTTGTGCCCAGGAAGGTGGGGGATAGGGTCCTGAAGCTGGTGAAAAGGTGGGTGGTTTTTTCAGGTATTTGGTGGATAAGGACAAATATTCAAATTGTGCCAATATTTTCAACAGGTGGGAACCATAGAAGCCAATATCTCACTCCTGAGAGTAAGCAGGGATGCTTGATGCTAGGAGCATCTTCTCCATGCAAGCAGCTTCATACTGGGTCCCTATGCTGCTTGCCTGTGTGCCACTTTGGTCCCTGCACAAGTTATTACTGATTGGTGCTGGAAAGAAACGGGGGAAGAAACAATGTTGCTCTGCTGAGGAATCTCAGGTAGAGGATTGCTAAGTACCTACAGGAAAGTTTCATAGATACCTCTTTGGAGGATTCCTGTGAAATCTTGGTGTGCATTAACATGCTTCTCCACTGTGCTGAGTAGCTAAACAGTGGAATGGAAAGCACATGCAAACACAGCTATCTCTAGCCCTTCAACCTCTATAATTTAGCAAAGCAAAGGACAGCTGTACCGCCTGTAAATGAACAGCATCAGCTCCAAAAAAACACCAGAACTCCCCGCTCCTGCATCCTGTATGCCAAAGCTGTAAGGCTGGGACCCTCACATAGAGATCCTGACTCCCCACATGACCAAATTACCCGGTCTCCGGTTCCTCATCCAACTCCACCTCCTTGTCCAAAACTTCTTTGTCGGGGTTGAGTCAGGTGTTCTCTGTCTCCAGCCCACCGTGTTTTGGGGTTAGAGGTGGGGTCACCACTGAGGATAGCTTCCAGCTCCTTTTTAGAAGCAGCAGGTCTCTGGCTCTGCACCAGAGCGGCGGTTTGCCTCCCTGACCTTCTGGTAGCCTTGCCGCAGATCCTTTATTTTTGCTCACCACTGCACCGTGTCCTGTTCATAGCCCTTCTCTGCTATGGCACAAGAAATCTGGCTGTCGGTATTGTAGTTCCTTTGGCTGGAGTGGAGCTGGGACTGTATGGCCCACTTTCCCCAAATGCCAATGAGATCTAGAAGCTTTGGTGTGCTCCAAGCAGGAGAGTGTTTGGTGTGTGGTGCCGCAATGGTCATCTGGGAAGATGAGATGTGAACTCTCCATGCTGAAAAAGCATGAAGTGGAATTGCAAAAATTCCTAGGACTTTAAAGGGGAAGGGGTGGATGGTTGCAGCATTCAAACTGCTGACTAGAGCGGTCACGATGGGCATCGTGGGACATGTCTGGAGGCCATTTACCATGATATAACCAAGGGCAGTGTCTACACTGATGCTTTGTCACTAAAACTTTGCTGCAAAAAGCTCTACACCTCTTTTTTATGTGATTTTATTTTGTCAAAAAAAACAGGGTAGTTTTGTCGGCGGGGGGGGGTGATTGCTGTGTGTATACCACCACTGTTTTGTTGATGAAAGCTGACTTTGATTGATAAAGCTCTTTAGTATTGACCAGGCCTAAATCATGGAACTGAAGAGGGGAAGGAAGCAATCAAAAAATGAATTGGTTCTTGTATATTTGTGTTATCTTGTATCTGTCCAGTGGCATACAGGATTATTCAAGAGATATTAGACTTTAACATTGTCTCTGGTTCCTAAGTGTAGCAATGCTTGCTTTTTTTTGGCACTAAATGTTGAAAGTTTTAGCCAATGCAACTTTCATTACCTGTTCAAAACTAAATGAATTAATATTAATGCAAAACAGCCATCTGAAAGCCATGTGAAGAAAATACAGAAATAAGCAGAAGCTGCAGAAAGAGAGCTGGTATCCAGGAACTGAAATGAAGAATGCATGTGGAAATTACAAGTGTGTAGAGCTGCTGGAAGAAAATTTAAGACTTTCAATCTCTGATAGATGAAAATACTATGAAAAAAGAGCTGTTTTTGTATTTGAGAGAGTTCACCACAGCATGCATGACTGACATTGTAGCTTGGTGGAAATGAAATATATTTGGACTTCTGGCTCTTGCTTATACTGCAAAGTATTGCCCTGGAGCTCTGTCAAATAATTTTAACCTCTGAGGAAATGTTAGTTGCTGCTAAAGATGTATAGTCCAGTCACAGCTGAATGCTTCCTGACAATTCAGAAAAGCTAGTGCTGTTAATTTATAACTTTCCTATACCCATATTTAAATAATTGATGGATATTTTTGTTAATCATAATTCCTGTATGTTTCTGAATACTTAAGTGTTTTACTAATATCATAATGACATACTGTCACTATCCTCTTACACATGTATTATGCTTAAACATTAAAGACAATGTATTTTTTTTAGTGTGTGCAACTGGTACATATTTCAAAGTATTTTATTTAAAATTTTTAACTATTGAATGAGAGTAGGTCTCAAAAAGACAGTGCTTTAAAAGCACTATCAGAATAAGTTATTTTAAAAAAAAGTAATGTCTCATTTCAGTTAGAATCCCATGACATTTACGGTGTTACATTTGTCTGTACTAAAAGGAGTGGATAATTACATCAGTAGCAGATGAACTGATTTTTTGTAGTACTGGTGTACCTTGTAATCCTTTTGGTTTTGTACAATGCAATGAATCTGAGAAAGGCATATATAGTAAATGCATAATTTTCTTTGACAATTTGGCCCAGTTGATGAACTGGAGTGTTGCAAGGCATTCAAAGCCATGAAAAAGCACCTGGATCTTCTGCTGAGGAATATAGTCAGTGCTGATGCAAGAAAGGCTAGTGTCCTTCTGGGATATATTAGTAGAAGTATTATATGTAAGATGTGGGAGGTAACTGTTCCATTCTTTTTGGAAGTGGTGAGGCCTCAGCTGGAGTACTGTCCAGTTTTGAATGTCACTGTTTAATAAAGGTGTGGGAAAATTGGACAGAGTCTAGATGAGAGCAACAAAAGTAAGAAGTTTAGAAAATATGACCTATGTGGGAAAGTTGAAACAATTGGGCATGTTTAGTCTAGAGAAAAGAAGGCTGAGAGGATACCTGATAACAGTTTTTAAATACGGTAAAAGTTGTTTTAATCAATTGAAAGAGGGACAAGAAATAATTGGTTAGTTTGCAGCAAGGGAGATTTAGGTTAGAGATTAGGAAAAACTCTATTTACTCACTGAAGCAGGTTACCTAGGGAGGTTGTGGAATCCCATCACTGAAGGTTTTTAAAAACTGCTTAGACAAACACGTCAGCGGTGGTCTAAGTATACTGTATTGTGCCTCAGTGTGTGGGGTGGACTAGAATGACTCTTGAGGTCCTTCGCAACTCTATATTTCTACACTACATGAGAGAGAGAGAAATGCTAGGGAGGGAGAGAGAGGAGTTATTTAAGTTAAGGACCAGTTTAGGCACAAGAACAAATGGATACGAACTGGCCATCAACAAGTTTAGGCTTGTAATTAGCTGAAGGTTTCTAACCATCAGAGGAGTAGAGTTCTGGAACAGCCTTCCAAGGGGAGTAGTTGAGGCTGAAAATCTAATTTGTTTCAAGGTTCAGCTTGATACGTTTATTGAGGGGATGGTATGGTGAATTGCCTATAATGGTATATGACACATCTGTGCCTGCTATTAGCAAATATCTCCAGCTGCCAGAGACAAGACATTAGATGAGGAGGGCTCTGAGTTACTACGGAGAATTCTTTCCTGGCTAGTGGGTTTTGCCCACATGCTCATCTAACTGATTGCCATATTTGCGATGTGGAAGGAATTTTTCACCAGGTCAGATTGGCAGAGACCCTGAGGGATTTTGCCTTCCTCTGCAGCATTGGGCATAGGTCTAAGTTGCTGGTTTGAACTAGAGTAAATGATGGATTCTCTGTAACTTGAAGTCTTAAATCAAGATTTGAGTGCTTCAGTAACTCAAAAGTTATGGGTCCACTACAGGAGTGTGGAGGTGAGGTTCTGTGGCCTGCAATGTGCAGAAAGTCAGACAAGATGATCATGATGGTCTCTTCTGGCCTTAAAGTCTAGGGGTGTGTCCACAGTGCAATTAAAGACCCAGGGCTGGCCCATGTCAGCTGACTCTGGCTTGCAGGGCTCAGGCTGCAGGGTTATATACCTGTGTTGATTTAATTACAGCTTGAGTTCATAATATTTAAAAAAATATCTGAATCTGTCTAACAACTCTTTTCTTTATTTTAATTCAGGTTGCATGATCTTTCCTCACCATATATTTCTTCACTTTGAGCAGATTGTTTTGAGGTTTTTACATGTATAAACTGAGAAGTTGGCATTGGTGACTAGTTGAAAAAACACTGAAGGAGACAAAATGGTGGTGGTAGTGGAACCAAATGTTATGAAGACCTTATGAACAAGCACAGATTAAAAAAAAAAAAAAGGCATTATCAACTGTAGTATGTTGCCAGTTTATTTTGGACATTATTGGCCAATTCAGATTGGTGAGCTGTTCATATTTGGAGCAAATAAATATACTTTAATTCATCTTCTTTTATTCTTTTAGGTTAAAATGGGTTTATTGGTGGACTTGACAAACACCACTAGATTCTATGATAGGAATGATATAGAGAAAGAAGGGATCAAATATATAAAACTTCAGTGTAAAGGGTAAGTTGATTGTACCCATGTGAATATTTGATATTTAAGTGAAAAGTCTGTACTAAATTCATTCCCCTATGTTGGTTTTTATTTTAATCTTTGTTTTTCCATTTTACCAGGCATGGTGAGTGCCCTACACCTGAGAACACAGAAGCATTTATCCGCCTATGTGAACATTTTAGTGATAAGAACCCTTCAGAGCTTATAGGTATGTCTTTTTTACCTCATTTTTTCTTCATTTTTGCCTCTCTATCTTATCTTCCATTAGCATGCATGAATGCTCTCCATGATTCCAAGATAGAGCTAAGCAAGTGGATTTCCTTAGTGCAATGTTTGTGCCAGGATAACTTTGTGGAAAGGACCATATATAAATAAGCTTTTGTCTTTCTCAGTAATCAATATCATGTTAGTTTATACTCCAGTTTAGTTAGAGTTGGTTGCTTTATGCAGACAAATATGGCAGCTAAACAGTTGTATCCACATACATGACAACAGCAGATGTTTTCCCTAACTCCCAGTGATGCAAGTGAATTTTTCTTGGGCAAGCCCTGCTGGGTTTGACCACAACTTGTGTGGCATTTGATAACCTAGAGAGTTTGATCTGCTTGTGGTCACGTTGGATTTTTAAAAATCCTGTGTTTAGTATTCATTTTAATATTACATCATTAAGGTTCCAACTTCAGCAGTTGAATTCCTTCAGTAATAAGTTGGAAACGGTTAATGGAAATTTGATTGGGTTACTCTTCTGGGGCTCATACAGCCTCGAAATGAGTGTTTTCAGAGTTTTGATTTTATTAAAAGCAAAAATATCCAAAATTAGTTAATTAAAGGCTTTTAATTTCACTATAAATATAACAATCAGATTAGATACATGAGACCGAGTGCATCTATTTCTGATTACCATCATGTTTAAACATTAATATAATTATTTACTTTCAAAGTTAAAAGTATTACAAGTAAATGTTCTTATGACTGTCAGCCCTGAAAACTAAACCTGGGATTCAAGCTAGGTTATTTTTCTCATGCGTCATCAGTAATAAAGAATGTGCAGGCTAAACAAAGCTCTGTGTGGTACAACTATTTAGTTGCTTTCATTATGTTTGTATAGGTATAACTGATAAGAATGTAGTAAACAACTGAGTTAAGGCATCTGAAGAAATAGTGTTGAGTTCTTTCCCCTCGTTGTGTTGACTGCCATGCTAACAGGAGTAAAAGCATAAAAACTTATTTTTTGTCACTGCTTAGCAAATATAATTCTGAATACACAAAGGGAGCAGATCTGTTGAATTAGAAGATGCTATTTTTACTTAATTCATTCTTAGACAACCACACTTAGAGGTTTTTATATATATTTTACATCGAGAGAGAGAGACACTCATTGGTTTAAAACAGTTTTTTTCTTGTTTTTTTTTTTCTTTCTTTGATTTATGTAAGGGTTTGTCTACATACAGATTTTTTAACTGATATAACTACATATTGGTTTAGAAACTGATACAGTTAAAGCATCCTTAGTGTGGATGCATCTAAACTCGTATAAAAGTGCTTATATTGACATAGTGTGTGTCAGTATAAAAATGGTATGTAGACCAGCAGAGCCCTAAAGGTCACAAACAAACAAAGACTTATTCATTTTGCATTTTTACCAAATTTTGAATGATTGGTTTAGAGTGTATTGTTCTCAATCTCAGTATCATGACTTTTCTATTACAATGTGGACTCATGATAGGGAAGAAATTGAGAACCACTAGATTGGAGGCAAATTGGACTAATATTCCAAAAGAACTCTTGAAATTGCATGAAAACTTATTTCTGGCGAATAGGATTCTTGTTTTTGTTTTTTCTCAGTCGTCTTTACATGCTCAATGGGAATTTTAAATACATTTTTCTCACATCATTTGATACTCATCAGTTGGAATAAGTTGAAGTAGCCATCCATAGCATCTCAATGCAATGAATTATTGTTCTGGATCAGCAATTTACATGGAATACAGACAGCATTTTAAAGTGTTTGAAGTAGAAAACTCATTTTACTGGCATTTTAACTTTAAATGTCATTTGCAGTATTGGGCCATTAACTTCTGACAGTTGGTTACAGGAAAAACAGATTACACTACACCTTTAATTTATGCTGTCTGAAGTGAGACATGAAATTGTGGTTATTTGTTTAAGATGGTACTTGTTTTATCTCTTTAACTTACTTATTCCGTCCTGTCTGAGATATCTTCTTCGTCATGAGAGATTTCATTAGCACTGTTCTTGATAGTGATGTTTTCTGATGTAATTTCATTTTTAGAGGGTAATAGAGAGGTTCCTTCTCTAAAATTCTAGATGGACGCTGTCAAAGAGAAAACAGATCATGTTCTAGAAATGGAAAGGGGAATGAATGCCTGTATACTGAGAGAACCATATTTGTGAAGGGAAATTCAAACATCTTTTATTTCTATTCACTACTCTATTAAGAAGCAGTGCAATATACTGTATGAGAAGAACGAGACACTAAAGTAGTCAAATGTGTTTAGTAGGGGCAGAAGAACAGAGCTATTTTAATCATAGCAGAAAAGAAAGGATATGTAATTAGAGAAATGCATAATTTTTTAATGTAAATTTTTACATGAGAAACATGAAGCAGCTTTAAATGTTAGAAAAAGGAAACCAACAAAGCTCTAGACAGGGCAATTCTACTCCTGTGTTGGATTGAGCAGTAAGTTGTTGGCATAGGACTCCCATCACAACTTAATAAGTTTCACTGCATGAGGGTGATGAAATTGATAATGAAGTTTAATCTGGTCTTCAGAAAAGAAGCAAAAGTTCTTTTCTTCCTATATGATCAGGTAATGTTTAATCTTTCAAATATTAAGTAAATAGAAAAGTCTCCCGCTGTTTCCCAACTTAACTTCTAATAGTCATCAAAATCAGAGACAGAAAAGACCTGTTAGGTCATCTCTTTCAAATGCATCTTTGTTCCCTACATTGTATTCTTGAGCTTAGTCTGGTGTATTTTGAGCAATGGGCCTGCCCTGCTTCCCTTGGAAGACCATTTCACACTGCTAACAAACTTTGCTTGTCATTACATGATTCAAACATATGTTGCTGATCAGAAACTTTTCCTAACACATATACATTTCTTTATTCAGTTCCATTCCATTCTTAGGATTATTGTTTTTTTTTTTCTTTTTCTTAATGTTAATTTTTAAGTAAACTATCATTGAGTTTTTAGTAGTAAAAATCAAATTTTGAGAATTCATATTATTCTCCTGTGAGCTATATAAATGTCTTGAAGCCTGGGAATCAGCTCCCTCCAAAGGAATCACCAGCGTAACTATACTTGGGAATGGGAGATTTATTGTACATAGAAAAGAACAGGAACAGAGATGGCTGGAAGAGCTGCATGACCTCAAAGCCCAACCTCCTGCTTTCATTACCAACATGCTTCTACTGTTGTGATATGGATAAAAGATCATAAGACTTCTAACTTTGACTTTTTGATGTCAATAGTCACTGCATGTCCCATTGCTACAAACTGAGAATAAGTCAAGAAAATTTGACTTTCAGCATCAATAGGCCAGAAATACAAAGTGGCTAGTTTGAATGACACTCTGTGTGAAATTTCCTACCTAAACTAGATAAAGAAAGATGGATTGGAAACTTGATTTTTTTGGAATACAATGTTGCAAGTCTGAAGGAAATAGTGTAAAGACCTTGACTTAGTAGAAGGCTAGGGAGAGAAAAAATGTGATTACAGGAACTGAAATTTGTGGTGGTCTGAAGCAAGTTTTGAGGTAGTAAGGGTTTGTAAAAGAAACAGGAAGAAAGACACAAGTGAGGCTATCTGGTAATTATTGGGACATTTCTGTTTTTCAGAGAATACATTCTTAATATCCTTAATTTCCTGTATATGGAGAAAACATATCTTTCAGCTTGAGAAAGAAAGGTCTCTCACTTGGATTGATACATATCTGTAATGAGGGGGTCGGCTCAAGTTATTTCCCTTTTTGACCATTAGTAACAATTTTGCTTTTGGCATGGAGGAGGGAAGTAAAGTATACTCCTGAAACGACACTGCATATTTTTTTATTCCATATTCTGGAATTCACCATTCACTTTGCTTCTGTTACAGAAGAAAAACAAAACAGCATTTTATAATCTGATTACATAGACCCCAAAGAAAAACTTTGCTGATCTTTTAACTTCTCTGAATATGATTGAGAAATATGGAATTGATGTAAATACTACTGACTTGGATGATATTTTTCTGCTTTACTGGAACGTACAGAATAAAAATAACCAGAATATTTAGACATGGTACTAATAAATTAATCAATGGTGTGACACCTGTCACTTTAATAAAAAAGGTGCAAGACAAATTTGAGCAAGATATTAAACTCCCTTTTCTTGAAAGAACTATTGTAACAGCAAAGGAATGGCCTTCCTTCTGATTTGGTTTATCTACCACTAGATGGAGCTGGTAACATGGAAAAAGGGAAAATAAGAAGCAATTGCATTTTTGCGCACTCCTTCCACCCTCCCTACTCCCCAGAGAAATATTCAATAAAATAAAGGCTAAAAAAAAGTAACATTGCTTTCTCTTTAAACCAAAAAGACAAGTAGTTCAAAGTGATTGTTTTTATTGAATGGGTTTGTTTTCGTAGGGATTTCTTTCAAAATTAAAATTAAATATACACTAACATGTTAATAGCCATTTTGAAATAGAACAGGGAGAGTCATGGATGTAATATTCAAGTTTAAAGCAGGGTAACCTTGATGTGATTTTTATGCTTAACAGTATGAAATGAATATAAAACTAATGTATTTCTCTAAATTCACAATCATTAAATTGATTACACTCTGTCTTATGGCTCCTACAAATGCTGATCAGAAAGCAGTCAGCTACTTGCTGGTATTAACCAGTTTTCAATGCTAATAAAAATAGTACTGCCAAGCTTTGTATTGTGACAAATTGAAGATTCAGACAACTATTGATAGGAATTAACACATAGAATTTAAATATCTTTTGGGCTTTATACATAACCCAGTTCCTCTAGAGACTATTTTTTCTCAGTAAGAATAGGAGTATCTCCTTAATGGTGGTAATTTAAATGGAATGAGCCAAAAATGTCACTTGTTGACATTGTTTGTAATAAAAACAGCTGCATATTAATTAATTTTAAATGATTTGTCTCCATACATTTAGTTTTACTTTGTTTTTCAGGTGTTCATTGTACACATGGGTTCAATCGAACTGGTTTTCTTATCTGTGCCTTTTTGGTTGAGAAGTTGGATTGGAGGTAATTTTGCATATTTAATTAATTTTTTCAGTACAGGGAAAGGATATAATTGGTGGTGGTTTCTCCAATGTGTTTCACAATTGTCTTTCCTCCATTGGTGGTCCCATTGTACTTGCAGCCTGTTATACTCATTTTAAGATAAAAATCTTAGAATGAGTATATTTTTTCAGTGTTGATTTTAGGAATGGTGATTTTTTTTGCATATCTGACAGTGCACTAAATGTCTGTATTTTCAATAGTTGATGATAACTGCAAAGTGTTAGTTTTGAGGTGGCATATATTAACATTATTCCTGTCAAACTTGCTTGACAGTTCAGTCATTTCAGTTAAGCTTTCAGTTATATTGTCAGTCTGGTAGACCAACAATTAGCCCTACCAGCTGTGTTTAAGTTTTCTTGAGTGTATGCAGGTTGCTTTCTCTCTTCTGTGTGCAGAGTATTGAAATAGACTGATGTACTGTTTTTGATTGATTGCTTTACCATGTAGCGTTATTGTAGATCTTTTGTTCTTGGCATATCCAAAAACCAAGTATGCATACATCTGAAAGGAAACCCAAAACACTACATTTGTTACAGGATTTTTCAAACAAGTAGTATATTGGTATAGCCTACCTTTTGAGAATTTTTCAGGATATGGATGCCAACTTTGAAATAAGGGTCGGAGAAATGACTCCTCCCCCCCCCCCCCAATAGTGGTGTTCCACTTTAAATGTCATTACTTCAGCAAAATATGAATAAAAGTCTTGCTGTGTCAGAGGATGGCTTTTATTCAATGGTATCAATTAAACACAAGATTTTCTTCTATCCAACTAGCCCTGAAATAAAGCCTGTCTCTCTAGGATCCAGTCTACACTAAAAAATTAGGCCATCTCAGCTATATCATAGTCATGGGTGTCATAGTTAAGCAGATCTACTCCCTGGTGTATACAGCACTAAGTTGATGGAATTCTTCCATCGACCTAGATTATCTGTGCTGATAGGAGAACCCCTCCAGTTGGCATAGATACTGTCTACACTGAAGCACTGCAGCTATGCCACTGTAGTGTTTCAAGTGTAGACAAGCCCTAGGATCTTGGCAGTATCTCCCTTTTTGCTACTTTATTTGAAGAACTGTTTCCAGCCTTGGAATGGGAAATAGATGGATCCATGCTGTTGCTGCTCTTTTTTTTTTTTTTTTTTTAAATCACTGAGCATAAAGCTTATTTTGAGGTTGGGATTTGGCCAAGATGGCCACTTTTGAGGGAAGAACCAATTTTTCCCATTAAGATACATACAGTGAGAGCAGAAGCATTATCATGGGGCCCTTGAGCACGAATGACCCAAGGAATCCAGAAGCTCAGTTGAACCAGGGAAGTGGATATAGAGCTGAATGTCTTACTAGTAAGGTGCTAGTGAGCCCTGTGCCCTGCCAGGTTGGATACTTTCAATCTCTCTACATGCTTTAAAAATCAGCATGTAATAATTTGAGCCATGGTAGGTCTTTTTTTTTTTTCATTCTTTTCCCTGGAAAGCAAGTAGAGATTGAGTTAAGTCTATTTGAAATGGTACCTCCTATGTAGCCTCACTTAATATTTTCTTGCTTCTGTGTGAGAAGCCTGAAATTGATTGGCCAAGCCTTGTTTTTGTTATCTTTTGGCAAATGGTTATTGTATTAATTAAACTTGTTCATCTCGATCAATTTCTGTAAAACAGGGCCAATGTTATCAAATGTAGTGGATAAAATACAGCTACAAACAAAAGACAGCAATGTTAGAAGAATTTCCTTAAAGTTACAATATAACCTTATGCATCATATTAAGAAAAATAATTTTTGCTGAATTATCATTTCAAGTGAAGTGGCATTGTTATTCACTGCTAAAACAATGAGGTTTTCCCTGTAGAAAATACCCCTTAAGCACATGATGTAGGATAGCAGCAGATGCAGTGTGAATGCTGATATGTGTTTTACAGCTAGTTTAAGGAAAGGTCATCCAGAACTGACAACCCCAGCTAGTCATTGGAAACTTTGTGTGATGGTCTTTTTGCAACTTACTTTTCCCCAAGACAGTTTCGTTTCTAGAATTTGTAAACTGTCTTTCCTACCATGCTGGTCTTCTGTGCCTGAAATCTGAGCTTTATTATCAGGAGTTATTGCTATCTATTCTTAATACTATGTATTTACAAGGAAATCAGCTGCTCTTAGTACATCCAGGACAAATGTTTCTAGAGGATGATTGGAATTCTTAAACATTTGGAATGTGGATCCATCTCTCCTCCCTTTTCCCTCCTTCTCCCAAGTTGCTTCTGTTCTCTCTGAGGCATTAATTAAAAAATTTGCTAAGCAACTTAGAGAAATAACCAAGATAATTCAGGTTTGTCTAGTGAAAGGAACAAAATGTGTTTTAGGATCTTTTTCATATCCTATTTCTTGCTAACTTAACTATTTAGTTTCTTCTCTTTTGCCCATCATGCTAGCATCTGACTACCATCCAATATCTTGCTATTCCAGATAATGAATTTTCCTCTTTTACTGGAGACAGAACCAGACCTATCAGCTCTAGGAAAGGGCTTTCTTCCAGCTATTTTGTTCAGGGGTGTCAAGCTCGCTGATGGTGATGGGCCAAATTCACAGAACCTGTACTTCAAAGAGGCCAGGCATGCCCTCTGCTGAAAAATTCGGCCCATTTTCCCCTTTTCGGCGGCGCGATTTCGCGGTGGACCCCAGTACCGGACTGACTGCATTGCTGCTTTAAGGGGTTTCTAGGAGCAATACCTGCCGCTGGATCAAAAAGGTTTGCGGGCCGTATGTTTGACACCCCTGCTCTAGTTTGTTCTGTTCTCTGGCAGCTTCAAAAGACACTTTTCAGACCACCTACCTTCCCAGACTGCATAGCAAAGAAAAACTTCTTTAACTGTTTCCTTCTGAACCTATATTTCCTCCCTTTATGCTTGCCATGTGTTTTCTTTTTCCCTTTGCCTCATTGGGGTATTATTTTCTGGCCTGGTAGTGTTCTCTACTTCACACTCTGTAGCAGCTCCCTCTATCCCAGACTAAGGTGTCAGAGGTGTCAACCAAAAAGGTCTAAATGAAGGAAATACCTTCACTGTTCAGTTGCTCTTATTCTATTCTATATAGGTTCTTCTACCACACTCATCACTATAGTATGAGTGCTTTCCATAAAGTAATATGAATAAAGTAATAATGGTAAAAAAGTAATTATGGCCTCTGGATTAGAAACTCCTTATTTTATGGACCTCGCCTCCAGTTCATCAAAACCGTTAAGCAAATGTCTACATTTAAGCTTGTGCTTAAGCTCTTTTGCTGAACAGAAATGGACTGCTTAGTTGTGGCTCCAAAGAGGAACTACTAAAGGCTCATGAGAATGGCTGAACCTCCCAGGAAGGAGCCCAGATTCACTTACAAACATCCTCTATAGTGACTTCCCAGTTGGCAACATCCTCATAATGACCATTTTGACTCATTGGGCTAAGGCTGTGAACTATCTCCCTCTCCGGATCCTACGCTGCATCAATCCTTCCTCTTCCCCTATTGGGATTGACTTCCATTTTCTACTTTCCTAGGAGCTCATAATCTTGGACAGATGGATCCTGGAGGTGATTTCTACAGGCTATCCCATTCAGTTCAGGTCTTTCCCACCCCACCATCTTTTTTCCTATCCCTCTTCAGGAATCCTTATTATGAGGGTCTCTTGAAACAGGAAATGCGATCTTTGTAACCCTAACAGTGATCAAGCCTGTTCCACTGGACTTAGTTGGGAAAGGGTTCTATTACTGGTACTTCCTGGTTCCCAAGAAAAATGGGGCTGGGGTGACAAGGCAGGAGGACACTGGATCTCAGGCCTTTGAACAACTTCATCTGTTCTCAACTGTTTAGAATGGTAATTCTAGCAGTGATAATTCCTTCCCTGGATCTGGGAGATTGATTTGTCTTCTTTGATCTTCACAATGCTTATTTTCATATAGCCATATACCCATCCCATGGATATTTCCTACGTTTCATGGTTGGCAGGGACCACTACCAATACTGTATCCTACCCTTTGGCCTCTCCCCTTCCCCAAAGGCCTTTACCAAAGTCCTCTTGGCCATCACAGACTGTCTTCACCAGATGAGAATGATCATTTTTCCATACCTGGATGGTTGGCTCATTTCTCAAGATATAGACAGCAACCAGAAAGGTTCTATCTGTTCTGCTCCCTGGGCCTCTGCCTCAGTTCAGAAAAGTCTACATTCACACCTGCACAACACATAGACTTCATTAGGGCCACTCTGGACTCTACCACTGCCAGAACATACTTGTCCATAGCAGGTTTGCCACAATGTGTCCAGACTCATTTCAGTAATACAGCAGCGCCTGCGAACGACAGCAAGGGCTTGCCTGCAGTTCCTAGGCCACATGGATGTTGGTATGTTTGCGACACCCTTAGCAAGACTACAGTCCTGATGTCTACGATCTTGGATAAGAAGTGTTTACACCCCCAACAAGCACAGCCCAAATGGGTATCCATATCTAAGAGGGCCCTCAATTCTCTAAATTAGTGGAAAGATCCACAAAAGGCATATGTGGGAGTCCCATTTTCGCAGCCTTCTCCCACAAAGGTCATCCTCACAGACACCACCTGGTTAGGTGGGGTGTGCACTTTCAGGACTTCACAGTTCAGGCCAAATGGACCACATAGGAGGTAATCATCCACATCAACATATTAGAGCTCAGAGTGGTTTGTTACACTTGCCAGCGCTTCTCTTCCCACATCAGGGGCTACCTGGTGGACAGCAGAGAAGCTATGTTTTATATCAGTTGGCAAGGAGGAGTGAGATCCCAGTCTTTAGATGCTGAGGCAGTAAGACTATAGAGCTGGTGCATAGCAGCCCACATATAGTTCTCAGTGGTTTATCTTACCAGGATGGCAGATCACAGTGGCAGACTCCCTCAGTAGCCACTTCTGCCTATACCACAAGTGGGAACTGAGTAATGCGGTATTCAGAAGAATGTGTCCTACCTAGAGTCATTTGGAGATAGATCTCCAGTAACACCATTTAATGCAAAGTGCAGATGATTTTGTTCAAGGGCTAGGGCACTGCTGCAACTCAGTGGGAGATGCCCTAGTTATCCCTTGGCCCCACATATTGCTATATGATTATCCCTCTATACCATTTGCTCAAAGTCCTGAACAGATTGAAACAGGAGAAATTAGCCATCCTCATAGCACTGTCATAGCCAAGGGAGACATGGTTCCCTGAGTTAGTTCGCGTGTCTCAGCAACTGCCTCTCCACCTTTTCCTGACTGCAAATCTCACCCATAACCCACCCCAACCTCTTGGGGTTTCACCTGAAGACATGGCTACTAGATGGCTCGTTGGTATAGAAGAAGCTTGCTCTCCAGAGGTACTGCTCAATGGTAGGAAGCCCATTACAAAGACTCCTCTCAATCTCATGTGACACACATACTCAATTACCTGCTAAATTTAAAAACCATGGGATTATTATTCAGCTCAATTAAGGTTCACTCCCCTTTTGAGGGATTTTCAGTCTTCATGCACCCAATCACTATGAGGTTTATTAAGGGCCTGCTCAACCTTTTTTCTTTCTCTCAAAAAACCTGCTCCACAATGGGACCTCAATTTAGTCCTTAATATTTTGAAGAAGCCTCCATTTGAATCTATGGGGACCTGTTCCCGCCTTCATTTGTCCCTCAACACCTTGTTCCTCATAGCCATTATCTCAGCCAGAAGGGTAGGAGAGTTGCGAGTACCCTGGTGGCTAACTGACTGTACACTGTATTTCATCATGACAGGGTGACACTACATCCACATCTTTGCTTCCTCTGTAAAGTTTCTTCAGAACTCCACATTAATAAGGAGATTCATCTGCTGGTGTTATACCCCAAGCTTTGCTCTTTGAGTGAATAAATGAGCCTACATACAGTGGATTTAAGAAGAGCTCTCACTTTTTACTTCAAGAGGACGAAGCCCTTTAGGCTTCCCCTAGACTTTCCATTTCTGTTGGAGAAAAAAGAAAGACATCTAATCTGCACTCCGAGGCTGTCCAGATGAGTTGCAGAATGCACCTTAATCTGTTACGAAGCTTTGGGAATTCATCCACTTCCTATGTTGATGATGGCTCATTCCACCAGGGCTCAATCTACCTCTGTGGCCCTACTGAAAAATGTACCTATCTCAGACATCTGCAGGTCAGCCGCTTGGTCTTTGAGGCACACACTATCCCAGCACTTATGTCTGCCTCCAGAGCTGATGTGGCTTTCAGTGATGCTGTGCTATGGTGTGTATTGAATCTGCCTCCTTGGCACTCTTCTCCTAATTGAGATACTATTCCACAGTCTCCTGAAGTGGAGCACCTGTAGGGACACTAATCGAAGAAGGAGAGGTTACATACCTTGTACAGTTCTTCAAGATGTCTCCTTATGGATGCTCCACTATCCATCCTTCTCCTCCTCTTCTTTTCAGTCTTCTCACTGGATTTTCATGGTTGAGAAAGAACTGGAGCAGTTGAGGGTCCATCCCCTCACATACCCTGGCACCAGAGCACAAGGATATCTAGGGGACAGGTGCAGACCCTGAGATGTTGCTGAAAATCTCCAATCAAAAGGGCATGGGCATTCACACATCCTGAAATGGAGCACCCATAGGGACCAGGTGGATTGATTTAAATCATTGATCATGATTTAAATCACCACGAGGAAGTCATTGATTTAAATCAAGTTTCCCACTGATACTTCCCATATTTCTTAAATAATGGTGTAAATCTGATCACTAAAACATGTTAATTTACAACTCAATATAGCATTTTACAACATCTAGGAGAGTATACTTTGTGTATACTTTTAGATAACTTGATTTTTATTAATTTAGGAAATAGTACATAATACTCATTACCTGTGTCAAGCTGCAGATGCATCTGCAAATGCAGATTACATTAGGAATGGTAAAGAACTAAATCATACACATGCACTAGCACTTATATTTTATTAAACTAAATCCTAAATGTTTCACATTTGCAACTGCAACAGTTTCCTGAGTTGTCGGCTATCCTTAAACTCTTTTTTTTTTAATTTTCAAATTTTATTAACTCTAACAGACAAGTCATCGCAACACTAAATGTATGCTGTCTTTAAAACTTCTACAACTAGCTGTCATCTTCCCCACTCCCACTGTCCTTTTTATTCATAGATTGAAACAGAAATATGAGTTTTCCTGCTTTTCAACTCCCTGTCAATTTCTTAGCTTTGAGTGAACAATATCAAATGATGAAAATATTCTCTCTGTGCCTGCAGAGGAAGCTACTGCTGTGAAAAGTTGGCTTGGCAACTGAAGGAACACTGTTTCAAGATGCCTAGCTAATGATTTCCACAAATTCAGGGGAGTGACTTTGTTCAAAACATCATCAGTAAACATGTACTGTTTAAATGGTTCTGCTCCAGCCCTGAAATTTATTATGACTGGCATAACTGAGGAGTGATTTTGAGATGCCCATGCTATGGCAGCAGCATCTTCAGAAGTTAGGTGTCTACCTTTATATCTGGGATTGAGAATGTTCACAAGAGAATGAGGTGGAGTTAGTGCTTGATCCATTCGCTGCTTTATTGCCTGCAGTTTAACTTTCTGGTGAGGTATTTCTTTCTTCAATGTCTCTTGAAGTGCCTTCCAAATTTCGACAGCATCAGCAATGCAGCAACTATTTCTCTGACGTTTGTTTAAGGCTATGGATATAGGCTTCAGTATACTGAGCATATCCTCTACATTCCTCTCTAACCCAATGTTAGATACTTTGGATGAGATACTTCCATCTATTTTATCACAATTCTCTTCACAAAGTTTTATGAGAATAGGCAAGTTCTTAATAAATTGTTCAAAAGAATCAATCACAGATTTCCATGGAACATCTTGACGGAGAACTAGTTTGGATCTTCCTGCTCTTTTCAGTTGACCTGAAGCAAAATGGTTGTTATGGAAGTTATGGGACTTCAACAATATTTCTTTTATTTCTGGAGAAGATGTACTTAAGTCTTTGGCTAAAAGATGCATTAAATGGGAGCATCCTTCAGTTTCTTCTTCTAAGTATCTTCTCATTTTCACATTTGCAAAACTGCACACATAGCGGTTGAATTTTTGTTCACTACCACTTCTTTTAAATATTCTGTTGTGTGGGCATTTCCCAATGTATCTATTGTTTCTGAAAGATATGCAACCCCATCTTCTGTTGTCACACAGGCACATATTACTGGATCATTGTGTACATTGCTCCACCCATCAAGGCTTAAACTGGCAAACTTCCCCTCAGTATTTCTTGCACACTGTTCAAGTTCCTTCTCATACACTGTATCTAGCAACCTTCCACCAATGTCTGCTCTACCAGGACTCAGCCATGTCAATGAAGGGTTTATTGTTAACCATGCGAAAAGGAGAATTTGTGAATGAATAAATGAACCAAGCAATGTTTTCATCTACGCTGTCTTGTTGGTATTTGCTGGTCCTTATTACAAACCTATCCATCGTGGTGGTTTTACTGGAGGATTGAAATCTTTTGCTTGCTACTGATACTTTATTGTCTGAAATATGTTTAGTTGCGGCACTGCTGCTAAAAGTACCAATGGATGACTCTGAAGTTGTTGCAGATTAGGCAGTCACAGACAGTCTCTTGTGCTTAAATGGGATCCTGAAACAAAATTCAATAACGGTTTCGAATAGTTATTCTTCTCAGTTCTTCTCACTATTATTCAGTTAATCATTTACCTTTTTTTCAGAAAGGATGCAGATCCGATTCCAAATAACCAAAAAAGCTAATATTGACTGCACTTAGAGTGCACTTAATTTTGGAGTAAGCCCCATAGAACTCACTGGCACTTTGTTTTTTGAGAAAACAAGTATAGGATGGGGTTTCCTTGGGAAAGATGAATTATGCTGAAGTAAAATAGGAAATAGATTTATAGCATCACCATTATGGTCTGTGGCCATGATGTTCCAATATAAGGGGCATGTATTGTGTAATATAAAATAAGAAAATGACACCCAGTGGCAACTGACAATTCTAGATTTCTCTTACTGCAGCTTTCTGTACCATATACTTGGGTGATAGATTCTAAACCTAGTTAACTAGTTAAACAAACCATAAGGATTAGCTAAGAGACTTTTTTTTTTCTAGCAACATCCAACATAGCAAACAGCTTGGGAATTTACTTGTTAAATCACAGCTATACTAAAAGACATAAAGAGAGTCTAGAAGAATGATACATTGTAAAGTGAATTATTTAAGTTACTAACCAGTTGATCCACATTGTTCTTCAGCCATATCCACATCTTCATCCACATCATTTTCTCCCAATAAGCAGTTTTCATTATGATGTTTCATTCTTTCAACTAGGCCTTGCATCTCCTTGCACTGCTTACACTTGACACGTTTTCATTTTTTACCCAGGGAAGGAATTTCTTCAAAATATTCCCAGACAGGGTCTTTCTTATGCCCAGAAGCCCTGACAGTTTTTCTGTGGCAAAGGTGTGGGGGAATAAAGGAGGTTGTGTGTGTACTGAAAAATGTCTTCCCTTTTTCTTTCCAGTCCACTCTACTGTTCCTTTCTACACTGCCTTTAAGACAGGGTCTTAACTGACTCCTCTGCCTTGCTTGGCCCAGCTCCACCACCATATAAGCACAGAACAACAACAATCCTATCCAGCCTTTGTCTTTCTTTGCACATGTGACTTTGTCTGCTGAGAAACAGAAACTGAAAGCCCAGAACTTTCAAGAAGCAAGAGCAGGTAGTTAGGCTGGACAGACTAGAGCCATTAATTCATTTTAATGAGACTGTAAGTGTAGGTTTAGCATGTTTGTGATGAGATTTAATTGTAACTGTTATTTTTTAAACGAGAGAGAAATTTAGTATTTTATTGATTTAAAAAAAAAAAAAAAAAAATCCGATTTTAAATTTAAAAAAAAAAATTTCAATTTTTTTAAATTAAAAAAAAAATCATTGATTTTTATCCATCCTGATAGGGACGCACATTTTGAAGAACTTCACTTACTGTACAAGGCAAGTAAATTTTCCTTTTGTAAGTATATCAAGAGTTTCTGATTTCTTGACAATAAAGTGACTTATTTTTTGAATTTTTATGGGAAACTGACAGTCACACAGAACATTGTTAATTTATTAGACATATCTTTTTAACATCCAGAAATAATTAACTCTCAATTTCTGTTTGATAGTATTGAAGCAGCAGTGGCTACTTTTGCCCAAGCCAGACCACCAGGTATCTATAAAGGTGACTATTTGAAAGAACTATTCCGTCGTTATGGAGATGTAGACGATGCACCGCCACCACCTGAGCTACCAGAATGGTGCTTTGATGAAGATGATGAAGAGGGTGATGATGATGAGGATGTTAAAACAGGTGGTCAAGAATCAGAACCTGGGTCTTCAAGTTCTTCTTTTGGCAAAAAGAGAAAAGAACACCTAAAACTGGTAATGTTGTCCGAAAGCTTAACGTTTATTTTATAAATTAAATTTAGTGAACTTAGCCACGAAATGTTACATGGTATGCATCACAAATACCAGCTGTAGTAGGTGAGGAATGGATAGCACTGTTTAGAGCCAGGAATAACATGAGTTGGTGGAAAGCAAGATTTCTTAATTCTTTTCTATAATGCTTTTGATCTTAACTTTCAATGCGTCTACTATTCCAATACTGGGTATTTCCTGAGCAGAGGTGGTCAGTCATATTAAATTGTAACATTGCTTGATGAGTTTCCTGATATGAACAAATGCTTTGTTGAGACTGATTAAAGACTAATATGTTCCTTTTAATTTGTGACTAAAGTTTTCAGAGGTGCAATCCAAGTCTTGCTGATAGGTGTATATATCTTTCGTTGATCTTTTCAAGCCAGCCAGGCAGTTGAAATTCAAATTTTTCTTTTGAATTAGTGTTTAATTTTCACATAAATTCCTTTATAGAGATTCAGAGAATTATTTTGGCAAGCAGTAATGTGAACTGAAAAGGAAAACAACAAAAAAGAGCAAATTAAATGTAAAAGCTGAGAGAAGTTATCTAAGTAGGCTAAAGCAGTTACAGTAATTATAGACATACATGCTTGATCAATTACTGTGACTAGTTCAGATGTATGAGACAGGCATATGTAACTATTAATGTACTACTTATATCTGTAAATAACATGATACAGCAAATAACACTCCTACTTAAAGTAGAATAAATAGGATTTTGTGTGCTGAAGATAAAAAGCTTCTTTTTCACTGAACTTTAGCTTTTTGTAAGACATGGTGCCATAACTGAATTGAAAAAATTATTGGCTGCATAGTTATGTACAATTTTATCTGCATAATAATACCTCACTATCTGACTGAGGTGCTGAGAGTTTTGGGTGTTTGTAAATGCTTACATTCTCACATGAAATGTGTCACAAAAGTGCATTATTGCTCATCATGTTACTAATAGAAGTATTATAGCTGTGCGCTGGGGTGCACCATTAAGGAAGGGAAGAAGTTAGCCTGAAAAAAATATAGAAACTGATTCAAAGCAGTAAAGTTGCATTGTCACAAAATTAAAAGTAGTCTATCAACTGGCATAGCTAAACAACTTAAACACTAAAAATAAATAAGTGTTTAAAGTGTTTTAAGAGAAATAGTCCATGATCTCAACTAGCCTTCCATTGAGAGATGTAAAGATGTACAAGAAAATTTTGTTTCTTCAGGCTGTAATGGCAAGATTATTTTCAACCCTCCCTTCAAGTTACCAAAAAGGGTGTGAAGACTAGGTTTCCGTCACCATAATTAAATAACATCCTTTCTCACTCAAATATAGGACTAATCCGATCTGTTGAACAAAGATTATGATAGAAGATACCCTGACATCCTCCTTTCAGAGCTGGAAAGCTAAATTGTACGAATAAGCATATTAATGACTAAAATACAATTAAAAGTTAAAAAATTTCAGAGGGAAGAATCCTTTGGTTAATATGCATATTCGTATAATTCAATTTTACAGCTTGGGATGCACTCACTTTGGCATGAAGAGGAAGAGCTGGGGAATTCTATCCCAAGATGCTTGGTTGACTGATTGGAGTTCTCCTGTAGCTGAGCAGAGAAGGATTCGACCTATTTATGGTTGAATTGTAGATATTCAATCGAAAAAGAGTGATTATCAGGTAAAATACCTTTTGCTTATATATCAAGTATTTTTTCTTCATTGTGGGCATTATCTAAAGTGCCCATGTTAAAAATAGAGTTGCAATTAATGTCGCATGCCATGATAATGTAAAAATTCTACAATATATCTAAGTGATAGCATAAGACATAATTGGAAAAACCCAGATACAACTTAAAATGTAATACTATTCATGGGCTTCTTTCACGTCACCTACATTTAGTTGACACTTACAGGAAGCCTGTTTGCTGCTGGTGGTCTCTGTGATGTTATAGGAGGAACTGAAGAAGTAGGTTTTTGACTCAGTGAATGCTGCACTTCAGCAGTCGAGCCTTCACAGAAACATGATAGGAGCGTTGCAGAAGTGTCAGTAAGAGACATTTGAAATCTGATTTCAACAAAAGGCACTATTGGGTATTTTGTAGATAGTTCAAAAATTACACTCCCAAATCAGTTTTTACAGTCTGAAGAGTTTGTTCCATCAACTTGATGAGTTTTAGTGCTAGACAGTGTTAGAAGCCTCTTAAGTGAATTCTCAAACTACACGGGCATATTGCAGCTGGTCTTAATGCTCACATGTACAGCTACATTAAAAAGATGGGTATATTTGATTGGATGGCCTTCTCCTAAAATTTTGTTGTAAATACCTATATCTATGATTGCATGTTTGGCACAATAAACTGTGTCCCTCCACATATAGAAAGTTTACCTGAAGCATGCTCTGCTTCATGAGCAGTTCTAGAAAAGAAAATTACTTTTTCATAGACCATCCAGATCCTTTATTATTTGCTAAGAAATATGATCTGTTGCATTTTATGTAGCAGACACATGATGCAAAAGAAACATCATAGGATATGGAAGATGACACAGGGTTCTTTCATGGTGAATGATTATATCACACAAAGCCTGAAAATATTTAATAGATTGAAGTTACTGGTTTCTCCAGGATTTTAAGGAAATGTGTGTTATGTGCACATAGTGTCAAGAAAAAGCCTGGTGTACTGGAAACAGCTAAGATCTTCTCAATTTAAATTGACATCTGACGAAGTGGGTTACAGCCCACGAAAGCTTATGCCTGCAGAAATTAAATTTGTTAGTCTTTAAAGTGCTACAGGACTCTCGTTGTTTTTGCTGTATACAGACTAACATGGCTACCCTTCTGGATCAATTTAAATGAGTTAGCAAGGATTAATGTTTTCTCTGTATATTGGTCTGTAAAGCTCTCAAAGAGCACATTAACTCAAAGAGCACATTAAATTCCAGTAACTCAATTTCAGTAACTATTCCGTCTCCTTCTATGGGGTGGGAAGTGTGTGTGTGTGTATGTGTGTGCGTGTGTGTGTGTGTGTGTGCGCGCTGAACATCTGTGCATACGTGGTTTGTTTGTGCATATACTTATTCTGGTTACAAGTAATCACTCAGACTTGAAGAAAGTCCTGGAACCTTGCATGGGCGATGCTTTTATTGTGTTCAGCATTCTGACAGCACTGCTAGGAATAGGGAATGAAGATTCCACCATGTATTTTTGTCCAAATATTATTGATTTTGTGGATTTATTCCAATTCCTCATTCAGCTACTGGATGCATCCCCAGAGGCTTTTTGCTAGAAAAATCATTATCAAACTAATTTCTAGTTACTTCCATTCCAAGTATTTGTTTCATGAAAAATAAAGTAAACTATTCTAGCTTTGTCAAATTAGCTATTGGGCAGAGAAATTGCTGAGACAACAGAGAGACCGTTTCATGAAACAAGATTAAGATTCGCCAGAAATGGATCAAGTGTCCCTATATGGAACAATTCCTGACAGTATAGAGCCACATGACTGTCACAGTTTGCTAGGAAGGGTAGGTGAGGAGTGGAAACTTCTGATTTAGAGCTGTGCGGGAAACACATTTTTTGTCTCGAACTTTCCTCATTTTGAAAAAAATTTCTGTCCCAAATTGGGAGGAAAAGCCAAAATTTCAAATGTTCACGAACCAAAAATCTGAAAATTTTTGTATTGGGTCAGCTGAAATTTTTAGTTTTGGTTTTCACTGTTTTTATATTTTACTATAAATTAACCTTAATTTTTAACAAGTTGTTCAAATTGAAAAATAGAAATGTTTGTTTAAAAAATGGTGAAATGGGACTTTTCTACACTTAAAAATTTAAAACAACCTGATCCTTCCATGTGAACAGTTTCAGTTTCGGCAAATCTGCCTTTTCTTATGAAAAAACATTTTGAAAAATTCCTGACAAGCTATATTTCTGACGACTCGCGTTTTGAAGTTTTAACAAATGAAGCAGGCAAACTTATGTGGCAAATATTGGAAGGTCTGCAGTGCTATTAAAAATATAAACCCATGTCTTGATGATCTGGCATCAGAAATAAATATTTGAAGACTTCTGTTACACAGATATTGTTTTGTGAATGTTCACTCTGTCCCAAATTGCTACAAGCAGTGGTAAACACTTAAGTCTTGTCTACACAGTTTTGTTGACGCAAGTTATGCTGACAGTCAAAAAGCACTATAATTACATCGCTTGTGTCTGTTCACACAATGCTCCTTCTGTCGGTGGAGCACATCCACAGTTGGTACTCTAGTATTGACAGTGAGAGCAATTCACTATGGATAGCTATCCCACTGTGCAACTCACCACCTTCTTCATCTAGAAGTTATGGGAAGGCGGAGTGGATTGCAGTGCATCATGGGTGTGGGCTCAATGTCTGCAGTTTTTTCTGTCCCATCATTCCATGGGTTTCTGAATGCGTTTCATGGCATTTTTCAAAGGCCCCTGTTTACTGTGTGCCTGTCATTTCTCTCTGAAAGGATGTGTCCTGCACTGCTCTCCACTGTTATGGTCATTTATGAACACTTCACGGATAGTCATGCAGTATATCATGAACTCCTAATCTGAACAGAAATTGAAGTGTCTGGCATGCTGTGTGCTGTGGAAAGAAACAACACCAGATTACTTTTGGCATTCACTGAGCAGCTGCACATGGTGACCAGTCACTTTTGAGCATAGGGAATCAAAGCACTAAGTGGTGGGATTGCATCATTATGCATATCTGGGATGGGCTGCAGAATTTTCTGATGTGAAAGCCACTTTCCTGAAATTGTGTGCGGAGCTTGCCCCAGCACTGAGGCATAAGGACACCAAAATGGGAGCTGCCCTTTCAGTGGAGAAGCGCATAGCGATCGCTGCATGGGAGCTGGAACTCCAGACTGCTACCGGTTGGTCACAAATCAGTTTGGAGTTGGGAAGTCCACCTTTTGTGCTGTGTTAACGCAAGCGTGCAAGGCAGTTAATCTCATTCTGCTATGAAGGACTGCGACTCTTGGAAATGTGTGTGAAATAGTGGCTGGATATGCAGCAACTGGATAGCCTAACTACGGCAGGGTGATAGATATCCCAATTTTGACCCAGGACCATCTTGTGATGGAGTACATCAGTAGAAAGGGGTACTTTTCTATGGTATTGCAGGAGCTTGTGGATCACTGTAGGTGTTTCACTGACATCAATGCAGGGTGGTCAGGGAAGGTGCATGATGCATGCTTTTTCAGGAACACTGGCCTGTATAGAAAGCTGCAGGTAGGGACTTTGGGGGATGTTAAAATGCCCATAGTGATCCAGGGAGACCCAATGTGCCCCTTACTCCCATGGCTCATGAAGCCTTATACAGGCAACCTGGATAGCAGCAAGGAGCTCTTCAACAACAGGCTGAGCAGGTGCTAAATGACTGTAGAATGTGAGTTTCACAGATTAAAAGCACGCCAGAGCTGCCTTTATGGAAATGACAATATGGAAATTAGGAAAATATTCCCACGGTCATAGCTGCCTGCTGTGCACTCCATAATATTTGTGAGGCTATGGGTGAAAAGTTTACCAGAGGCAGTTCATTTTTGAGCAGCCAGATATCAGGGTTGTTAGAGGGGCACAACAGGGAGCTATTTGAATCAGGGAGGCCTTGAGGCACCATTCTGACAATGAGCACCAGTAATGTGTCTATCTTTATGGCATTGTGCCATGCTTTGTTAACTAGTCACATTGCATGAAAATTTGGATGATTCTTGACCATGATTTGTACTCTGCAAATGATCCAATTACCACTATGTATTAATTTCAGCAGCAACCACCATGTGTAGGAGACAAATAAAGATTGATTATCTTTTAGAGAATATGTTTTTATTAAATACCAATTATCAACACACACACTGCTTGGTGGGAAGGGAGATAACAGTGAAGGGCAGTGTAGGCAGTCATAGCTGTGTGTAAGTCCAGCTATCATTTTGGAAGCGGTCTGAAAGGGTAGAGTGATTGGCCGGGAGGTTACAAGAAATGTGTGGGAGGAATTTGGGAAGGGCAGTTCTGTATTGGCAGTGGGGGAGACAGGGTATGCAAGCATGAATTTTGCCTGCAGTGTGATTTAGGGACGTAAATATCTCTTCTTGGTTCTGCATCTCTTATCTGCTTCTGACCTATTAAAATGATCTCCTGGCTCTCCTTTCTGTTCTGTCTTTCATTTTATAATTTTCATGTAAAGTGTCTCTAACACCTTGTGTTCTTGTTTTTTGGCCTCTGGGAATTGGAGCACCTCTTGAAACATGTCTTCCTTTTTCCTTATTGGTCTCTTTCTTATCAGTTGGAGATGCTCCATCTGTGTGTGTGTGTGGGGGGGTCCTCTGAAGGCCACCTCTGCAGAAGGAAAAGAAACAATAAACAGAAGCATAATTGTTAGTGCATTCACAGCATCGAATCATTATAGTAAAATACACCCCTTTCTCACTATCCCCTGGCAAGCACACAGCTCGGCCAACGCCCCAAACGTGGTGAGTTTGGCCCAGGGGTAGGGGGGTTGCACTAAAGATAGGAGAAAGGGTCTTGGTGGTTTTCTAAGGGAATCACTGCAGGCAACTAGGGACAAAATTGTAAATTCTGCCACCATTTTACACAGATTGGGGTCATAGAAGCTGTTATCTCACTCTTGAGAGCAAGCAAAGGCTCATCTCCTGCGTGCGTGCAGCTTCAGACTGGGTCCCTGTGCTGCTCATCTGTGTGCCACTTTGGTCCCTGCACCAGTGCTCTCTGAGTGGCATGGAAAATTTCCTACCATGGAGTAACAAAGCAGCTCAGCCTAAGAACCTTCGGCAAAGGACTGTCAAGTAACTCCAGAAAAGTTTCTTAGAGATCTCTCTGGAGGATTTCCATGAAATCTCGGTGTGCATTAACACTTTTCTGCTACTCTGCTTAACTGCCCAGAGAAATTTAAAGCACGTGCAAACACACCTAGTTTTGTACATTTCTAGCCCTTCAGCCACTTGTAGAATATAACAAAACAATGGACAGCTCTACCTCATATAACCAAGCAGCAGCAACTCAAAAAGATCACTTACCAGAGCTCCCCTTTCCTGCATCATGCATGCCAGAGATTGAGTGCTGGGACTGGCTCGAACCCTTTGGGGTCAAGAAGAGGTCCTGGATCCTCATGGCAACGGACGACCCTGTGACCTGTTCCATCTTGTACTCCAACTTGACCTCTTCATCCTTAGGGTTGAGTCTGCTGTCCACTTGGCCAGCCTGTGAAGTATCCATGGGGCCCTTGGTAATGGAGATTGGGTCACTGCCGAGGATGGCTTCTAGCTCCTCATAAAAGCAAAAGGTCTTCAGCGTGGCACCAGAGCAACAATTTGACTCCCTAGCTTTCTGGTACACTTGTCACCTCCTTGATCTTCACACAACACTGATGCATGTCTTGTTCATAGCCCTTCTTTAACATGCCTTGAGAAATCTGACTGTAGGTATCGAAGTTCCTACAGCTGGAGTGGAGTTGGGACTGCACAGTCTCCTCTTCCCATATGCTCAGCAGATCCAACAGCTCCAGTGTGCTCCAAGAGAGAGAGCATTTGCTATGTGGAGCCGCCATGATCAGCTGAGAAGATGCGATGTAAGCTGTCCATGTTGAGCAAACAGGAAGTGAAATTTCAAAAATTCCTCGGTCTTTAAAGGGGAAGGGACGAATATATGGGTACTGGGCAGCGGAGTTTGAACTGTTGACCAGAGTGGTTAGAATGAACATTGTGGGAAACCTCCTGGAGGTCGTTTATGGCGACACAACCAAGTGCAGTGTCTACACTGACGCTTTTTCCCTACAACTTTTCCCCAAAAAACTTTACGCCTCTCGTCAAGATGGTTTTATTTTGTCAGCAAAGCAGGAGAATTTTGTCAGTGGGAGGAGCATTGTAGGGTGTACACCGCCACTTTTTTGTCGATGAATGCTGACTTTTGTCAACAAAACTCTGAACCAGGTCTTAGCAGTAATGAATGCTTTTGAACACTGTGATTCAAGTGCATCATAAAGGGAGAAATCAAGTATTCTATCAAGATACATAAGCTATTCAGGAATCTCCCAGCCTCAGTGATTGGGAGAAATATCTACTTAATAAAGATCTCAAGCAGCAATAAGAATTTTTTTAGACATTGATATGAAAGGAAAACTAAAAATTCAATAACCATACAAAGATGTTGTATGTTTTAATGGTGAAAGCAAACACCAGAGGTAAGACATTATTCAAATTGAGAATAATCTAGATTTTGTTTGTTTAATAGGTAGATAAAATAAAATATTGAGGTACATTCCAACAACTAGACTTTTCAATCTGATTATAATTTTGAGTTACACATTTTTATATTAACTTTTTGTTCCTTCGTTCTCTAAGAACTGTGGTTTAAAATCCAGGTTTTGGAATAAATGCTAGTAGAAATGCAGTGAGAACAATATGTCACAGTATAGGAGCAGACTTGTGAAAATTTTCATTGAGGCTCATGTTCTTTGGCACATACTGTGTTCTGAATAACCTCTAGTATCACCAAAAAGATTAAGCAAAATGGATTTGCTGGCAAAAAGGAGAAATGATAGTGGATAGGAGACCAAAATCAAATTACCTATTAGTGGAGGAAGAGCTGGAACTCGTTTTCATGGTGAAAATAGTTGGATTAAAAAGTAGAACAGACTGTGCACTGCTAACAATTTCAATTAGCAGTTTTCATGCGGAAGTTTCAATGATATAGGCAGCATTTCAGGGGTAATCCTTGCATAATTAACTACTGTTGAAGAGTTTCTGCAACAGTTTAATTGCAAAACTACTTTTTAAAACCATTCTGTGGTAACCATTCTGGAGTGGCATGCCAAAGATTTGCATGCGCAAAAAATTCCACATTACCTAGTGATGCTAAAGATATAGAGATGGAGAAGATAGTTCTGCAGAAGCCTTTTGCTTTTAAATTTTGTTAGTGCCCAGATATAATTATAATAGATTTTTATCAAAGGAGAGACACATTCAGTATGAAAATGGATTAATTTAAAGTGTAGTATTGATAATGTTAGGTATAAAAGATTTAAAAAAAAAAAGATTTTAAACATTGACAGTGCCACTTACACACATCACTAAAAAGAAAATGGAGTAGTATAGCTCTGTTTATGCTTGATATCTTTAGGTTAGTTTTTTCTCTTTAAAAATGTTCCTTAATAAAATTTCCTTCAGTCTGATTTCCTTTTTCCTTGCTTTGATCTCAGTTTTCCTCGCTATGCAAAGTGATTGCAAAATACAGAATTTGTAAGGGGCATACCATTGTAAAGCCAGCATATGAAGTCAAATAAGAAAAGCAAGAATAATATTTAACTGTGGTAGATCTTTTTTAGTTAAGTCTTTCCCAGTTTGAACTTAAATTAAATCACCAGCTACAAAACTTATCACAAGGCAAAAAATAAAGGAAATTTCTACTTAATGGATAATTTAAAATAACCTTAGGTAATAAAGACTTTACTGTATATAGTAAAGGCTCTCCTGTTAAATAATAAATTTCATTTTCCGAGTTTTGTGAAGGGGGAAGAGAAACATGTTAACCCTTTTGCTGTCCTGACCAGAACAAAATATCTATGGCTTTCTGAGCTGTGCAAGCCATGGAAAGTCAAAGAACCTGTCTTACTGATTGGGGAAAGAGTCAGCCTTATCCTATTTACCCCCAGACCTTAATAAAAGGTTATGAGGGAGAGCAGCAAAACAAGTGTTTCACCTTGGAAGTAAGTTGTGGATGTACAAAAAGAGAGGTGAACTCATACTAATGAGCTTTGCCTGCCCCTCTGCCTTCGGGGTAATCTCCCAATCAGGACCATGCAACCCAGGAATATTAAAACATTAGGTTTGGAGTAACCCTTCCATATGGATTTGATCTTAGGAGGAGTCTGGTTTATGCGTGTGCATTCATATGTGTGCATGTAAAAATACAATGGAGTTAGGTTGGTGGTGGTAGGGGGTGGAGATGATAATCTTATACATGATCATTGTACATTTGGTAAGTGTGGAGAGGAACTTTTCTTCTATCAATTGCTTTTATATAAGACTTTCTATTCAAGTTATTTTTGCCTGAAAGGATTGTTGTGAGGAAAGCTATTACTAATCCCCATTTTATTGATTGAGAAGCTGTGGGGTATTTGTGTGAGTTCACAGAAAATTGTTCAGTTATGATTAGAATTTAGAGTTCCTAATATCAATCTTTATGCTCAAATACTAGACAACATCTTTCATTCAAAATATTGTAGTCCTTGCTATCGCACCCCAACCCGATACCACTAACTCATCTCCCAAAGAGAGTTGTTAAAGTTGGAAGAAACCAATTAATTTTTAGCTCTTTCCTCCTTAAAAATCTTTACTAGTTGATCTTTAGCAATTGAGGAAAATCCTATCTTCCGGATTTGTGAATGGAGGAAATTAAAACTTGTTAAACATGCTTAGTGAGATCACAAACTTCACCAATGGGTAAGGGTATAGTTGTTGAATGTCTAAAGCAGCATTCCAGCGGTACAAGGAAATGTATCACTTCTAACTGTGCATACAAGACAATGTGCAGTCCAGGAAATCTGTGCTGCCTACATGGGCCAGTGGTCACTGAAATACTTTCAGTAGGATTAGACCCTAAATAGAACATTTATAATGTATTAGCACGATTTTAGCATTCTTGCTTTACATATCATGATCTTCTGTTTGTAACCCACCCCTCTTCCTTCAACGCTTCTAAGAGGAATAGTTTAGGCTCAACTTCAAGTTTTATTTAAAAATGTAACTTAATAACATTTTCTAAACTTAATGAAAACCTTTTTAGAATTTAAACATCCCCTGTTGATTTTGTAGCATAAAATCAGAAAGCAAACATACTGTGAAAAATCTGGTTTTGCTATCCAGGCTGAGTGATATGTAAAAAGTAATAGCATATGTGGAGAAAATTATTTGTTTAGGTATTAAAAAATTCTGTGGCCCTCTGATCACATTTGCTCAATTATAATTCTGTCAGAATATTTTCTTAACAGCCATATATTTTTATTTAAATGGAGTTGTGGGTTAAGTTGAGTGTATTTGGCATAATTATTTTTCTTCTGAAGTTGTTTTATTTTTAAACTTTACATTTAGCATCAGTTAAGATAAAACTCTTTTAAAACAAATTGACTTTTTAAACATGAAAAAATAATATTGCTTGTTTCAAACCCTGATTCACTTAGGATTACTTCATTTAATGTATACTTAACTGCTTTTACAAGCCAAAGTTCCTTTAAAACAAGAATTAATTTAAATTAATTTATATTCTGTTCACAAAATTCATGTTTAGACATCTCATAAAATCTACAGAGAATGAGAGAAACCCATCTCGAAGTTTTATAAATATAATAAATACTGTTAAAGTACAACTCAGCTTTTAACTGATGTGGTATTGAACTTATTTTTTAAAGAATTTATTATTAAAATGTCTTTTTCAAAGCTCCGTAGTTTAGAATTTACTTGATTTTTTTTCTTGTCTGGTTCCCATCCCTCATATAGCAAAATACATTTAGTGCACCATAAACCTATGTATTATATAGTGTCTTTGCAAGAGAGCTCATTGTTTCAGATCAGGATGTGAAAGTCTTAAAATATTACATCAACTAACAAAAATTAAATTCAAACAAAACCAGCCTTCAAACAGGGCAAGTAGAAGATTAGTATATATATTTTCAGTTTCAAATAGCTGATTTTTATGTAACCTTGAATTTAATTAACAAAGTAGTTTACTCTTCTTAAAACATTTTTTTATCCTTCGCAACATATGGAGGGTTGTAGTCTGTAGAAACTGTACAAAATTATGATACAAATTGTTGAGTAGTAACCTTTCAGTAGATTGCTGTTTTGAGAGAAAAATAATTGTACCAAGCACTCTGCCATCTGCAAGTCCAAAAAAATTGAGGATTTGAAAGTATCCCTTGACTGAAAATTTCAGGAGAGATTTTCAAATGACACAGCTGGCAGTTAAGCACTCAACTCCCATTTGTGCCTTTTGGCAATCTCACCTGTTTGGCAAAAGATGGACAGCACTGTCTTAGTAGTTGGGGAAAGTTCTATCATATTCTCTGGTTGCTTCACTACACTGCATAATCTTCTTTATCAGATGTATAAACCATGACCATCTTTCCCTATTCCAAACCCTTCTCTTAGCCAGCCACTGAGAATGCATCTTCACTGCACCATTTAAGCATGTAGCTACCTATTTCCCTCACTGAGGTATTCATGTACTGATAGGACTGCAACCCAAAACTACCTCACTCTTTCATCCATTGCCCTTCAAGTACATGAGTAGGCAGAGTGACAGAACAACAGCCTAAGGAGTAACAAACAATAAAGACCTCTAAGTGAACCAGCCTAATTCTTTAGTTCTCTTGGGTAAGAATGAGAATTGAAAATGATCCCATCCACACATGCCAAGGTCCCCATCAAGCCAATAATATCTCCAGTTAATTAATATTCTAATCAAGTTCTTTGATGCCCAGTTCACACTGGGAATGTGTTGGAAACATTTGTTGACAATATGCCTGATAGATTTGGGTAATTGAATTTAAATAGGGACTAGGAGTTTTTAATCATATAGATTTCTGATTTTTTTTCTGTTGTTGAACTATCATTCTTGTTTTATTCTTCTGAGCATCAGACTTGTTTTAAAGACTAAAATAATTTGTAATGCACTCTATAGGTTTGTTCTCAGTATCTCTTTGATGATCTTTCTTATACTGATCATACAGTAAGCCTAACTTTATGCATTAGGCTGGTTTAGATTAAAAGAAATAATATGCTGGTGTGGTTTTTATACAACTATGGAGGTAACTAATCAACTTTTTATATTGTTCTCAAACTCCTTTTGTGGAGAAAATTTTCCCAACCAAAGATGACTGGATCTGGCTTCTTTCAGAGTTAGTTCATTTTTCTTTGTGCATCTGGAGTCCCTGGTGAACCCCAAGATACTTCTTGCACATTCTCAGGGGTGAGTTTGCTCCAGTTGCTATTCTTTCAATTCCTGCCATTCAGGGAGCGAGGAACCACTCTTATTGCAAATTCTGATGTTTGGTTTAGCAATGCAATTCACTGCTACTAAATCAACAGGCCCATCCCTCTGAGCTGGTGCATGCAGAATTGCGTGCTTTGTGTACTTCAAAGTGAATTGTAAACATAAGCTACTGTACTCAATGTAGTCAGCTGCTTGTGTGGTACATTTTGAATGTAAGGTGAGGCGGAAATGTATACTGCAGGAACCTGAGTCTGATTTTCATTGGTCCTAAGCACTATTGGCTCTTATTAATTTCATTTGGAAATGTGAGTCTCAGCCCTTTTGAAAATGAGTGGTAAAATATACTTGTCTTGAATATCCTTTTTTGACATTTGTTTTTTTTCTGTAAGGTATATGTGGGACTTAAGTTTCAGTATAAAAAACATAAAATAAACTAAATGCATTGCTGGTGGGATGGCAGTGGACCGTGATTGAGGGTATATTTTTGTCCTAACTGTACAAAAGTCATGGATACTGTAGCTCAAAAATAAATCCATAGCTGCTTAAGTTTAGCGATTTTTATAGGTGGTTGTGATGGTGAATAGCTGAATTAATTTCTCTGAAAACCTTCAGTGCTGTCAAATTGGACTCTGGGCAGTGTGGCAACAACACTGTCAAACACAAGATTATCCTGATGAGTAGTCAGTGTGATCTTTAATTTTTCATGAGGTAACTGAGTTTTTTCTTCTATGGTAACAAATTCTTTAAAGAAAAAAATTGTTTAGAGGTAAAAGTTGCAGGTGTTGGCATCATCAGTATTCTGGTGCTGCACAGACTAGAGGAAAACATGGGCCCTCCTTCAAAAAAATCTTAGAACTTAAGTTAAAAAACAGAGGTAATCTGCCAGGTGACCTAAAGATTAAAATTCCCAGATGAGGCAGTTATTTGTTTAATTTTCTTGTAATGAAATTTCTATGTAGGTGGTTCAGAATTAATAGATTCATAGACTCCAAGGCCCATTGTGATCACCTGACTTCCCATATAACACAGTCCTTAGAACTTCCCCCAAGCAATTTCTAGAGCATATCTTTTAGAAAAACATCAAATCCTGCTTTTAAAATTAACAGTGATGGAGAATCTACCATGACCCTAGTTAAATTGTTGCAATGGCTAATTACTTTCACAGTTAAAAATGTATGCCTTATTTCCATTCTGAATTTGTCTAGCTTCCATTTCATTCATTGGATCATCTTATACCTTTGTCTGCTAGATAGAAGAGCCCAGTATGAAATATTTGTTTCCATGTAGATACTTACATATGGTAGTGAACTCACCCCTTAACTTTCTCTTTGTTAATCTAAGTATATTTAGGGTTACCATATTTCAAGTCCCCAAATAGAGGACACTGCCGGGAAGAGGAGATACAGTTTCTACTGTACAGTTTCTTTCTCTGAATATCTAATATTTATAAATAACCAGTGTAATGGCCTCAAAAATAAATGTAAATAAAATTTCATTTACATGCAGTTAGTTCTTTCCTACTGTGCTTCTGCCTATTGTGACCAGGCATATTTCTTCGTAGAGTGTATCTTTCTCAGCAGTGGTTGATTGCTCATCAAGTAGCCAGGAAAGTCTTTGCAAGAACTGTGCCTGAAGTTGTACTGTACAAGTAGAATCCCTTTCAGCAACTCAACAGTCAATGCCAGGCCATTCTTACTTCTGTGCTGCTGCTGGAGGTGGCGCTTCCTTCAGAATTGGATGACCAGCCAGCACCCACCTCTCTTTGGCTGCCCGGCTCTGAAGGTTAGTGCTGCTGACAACAGCAGCGCAGAAGTAAGGGTGGTGAACCAGTAAACATTCACGGTGCTATTAGGGCATGCCAAGAATTACAGTTCTACTGGAATCAATGTTGGAAAAACGGCAAGCATGTGGACATTTGTTCATATTTCAAAAATTCACCCGGTCAGGGATCAGAGGACCCAAAAAAGAGGTCATGTCCAGGAAAACCTGGACATACGGTAACTCAAAGCATATTGAGCTCTTTGAGTTTATCATTATAGGGCATGTTTTCTAATCCCTCAATCATTGTCATAGCTCTTCTCTGAATAGATCTGACTGAAGCAGTGCTTCTCAAAGAGGGATTTGAATGGGGAATGATAGGGTTATAATGTTTTATCTGTTACATTTCATGTTTTTAAAATGAAAACTCAGTTCTCTAGCAGTCCTTAAATGTTCTGACTAACATCAATGAAAACTTATGTTCCTCAGGGACTTTATTAAATACAGTTGTCCTATTTTTTATAGTCATTGATTATTATTGAATTCCAGTTAATACTAAATTGAAGAGCTGGGGGATTGTAGTGTACTTGGCCTTGATTCTGTTGTTCTGGGACATCAAGTTCAATATCAGGTTGGGAACCCCGGAGTCCACAATGAAGACACTCACACTGAGGTTAAAGCAAAGCTGTTAACACTTTTTTAGCACAATTAGTAAAGATGGAAATGCTCCAAACCACATGACATTAACTTTGTATTACTGTTATATTTTTGTCTCTTTTACCATTCCTTGCATACGCTCACACACTTAAACCCTTCCTTGGGGATCTGGTGGTAAGAGGCAAAGATCCAGCCCTTTCCCTGGTATGCCAAACAAGTCCAATGGTCCAGACTGAAATCGACTGACCCATCTCACGTGGTGATCGGGCCTATCATAGGGAGTAGGGGCTATAATGAAAAGTCATTGAAATGCCCAGTGTGTCTTGTCCACCCTTACTTCCTCACCCTAATAAAGTTAGGGTGCCTTTATCCTATTGGTAGTATATTAATTATTTTAGCTTATCATATACATGCATTTGTTGCCAAGGCAAGTTTGTGGTTAAGCATTTGCGAACACTTTATCCTAAAAAATCCGAAACTAGTATCACTTCAATATTCTGCAGTTATCTGGTATCATTTTGTACAAACTCCAGCCTTAAGAACACTGTTCCCAGTTGCCCAAAAGTAGGTTTAATCTGTCTTCTTTTTTCTGGGTTTTTGCTAGAAAGTGGAAAAAACAAAAAAACTAAAGCAAACCAAAACACCTTGTAGCTGTGTAATAGCTAAATTTTAGCTAATAAACGCTGTCTGATTTCAGTTTTTCTAGAAGAATTCTACCTTGACCACAAGTCTTACCTACCAATTTTGAGGTCAATATGGCTATTTTGATGTATTTTAGAAGTAGGATCAAATAAGACCCATAATGGAAAACGAATTGTACATCCTTAAGTATCAAATGACGTTAAATCTTAGTAAGTCTAGAAGTCCGTGTGGACATGAAAGCTTCAAAGTTTTCTAAACTACTTTTGTGAAGTATCTTAAATTCTAATTGTGTTTTTGTATTTTTTTTTTTAGGGTGCAATTTTCTTGGAAGGAGTGACAGTTAAACGTGTAACCCAAGTGACAACTCAACCCAAGCTAAGAGAAATACAGCAAAAATGTCAGCAATTCTGTGGCTGGGAAGGGTATGAGGAAAATTGTTTAATTTTACCTTTCTTGTTTGAACAATCTAAAAGTTAATATTATACTCTTAATTTTGCGAGAAGTCAAGCAGGAAGCAATTTATGGGGTGGATCGTTACCAAAAAAAAAAAAAAAAGGGGGAACCAGAAGTATTCAATAATAAGGTTACGGAAGAATATGCATACAATGGCCTACAAAGAAAATGAAATAGAATGATCAGCTGTTACAATTCAAGAAACAAGATTCTAGAATCACCTTTGCAGTGTCAGATCATACATTATGTTTGTTAGCCATTGCTACACTACTACCAAATGCAGTAGTCTGGTCTAATTATTATTTCTAAAGTTTGGGGTAAATTTTAGTGCACAGCAACTAAACAGCACTGGCTTGAACCAGGCAAAAATTTACTTATTTACTTTACTTATGGAACTATCAATACACTTGTGTTCTGATGAGCAACACCCGATTATTTCCATTTCTTGGACTTTCTAATGTAGCCATTGTTGGTTTGAATTTGTGCTGAACATTGATGTAAACACTCGATTAGCACCATTTCTAGATGTAATGCAGAATTTGAACTGTTTCCAGAAGTGAAAGGTTCATGGAATACTCAGAGAATCACAGAAGATTAGGGTTGGAAGGGACCTCAGGAGGTCATCTAGTCCAATCCCCTGCACAAAGCAGGGTCAACCTCAACTAAATCATCCCAGCCAGGGCTTCGTCATGCTGGGCCTTAAAATCCTCCAAGGATGGAGATTCCACCACCTACTTAGGTAATCCATTCCAGTTTTTCACTATCCTCCTAGTGAAAAAGTTTTCCTAATATCCAACCTAAACTTCCCCCACTGCAACTTGAGGCCATTGCTCCTTGTTCTGTCATCTCCCATCACTGAGAACAGCCTAGCTCCATCCTCTCTGGAACCCCCTTTCAGGTAGTTAAAGACTGCTACCAAATCCCCCCTCATTCTTCTCTTTTGCAAACAGACAAGCCTCGTTCCCTCTGCCTCTCCTCATAAGTCCTGTGCTCCAGCCCCCTAATCATTTTTGTTGCCGTCCGCTGGACTCTCTCCAACTTGTCCACATCCTTTCTGTGGTGGAGTCCCAAAACTGGACACAATACTCCAAATGAGGCCTCAACAATAGAATAGAGTGGAATATTCACTTCCCTAGATCTGCTGGCAACGCATCTACTAATGCAGCCCAATATGCCATTATACTTCTAGGCAATAAGGGCACACTGTTGACTCATCCAGGTTCTTGTCCACTGTAACCCCCAGGTCCTTTTCTGCAGAACTGCTGCCTAGCCAGTTGGTCCCCATTTTGTAGAGGTATATGGAATTCTTCTGTCCTAAGTGCAGGATTTTGCACTTGTCATTGATGAACCTCATCAGATTTCTTTTGGCCCAATTTTACTCACAATACCATCTAGTTTGCATATGCTAATAACTTAGTAGTAAGTTCAGACAGCCCCTCCGCTCATAAAAAGAAAGCAGAACATTTGCAGTTTTGAACTCTTGAGTAACTCAGGCTACAAGCATTTGTTGTTCTCAAAAAATGCTCTGTGCATATCAAAATCTGTCTCTCTTGTTACAAAAAAAAATCTTGTTATGGAAGATGTTCCAAAATTGAAAGTTAATCTAGTAGCAAAGGTAGTGTTATCTGTGTCTTGGGCAAGATTGATTTGAGAAATACATTACCTTATATGGATATTCATCATAGAACGTTAATAAAAACCTGCTTCTTTTAGGTCTGGATTCCCTGGAGCACAGCCTATTTCCATGGACAAGCAGAATATTAAACTTATGGAGCAGAAGCCATACAAAGTAAGCTGGAAAGCAGATGGCATTCGGTAAGTTTCATATTCAAAATTATTACATAATTCACTCTGACACACAAAGCAAATTGTTTTGATGAGCAGTTTGTATGGTCTTCGGAGTGTGAATTTCTGCATCTGTACAATGGAGAAGCATGTTTAATTTTTAGAGCTGGCTTTTTGTTTCTTTAACAAAATAAAAGTTCTAATGTAGTTTGGTGTTGTATATAAATTCTGCTGAAACTTGACATCCAGCCTCTTCCATCTGGGATGCTTTTCTATAGACTGAATGTTCCTTTAAGTGTATTTTATTTAATGTTTGTGCTTTAATTCTTGTCCTTCCTGACCTTTGCCTGTGGATAACCAGCTGGGCTTGGATACCATGGTGATAAGTGCCTTATAATAATCTAGTAAGGTGTTGTCTACACTTAAAACACTGCAGCGGTGAAGCTGTAGGACTTCAATGAAGATGTTCCTATACCAATGGGAGGGCTTCTCCTATTGGTGTAGGTAATCCACATCCCCAAGAGGCAGTAGCTAGGTCAACAGAAGAATTCTCCCATCAACTTAGCACAGTCTACACCAAGTTTTAGGTTGATTTAATTGCATCATTCAGGCATGTGGATTTTTCGCACCCCTCAGTGACATAGTTATACAGACCTAATTTTCTAGTGTAGATGATGCCTAAAATAATGTTCAGTTAGAGGCTTAAAAGGACGCAGTCTTGGTAAGACAAAAAATTGTACCTTATGGTACACAGATCAATCTTTAATTTCTAATCTGTTCTTCAGTTGTTGACATTTCAAAATTTTATTTTACTTTTCCTGTTGACAGTGCATCCTACTAATGCTTGGAATTTCATAATTCTTCATTGGTATTGGTACTGTAGTCTTCTGTTAAAATGCTAACTGTATGACTAGTCAGCATCCTTCTGATTCAACAGTAACTTCTGTTAATTGCATTGCTGTGATGACATTCTTTTAATAAAGGTGCAGAAATAATTTTTTCAGTTTGCCCTAGTGTGCAAGACTTGTATGTATAGAATGCAATTTTGACAATTGATATACTGCTGGATAAAGAGAGAAAATACCTCCTTTCCCCCTTCTGCTGTTGAAGGCTGTGTAGGGTTATCCATTTTAACTCACTGTGCTCTGTAGGAAGAAAGTTACAAGAGTATTTCAGTAGAAGTGGTTACAGAATCAGTAGTGAAAACTAGCTAGCATATACACTGAAAATGCTTGCAGCTACCATTTCCAGACAACTGCACCAATAATATACAGTATGCAAAGTAAAGCTATTCTGTGTCTGGCATTACAAATTAATGCAGGCTGTAGAGGGCATGTCAATGGCCCAGTTGTAGCTATACTGCTGTAGCACGGTAACATAGACACTTCCTACATTGATAGATGGGTTTTTCTGTTGATGTAGGTAAGCCACCTCTCCAAGCAGTGGTAGCTAGGTCAATAGAATTCTTCCATAGCCCAGAGCGGCATAGCTAGTTTAATCTAAATTTTAAGTGTAGAGTGGAGCAGGATAAGTGGGAGTTTAAATTTTACTTTTCCCAAGCTAATATATGCACGTGGTGATCAAACCTTCTTAAACATTAGGTATTTCCTGTATTTTGTTGGGGGTGCTGAAGAAGTGGAAGAAGGAATTAAAAGGTATGAAAAAGATAATCTTGTCACTGTATTCCATATGAGAAGTAAAACACTACCTTCCTTAGAAGCCATATAAGAAATGTTTCAAGTAAAATGTAGAAATAGAACAAATGAATCAGTAAGCAAGTAAAAGACCAGATCAGTCAAACTGACACGTTGAGCGGTGCTGAAGTTATACATTGGTCACCCTTGAATTTAATTCTAGTTTGAAATAGATTCCCTGTCTGTAAAATGGGGAATGCTGCTGACATTAATAGCTATCAAATTAGAAGAAACTCCATAATGCACCTACATGTGTAATGGGAGAAAATTCCTTCGTTACTCTAGGTGGTGATCTGTTTATACCTTGAATAATGATTTATTACTCTTGCAATCTTTATTATTTGCCGTTTTATAGCAGTAAATGCCTGGAGGCCAACTAGACTGGGGCCCACTGTACATATTTTTCAATTTGCTTTTTAAAAACCCTTGGAAATCTCACAAAACTGTAATAAAATAACACAATTATGATTATTAGTGTTTAATTGAATAAATCACATACTATTTATTGGATGTAGCCATGTCGGTCCCTGGATATTAGAGAGATGGAAGGTGTATGAGTTAATGTTTTATTAGACCAACTTCTTTTGGTGAGAGAGACAAACTTTAGCACTTACACAGAGCTCTTCTTTAGATCTGCAGGATTCCTGCCTCAATCACTGCACAAGATGGACAATGAATGAGGCAGAGGATTGCGAGGAGAGGGCATTCTCTTGTGTTTAAGATATTGGACTGAGTTCCAGGAGAGCCGATTTCTCTTCTTAGCTTTTCCACAGACTGTCCATGTGATGCTAGGCAAGAGGATCACAACACATTGTGACAGTATGTGAATAGCCTGAAGCTGACTCCCTACTCTGTTACTTTGGAAGCATCTCCACATGTGGTAAATTGACAGGATAATAGTTTGTCTTAAGCGATTAACTAATTAGCTGGGTGATTCAGCTCAGAGTGCACAACTTACAGAGTTGAGAGGCTGGAAGAGACAGGGAAGGCTGCTAGGAAGGACTACAGAAGCCCAAGATCTGAGAGAGGGGACATCTCTCCCTTGCTTTTATCCTGTGCCTTAGTAGTTGATAGACTTGGGGAAAGACCTTATGCTTTGGGGAATGAACAGTTATAAAGCATTTGGTGTTGAACTTGCCACTAGTGTGCGTGAGGACTGTTTTGAAGTAAGAATCCAGAATAAGGGTGCTCCATCCTGTGGCATGCATATGCACAAAGGAACCATTTTAAGGTTGCATCAGAATTTTGACTTCCTTCTAACACAGTTCTCTCTCTCCCCTCCACTGCACCCCCATGTAAATATCTGTATAGGAAAGAGAAAAAGAGCAGAGAGTTGGTACTGTCAAAAATGTGTACACAACTGAGGTAGTGGAGTAATGAAGAGGAATAACAGGAAAATACTGTAGTTAAAAAGAATATAAGGAATTAAAAATTAAAGAAAAATTGCTAACTCTCTTTAGTTCTAGAAGTTTTGAAAGAATGGAAAAATTCCTGAATCAGCTATTTAAGTTCAAAGTTACAGGATACTGTATTGAGAGAGGATATATATTTGAGCTCTAACAGTGAACTGACTGCCACACAAACATAATAATGGGGCATGGTCTTTATTCCAAGGAATGTGCAGATGTTGCAAATACCAGCGAGGATTGAGAATTATTACAAAAAGAGAGGTTATAAATATCAGTAGAAAAATCAGATTTGCTCTGCAAAAAAGTGAACTAGTACAATCAGAATAAAATCAAAATGTTCAAATACTCAATGGGAAAGAAAACTGAAACCTTTTTTGGTAAGATAGTTAGATCCAAAAGTGATGAGCATAGTATAAATATCTAGAAAGAATGCCCATCCACTTTCCCCCTTTCAAAAGAAAACAATTTTGGGGAGATGATGCATATAGGACTTGACAAATCCACAAAAAATCAAGTGCTATAGGGAACAATTCTGGATTTAACAGAGGATGGAAAAGATGTTTATAGTCGCTTCTATCTCTTAATGGCTCCCACTAATTATTTATCTTCATATTATGTGTTTGATAAATAAAAATATAATGATTTGTGTTCTAGTGCAGTTCCATTGTGTAATGGACTCTAAATTTGTAAAGGTATATAGAATAGTATCCATGGAATTTTTATGATGAAGAAATGCTAGAATAATAAAGTTCAGAGAACGCTGTTTTTGCTGTACATAGATACAAGGACCTAGGCATAATCCAAAATGTTTGGATTATTTCCCAATACTTCATATTTTTAAAATTAATTTCTTACACAGTTAGGTGAAGTAAAATAATCTTAAATATTTTCAAGTGTTTAAATACAAAAAAGTAGAGTTTAATAGTTTTCATAGGATTTCAACTTCAATTGTTACTTTTTTGATAACTACTTCAACACTTTCTGAATTTCTAGACTTCATTCAAACTCCAGTATCATATCAACATCACTTAATCGGTTCGAGAAAAGTTTGAAGGAATAAGTTGTGTTAGCTGTTGATTTAATGGATGCTGTCACTAACATAAAACTCAGATGAGAGTTGTAAATGTTTAAACAAGCTGATTCAGTGTTGTCTAGTCCTGGTGATCATAAAGTTAGCTATCATCTTCCCTATATCAGTGTGAATCTGAATTTGTAGAAGATTAAAGCCCTTTATTTTATTACAAATGCTATATCTTGTACGCTTTATTCTCTAGGAGAGACTCTCAGGTAAGATTGTGAATTGGACACCTTCTGCAAGGTTTCCTGTTCATTGCTTTCAATCTTGTAGAGAAAGAAAAGTCATAAATGGGCAGCCTACATATTTTTTTTAGAGACTAATCATGTTTTCACAATTAAAACACTGTCAGTGATACCCTATCTATTTTCTATTGGGATAATGGGAAAGTTCAGTTTTAGTCTGTCAGCATGTATTATGTTAAATTACATCCAAATCAAAACAAATTCTAAATTCTTTGCTATTCTGTGTTTGGTTCTCTTGAAAGGAGATTCCTTGTCTTCACAGTCTAACTCATTCTCATTCAAACTTCCAAAGTCAATTTTATTTTCCTAGAAATTATCATTTTGATTTTTATTCCAACTGGTCAGCAGTTTTGGGGGCAATTGTGAACATTTTCTTAAATTTTCAGAATTTTCAACCTGTCAACCGTTTTGTTCATTTTAGAGGTTGAAGTACTATATCTTAATCTCTCATTTTTCTTCAGTATTTCTTGTTTCAAAGTTCAAGAATCCACAGGTATTAATGAAAATGTTGTTTACTATTGCTACCCATAGAGTTCAAATCACAATATTCCTCTTTGTTGTGGATACTACTGTGAGATAATTGATATTGACTTTTGTTACATCATGGTTAATCTCCCAGCACAAGAAGAATTTAAATACATCACTTTATTTCAGAATACATCTTAATTAATTTTACTTTTTCTTATTAAAATTAATGTTGGCATAGTAAGGAAAGATATAATACATTGCTGTGTAAATAAATATATGCTAATGTTAGTAAGTTTAATAAAAAGTGAAAAAGAAAATTTAATATTTGCATATGCATATGACGTAAAAGGACATACAGTTGTATAGGTGAGGTGTTATACGTATAGTTTCAAGTAGAGAAGGTACTGTATGAGAATACAAATCATGCTGCTTATGAAATATTGAAGAGTTAAGGTAACATTCTTGTGTATTGACATTGCTGAAACTGACCTTCCAATAACTTATGTTCCTGTAAGGAAGGCAAATCCCATTTAGCATCCAGAAAGAGAATGAAATTAAATGTAAATGATCATTAAATCAATAGCAAGTGTAGCTTGGTCTTCTAAAGTCTCTAAAATCTTCAAAACGCTAAGTTTGTGTCTTAAATGCCTAACTTTTTTGAAAAGAGAGAACTGTTGGTCTCTGAAATCTTTTGTGTATGTCTCCATCCTCAAGGGATCCAGCCTGGACTTTAGTATGTAGCTTGTCTATACAGAGCAAATGGGCACACTATGGAGGTGTGATTTCTAGTCTGAAACAGCACTTTGTTAAAGTGCACTAGGGTACTTTTTCATGTGCACCAGCAGGATTTACTCAGAGCAATTAATGAGCAGCATGTTAGTGCGCTTCAGAAATCACACCTGCATGGTGCACATTACTCCACCATGTACATGAGCCCTAAGGATGATAAATTTGGGGGATTAAGAAGGTGAATGTGATTTCTTAAATTTTTATTTATTGCTTGATCACCATGGATGCATACATTGTGCAAAAGGGAAAATGTAATTCACCGTAAAACTTCTTTTCTTTTGCTTGTCGGCTGTAACAAGCCGTGTGTGCACATTCATTGCAGATTATTGTGTACAAAACCCTGAGGTCTTTAGCAGGGTTTGGGATGATTAGATTAAACAGTAGGATGTCATGTCAAAATCGTTAACAATTTTTATTGTGATCTGAGGCTGACAGTTCTTTTAAATTTCTATTTTTATTTTCAGTGTGACAGCTATTTCCTCACTGTGTATTTTATATTTTTCATATGAAAGAATAAAGCTCTGATTTATAAAATATTTCAGTTCTCTTGCAAGCCATTTTAGCATTCTTTATATAGTAAAATGTATATCATATATACATTAGTATATAGTTTTTCTACAATTCCAAAAGTATAATTGCCTTAAAAAATAGTCGTTACCCAGATGCGTAAACTATGTTTGTAATTTCTCATCAGAAGTCACCTGGAAAGAGTGACGAGCTAAATATGGAAAATGCAAGTATTTCTGAAAATTCAAGAATGCTGTCTAGCCAGGATTAACATTCCCAAGAATAAAATAATGTTGAAGAGACAAAAATGCTTTGTTATGTACGCTCATGACACTTTAAGGGAGGATTTAGGCCAGCTTTACTATGGAAATTTTCCAAGACTTTAGGTGTATAGAGATTTAAGATGAAATTTTGAAATGTCAATCAGTTAACCAGTCATGATGGCTTTCGTTTTGTTTAACATGAGAATTTATCTTGGCAACTTTTTAACAACATGCTTACAATCATTTAGTTTATTTTTCAAAGACACTAACTTTGTATGCAGTTAGACAAATTTCCATGAATTGTTATATTTTTGTTGACAACTGTAGTTTTTTTTTTTCTCTGAAGGCTCCGAAAGTAAATATTAAGACTTCAAATGGGAAAAAAAGTCTTTACTTACCACTTGAGCTTGGATGTTGTCCATCACAGCTATCATCTGTACCCTTGAAGCCACTTTTAACAGTATTTTAGCTGTAGTACAATTTTCAGGTTATCTACTACAGATTTGTTTGTATTGGCTTTTTTTTTCTTTTTCAGGAGGAAGTCTTTTTACCTCTAAAATATAGCAAGGACATTTTTATGGCTTATTTCTGTGTGGTTGAGCTTATAAAATAGTAGATATTTTAAATAATTTTTTTTTATTCTTTGATTTTTGTCTTACTTAACTAAAGAATTCTCATCACTGTTGATGAAATACTCATCCAGCTTAGTCAAAGTTCATATATTTAATCCATGTCAAATATTTGCATATTATTCCTTCAGATGAGGTTCTCATAGTTGCCTCTCATGAGGCTCAGCAGCTGGAACATCTTTTTGTAGGTCTGCCTTATGTACTGACATAAATATTAACAGTGGTAGTCATTAATTTCACTGCTGGCCTGATTTTTACAAAGATATTGAGGAATAATGTAACACAAGAACTTTATAGGCAAGGCGTGAGTTATGAGCAGAGAAACTGGAGCAGTTGGGGAGCTTGTCATATGTACTTAGTTAAGATTTTGTCAATAATTGGGTTTTGTCTCTCTCAGCTTGGAAATAGTTGTCATGACTGGAGTACAGGTATTGAATGGTAGATGCTATTTGCATTTATTTCTCTCTTTCCTAAATGTGGTAGAGTAGCATTGTATATCAATGATGAGGTAGACTAAAGAAATTAGAAGTTATGGAATGGATAAGACAGAGTCTGTCTCAGCAAAAATCACATTGGGCAAGAAAGCTACTAGAGCTTCTCCTGGGATAAGCTACAGACTACCGGGATCTGATTTGAATATGGATAGAGATCTCTTTAATGTTTTAAATTGTGTGAGTTTGGGAGACTTTAACTTCCCAGATATAGATAGGAGGACAAGTGCTAGTAATAATTATAGGGCCCAGATTTTCCTAGATGTGTTAGCTGACAGGTTCCTTCACCAAATAGTTGCTGAGCCAACAAGAGGAAATGTCATTTTAGATTTGGTATTGTTGAATAGTGAGGACTTCAGAGAAGAACTAGTTGTAGGGGACAACCTTGGTTCGAGTGATTATGAGCTAATTCAGTTCAAACTAAATGGAAGGATAAACAAAAAATAGATCTGTGACTAGGATTTTTGATTTCAAAAGGGCTAATCTAAAAAATTAAGGGAATTAGTTTGGAAAGTGGATTGGACTGAAGAATTCATAAATATGAGAGTGGAGGAGGCTTGAAATTAGTTTCTAAAATTTGACTTAAAATATCTGAATCCTGTCTTCCAAGGAAGGGGAAAAAAATAATATATAAGAGTTGTAAACAAAGTTGGATGAGCAAACATCTGAGGTAGGTTATTAAGAGAAAGCAGAACGCCTACAAGGAGTGGAAGATGGGAGGGATCAGCAAGGAAAACTACCTCTTGGAGGTGAGAACATGTAGGGATAAAGTGAGAAATGCCAAAAGCCAAGTAGAGTTGGACCTTGCAAAGGGAATTAAAACCAGTATGAAAATGTTCTATAGTCATATAAATAGGAAGAAAACAAAGAAAGAAGAAGTGAGCCCTGAGGATGGGGTGGATGTTAAGGATAATATAGGCATGGCCCAATATCTAAATAAATACTTTTGCCTCAGTTTTTCATGAAGCTAATGAAGAGCTTAGGGATAATGGTAGGGTGGCTAATGGGAATGAGGATTTGGAGGTTGAAATTACCGCATCTGAGGTAGACGCTATGGGACTAAATCAGGGGACCCGAATGATCTCCATCCAAGAATATTAAAGGAACCGGCACGTGAAATTTGCAAGCCCATTAGCAAGGATTTTTAATGGACGTGTAAACTCAAGGGTTGTACTGTATGACTGGAGAATTGCTAACATAGTTCCTATTTTTAAGAAAGGGGAAAAACGTGATCTAGGTAATTACAGGCCTGTTAGTTTGACCTCAGTAGTATGCAAGGTCTTGTAACAAATTTTGAAAAAGAAGGTAGTTGAGGATATTCAGGTTAACAGTAATTGGAGCAAAATACAACATGGTTTTACAAAAGGTAGATTGTGCCAGACCAACCTTATCTCCTTTGAGAAGATAGCAGATTTCTTAGACAAAGGGAATGCAGTAGATCTAATTTACTTAGATTTCAGTACGGCATTTGGTATGGTTCCACATGGGGAATTATTAGTTAAATTGGAGAAGATGTGAATTAATATGAAAATTGAAAGGAACTGGTTAAAGAGGAGACTACAGCAGGTCATACTGAAAGGTGAACTTTCATGCTGAAGGGAAGTTGTTAGAGGAATTCCTCAAGCATTGGTCTTGAGACCAGTCTTATTTAACCTTTTTATTACTGACTTTGGCACAAAAAATGGGAATGTGCTAATAAAGTTTGCGGCTGACACAAAGTTGGGAGGTATTGCTAATACAGAGAAAGACTGGGATATCGTACGACAGAATCTGGATGACCTTGTAAACTGGAGTAATAGAAATAGGATAAAATTTAATAGTGGAAAGTGCAAGGTCATGCACTTAGGGACTAATAACAAGACATTTTGGCTATAATCTGGGGAAGCATCAGTTGAAAGTGACAGAGGAAGCAAAGGACCTGGGCGTATTGGTTGATCACAGGATGACTCTGAGCTGCCATTGTGATGTGGCTGTGAAAAAAGCTAATAAGATCTTAGGATGCATCAGGTATTTCCAGTAGAAATAGGGAGGTGTTAGTACCATTATACAAGGCGTTGGTGAGCCCTCATCTGGAATACTGCGTGCAGTTCTGGTCTTCCATGTTTAGGAGAGATGAATTCAAATGGGAACAGATGCAGAGAGGGGTTTACTAGGATGATCTGAGGAATGGAAAACCTGCCTTACGAGAGAAGACTCAAAGAGCTTGGCTTGTTTAGCCTAACCAAAAGAAGGCTGAGGGGAGATATGATTGCTCTCTGTAAATACATCAGAGGGATAAATACCAAGGAGGGAGAGGAATTATTTAAATTCAGCACCAATGTAGACACAAGAACAAATGGATAAAAACTGGCCATCAGGAAGTTTAGACTTGAAATTAGATGAAATTTCTAACCATCAGAGGAGTGAAGTTCTGGAACAGCCTTCCAAGGGGAGCAGTGGGGGCAAGAAACCTAGCTGGTTTCAAGACTGAGCTTGATAAGCTTATGGAGGGGAAAGTATGATTGGACAGCCTAATTTGGCAATTAACTGATCTTTGATTACTAGCGGTAAATATGCCCAGTGGCCTGTGATGGGATGTTAGATTGGGTGGGTAGTGAGTTACTACGGAGAATTCTTTCCTGGTGTCTGGCTGGTGAGTCTTTCCCACGTGCTTAGGGTTTAGCTGATTTCCATATTTGGGGTCAGGAAAGAATTTTCCCTCAGGGCAGATTGGCATAGGCCCTGCGGGTTTTTGGCCTTCCTCTTCAGCATGGGGCATGGGTCATTTGCTGGTGGATTCTCTTTACCTGGAAGTCCTTATAACATTATTTGAGGACTTCAGTAACTTATTCATATGTTAGGGATCTATTATAGGAACGAGTGGGTGAGGCTCTGTGGCCGGTGTTGTGCAGGAGGGTCAGACAAGATGGTCATAGTGGTCCTTTCTGACCTTAAAGTCTATGAGTCTAAATAGTGTGACAAAAGTCCATGTGACGTGTTATTGTGGAGGGATGTTCTCAGGATACGTATAAGAGTGGCTTCTGTTTATTACAAGAAGGTATTTCAAAAGTGGGAAATCTGTGATGTCTGTCATTGACACAGCGTGCCTTCAGTGGTGAAGAGGGTAGCCTTTGGGCTATATCAACTGAGAGAGGATTTTGGAAGGGTCACCAAAGAGACTTCAGTGGAAGTAGAAAAAGAATTAAAACTAACACTGGAAACCTCTAAATGGAATGAATGGCTTCAACAGGAAGGCAGCAAGTTTTGAGCCTGTCTAGGGCAGGAATGGGCATTGGTCAGTAGGAAAGGAGTTGGAATTTGGGAGTTGCAATTTGTCATTTCTTTCCAGAGGCATATTTCAACTATTTAATCTGTTTTGAACACTTAAAGCAAAATTCTACTTATCTACTAATTTGTAATAATATATCTGTTGTTGTTGTATCAAAGGCCCCGATTCAACAAAGCACTTAAGCATGTGAATTGGGGTTTAAGCATTTCAGGCATTTAGATCCTAAATAAATTGAAGTTGGAAGTTCAGAAATGCAGATCTCTCTCTCTCTCTCTCTCCCCCCCTCCCCCTCCCTCCCTCCCTCCATGCATTTTGAAATATTTACCTGTCTGGATATCTGCATTCAGTATGGGTTCAAGCACAAAACCAAAACACTATGAATGCCTATTAACATAATTTTTAGCTGCTTTGGAGAAATTTGTTTTCTAAGTATTTTTTGAACAGCATAAAGGTAGTATTCCTCATTCAGGATTACATCCGTGGCCAGTTAAAATTTCTTTAAATGGGTTTGTATTTTTATATTAAAAAGTATGCTAATTGTTGTTAGCGGGAGCTTTCTGTCCCATACGCCCAACTCAAAAGCTGACTCCTCCTCATCATGTTTTGATTGATTTTATATTTGTTCATGTGGATCTCACTGTACGTGGACATGTGACCCTTGCATGCAAGATCAGTGTCTTTGAATAGCAGTGTTTGTTGGGCTACATCTGCCCCATACAGGTATTTGTGCTCTCCAAAGTGAGGGCATTAAAGGGCAGAATTGCTGCAACTCTCTCAGTTTTGTCTTACCACTAGTGGCAGCAATGCAGAACCAGGCTGTGTCTGCCTGTTACCCCTTTGTACGTTCTCCTTACTTAGCCAGTAAAGGTTAATTCCCTAGAAATCCCCTTTTTTTCTCTATAAACAAACAAGAAACAAATTCTGTGTTTTAAGTGAGAAAATTCAGCTAGCAGGAAAAATTTGAGTCAAAAGGGAAAGAAACAGGAAATTTATAATGTTAGGTCTCCTTTATCATAGTTATAGTGTTTGTGATGTCACTAAGTGGCACAGGAATCCATTTAGATTCTTCATAAGTACATAAGAATGACCATACTGGGTCAGACTAAAGGTCCATCTAGCCCAATATCCTGTCTCTAATGTCAGATGCTTCAAAATAAATGAACAGAACAGGACAATTTTGAGGTGATCCTTCCCCTGTCGTCCAGTCCCAGCATCTGGCAGTCAGAGGTTTAGGGACACCCAGAACATGAGGCTGCATCCTTGACCATCCCTATATTCATGAAGTTACCTAATTCTTTTTTTAATCCAGTTACAGTTTTCGTTTTCAGAACATCCCCTGGCAATGAGTTCCACAGGTTGACTGTGCATTGGGTGAAGTGCTTCCTTTGTTTGTTTGTTTTTTAAACTTCCTACCTATTGATTTCATTTAGTTACCCCAGTTCTTGTGTTATGTGAAGGGGTAACAGTACCTTATTCACTTTCTCCACACCATTCATGATTTTATAGACCTGTATTATATCCCCCTTCCCCCCAGTCATCTCTTTTCCAAGTGTATAGTTCCAGTCTTTTTAATCTCTCCTTATATAGAAGCTGTTCCATACCCTTAATCATTTTTGTTGCCCTCCTCTGTATCTTTTCCAATTCTAATACATGTTTTCTGAGATGGGGCAACCAGAACTGCCCACAGGATTCGAGGTGTAGGTGTTGGATGGCATTATATAGTGGCATTATGATATTTTCTGTTTTATTATCTATCCTTTTCTTAACAGTTCCTAACATACTGTTAGCTTTCTTGACTGCCACTGCACATTGAGTGGATTTTTTTCAGAGAACTATCACGATAAGTCCAAAATCTGTCTTGAGTGGTAATAGCTAATTTGGACCCCGTCATGTTGTATGTATAGCTGTGATTACATTTTTCAATGTACATTACTTTGTGTTTATCAATATTTAATTTCATCTGCCATTTTGTTGCCCAGTCACCTAGTTTTGTGAGATTCCTTTGTAACTCTTAGCAGTCTGCTTTGGACTTAACTATGTTGAGTAATTTTGTATCATCTGCAAACTTTGCCACCTCACTGTTTACCCATTTTTCCAGATGATTTATGAATATGTTAAACAACACTGGTCCAGTACATTTCTCTGGGACACACCTCTATTTATCTCTCTCCTACTCTTTTTGTTTCCTGTCTTTTAACCAGTTACTGACCAAGAGAGGACCTTCCCATTTATGTCATGACTGCTTAGTTTGCTTAAGAGCCTTTGATGAGGGACCTTGTCAAAACCCCCTGAAAATCCAAGTATACAATATCTCCTGGATCATCCTTGGCCACATGCTTGTTGACCCCCCTCAAAGAATTCTGATAGATTGGTGAGGCATGAAATCCTTTTATGAAAGCTGTGTTGACTCTTCTCCAACAAATTGTGTTCATTTATGTGTCTGATAATTCTGTTCTTTACTATAGATTCAACCAGTTTGCATGGTACTGAAGTTAGGCGTACTGGCCTGGAATTGCCAGGTTTGCCTCTGGAGCCTTTTTTGAAAATTGGCGTCACCTTAGTTATCCTCCAGTCAACTGGTACAGAAGTTGATTTAAGTGATAGGTTACATACCACAGTTTGTAGTTCTACATTCATTTCTTAGTTCCTTCAGAACTCCTGGGTGAATGCCATCTGGTCTTGGTGACTTATTAGTATTTAATTTATCAGTTTGGTCCCAAACCACCTTTACTGACACCTCAGTGTGATACAATTCTTCAGATTTGTCACCTAAAAAGGATGGAAGTGAGAAAGGTGTTAATTGTTATAACCATTAGGAAATGGATAGATGATAAAACAGAAAATATCATAATGCCTCTATATAAATCTATGGTATGCCCACACATTGAATCTTGTATGTAGACCTGGTCAGCCCATCCCTAAAAAGATGTATTAGAATTGAAAAAGGTGCAGAGAAGGGCAACAAAAATGATTACATGTATGGATCAGCTTCCATATGAGGAGAGATTAATAAAACTGGGACTTAAAAAAGAGACAACTAAGGGAATATATGATAGAAGAGCTCTAAAATCGTGAATTGTATTGGTAAAGTGAATAAGGAAGTGTTGTTTGCCCTTTCATATAACACAAGAACCAGAGATAACCCAATGCAATTATTAGGCGAGAGTTTAAAACAAATAAAAGGAAGTCTTCTTCACACAGTTCAATCAACCTGTGGAACTCTTTCCCAGGGGATGTTGTGAAGGTAAAAAACTATAACTGGATTAAAAAAAATTCAACCAGGAAAAATTAAAGGATATGTTCATCAATGGCTATTATCCAGGATGTTACCCTGTGTTCTGGGTACCCCTAAACCTCCAGCTGCCAGAAACTGAGACTGGAAACAGGGGATTGATCACTTTGAAATTGCCCTGTTTGGTTCATTTCCTCTGAAGCGTCTGTCACTGACCACTGTCAGAGACAAGATACTGAGCTAAATGGACCATTGGTCTGAGCCAGTGAGGCTGTTCTTATGTTAATTGTCTAAAATATTGTTACCATAAAGTAATAGCAACCTCCTTAAAAGGTGGCTTTCTTCTGGAACCTGGGGATTTAGCCCCTGTTCAGTCATTGGTTGTAAGCAACCTGTGTAGCTTCATCTGTACAAAATCTAAATATTGACATGGAAAGCTGTGATTTTTTTTTTTTTTTACTGATTGAGTTTACGCAAAGTCTCTTCATTTTCTGTTTTTACTAATTTTTACTGAATAATTCTGGGGTTTTACAAAAGCTATTATTTGTTTTTACGGATTTTTTTTAACCCAAATTGTGGACCACTCAAGTACATGAAAATTTTGATTGTGTTAAGAAAATCCAATATTTTATGTTAGATAAATGTTTGTTAATTAATTAATCAATCTAACTGTAAATGTGAGATTGCCTGTTAAAATAAGACACTGTTGTAGAAGATACACTTGCATACATACTTGTGCATATGTGTACAACAGTGCTAGAGTCCTCCAAAAAAAAAAAAATTGCTGGAACATCCCAGAACCCCAGTCTGGAAGGAGATTAAACTATTTCTACTTTCAATACTTTTTTTCTCTAATTGCCTTTTTTCCCCAGTCCCTCAATATTAGCCCTGGTATTTTCATAGAAAACTGTCAAGTACATTTTTTCCACCAACTTTCACCCATTTAATTCTTTTAGGATGTTTATTACCCCAAAAAAAAAAAAAAAAAAAAAGTCCCAGGAAATTTTAAACAAAATAGAAACTGAAAATGAAGAGCTTTTGGTTTTCTTGGCTTTCAAAGAGTGCAGAGATCTGGTGATGCAAATTGTGACTTTGTTTGTGTATACTTGGGGGTTGGACTGGTTGCTTGCTACTGATTGCTGAATTCCAAGTATAGAAAAGGTCTGACAAATGACCTTAAAACATCAAACCAAAAGCTTTGCAGTTCACTTAACGTGATGTTTTCCGCTTGAAAATATTTCCTTTGTAATTTTAACATGTACATTTAAAGTAACGACATGTAAATCATGCAGTTTGGGGAAAAAAACTTAAATGTGCCATTTTAAAGTTTGATGCTTTAAATTTTCAATCATCTTTTAAAGTTAAAAAATGTTCTGAAATTGTGCAATGTGAATCCTATATTATGTATTTATTGAAGCTGTTATTACTAAGCCTCTAGTATCCGCAAAATATTTTTATGCTAACATATTCATGAGACATATAAATCTAAAAGGCAAATTGAAAATTTCCCATTACAAAAATTATGCCCCATGGCTCTCTTAACAAAGGGTATATATTGCATGTTAGCAGTAGCTAGAAGATATACATGTGGTTTTACAAATGTACCTAATTTTAAAGGGTTGGATTTTAGAAATAGCAGTTGCTGTATGAATAAGATAATTATTACAATATGTTAAGGCAGGTTCTAAATTTGCTGCTGTTATTGGCTTTTGTACTGAAAAGTGTGATTAGCCCAGGTGGTTAGTGGCTTGCCTGTATCCCTTGATATGTATCTCATTAATAACGTTTGTAGCAGATGTTAGTTCTAATGAGTGGAGCTGAATGTTCAGACAGGAATAGTGTGGATAAGGTAATGAGACACCAGTCTTGAGGAAAAAAAAATCCCCTACCAAGAAGAATATTAAAAAGGTTTCAAATGTGTATTGAATAATTTAAAATAATGCAAATAAAAACAAGGCTACCTGCATCTTATCATGTTAGCACACATGAACTGATTCAAAATGCAGAGTAGTACGGGACTTGAATTACTATATTTACATTTGTATGAATACATTTTTGTTTCATAACCATATATATGCATTTTCCATAAAAATCATAGTCTTACATTATATTTATCTTTTTAATTACCATAAGGAAACCATTTTCAAAAACTGAAAGAAAACTGGCTGTTGTGGCAAAAGGCCATTGGATTTGGAAGAAAATGAAGTTAAACGATTTCCATGTTAAATAGATTTTTTTAAAATATCCTAAGTAAAAATTACAATGCCTGTGTAAAGTACATGGAGGATGAATGCGTCTGATCTGTCTGAGCAACAGTATGTCAGATCATTGGGGGACAGGTTGGCTAGCAGTTGATTTAAGGCATGTATATCTTATCAAACGTTATAGCTTCATGGAACTGTGATTAGGTAGCAACTCATTTTTTTCCTAGATTTTTCAATAATGACCCATATTCTTACATCAATATAATATAAATTTAAAAAACAAAATAAAACCAAAAGAAGCTAACATAATGCTTACCTTTGGTTTATATGTCAAATGCAACTACAACTAACTGAAATGACTGGACTCCACAAGGAGATAAGTCATTGGCTTGATTCTAAAGAATTTGTTTGATAATGATGGTGCTCACTCTGATTATAAGGCTAAAAAAAGGATTTTATTTTTTTTAAAAGTTGTTGTAAAGAAGCATTATATGCTATAGTACTTAGGTTTCCTTCAAGATATAGATAATATAGGTGTGAGTTGATGTAATGTAGCACAATTTTGCACATGTGAAGGAAGGGTCATGTCATGTTACACTGAGACTTGAAACTTGTTTTTTTAACAAATTCATTCTACATTTTTAAATTCTGAGGCTTTTAATTTTCTAGTAACTTGTCTGTACTTGTAATTGTGGTCCTCTGGGTTACAAAAAAGCTTTAATAGACTATCTTCTATTGGTTGTTTGATTAACAGATTTAATTAATTAATTGAAGGATTGATTACCTTCTATTGGTTGTTTGATTAAAGGAGAATAAATGGGTACTGCAGTATTATGACAGCTTTCCTTTTGGTTTTCTGAAGCAGCATTTGTCCTATTATGGTTTTATTTGTGTGTGTCCATTGTGCAAAGAAAAGAAAGGGGAAAGTGTGGAAAGGATGTGTTCAGGGGTGGGAAAGGTGATGCTTTGCTTGTAAATTAAGAAATGTAATTTATTTTGCTTTGTTCCTTCAGTTTACAATCTGACAGTTAATCCTTCCATAATGAGTGCTTTTACTGTAATCTCATCTTTTTTTTATGAGATAGTTAGATAATTAGAGGTCTGGGCATTATTTCATAGAATTTCTCTCTTTGGTGGCTCCAGCTACCAGAAAATGCGTATTTTTCTCCCGTGTTGTTTTGTGGCCAAATATAGTTGGAAGACTCACTTAGTATCTCCATATAACTTTGAAGGGAGGATGGCATTAAATAGCCTTAACATGATATGGAAGATAGATTTTTGTGATATGTAAGTCAAATGCAGAATTTTAATAATGCCCTTTGGCTTCAGCACTCTTCCAGGTGTTGGTTTGATCATGAAAATGATCCTAATTGTATCAACAATTATTAGCTAAACTATAAATATACACTGTATTTTTTAGCAGGTAGATGCTTTTCTCTTTCTTTAAAAAATGAACCCATTTCCTGGGGGACAGTGTGCTGGTGGAGGTGCTCTTTCCTCTGATAAAACAGAGTTCTGACTACTTCAGGTAATTAAAAAGCTAATGGTACTTTTGATAAGAATAGGAATATGTTCCACAGTGCTCTGTCTTGAGGGAAGAAATTTAGACACAAGATAATGTCTTCCATGACCTTCAACTGCAACCAGACATCACATTTTTTGCTCCCATTTTTTTGCTCAAGAGAGAGAGAATGCAGGTTTTTTGGCAGGAGCTCCAGCTCCAGGATTGTTATTATTGGTAATCATATTATAAGGGCCCTTTCACCGGAGCTTCCGCTGGTTGTGGTTGAGTTTCTAGAGCTGTTGTGTGAGAATCAATGAGTAGATTTTCTAACCAGTTCTTTGCTTCCTTCAGTTAGGCAGTATGGATCATCCTAACTTCTTAAACTGGTATTTAATTATCTGTAGTAGTTCAGGATGCTTTGTTGGTCCTGGAAAATTTCCATGAGGAAATGTTATTCTCTGAACTGGAGACTTGCTTTATGGACCTTGGATACTGGTATTCAGCTATTATGCTAAGTGATTCCTAAGATTCTGAAGTTATTGTTTCATCTAAAATATAATGTATCTTGCTGCTACTGCCAGTGGTACATTTGACAATGATTTTGGCTACCATCTGCCCAAACCATAATGATTTTCACAGTCCTTTATGAAGTCAGTATCATTTTAAATTTATTGACCAAGGTGATTTCAAAATTTATTCTGAATCAGACCTGCTAATTTCCCTAAACTAGTTTCATTATCTGAGTCACCTAGACTTGATGCAAAGGCAGTTTAAAGTTAGTGTAGATAGGACAAAGCCTTTTAGAAAGTCCTTTACATCAAGGAATAAAGTGATTTCTGTCCAGATACTTTCCAAATCGACTAGATTCTACATACAGGCATTCTCTTAATTGGCTGAGGTTCCTGTACCTATAAGTTTGAGGTTGAGATGTTTCTTTGGCCTGATTGCAGAATGTTTGTGTTATGGAAAATTGTAACACATCCTCTTGGAGCTCTATATACATTTATGCAGCACGGTTCTCTGTATTTAGCATCTTGGTCAGACTCTGCTTGGAAGAGCAGTTGTTTGTTTAGTCCTCTTTCTCCTTGGCCTACCTTTTTTAGGGATGTACTTGCTAGTTAATGTCCCACAAGTGTAAATCTGCAGAGGCATTTCTGGGAAAAAGAATCTACTTGCACCCTCAGCCAGTTTGCAGATGACACTAAGCTAGGGGGAGTGGTAGATACACTGGAAGGTAGGGATAGGATACAGAATGACCTAGACAAATTGGAGGATTGGGCCAAAATAAATCTGATGAGGTTGAAGAAGGACAAGTGCAGAGTCCTGCACTTAGGACGGAAAAATCTCATGCACAGATACAGACTGGGGACTGACGGGCTAGGCAGGAGTTCTGCAGAAAAGGACCTGGGGGTTACAGTGGATAAGAAACTGGATATGAGTCAGCAGTGTGCCCTTATTGCCTAGAAGTTTAACGGCATATTGGGCTGCATTAGTAGATGCGTTGCCAGCAGATCTAGGGAAGTGAATATTCCCCTCTATTCTATTGTTGAGGCCTCATTTGGAATATTGTGTCCAGTTTTGGGCCTCCACTAGAGAAAGGATGTGGACAAGTTGGAGAGAGTCCAGCGGAGGGCAACCAAAATGATTAGGGGGCTGGAGCACAGGACTTATGAGGAGAGGCAGAGGGAACTAGGCTTGTTTAGTCTGCAAAAGAGAAGAATGAGGGGGGATTAGATAGCAGCCTTTAACTACCTGAAAGGGGGTTCCAGGGAGGATGGAGCTAGGCTGTTCTCCATAATAGTAGATGACAGAACAAGGAGCATTGGTCTCAAGTTGCAGTGGGGAAGGTCTAGGTTGGATATTAGGAAAAAGTTTTTCACTAGGAGGGTGGTGTAGCATTGGAATGGGTTACCTAATAAGGTGGTGGAATCTCCAACTTTAGACGTTTTTAAGTTGTGGTTGACAAAGCCCTGGCTGGGATGATTTAGCTGAGGTTAGTCCTGCTTTGAGCAGGGCGTTGGACTAGATGACCTCCTGAGGTCCCTTCCAACTCTAATCTTCTATGATTCTACTTACTAGTAACTCTTTCATTATGAGCTCGAGGTGTGATGACTTATTGCTTTTTAAATTATCAGTTTCTTGTTCTGACACGTAAATCTGTGTTAGTATCTCATCTTTCTTACCAGAAAAGAGTAGGTGTAGGGCAGGTTTCTCTGTAACAGTCTGAGTGGTGAAGACTTCTGTGAAGAAATCACTTTGGTTCTGAGCAATGTCCTTAACTTGTTTAATTGCTCCATTTAATATCACTGATTCTTTTGCAGACTTCATATTTCTAACGTACTGAAATAATTTCTTGTTTATTTTTATACTTTCAGTTATTTGCTCTTCAAACTTCATTTTGACTCTTCTAATTCCACATATGAGACTTGCCTGTAGGGAAGCACATTGTTCACTATCTTTAGGAATTCGATTGTTCCATCGTTTAGGGTTAGTGACATTTTTGAGGGTAAAGTTGTACATTGCATGTAATGGGTTAACAAAGTGTTACATAATTTACGAACAAGATTAGTAACAATCAGCTCTGGGTGTTTTGAGGCCCTCTCTTTATTGCATTGCTTTATTTATGTAATCATGGGAAATACTTGTTTCTAGATTTTTGGTTAGTAATGTATCTATCTAACAAAGATTAATTTTATTTGTGTAGAAAACTTTTTATGATGTTTTGGATTAAGAATTTTTTGTAGTATGAAGTTGCTTGTAATCAGTTTGTTTTTGTGTCGAGAGTTTTGAATTTGATACCTTGTAATATGAGGCCGTGTTTTGTTTAAATATGCTACCATTACTTCCATTCATTCCCAAATACAAAGATTCTTTGACATTTTAAAATAAACAGTACATATTGCTTGGTTTCTCATTAGAGAAATTCTATTTTTTTTTTTTTAAATAAACAAACCTGGGCATATGTGTTGTAGTAGTTTTGAGTCCAATGTTACATCAGCCTTTCCAAAAGTCTGCTCACTCTCATGTGGAATGATTTTTTTTTTTTTGAATGAGCAGGTAAAATATCTAAATTATTATAATAATCGTTGTTCAGTGCTGGTGATTTAAAAAAAGGCAGGATTAGTAAAACTTGTGCTTGGACTGGTACATTTTTGACACTTCTCGTTATTGGCTTTGTTTGCATTGGGATAGTCAGTAACTTACTGGGGTCTTTTTTCCTTTTTCCCTGTGTCTCTTACTGTTTCATTTTAGAGACATTAAAATACCTGTCATATTTTAAGGCCAGAAAAAGCCGTTAGATCATTCAATTTGATCTCTTATATATTACAAGCTGTTATATTTCAACTAGACATCCCTACTTGGAGTGACTTTAGTTAGACCAAAGCATTTCCATCCTTAAGAGACTAAGCCATTGTGACACAGTCAGAGAAAAAGAGAGACTGAGATGTTCACCTATGCCTGAGGACCCTACAATGGCAGACATTTGATTAGGTGAGAGATGATCCTAGCAGGTGATTCATGCCCCATACCGCAGAAGAAGGTGAAAAATCCCCAAGGGCCCTGCCATTTTAATCTGGGAGAAAATTCTTTCCTGACCCCAGATCTGACAATTATTTAACCCTGAGCAGTGTGAACAAGACCTACCAGCCAGACATCTAAGAAAGAAGATTCTCTGTGCCACCTGGGAGCTCTGGTCTACTCCAGCTGGTCCTGTCCAGCTGTAGCCAATCTCTGATACCTCAGAGGAAAGTAGAAAAAAAATCCAGAATACTTTTGGCCAATTGTGTACTGGGGGGGAGAAAAAATTCCTTCTTGACCCATGCAGTTGACTAGCTGAAGCTGTGAAGCATGAGATTTGATCATAGTCACTGTCTTAATGCAGAGCTGCAAGTGTTGTTAACATAGTGAGAGAAATGAGGACAATTCTGTTCTCCACTAGTCCATGAAGAAAGAGGGTGAGCGGGGGGTTTAATAGATTCACAGATCCCAAAGCCATAGAAATGTGGACATCTCTGAGCAGATTGCATGGGGCATACAGGGGAAGGGGTACAAGAGGGACTAGCAACAATGCTGCATGAAAACGAAGCAACTACATCAGGCACATCAGTTCACCAGACAGGCCAACAGGCGATTTGGTACCGAACTGCAAATCTGCTGCTTTTACAAAAAGCTGAATGCCATACTTGGTGGAAACCCCACTACCACTCTGCACACCTCTGTGAGTACTGTTGAGGAGCCTAAGTCAGAGCCATCTATTATGAACAGCAAGGAGGTTAAGGAGAAAGAGGAGGAGTATTGGAGACTTGAGGGTCCAGTTATGCCACAAGCCAGCACCTGTTTGAGGCTCCATTGAGTCCCAGCAGTCGATCTGATGCAGGTGAGCGACCTTCAGGTAAATGTATAAATTTATTTCCCATTACAGGGTGGTGCCCCCAACTTAGCAGGATACAACTATCAACTTTTCATTAATTTAATCATATTAGAAGAGGTAGCAGTACAACAAAGAGAGGTAGATTTTTCTGCTTTTCATTCCTCCTTAGAGTTAGGTGGGGTGGGGTGTGGGGCATGCAGAACAGTTTATGCATACAGGTGTGTCACTTGAATTCTCCTGAGAGATCTCAATGAAGCTTTTGTGGAGGTACTCTGCCAAAGGTTTCTAGGGATAGCAGCTTTATTTCTCCCTCCAAGGTAGGCTAAATTTTCCATGTCAGTCCCTGATAATTTCAGCAGGCACCACTGCAGTAAATAGGCTAGCAGCATATGGGCCCAAGTGACTTTGGGAGGCCAGCAGCAGCTGTGCTCTCAATGTCTTTCTTAACATCAGGAGAGAGATATCCGCTGAAATCATCACTGCCTGTGGCAAATGGTGGCAGCATTCAGTGCCATTTCCCTGTGCTCATAGTTTCATGCAACTGAGCAATTCCCTCACTCCTGGTGGGCTATATTCCCCAGCATTAGTGCAGTGAGTGGTGCCTTACACAAGCCACTCCAAAGCAGAAGTGTCAGTAAGCATGTCTTGTTTAAAATTTAAGGGGAGAAGGGAAATGAGTTCTGAAACTTTACTTTCGCTTTCTGTTGTGACTATGTTGACAATGGTACCTCTGTTTTTTGTCTGCAGTTGCTGCCATTGTGGTCTTGAAGGGTTCCCCCTTCACCCCTGTGGAATGCCTGAGCCAGATGAGGAGAAAGAAGAGGACCCAGGATCGCATGTTCAGTGAGATCCTGCAAGCCAGTACTGCATCAGAACATGAGGGCCTGAAGGATGAATATTGCAGACAGTGTGGAGAGGCAAAAGCTGATAGGACCAAGAATCGGAGAGGGAGATTGCACCAGGATATACTGGGGCTTCTCCATGTGGCAAACTCAGATACTGCAGACACTGGTGGAACTTACAGGTTCAAAGATCCTTGCCTTCCTTTGCAGTCCATGGAGAACTCCAGTAGAGCACCTCAACACTCACATGGTATCAGGGGGCTGCATCCCTACCCGTACCATGCAACATTGGGGGGATATTAAGGACAGCCACAGTTTCACATACAGTGACCTGTGAGAGCCATGGCTGATTTATGTGTAGCTAAAATGGACATGAATGTTCCTTCCCCTTTTAACTTTGTTCCATGTATTTATTAAGGTTTTAATGTATTTGCTTTTAACTTGCACAGAATTTAATTGTTTTCATTACTCAATAAAACTCTATTGTATGGAAAATAATTCATCTCTATTAGTTCCCAACAAAGCTGCAGAACGCCTGGCGGCATTGAAAGCACCCACTTACTCGTTATTGTACACTGTGACACAACTCATAGAATCAGTGACAAATAGTTTAGTAAACATAAATGTACAGCAAAAGCACCACAAAATTAACAGGTGCATTATCAGTGTGTTACATGTATATAGATATGCATCAAGCATTGTACAGTTCCTAACAGGGCCCCCCCCCGCCCCAGTTGGCAAGTCCAGGTAGAGCACAGTGTGCCACAATGCAACACTGTTGGTTGCTGTTAAAGTGCTCTTTCAAAGCTTGCCTGAGCTGTAGAGCTCCATATTAAGCTTTTCTGATAGCCCTTGTGTCTGGCTGTTCAGCCTCAGCAGACAGCTGCTCCACCTCTACCCCACATCCCAGGGGCAACTTTTCCCCCTTTGCTTCACAGATATTATGAATGTCAGAGCAGGTAGCTGTAACTATTTGGTTATTTTTCCACACTGAGACCAAATCTTCTGAGCAACCATGCTGGTGCCTCTTCAGTCTACCAAAAGCACATTCAAATGTCATTCTGCACCTGCTGACCTGGTAGTTGAATCTCTCTCTGGTGCTCCAGATGTAGTTGGTATATGGTTTCATGAGCCACGGGAGCAAGGGATTGGCTGGGTCCCCCAAGATCATTGTTGGCATTTCAACATCGCTGGTGGTAATCCGCCTGTTGGAAAAGAAAGTCCCTGCTCATAGCTTTCTGAATAGTCCTGTGTTCTTAAAGGTGTGTGAGCGTCATGCACCTACCCTGATCAGCCAACACTGATGTTGGTGAAGTGACCCTGGTGATCCACCAGCACTTGCATAACTATAGAAAAATAACTCTTTTTGTTGATGTACTCTGTGGCAAGGGGGTCTGGTGTCAAAATAGGAATGTGTGTGCCGTCTATCGCTCCCGCATAGTTTGGGAACCCCATAGCTATCCACTATGTCCTGTGCATTGCCCTGAGTCATGGTTCTGTGTAAAAGGAAATGATTAATGGCCCTGCACACTTGCATGACAGTGTCCTCCACAGTTGCTTTTCCACTTCCAAAATGATTTCCCACTGATCGATCGCAATCCAGCATTCCAAGTTTCCACAGTGTGATTGCCACTCGCTTCTCCACTATCAGTTCAGCTCTCATTCTGGTGTCCCTGTGCAGGTGGGCTGGGGTGAGCTTGGCACACAGATTGGGGAAATGTGGTTTTGTGCATATAAAAGTTCTGCAGCAACTGCTAGTCATCCCAAGCCTGCTTTACGATGTGATCCCACCAGTCAGTGCTCATTTCTCTGGCCCAGAAGCAGTGCTCCACCATTTGCAGCTGCTACGTGAATACCACCACCAATTTTGATTTTGTTCTCACTATGTCCCCTGGCAATCTGACCTCCCAGAAGTGGTTATATTCTCTGCAGGTGCTCTTTCAGTTCTGCCGATATTGGAGGATCATGAATCCTGTGCTTGCAACATTCATGACAATAGTGCAGAGCTCTGCAGGCTCCATGCTTCTGTCAGAGTTGATTGATAGTGATAAATCCTGTGCATGTTCATGGGATTTTCAAAATTACGCAATAGAGATGGCTTTATGGGGTGGAGAAAGTTGCATGAGGGGAACTTGACCCCATAATTCCAGTCATCCCTATGTGACTCATTTCTGCCTCACAATGCCCTGTCAAAACTTCCCAAAAGAGAGTGTGCTGGACAATGGCAGGTTTGCATGCTGGGTTACCTAGCCGTGAAGCACTTCATTCTGAATTGAAAGAAGCGCTCCTGGTGTATATATGCACAGCATCAAGAGAAGGAGCCAAGTATGCATGCGCACAAGTGGTATACTAACTGTAGCAGCTTTATGCCAATATAACTTACATTAGCAAAACGTTTGTAGTATAGACATGCTCTTAGTCATTGCTTTCCAATACCAGTTGTTCCATTCTATAGGAATAATGTGTACTGTTTGTTTCCTGATATATTACCTTATATTTGGTTGTGTTAAAATGAATTTTGTTGGATTATGACCATTTAATCTGGTGATTCAGATCACTCTAGCAGTAACCTGCCCTCTTCATTATTTACTATCCCACCACTTTTTGAACCATCTGCAAATTTTGCCATCAAAGATTTTATATCCTATATATCACTGATGATAATATTAAAAAGCAAAAATATCTTATCCCACACATTTTTGAAAGATAGAAACATATGGTTATAGTCCTAACTGCAAAGACAGGCACTTCCCTTTTTGTTCTTTTCAGAAGTTCAAAAGGTAAAATTCTTTTTACTATGAATAAATTCTGAATTGTTTTTGAAAGCAGGTCATATTTTTATTTCTGAATTTCTGAATTTGTCATTTTGCTGAAAAGTTGCATAATTTTTTACTCTTCTTGTAAGGAGCTTTTTGTAGGCAATGGTAAACTGGTTTCAGAAATTGCCTTGTAATAGTTTAACCATAGTAAGAAGTGATCCTACCCTGCTAATTCTACTCAGAAAAGTAGATGTAAAATTGTATGTTCTTACTCAACCAGTCTATCTGCTTACTTTAATGACAAAATCAAGTTTTTTTTTACTACTCCTGTAAGTAAACAAGGCAATATGGTTCTAGAAGAGAGGTGGATTCTATTCTGAGTCATTATCATTGTCAGTAAGGTAACTTTCATCTGTAGCCTTTATTTGTGGTGCTGCCTGAGCCAATCAGAATTTAGTTCAGTTTTGAGAGTTGGCAGTTGGGAAAAAAAACATAATTTGATTGGGAAGTCACTGAGATAAAATACAAAATAGTGTCAGTTTCAGAGTCACTTTTCAGAGTAGGATTACACTTCAAGGATCTGATTTTAAGTCAGATATGCAATTATATAGTAGACTTGACAAGTAAGTACTTCGATTGCATATGATGAGCAGATATTGTGTGCGCACATGGCTGTTTGCATGTGCAAATAGCAGATTATATTCTTATTTACAGTATTTTTAGTCTGTGGCTGGAATGATTAAAAGTGGTATAGCTTTCCTTTGTCTTCATCCAGAGTCGCACTCAGAAATTCGCATTCAAAATTTGCAACAGAATTTCCCTGAGATAGTGTCCCTTTTGGAAGGCCTCAGCATTCTCTGAAAGAGAGACATCAGAGCACAGGCCACTGCCAGCAGCACTAGGTGTAAGTGGAAGGAGACAAAAACTGAGCTTTGCCTGTTAAGTGGAAGGAGACAAAAACTGAGCTTTGCCTGTTAGGGCTTTGGGGCACGTATTGCCAGTTGCCTCCTCAGCCTCCAAACAGTACCGGGGCAGTGCCTTTACAGAATCAGGCCCCAGATGGCATCAGCATTTCTGAACTCTGATTTGTTTTGTGACATAGGAAAACTGATTCGATAAGCTGTGGGAAAGAGACTCTCTGAGCCGGAGGCCAAGTAATGGCCAAGCCTAGATGGCATCTTCACAACCTTCACCATAGTGAAATCAGAGTGTGTATGCTCCGTAGTTTGTAAATGGATTTTTCTGCCATCTGGCATGAGATAACGGCTCTGAGGCTGCAGCAGCAGAGTAGGAAAATGCTTGGTGCTGTAGAGGCCTCTTAGCTCCAGTGTGGTAGATACTGTACTGGGTGGGGGCACCTCAACTTAGGAAGTTGTGGGTAATCTTTATTTAAAAAAGGAACTAATATCACTAATAAAGGAGGCATTACTGTAGTCCGTAAAAGAAGGAAGACAAAATAAAAATATAAAATACATTAAATTACATAAATAAAATATAAAATAGGCAACAAATGCGATAACATTTTTTGGATGGAAGGCAAATGTTAAGGGGTTACTGACAGCAGTAGTTTAAACTGGGGATTTTTAAAATTGTATTTTAAAACAAAACAAACCCACAGATATTTAAGTGATTCTGATGTAGCTGCCTGATCTTATTACTGTTTCCATCCCTTCCCCCCCCCCCCCCCCCCAGCACCCATATATTGTTTGTTAAATTTATCTTCAGTTAGTTTGTAAGATCTTCAGGGAAGGAAGCATGTCTACCTAAGAGCTAGTCTACAGTGGCGATAGTGGTCAATGGGAGATACGCAAGCTATGGAATAACCTCCATCAATGTACTTCCTACCGCCTTTTGGGGAAGTGGACTAACTGATCGGAAAAGGCTCTCTGGTCGACTGAGCATATCTATACAGACCCGCTAAATTGATGCCACTGCATTGATGTCTGCCGCAGCGGCAATGTAAACATACTCATAGGGTATGGTCAGTTCTATATTGCGTGCATGCGTGTATGCGTGTGTGTGTGTGTGTCTGTTTGTATATATTGTGTGTGTATAAATATATATATATATTTTTGTATTGTGCTATCGCCTAGAAGCCCTAGTCATGGGCCAGGACCCCATTATGCTAGGCACTGTACAAACAAATCATGAAAAGATGGTTCATGCACCAGAGAGCTTGTAGTAACCTATTGAGTGCTATTGTTTAATATAAACTCCTGGACAAAAACTGTTAGGAGGAACTTAAGGTGGAGCATTTGTATCAGTAATGTAAGGTTAAAAAAAAGGTGCTGGAATATTGTAATTATTCCCAGATCAAGGTTTATGAATCCTGAAAATTCAGATTTAAGGTTACAAGTAAAAGAAAATTCGGAAAAAGCAAACCTTAACTCTGCTCTCTAGTGACACCATCAGTATCCTTACAATCATGTTTAAGGCATTTTAGGGTATATCTACACAGCAAAAAAAAACCCTGTGGCCCTAGCTCTGTGAGCCCGAGTCGGCTGGCATGGGCCTGCGGCAAGTTTTTCTTTGTCGTATAGACATCCCTTAGCATTTGTATTTCCAGATATTAGATTAAAATTACTTTCAAAGACATTTTTCCCCCATATAGTGTCACTATTATGGCATGTTCTCTGGTGTACCAGTGTGTGCTGGCCTTAAGCTGGGTTTACAGCTGCTTTGCATTGCTAGAGTAACACAAAGCACCTGAAGTGTGCTTGTGAATCTAATCCTTAATTTACAATTAATTTACTGGTTTAGAGGGTTGTGTTAGTGAGACCAATGCTATAAGAAAGTAGTGGTTGGGGGAGCCTAATGCTTGAGTTCGAGTCTTTTTCAGAGTTCCCCTAGCATTGCCTCATTGCTTATGCCATTGTGAGTCTTTGAAACATTTGTCCAAGCTATCATGCAGCCTTGGAACCTTTGAAGAGCAGTGACAGTTTCCATTTAATCTACCAACATGTGTTGATATGTGTTCAGTCATTTTCATATCCTTGACCCTTTACAACCAATAGAAGTGTTGCATGCAAACTTGTTGTAGAGGAAAGGGGATGATTGGTTGTTGCCTCCAATAATACATTAGTACCTCTGTAAAGTTATCTGGGTTGCTCACTTGACCCTGTCTGTAGCCTATATAATCAGAGCAACTTGCCCTTCCTGGCTTGTGAAAAAGAGTCATGAGCAACTGGTACTATGCCTGACTGAAACAGCCAATGCTTCATTCAGAGAGAGAAGTTTCCCTTCCTCCTTCAAATATGCAATAGTCCAAACTAGGCTGAAGAAAGACAAGTTGGTCAACTGATTCTGGTCAAGTACTGCTCAGTATCAAGCCTCTCGTTCCTGAGCAAGCTCATAGAAAAGCTAGCCAAAGGCCATGTACAAGTTTGTATAATTGAAGCTAATATTCTAGATCCAGCACAGAATGGATTCAGGGCAGGTCATGGAATGGGAAAGTCTTTTAGTGGTGTTAATGGCTGATCTCCTGTCAATGGATAAAAGGCAGGCATCCATTTTCTTCCTCAAGTAACTTTCTGCAGCATTCAACACTGTTGACCATGAGATACTGCTCTTTTGCCTGAGAGGTGGCAGAGGCCCAGAATAGTGCTCTAAAATCTTTGAGTCCTTCCTGGGGGGGATACACCAAATGAGTAGTAAAGGGAAATTGCATTTCCACCACCAGACTCCTTGCTTATGTTTAATTCTCTCTCTGGTCCTTTTAAACATCTACATGAAACTGTTCAGTGCACTGGTTAGGTAATATGGACTTAAGTGCCACCAATATGCATATAACAAGCAACTCTACCTATTCTTCATGACCTACGACCACACCACTACCACCAACATGGCCCAGTGCTTGGACAAGATCATCTCATTGAAGAACAACGGATGACTGATGTTGAACCTGACCAAGACAGACCTGATGCTAATAGTCAGAGGAAAGGATTTTGAAGAGTTGGCAGCCACAGTGCTGTCTCCTTTGGTTGAAGAAACACACTCACAACTAGTCAGTTCAGTCCATAGTTTGAGTACTGCTGAAATTCCTCACTGACGCTAAGCTGTTACGTAGCACCATCATCCAGTAATGCTTTTGTCTTGTCTGGTTGGCTAGGATACTCCATCTCATCTTTGCGGACAATGACTGGCTGTCGGTTATTCATGCCTTCATCAATTTTTGACTGGGCTACAGCAATGTGATTTACCCAGGCATGAATCCTTCTGTGCTTAGGAAACATCAATCAGTACAGAACACTGCATCATGTCTACACACAACATAAGCTATCATGAGTTCATCAAACCTGTCCTCTGCTCTCTTCACTGGCTTCCCATAGAATTTCAAATAAAGCTTAAGGTCTTAGTCTTCATCTTCAAGGTGGTCCATTGTATCTAAAAGACCACATAAAATTCTGAGGTGAAGACTGTGGTGGATGACTTCGCTATTCTGGCACAGTGGAACTCTGTATAGTGAAAGTGTAAAGCTTATCTATGCTGGAGACACAACTTTGTCGGATCTTCTGAGACACTGGAAAGAACTTCTTCTGGAACTAAGGACCACCAAAGACATCACAGTTCCTGCTCAGAGTGAAAACTGCATGTCTTTGACCTTACATTTTCTAACATAAATACATAGCAATATATGTAAATTAAAACAAAACAAAACAAAAAACCCTGCCAAAACAAGACTCTACTGCATACACTGCTCTCTGGGAAGAGGATGAGGCATCAAACAACACATGGCACATGTTAATGTATTGCTTAATGCCCTGTTGGAAGGAAATCAGATGCTATGCTAATGAATGCAATATAGAATGTATGTAGTATAAAATATCAATTGCTTTATTTCAATAAGTTAGCTTAATTAAGCTAACTTGTTCAAATACAGCTTATGCATAAGATTTCAATGAATTTTAACCACAGTAGAACCTCAGAGTTATGAACACCAGCGTTACAAACTGACCGCTCCACCACACACCTCATTTGGAACCGAAAGTACTCAGTCAAGTATCGGCAGAGACCCTCTCCTTCTCCCCCCCCCCCCCCGTTACTGTTTTCTTTCATTCCATCTTCATTCCATCTTTCTTGGTGGCTTTCTGTTCCTTTTCTCACCAGGAGACTGCATGCTGCTTGGACGAGCAGGCCCATCCATTGGTGGCTCTGTGGAGCCAGACTGCTGTTATAGTATGTCTCTTTAGTAGATAAGAAGCTACAATAGAGCTCCTGGGCTGTTGCCCAAGCCTGTAGCCCTTTATATATGCTGCTCCTGCAGTTAACTGTCATGAGAACAGAGAACGTAAGTGGAGGTGCTTTCAGGGTGCATGAGAACACTTGCAGTGAGTGTACACAATGGATTTGGCACCATGCAGCTTTCCCAATCCCTTGCTCCTCTCCTCTATCCCATGCCCCACCTCCTGAGCTAGTGTCTTGCTCAGTTGAGACCTGTTCCCATAGTCTGTGAAAGCAGGGAAGGCATGAAAGGCTCACAGTCAGGTCTACTTTCTATTTTCCACTGATAATTAATCAGCATCTTTTGCCATTAAATTTTTTGAAATGATATGGCAATTGAAAGTTCTACCAAGCTGAATATGTTTTTTTGTGCAGTTGATCCTGAAATATGGATAACCTACTATAGTTTTAAAAAAAAAATGACATACTTTGTCATAAGAACGGTCATACTGGGTCAGACCTGGTGCAGTATCCTGTCTTCCGACAGTGGCCAATGGCAGATGCTTCAGAAGGAGTGAACAGAATAGGGCAATTATGTGATACATTCTCTGTCATCCAGTTCCAGCATCTGTCAGTCAGAGATGGACACCCAGAGCATGGGGTTTCATCCCTGGCCATCTTGGCTAATAACCATTGAGGGGCATGTTCTCTCTGAATTTATTGGACTCTTTTTTAACTTTAGTTATAATTTTGGTCTTCACAACATCCCCTGACAATGAGTTCCACAGGTGACTGCATTGTGTGAAGAAGTATTTCCTTATTTGATCTTAAGTTCTTCAAAACTAGGCTTGCATTAAGATGTTTTTTATTCATAAGAAATCAGCTGGAGAGTTAATGACAGTGAGGAGACCTGATGAGGGGATGGAAAATGGTACGTCTTTTGCCCTTAACATGTAAGTAAGATGGTATCTTGCAGACACTGTCCCAAATTTAGGCACTTAACCAACATTCCATTGACAATCATTGGGATTTAGGCTTCTAAATGCCTACATCCCTTTTGAATGCGAGAGTTAGGCTCCTAAATCAGTTATGCATTGCAACACTGAGTGTAGCAATGCTGAAATACCTTTAAAAAGCTGGGCCATGGTCTCTAATTTAGGGCTTTATATTCAAATGATTACAGTTAAGATAATTAAATGAGTGTAGACTAGTAGAGAGCTCTCTGAAGCACAGAAATGTTGCACTAATTTCTTTAAATTGCCCTTTCCAATTGTCAAGCTAATTGGCTATTTTATTCCATATTGTAAAACAGGAAAATGGTGTGAACTGTAAAATATGTCATGTCTATTTATTGCCTTATAATACCTTCTTTTTAATAGTAGTATATATTCCTGGCACACAATAGTATATAGTATAACAGTAGTATATATTCCTGGCACACAATTAAGGCACACAATAAAGTGGTCCATTTGAAAGCAAGTCTGAAATAGCTCATCAATATTTGGAAAAAACCTCCTTGCACTATCATAAATTTGTACCATATAAAGTCTTGAGATTATTTAATAGAAATTTGCAGTCTATTTGAGATTAATGGTTTTAGAGTGTAAATCTCTAAATTGTATTGTGATTGCCAGCAGTGATACTAAACTGAGTAGGACTAGCAATTGAAAGAGCCCTAAGATCTTTTAATTTTCTTGGAAAGATCTGACTGAAAAAAACAAAGGTATGTTAGTTATAAATTAAAGAGTGTTAGTTATTATATAGAAGTAAAGTCTTTACAAAATATTGTACTTCGTAAGTAGCCTCAATAACTTTCATATTGCTTATGTAATATATGCAAATACTCAATACAAAAACTTGAGTTTAATGTGTATCGCTTTCTTCAGCCATACTACTTTGAGACATGGTTTTATGAGATCTCAGGAGCTAGACAGGTTCATGCCTTGCCATTACTTGGGTGTGATACACCAAGGAAACATAAGGATATTGTGTTGGTAAATCATTAGGTGGTACTTTTTCCTCCAAACTGGTACTGAAACAGCACAGTGTTAAGAGGCACTGTTTTGGTGGTAATGTCGTGTTGTTTTATATTCAAGCAATCTACTAGTCTTAAAAGTAACTCATTGCTAATACCTTAACAACAGTCTTTATTAGATGCATAGTTAATATAGATGTGGAGCATTTTACCAAGTCCCTATCTAATCTAAAACCAACTGTCAGCTCCCACAACCTATTCGTTCTCTTAAAGCCACAGTAACACCACACCTCCTTTCCTTTAATGTTTTTAAACGTATTTTTTTGTGTGTGTATCATATTTATCTTTCTTTTAACAGGTCTCCTCTGATGTAATGACCGTCTAACTTCTATATTTGCTGTAGTATTGAAGTTCTTGTTGCTTAGAGGAATGATGTCATTTTCATTTTCTTGGTGTTCTTGTTGCTGACTATATCATTTCTTCTTTCAACTGAATCTAATCTTCACGTAAAAATTGCAAATGTCTCTGATTTCGCGATATGCTTGATCTTTATTAATTACAACATCATAGGTATGAGGTGCTACCTTTTTAGTTCGTGGCATTCCGAGTCCAGTTTCTACCATTATAGATAGTAATCTGTCATTCAGTTTCAAATAAGGTAGTTTATGATCCTCTAGCGTAATAATTCTTTTGATGCAAACTCGACTGATATTATATTTATTCCTCTCAATACATCTGTCTTGAAAAAACAAATATTGTCCATTTACTCTTAAATAACTGTGCAGGTGATAAAATTTGCTGTAATGGCAGTGTTCTATAATTTAATAATGCCAAACATAAATTAGTATTGGTTTAGTCAGCTTTTGTTGGATCTTTTTAGTACTTTAGCACTATTTTCAGCTAGCTTTGGGTAGCGTGGACTGAATGATGTAATATGTTTGAAATTATGTACTATGACAACACTTTTAAACTTTTGAGCAGAAATTGTGTCAGTATCAATCATTTCTGTATTGAGAATGCCATGCCTCGCAGAAATTGATTTAATTGTATTAATGACTTGTTTGGCATTTGTGTTTTCTAGCATAGATATTTCAGGAAAACGCAAAAAATAATCAAGAACTATAATTTATACATTCCTTTATATTCAAATAGATGTAAACCTGCTTTAGACCAAGGCCTTTGTTACCAGATTTGCCCATCACCTTGGGGTATGCTCATTTATTAGGGTTAATTTCCTAAGGAGTGGGGAGTGGGGTGGTAATTCTATCAATGTACTGCTTGTGGCACTTGTGTGTTCAAATGGAGATTTACTTCTCCCTTCTGCAGATCCTCTCCCAATGGAGCTATCCTGCAGTACCTAAGTTTCCCAGGGCTGGGTTCCTCCAGCCTCAGACTCCGATAAACACCCACATATACACACACACATTCACAGATTAACAGCGCACATCTGAATGGACCAGGTCAATCAGCACTCTCAAGCTGGCCCCTTATATGTCCCCGTATCTAGCAGGCTGGGTTGAACAACACTTTTAAGTTGCCACCCTTATGTGCCCCTGGCACTGGAAAAGAGTATGTCTGAGCAGGCTGAGTCAAACAGCACTTTTAAACTGCCAGCCTTATGTGCCCCTGGACTCAGCAGGTTGGACAGAGCAGCACTTCCAAGCTGCCGCCCTTATATACCAAAGGTTCAGCACGTCGCTGTCCCCACTTTCACTCTACAATTGTTCTAGTAGTAACTCCCTTGATGACCAAACCCAACAGGGTTGTTGGGTGCCCCAGGGATCTTTAGCTTAGCTAAGAGAAGCGTTGCTGTGGAGCAAAATAGGGAAGCCAAGAACACGCAAGAATAAATGAAGTTTGGAGAGAGTCTGGCAACCAGCTTGATTATAAAAGTTATTTTATTGCCAGGTATATAAAACTTACCATACTAATAGTAATAGCCATACAAGGAGAGAAAAACAACCAAACAGTTACAATATTACCAGTTTCAATTGGAGTATTGGGGAAATCTAGCCCATGTCTGATTATAGGAACTGGTTTAGAAAGTTATACCTGGAGTAAGAGAGAGAGAGTTGGGGTCTCACCACGCAGCACAGCTTGAACTGGTAAAAAGTTCCCAGGAGACAGTCTGTTCAGCTTAGGGTCTAGCGTGCTTGAGACAGGAAGAGCCCTCAATATGATCAGTCAGGAAAAGTTGAAGTCTCAGTAGAACTGATGCAGCTTTTTGATCCAGGCATCAGAACAGAGTTTTGAACTTGAGTAGGGGTTTTTGTAGGGGGAAAAACAAATGTTCAAGGAAGAACACTAGATTTGTTTATGGATAAATGATGACTCAAGGGAATATACCAGAGTCATTTTGTTTAGGCTGGACAATAGGAACTGATCATTCCTGGCTATGGGCAATGTTACTTCAAGGGAGCTCACAATGCAATCAGGCAGATTCAGTATTTTGCATATCAGTAAAGAATCTATAACTAGAATTGGTCTGATAACTGCTGAGCTGGGTGTGTGCAGGCGTGGGTTCGTTAACATCTGGAGCAGAGATCCCCCATCATGTAGTGCTTCCTTACTTCTCTGATCCCAGAGTTCAGTGCGTCCGTGCCTTGGAATCTCTGTTCTTCATTCTGTATGCTAATGGAGATGCCTCCTTGTTGCATCTTCGATACAAATGAGGCTAGGGGAGTTACCTTAATCTTGTCACCCTTCTCTGGAGGCGTTTAGGTGCATCTCTGACTGCTTTTCACTGCTTTCTGTAAGTCTTTCTTCTGATCAGGTCTGGTTCAAGCAGAGGCTGGGAGGGGGGTGTCCTTCATGAGTAAGACAGGCCTGGGTATTGTGTCCTGGTTCCCCAAGATCACAGAGCTGACAGGTAATACCTTACATTTTCTTGAATAAATATCATAGGTTGATTACACTGAGCATTTCTATGTTTTTTACATATGTCACCTTTTTTTATATAATTCTGTGTGTTTTGGTTCATTTGACACCAATACAGAACCTCTCTTGTGCTACATTTACATTTTTCTGTGCCTAAATATCCCTTGTAAGTATTTCAACATCTCTGCTTTAACTCTAAAGCAATTACTACTCTATTACCTTTAAACAAAATTCCTTTAACTACTGGTAAGTCTTGAATAAATTGATTATCTGGCTTCGGTATCATTTTTTGATCCCTTTGTAAAAATATTCAGTGCAAATGGAACTGTCAACATCAACAAGAACTTAAGCAGTTTAAGCAACTAATAAAAAGGGTTCCAGTATTAAAACTATATAGTAGTAACCGACCTATAAAATTGTCTTTGGATGCACCCAAAGAAGGCCTAGGAACAGTTCTATTACAAAACTATTGTGATCTCTGGAAACCAGTTGCTTATGCATTTAGAGCTATGTCAAAATGGAATGTCAGTATACTGAAATAGAAGAGGGGGCTTTGGCATTGTTTTTTTGCGTGCAAACAAATTCATATAATTATATGCGTATACATATTTGCAGAAACAAATAATAAACCACTAATTAATATTTTAAAAAGAACATACTGTCTTGGTTACAAAGATTGTCTTTTCAATTGTATTTATATGATTTAAAATTAGAATATTAGTCAGGTAAATCATTACTTATTGCTGATACTTTTTTTAGAGCTTATGATGTAACCAATGTAATTAAAGATGATGACAGTGTGGTACATGTAGAAGTACCTAAAAATTGTTTCCTATATCAGGAATATGGGAAAATATTCTACAAGGAACTAGACAGGATAAGAATTTACAAAGGGTTATTACAGCTGTTGAAAAAGGATGAATATAAAAAAAGATACCGAAGCCATATAATCAATTTATTCAAGAGCTATCAGTAATTGAAGGAATTCTGATTAAAGGTGATAGAGTAGTGATTCCTGCAGGGTTACCAGCAGAGATGTTGAAATGCAAACATGAGGAGTATTTAGGCATAGTTTATGCATTTACATTCTTTTATTGTATTTGCAACTGAATAATAGAGTACATATCTATAATGGTAGAAAATGGGCTCAGAAGGCCAACAACAAGGTATTAAAAGAGGTAGCACCTCATGACTAATAATGGTCAAGTGTATAGATGAAATCGGAGACATTTGGAGTTGTTACCTGTTAGACCAGACTCAGTTGAAAGAAGAAATGATACAGCACAGCAACAAGAGCAGAAAAAAAATGAAAACATTCATCATCAATAATACAGCAAATATAGAAGTTAGATAGTCATTGCATCAAAGGAGACCTGTTAAGACTTATAGAAGGCTGTTAATTGACATATAGGTATGTGAGTAAATTTGTGTTTTTAAAAAATGGGAAAAAACAATATGTGGTATTACTGTGGCTTTAAAAGAATTAATAGAATCTTCAGAATATGGGAGCTGACAGTCGGAGGAGGCAGTTGGTTTTTAGGTTAGACTCATAGAGTGACCGGACTGTATATATGTTAATTATATATCTAATAAAGTCTATTAAGTTACTACCAATGAATTCTTATTAACACTAGTGGATTACTTGAATATAAAACAACACAGTCACCTTTAGGTCTTGACCACTTTTATTAAAGCTTCTTTGGCATTTTTTTCAAGAGCGCATGTACTAGCCTTTGCTAAATTCTAATTTGAGTGATTATATTCTGCCTATCTATTTTTTTCTGCAGTTTGAATTCAGTATAGCTATTCTTCCTCACATCCTTTTCTAAATTGTTGTGTTGTGTAAACATGCATTTCTAAACAGCTGTTGCATCCTTTCAGATGTGTGTATTTAACTAATAGGTGTAATGGTTCCTGCATATGTAAAACTTACAAAGGGATTTGGGGGAGCAGGGCTGGTCTACAAACCTCAGCATCCTTGAGACTATATTTCCCTTCCTTATCTCTGTGCTTTGGAGAGAGGGGAACTCCATCCCATTGTATGCTTATGAGTTCCAGTCTTGGGCCCTGAACAGAGGCAGAAAATTTGGGTTGGCTCCCCCAAACCACTTTTTCCCAAGTACCTTTCTTCTTTGTTCCACAAACATGTCTTTGTCATAAGGCCCTGGAATGGGTAGTGTTAGCATTGTAAGCTTCCCTTACTGGCATTAAGGTGCTAGTATGTCCTTTTCCAAAATTTTTACTAAGTTTTATTGTCTTGTTCTTAACCATCACCAATTTCTCAAAGTTTCTCTCATCAATGAATGAGAATTGCTTCAGGACTGCAGTACCAAATGAATATAAAGGGAGTTAGGGATATTCCTTCAAAATGCTGAGCTCCAGTAGTATCCTAAACTTGTAGGCAGAATCCTGTATTTACATGTCTTCATTACCATTCTGTGACAAAGACTTGCTGTTATTTCAAGATAAATATAGCTAAAATAGAGCTCCGAATCTTTTCTTCAAAATCATCCATACTATCTGTGTTCTTTGTTACGCTTTACAACATCATTATCTTTTGTCTCCCAGACTCATAAAATGAGGTCATCCTCAGGGAATGCCCTCCCTAAACCAGCATGCTAGGTATCCAGTTCTGCCTCTGAAATCCTTCCTAAAAACTTACTATTTTGAGTGATGCCAAAAGAGGGGAACCAAACTGATGTAAGGCATGTATAATGGGGGGATTGGGGAGAGAATGGGAACTATTAAGACATGTACATGACTTAAGTTATTTTGCAGTCTTATTAGTATAACCCTGTCCTACTTTTCCAACCCCTTATGTTTATAAATACCATCTCTTATCATAGCTTAATTTAGACTTTATGCTGTCAGAGGTAGAAATCAATTTCCCTCTGTCTTCTGTGGGGTGCCTTGGGCAAGATATAAATCTTGAGCAAGATATAAATAGTAATTTTCAGGTTTTCAGATTCTCGGAGGAGCATTGGCATATCAGTATGTCTCCTAAGAATTGTGAATATTAGTCTGTTTTCTTAAAAACAGAGTGATGTTTCCAGGTGAATATTGTCATGTCTGCACATAAGGTGTTTCAGAATATGATAGGTGTGAATTTAAAGTGGAATAACTCTTCCTGAATAACTCTGTGTGTAAACAAACGCTCAATAGAAAGGTCGTGTGGACATTTTCTATCTTGTTTCCTGAGTTATAAAAGCCTTTTATTGTTCCAGGTCTGAAAAATGTTTCTTTTCAGACGTAACCAGGGCTTCATCCACTAACAAAATAGGCCGTTCTAGTGGATATGCGCAATTCCTATTTGCAGTAGGAACATCAGTCTGTTTAAAATAGTGTGTGTGTTATTAAACACTTGATTAAATTAAGGTTGCTAGTAGGTAAGAGAAATTACAAAAGTTACTTTCTAAGAAAGTTATAGGTTTTTAAAAAAAAATCTAAATGTTAATTAGATTTGATGAGTTTGATCAATAGGCAGATTATATGCAGATCAAATACCTCTCTACCTTGCTGCTTCAAGCCGTGAATGGTGTGGGCTGAACTCTTAAACTGCAGGCTGAAGATGTCTCAGTATTTCTCAAACAATAGTGAATTAAAATGAGTAAGAACACTTTCCATACTTCAGAAGGCATTGTCTAGATCCTTATTGTGACATTTGGTTTAGATGTTAACTCATCTCAGCAGTTATGACTTGTTAAATTTGAAATTAGACCTGAAATCAGGGGTTATATTGCTTAGCTCTCTATTAATCAGTTTAAGTTGATCCATAAATAACTTGGAAGGAGTCTGCTTTAGCCACTGAAGTTGATTCCATCTTCCATTGGGTTTTCACTGGTGGGAGCAGTTATTGGTCATTGGGGTTAGTTATTATATGAATCCATAAACTTATCTCCATCCATCTCTACTCTTTAGTACAATGATTTTTGATGTTTGGATACGTGAGGGAAATCTTCATACTGTATTTCATTTTTTTAAAAAAAGTGTAGATATAGGCATCATAACTTTCCTCTCAAAGTTACCGGCCTATTTTCTGACATCATTAACTCTCTCTCACTGTCTGATAACCTGCATTTCCCTTCTTTGTATTTTAGGAGAGCCTTGATATTGAGTAGGAATTTCATGTTTTTTTTCAAAGACAATAGTTGTAAACAGAGAATGGAAGTTAAAAGACTGGAGGGATTGAGTCTAAAAGGAAAAATTAAGAGTTAAAAATGTCTAGCTCATCTCAGAAATGGGAAAATAAGTTTATAATTTGGACGAAAGATAAGAGACTGTATGAGGATTTAAGACTAGGAAAAAGGGAAAATTTAAGATGACTATCAGTAAGATCTACTAGACAATGAAATTATTTCCAAAAAGAAAATAGTTGAAGCTTAGGACATTTTAAGACTAGACTTGACTGACTACATAAATGCGTGATGGAACAATCCTACATTGGCAAGTATATCAATCGATTACCTTAATAGGTCTCTTCCATCTCTCTGTTTAGTATTCTGTGATACTATGTTTTATGAGCTCAGTTTGTAGTTAATAATACAAAGTTATAAGGCTTATTGTGTATATTTGTGTACCTTTATTATGACTGAATATTTTAAATCAGTACATTAAAATATTTTAGGAAATGCATTTGTTTTCAGTGTTTTTGTTTTTAGAAAACAACTTATTAGACAGATTGACTGATCCACCTGATTCAGTTTGTTTTCTTGGTTTTGAATTGTTGCCCATGCAAGAAACTTCTAATTTGAGAAAATATAACAAAATCTAAATTAATTTCCTTCTTCAGATTTAGTTTGTTTAATCTTAAGAAAAATAGAGAAAATATGTAGAAAATATTTGTTCTGGTCATTATCAGGCAGAAATAATTCATATACAATGTTACACTATTACTATTTATATTGAAGTCTCATCCAAGATGTGCTATGTGCTGTACAGTCATAGGAAAACACAGTATCTGCATTTAAAAAAGACAAAGAGTTGAAGAGGGAGAAGATATATAACCTAAAAGCAGGTAATCAACGTGATAGAAGTAAATCTTGTTAGATCCATGGTGTTTTTGGGGGTGGGGAAGAGATGAATTGGATGGAATGAGTGGGAAGAGGAGAGGTGAGAGAATAGAGGAAGAGGAGAAGGAGTGGTACCCCTTTGTTCTTAGATAAGCGCTGCAAGTTTGGAAGGGATATTGTATATTCTTCATACATACAGAAGTGTTGGAATCTCTGCTTTAAGTGCAAAACTCAGCTTTAACTATAGAGCTCTGTCTGACTTCTGTGACACACTAATAATGTGTGAAGATAAGAGAGCAGAATTATGGTTGTATGTGTAATTGTAATGTTGCTATTTCCTGGTTGTGGACTGCTTACCATGCAAATTTTAATGTTTCCTAGCATACTGTTTGAATTTTCAGTTTGTTTTTTCAAAAGGGGGAAAAACAGAATAAAAATTTTCTAGACAACACCAGAACCCATGTGTATTACGAGATAGCTAGTGAAGTAGGCAAGACTTGGAGCTATCTTAAAGAAGTAGCCTTTGCTTCGTTCACCTTGAACCATTCTTCCTGCAGATCCCACCTTACTCCATGCACATTTAATCAGTTTTTCTTTATACAGCTAAGGTAGCCACACACTTTGCTCTAAATCTTGCTAAAAAGGCATATGATTTGTATTATACATATGATGTGTTCCTCCGCCCCCCCCCCCCCCCCCCCAAAAAAAAAAAAAAATTCTAATTGAGGAAAATCAAAACCAATTCTTAATGGACTTTCTTCTCAAAGAGGGCTCTTTCAATGCTAAATTGCAATTTACTATCTCTGATTATTGCAACACTATATTTAACAAAATTATACCATTTTTAATAATGGACGAAAAATGAATATTTTTCATTATCTTCATACTCAGATAACTGAGCTATCATCCAAATGCTTAAAAAAATTCACCTTCAAGTAAAGATGAAAGATGAAAATTTTGAAATTACAAGAAGTTGAAACAAGAAGCTAAGGTTGCATAAGCACTTCTGTTTTAACTATAGTGGTTGCAGTAGTTGCCTCTATAATAAATAAACCTAAAACTTCTAAAATACAGGTAGAAAAGACATTACATTGAGTTGTAAGCTTTTACAGATTTGTATTGCCGCTATGTTATTAAACACACATTTAATATTCGGAGATTAGTGGCTGGTTAGACACATTTGACAGGCAAATTGGTTTTTCAGTTGAAAATTAAATATGTCTGTTTAATTACTATTTGTGAAAAAGGATTTGCATTGATCATATAGCAGACTGCAGCTGTGATCTCATAGTAAATTGAAGATTAAATCTTAATTTTATCTCTATTATGCATTTACATGGCTATATTTAGGTTAACAATAAGGATATTTATTGTGCATGCATTTTTTCATTCTATTGAAGTTCATTGAAGGCAACAGAATCAATAAACAAAAGTTTAAACAAATGGTTAAACTAGGTAGAAAGTCTTGTTGAATAGAAAGGTCTTTTGAGACTAATTATGGGCATTAAATAATGTCTCTGTGAACTTGATAATTGCTGTCAGAGAGGATGTTAAGACAATGGTAGATTGCATCAATGATAAATGACCTGATTTAAAATAAGGAGAGTCAAAGTGAAGTGTAATATGCACTTTCTGGGTTTATTTCTTTTTATTGTCTTTACAGAGCTGTAGCAAGCAAGATCCATATGCCTGTACCCAGACGTCTCTGAAAAGTCAGAGTATAATAAAACCATATATCTAAGATAAATCTCTCTTCTCACTAGGGGATCAAAGTAATACAAGGTGTAAGAGTAATACAGGACATCTACTATTTTGGAGGGGGAATGTTGATTTGTAGGCCACTAAAACTATATCTATACTGCTGTCAAAGTTGGACTGCTCTGTTAGTTAAGTTATAAGTGAAATGAATGGTTAAATTATAGGGAAAATGAAAACTGTAATTAATTAAAAAAAAAAAAAAAAGTCTGCAGGAACTAACCTAAGTGGTGAATACAATCAGTTATAAAGGTTTGAGAATTTTGTGAAACTGTTAATATTCAGACTAAATTGAGTCTTTTTTTGAATGTTTTGTGTAAAAACGATTTACCCATTAAGAGTACAAAGAATGAAAATACACACACACTCTAATATTAATATAATATTTAACAAGTTCTTTTAAGTGTTCTGGTGAAGATTGGCCTTTACAGATGAGGTAATGGAGGTGCAGGGTAATTGAAGCAGACTTCTACACTGAAAGTGACTGTAAAGTAGTTATCCTGTGGAGTCCTTGTTTTATATCTTAGTAATTCAATACCAAATGTATTTCGCTTCCAACTACCAACCCGGTTAACTTATCTTGAACTCATAATGGAACTAGTATCCTTTCATAGAATCAGAAATGTAGGGTTGGAAGGGACCCCATGAGGTCATCTAGTCCAGCTCCCCATACAGAGGCAGAACCACAGATGTTTGTCCAGCACCACCTTAAAAGCCTCCGGTGATGGGGGTTCCACAGACTCCTTTGGAACCTGTTCCAGTGCTTAACTGTCCTTCTAATTAGAAAGCTTTTTCTAATATCTAACCTAAATCTCCCTTGTTGGAGATTAAACCAATTACTTCTTGTTCTACCTTCAGTGGACATGGAGAAAAATTGATCACTGTCCTCTTTATAACAGCCCTAAATGTATTTGAAGACTGTTATCAGGTCTCCTCTATCTTCTTTTCTCAAGACTAGACATGCATGGTTTCTTCTAATCTTTCTTCATTTTCTAAACCTTTTATTTGTGATGCTGTCATCTTAACTCTTGCCAGTTTGTACACTTCTTTCATAAAGTGTGGTGCTCAAAACTAGACACACTACTCCAGCTGAGGCCTCACTGGTGCCAAGTAGAGTGGAACAGTTACCTCCCAGGTCTTACATACATCACTCCTGTTAATACACCCCAGAATTATATTAGTTTTTTTCCAACTGCATCACATTGTTGAATCAAGTTCAATTTGTAGTCCATTATAACCCCCAGCAATACTTCTTAACTTTTTAGCAATACTGCAACATACCTAGTTATTCCCCATTTTGTAATTGTGCATTTGATTTTTTCCTTACTAAGTGAAGTACTTTGCACTTGTCTATATTGAATTTCATCTTGTTGATTTCAGACCAGTCCTCTATTTTATTAAGTCCTTTGAACTCTAATTGTGATCCCCTAAGGTGCTTTTCTTCAGTAATAATGATTTTACAGACCAAACGAGGCCTTCATTTATACTTGGGCAGTGGTCTTCAGATTGTGTCCTCAGTGACATATCTGTAATTTTATTACCTTTATGGACTTGCACAGGTGTAAATAACTGGAATTTACTTTACAATAAGTCAACCACGACGCTGATAGGATTGCTGTGAGCAGGAGAAAACAGTATAGATCTAGCTATCATTCTCCTAATTCATCAATATAGTATTTCTTATTGGTATTCAGTAATATCACTCCACTTAGTCCTCCTATCTTTTAAGGTTTAGTAGTTGTACCAGCATTTTTGTTATAAACTAAAGTAAATATGGTCCTTTCACACCTCTGGAGAAACAGAGTACAAATGTTCTTGGTCTATTGTTCTGAATCATTTTTAATCTTTATTCTAATATGTGGAAATTCATTACATGGTCATCTACTCCCCAGCAGTTAACTCCCTTAGTCTTTCAACCTTATTTCCAGTTCTTACATTCAGTTCACTTTATCCTGGCCTACATTTGAAACTTTTGTCAGAAGATGACAAATTGGCCCCAATTTTAATGTAATTGTTTTGTAAAAGATCTAGAAAAGTTTGCAATATCATTTTGTAGTAGTGTAGTTGGAGGAGGAATAGAACAAGATAGTGCTGCATATACTAGGCTGTAAATTGTAGTGTACTGAATTCTTTTTCAGTAATAGTCTCCACTGGACCTCTGAGGATTCCAGGCTCTGTTGGTATTTGATGGAGCTTTCTGCTCCTGCCATTGAGGAGCAGCCCCTTATTGTACCACCGTCTACCATCTCTTTCACACACACACTTTGTTGTGAAGCTGTTAGAATTTCTACAAGCACAAAATGCTTAACAGGAGCCCTCAACAACAAGGAAATGAAAACTTAAGCTATTTAACAATTCATATCATCTACTCCTCCACTCAAAACTGCACATCTTAATATTACTACAACCATGGTACATCACAGACCTTTTATATTTATTTTGATGGAATAAATGGTCTCAAAGAGTTAAGGGTATTAACATCACCCTGTCACCGTCTATTGTTAAACTGTTTTAAACAGGGTTTGATATACAGCGTTCGGTATACTTCAGCCTGCTTAGTACTATATAAAACACACAATTAAAAATCCTTTTAACCTATTATTAAAGATACAGAAAAAGAAGGAAAATATTTACAGTATTTGAAATGTAAACTATTAAGAAAAGCTTTCATTTTAACAATATTTTTGTTCCCTTTTCCTTTAGCTGGAGGTAGTCTTTAAAAGCCACTGTGGCCCCCCACTTTCCCAGTCATTTTTGAGGGAAAAAGAAAATGTTAGATAAGGTAGGCTCAAGTTTTTGTTGTTAGTCTAATCCCTTTTCTTAGAAAACAAAGCAAGACAAACACACAAAATTGGAGAGAAAAGAACCGCAAAGACAGAAAGTGCAACTTCTGTCTCTGTCATAGGTGAGAGTCAATGACTTCACTGTTGAAAGATAGGTATGGCACTTGATATTTATTAGCCACTCTGAGACCTGACAAGCTTGTCACAGCATTAAATTATTTAGGGCATTGCTTGTAGCTGCCTTTCTGGTCACAGGCTTACATCAGTGTTACAAAATACAATACTGGCCAATGAAGACAGACTCTTATTATACATAAGGCAAAAAGGAGAGGGATAGAAAAGAACAGAAATAAAGTGAGGAAGAAAAAGGGCACATGGAGAGGTGTAAATGTGGATGGTGGGTGACAGTCTCACATCCCAGGTGGTGGTTGGGATTTAGCCAGAACTGGTGGTGTGGTGTCATTTGTGTCCTTCTCTATGACCCACTCTGGTTAGGACGTCTCTTGGGATTAGGACAGCAAGATCAAGTGATGACATGGTGGATCCCCAGGTCCCAGGACATGATGGGTATAGCAGCTATGATGGTGCAGCTCTCTTTTCCTGTTCATCTGTTTCCCAACCAGCAGTTTTTGTCAGACAGCTGCTGCTTTTGCTAATTTTGTTTTTAAGAATCTCAAAAGGGAGTGATGGGTGGAATAGCCCACCTCATTATTTTATCCACCAATTAGGCCTACTTTCCGACACACCATTTTGATCCATTGATTTTCCAGTCTCACACCTTTCTTGTTTACAGGGCATGATTTTAAGAAAGGCCTTGTGTTATATCAGCAGGCCTTTGTGTCTGGACTAATTCAATCTTTGTCTCTTTTTTGCACCTTTTCCCTCAACATTTGTTACAGGTTATTGTGACAGTTTATAAACTTTCACTCACTTTATACAGTTGAGTTCACAATTGGGGTAAATTTGTAGGCCCAATTATCACAACATAGCATGTACTGCAACCTTTACTCTGCCTCCTTTTCAGCCTTCTGCACGTCCTCCTTTATCAGGTTCCTCCTCTCCTCCTCCTCCCTCCCTCCCCCCCACACACAGTAGTAGTTGTGATGTTTGGTGTAGTAGCTGGTTATGTTGGGAGAGTTAATTTGGGTTAAAAAAAAAAGTTTTCAGAAGGTTTTTAAACAGCGTTATGAAAGGCTAACGTCTATCGGGGGCACAGTTAAGGTTACAGGATGTGGTTTGCAGTGTATGGTAGCTTTAATAACAGTAGACTATGTGCTTTTGGGTGAAGGAAAAGATGTATACTGTTAGGTGGCTTAACATTCCATGTCCTAGTTATTGTGGGTTTGTCAGTTATAGTTTGTATACACATGCAGCAACCCTAACTGCTGCACAACTAAGTTTTTTTTATATTAATTTCCCTGTTTTTAATTCTTAATGGGGTCTTGGATGGAGAAAGGGACATATGAGGGGGAAGGTGTAGAAATGCAACTGCTGACTAAATATATGATCTGTCATCTGGGCCCCAACCCTTCTCTTTTCTAAGTAAAATCTGACAGAAAACTGTAGCTCCTGATGGAGAAGTTTTTTATGGGAGTCTGGCTTCCATTAATTAGGCTTGAATGTGTCTGGTTCCTATGATCTGAACATGCTTTCATGCACTGTACATACACTTTCAGTTCTAATGTGAATAGAAGCTGAAATGACCCAAAATCAACGATCAAAAATGAAAAGGACTGTCAATGAAAAATTTTGTCCAGAGCCCAAATTCAGATTTCCTGTTAATTTTTTTTCTGATGAGAAGCAAACAAAAACTACCTAAAAATTCAAAAGGTATAAAAACTAACCCTGTGTGATATTTCACATCAGTTGACTATCTACTTTTAGAAAAAAAAACAAACAGAATTTTTGCCTATTATAGAATGCGCCCCTAGCTGTGAAGTCATAATTGGGTGTCTTCATAATACTTCGTTATTAAATAATGATAGCCACAGATGAAAAGCAAAGTATTTTTCAAAAGGAGGACAAGTATCATTATGCCCTTTTTGTATTGTGGAAAAATGTTAGAAAGAGGTGATGTGAATGATGCAAGGTCATATAGCTTGACAGAGGGAGAGCTAGGAATAGAACCCAGTCTTTTTTATTCTCAGTCCAGTACCCAATCTACTACACTAAGAGTTCCCCAAATTTTTCATGCTGTGACCCCCCTTTTGGCTCACCTCTGTTAATATGATCCCCTGGGGACAGTGCACCAATTCCGACTGTGTGTGTGGAGGGGGAAGATTTTTCAGCACTGCTTCCACCCCGCCAGTCCCAAACCCAATCCTGCTTTCACCACCAACCCATGGACTCCAGAGGGAGTTGCCACTGCAGCTCAGAGTGGGCAGGACACAGGGAACAGGCACTACGCCCCCCTTCCCCCACTCCCTGCTGGGCTGAGAGGGTTGGGCCCTACCATCCCTTGGATTCTTTTGTCAGTGCCAGGGATCAGCTTTTCCACAGCTGGCTCTGTGCACCTGTGCTCCCCTTCTTCCCACCCTGAGATGGAACCATGAACAGCTTCCCCACTTTTCCCGCCTACTTAAATAACTCCCCTGGCCACCTGCCTCCCCCTCACTCTCTGCTCCTTACTCCTCCTTGCTGACTCAAGGCTTCTGCTGAGAGGAGCTACTGCAGGTTCTAGCAGGAGGGCCCGGCAGGCACACCCGGAGACAACTATGGTCAGTCCAGAGCCCATGTCTCCTCTACTTCACTTCTTATCCCTTGTCCTTGCTGGCTCAAGTTTGGGAAACCGTACACTAGATTGTTTCTTGTTGACAGTTCCCTTATGGGCTGTGTATCCTGTTCTTTCTTCCAGTGCTGGTCAGAGAGCCAGTCACTCAGGGCAAAGATCAGCTTTTTCCCTTTCCTACCATATTTTGACCACAGCCCTTTTAAAACTACATACACAAAACGTGAGCTTGAAAATCCTCCTTTTTAGGTAGGCTTGGAGGATGGTGGGTGCAGGTTATACAATACAAAACCATATTGGTGTAATTTTATATATGCAACAGGGAAGCCTTAGGTTTTGTCTGAAATATTCTTACATTCTTAAAGCAAAAAGAAAACTAAAACTTCTACAGGAACAGAAAAACCTCTATAATTGGAGTGGCCTGGGTAACTTATAAATTCTGCAGGTTTGGAGATGGTTTTGGGCATGCTGACTTTCTGGTCTTGGCAGATTCTCTGTTGCTGGTGAGTTTTTGTCAACTCTGTAAAGGAGCCTGTGGGTTTCTTTTAAATTAAAGTATTTTAATTGCCCAACTTTCCAAAGACACTGGTTCATATTAATGATAGATGTATACACCAAATTGGGAGTTTTTAGAACAAGGTGTTGTTGAGATGACTACCCTAAAAAGTTCAGAAAATGGAACAGTGGAAAACCTTTTTTAAAAAACAGACTTTACCCAGATTCTCCCCAGCTGTAGATCACTATATGAAAGAAGAATTTATGGAAGAAGTTTTGGGGGGAAGAGTGATCAGAGACATAGGAACAGAAAGAAAGTTGGAATTTAACCCCTTACTGAGTTGTCATCTTGTTTCATAATTTGTTAATAGTTTATATTTAGTACACATTACCTGCTAATTTTAGAGAAGATAGGCTCACAATTTTTGTATATGATAGTTAAAAAGAATGGAAAACATGATAAAAATGCATCGGACGAAGTGGGTTTCTGCCCACGAATTTGTTAGTCTTTAAGGTGCCACAGGACTCTTGCTGTTAGGATAAAAATGGTTGCTCTGCTTTTCTGTATTGTAAGATTAAGAAAATATACATCTGAAATTGTTGGGTCCTGTCTGGAAAGGATTTCTGTTTCAGTTTGAACACTATAAATCAATATATAATAAAAACAAAACAAAGCATCTGGCAATAACTATCAGAGATACATGTGAAATCCCTTCCAGTCTGTGAGTTTAGTGTTTTTCTCTAACATTATGGTAAAAATTCAAAAGGATGTAGTATAAAATAGGTGATAGTTCTTGGACTGTTCAAGTCAAAGAAGGATTTGAATGAGAATTTACTTGGGTCTTGATGATGATTATCGGGTCTATTTGTGTTGCAGTGTATGCTAGCATTAGAATTTGTTTTGCAGCATTGTTTTTGAGTGTGGATTTGAAAACTAAAAACTGAGTTTGCATTTGCTATAGGGTATTCATATCTATCCATTTGGCTTCTACGAGCATAGGTCTCTGGATAGCACTGCAGTCCCCTTTGGGGAGTCATACTAGTATTTCATAAATAGACAATAGCGAGTTGCAGTAAACAATTTCCTTCCTTGCCTGCTTTGAATGAAAGACTGATATGTGCATCCAGAGATTCTGGATGACAGATCAGTCAAAATTGAAAAAGTAAACAAATAAGTATTCAGAACAGCCAAAAACTCTGCTACTCTTCTCAACTCATAAGATACTTTTTATAATAGATTTTACTACCATCATGCAGAATAAACAGAGCAAGAGGTTCTTAGCTTACTTGTTCTTTAGAATAGAATATGAAGAATTTTGTAACAGTTTTGATTACAGAATTGCTTTTGACTAAATAGTAAAGTGGACCTGTCAAGTAATGGTTGATAATAAATATAGGATCTTATTTTTTGTCATGTTTATGATTTGGCAACTTTCAAAACATTTTTCTAATCAAAAGGTGCAAGGGATCTGAGAAGCAGAAGTGTGGTGGTGATGTACTTCATTTTTAATGTCCCTATCTTTTTTTCTGAAAAACACTAAAGGATTTTGAAAAGTGACCTTCAGAGTTGAGAAAAGTTCAGTTTTGCCTTTCTTTTTTTGTTTCTGTCTGCTGTGTAGGAAAGGCCTGGAAAAGTGTTTTCATAGTTTTCAAAAGAGAAACTTTAAAAATAGCAAGAACAGTAAATCTTGTCATTTGTTTTTGCTTGAGGTCTCCTTAGGAAGACCACAGAACTTGAATGGATGTTGATAATGGAAGAGTCAGGATTAGTGAGTCTTCAACAAAGATCTTTTCTCCCACTTGTTTGGAAGCTGTTTGAGTGACGTGTTAATCACATGAAACAAAAAAAGAGGTTTAAGCAGCCTGATTAAAAGTATCTTTCCCTTTCAGTTGCTTATTTTCATTATATTGGTACATCTGCTGTCATAATTCTATCAGTTCTCCAGTTGTCCTTAGTCTTCAAGGAGTTTAAAAATGCTTTTCTGAAACTTTGTTTACCAAAGTGTGGCACTAGTTTGAAAATTTCTAGCTAACTTTGAAACACACAAGTTGTTCGTGAAATGGCAATTTTCAGCATTGTTGTTGAACTGTCTAAGCATTAATCTTAAGTAAAGTTTTATCAATTTTATGGTTAACAATTAAAAGATTCAATAAATTTGATGATTGAGTTATTGATGATCCAGTTCCTTCTGATGTTTAGCTAACAGATTCTGAGAAAAGCCTACTGCCATCAAAACCTGAAGTTACTGCAGGTGATTCTTGGAAACAGAGTTTTTAACTGATTTTTTTCAAAGGATTTATACAATCTTTTTTTGGTACCACATATTTCTGAGGATACAAGTATAGTTTTTATAAATGTTAGCTCTTCTGAAGTATTAGATCTTGTTTCTGAAACCTTTTTGTATTTGGAAAAAAAAATTGACAAACAACAACATACAATCAAATTAGTAATGAATATCAAGCTCTGGGAAGATTGCCAATTACAAGATATAAGAAATAAAATTGACAAATTGGGAAATAACAATGTGTGTAGCAAATTATATATATTTCATTTTTCTTCAAAATGAAACATACTTTTAGAACTAGCTTTGTAACTATGGCTTTGTAACTATGGCTTTGTAACTGTAGCTTTGTAATTGACTTGGTTAAAGACTGGCTTGTATCTGCATATTTTCACTTCTGAAAAATTGATGTCTAATCAGACTGATGAATTAGCTGAGCATTTCTAATTATTCTTGTTTGTAGAATGCCTCATGTGGAGACCATATTCACATTTTTCCTGGGGGCCTAGGTATTCCGTCAATCTTCACCCCCTACTCACCATTATCTGCTTTAGCTCTTTCATGAAAAATGAAGAGAAATCTTCAGGACACTATGTATTATTGGGTACTTTATCTACAATTGTTCTGGGATAGAATTACCCTGCTTCTCTTACCAGTTCCTGTAGCCTAAACCAAAATTATTCATAAGACACTGCATCATACAAATACAGGTATCATCCCCACACAGCATATTTAAAAAAATTATCATTTTCAGGACTTGCTTAAGGTTTCTATTAAGTTTCAGTCCTTCTGTTTTTACCAATTCTTGCATGCAGCCATATTTCCCACAAACCAATTTAAAGTCTGTTAAGGAAACATTATTGCATAAACAGCGCACTAAGTCAACTTTTGTTATAGCAGATTTACAGACTAGGAAGCTTAAAGGATGGGTCTTCATCATTATCCTTCATTATAACTGAATGGTAGCTTTAAAGGCCAGTGTTGTAAAATATTTCCAGAGAAGACAAAACTAGAATTGGTCTTTTGCTTAGAAATGCTCCTAGATTCCTTATTGATGCTAAGCTATCACATAGCAGCATCTGCCAGTAACATTTTCTGTCCTCTCTGGTTGGCTAGGAGATCCATCGCGTCTTGGCAGATGACAACCTGGCCTCGGTTATGTATGCCTTTGTCACCTGTCAGTTGGGTGAAAGCAGTGGGATATAAATGGGTACGAAACCTTCAGAACTTTGGAATCTCAAACTAATATAAAACACTGCAGCGCCTCTCCTCAGTAACACAGGCTACCATGAGCACATCATACCTGTCCTTCACTCTGCACACTGGCTATTCTTAGAATTTCAAATAAAATTCATGGTCTTCTCTTCAACAGTCTCCATAGCTTTGGTTCTGGCTATCCTAAAAATTCATTGAGCCTTTGGGATGAAGACTGTGGTTGATTATTTTGGTCCTCTGAGCAATGAAACTGTACAGTAAGAGCATAGCTCATCTGCGAGATGGAGTTGTAATTCAAAACTGTGAAATGAACTTCCCCAAGAACTAAGGACCATCTCAAACCTCACCACTGTCCATTTTAAGAGCAAGGAACATTTCTTTGATCTTGCCTTCTCTAATACGAACATATAGCAAGGTGTGTATTTTATATATATAATATATATATTTATTTAAAAAGCAAAGCAAAACAAAACATTATCTTGCACACACTTGTACCTTTGGAATGAGAAAATAAACACGTGACAGTTTTCAGTCACATTCCTTAAGCAGTACTGGAAAGTGCTCAAATACTGTGGTGATGAGCACAGCATACGAACTTATATGCTAGGGATGGGCAAATTGAAGTTAGTAGAGGGCCAGAAAATCCAGTAAAACTCTTTGGTGGGCTTTTATGATAGAGAAGAAAGCGGCTCTTTGCTGTCTGGCGAAACTTGATCAGTTGCTGCGAAAATTTATGCCAGAGCAGCAAGTCAAACACCACCCCCCAACATGTACACAGTGTCACATATGCCTGTCTGCCCATGTTCAGTTCCACAATCTCTGGAAAGGCAGATGGGTCCATATCCTCTGACACCATCCCTACTTTGGTCCCCGCAGCCGGGGACACACTACCCCTGGGTGCTGTCTGCAGGGCTGACCTGGAGTGAGCCTTTTGTGACGAGGGGACTGGTGCCTCCTTCCCTTACTCTAGCAGGTTCCAGGGAGCAGCCTCTCCTCCTCTGGGCATTTGGAAGAGCTGCCTCTTACCCCCTTTTGCCATACTGTGCTCTGCACTGGCAGAGGTTCTTGCCCCTTACCTCACTCCATATGCTGGCAGAGCTGTCTCCTCTTCTCCGTTTCTCTGGTTGTTGGGCCAGATAAAGTCATCTGGCAGGGTGGATGCAGCCTCCAGGCTGCCAGTTGTCCATCCTTGCTATATAGCATAGAATAGAAAAAACAGGCTATCTTTGTAAGCAGGACCTGACCGTGAGCCAGCATGCCTCTGTCTGTCTCCATCTGTGTGTAATTGCTCTCCCAACAAACATTGCTGCCAGCAGTTTATCAAATTCAGTGACACTGGAAAAACAGGAAGAGATGCCAGGATGGCATTCACAAGATATAATGGTTCAGCTCTGTATTAGTTTCATTTCTATATTAGAGTGGCAGTAACCAGTTCATAGCTAAGGTTGAAGCAAGCGTCCCACTATATAAACCTGTTCTTAGTGGGAACTGGTGGGTACTAAGTATTTTTTTTTTAAAACCTGCCCATTCTTTAGGTACCTAAAGTGGAGCTGTTGGCTGATAAGCTCTTTTTCACGTCTTGCTCTAAGAACTGAAAACTTTCAATATGAATTAAAAGCCTTTTTGTTTTCCCTCCTTCCCTTTTACTCTTTTTTTCCCCCACCCACTTCTCCTATGGACTTACTAAAGCCTGTGGGAAGGGAACTTTGGTAGGCTTCATAATATCTACTGGAGAAAAGCTCTGCTCTCCTGGACCTTACATTGCAATATAACTTCTGGTACATAAACATACAATACATAACATATCAGCAGACACATCATTCATATGTAGGTACTGCTTTAGCAATTGCATTATTAAAGAATTTATAGAATTCTTAAAATAACTTGATGCTCTCTAGGACTATATTCCTTCTGAAATCATTGGTACACATTTAATAAATATATGAAATCAACAGTATATAGCCAACAGCATATATCACAGCAGAACAGGATTAAGGGGCAAAGTGTTAAGTTTGGGCAGGCGTTGCAAGTTGGGAAGGGTGATAATGATTAAAGATGGTTTGTATGGCAATGGAGAATTGGCTAGATCACTTAATAATTAATGTCCAGATATTCTCACCTTTTTAAAAAAAGTAATACTTTTGTAAAGAAAGTGCTGTATGGCTTTTGTGTACTAGCTGAACTTTGCTGAAATATTCTGAACCTTTATTTTTAACTGTGCTTTTTGTTTGCAAATGTCTAAAGTTTCCAGTCACTGTTCTATGTAAGAATGGCCATTTGCCTGGTAGCAGGCAGGGTTAAAATCATTTGGTAGAGAAGGCTGAATTCCATTTTTAAATATGGTCCGTGGGTTGAAGTATAAATTGAGGACTCTATATACTACCCTTATCTACAACAGAACTGACTGATGTAAATAGTTAAGTTCTACTAGCAACCATTGCTGGACTGTATTTGAGGAGTCCATCCACTTGGCGGGACAGTGCTCCATCAGGTCGGGTTTAAGAACTGTGCTACTTTCCCACAATCCTTTTCAATCAGTGAAAACACCAACGCTGCCTATATTGCCTAAGTGAGTCCCATATTGTTATTTGGTGCTCCATCTGCCGGTCATTCCCAACATGGACCTGAGAGGCTAGAAAGCTGAGATTCCGGAAGCATCTAATGGAGGAAGCAATGCATCCATGTGCACACTCAGACCTGGCACCGACGGAACAATCAGCCGCACTGGCGATGCGTACATCCCCTGCTGGCTCAGTACCAACAGTGCAGAGTAAGACCCATAAGGCTCATAAGAAGCATAGCCATGGACACAGGGATCTCCAGCACAATCTGCCTCCAAGCGCAATGTTATCTCCCTGAGTGATGTCAAGTCACACACAGACAAAGAAGGGCAGACTGGAAGAGAAAACACTTGGAGAGACCGGAGCCCATGGCCACCGTAACAATCGGCATACCACCAGTTCCTTGTGCACCATTGACTTAACCAGGTCCGTCACGTTTACTTTGCCTGGGACTGAGTATGTTGCTGTTACTGTACACACCAGATAGACTATTGCCTCTGACACCCATGGCAGAACTGTTTCTACCACTGGACAATTCTCTGCCTCGACACGGAGAATGGGAGATCCTGCGGGATCTGTCTCCGGTGGCTGAACCGCTGCTCCTCTGCAAACCACCTATTTGACCACCCATGGCACCAGCCATACCAGCACCAACAGCTTCGATGACACTGCCTTTCCCCAAACAGCACTCGGACTCGGAGTGTTCATCAGAGCTGGGGCTGTCATTTTTGCTGTCTCATAGCCCGCGATATCAACACCAGGCGTGCTTACCATTATACGCACCCTGGCAGAGACATGGTTCCAGTACCCACATGGCCAACTGGTGCAACAGGACCAACATGCTTGGCCTTACTGGCAACCGAGAGCACCACAGCCCTACGACTCACCCCCCCCCCCCATTGGAGTATACATCCTCTGTTTATGAGGAGCCACGTGGCACCACTTCTGCCCCCGGCACTGTCGGAATCATCGGAGTGACAGAATCACTGATACCAATGGGAGCATTATCATCCCCAGATGAGGCACTGATTCTTCCTACACTGTCCCCACCTGATGATCATCGATTTTTCTCTTTGTCCACCCACTGCTCAACTCCCTCATGGTGCAGGCAGTGAGGCAAAAGGCCAGACAACACCACTTTTGAACAACTCTCCCATACCAGTCTGCCAAGAAGCTTGACCTTATTGGAAGGAAGGTCTACTTCTTGGCGGGCTTACAGTTTAGAATAGCCAGCTACCAGGCCATATTAGCAAAGTATGACTTCAGGTTGCACGCAGAGCTGGCAGAGTTCCAAGTTTCTTTGCCAGAGGATCAGGAGAATGACTTAAAATCACTCATTGATGAGAGCAAGCTGGTCCCCAAGGTTGTCCTTCAGGCAGCAGTTGATGTGGTAAATATGGCGGAGCTCTCCCTGTCCTTGGGGGTAGTGCTCAGACTGGACCCCTGGCTGCAGACGTTGGGATTCCTGAAGGAGGTACAAACCACTCTTGAGACGCTCCCCTTTAACAGCCAGAAGTTGTTTAGTGATAAAACCGATGAGAGTCTGGATTCTCTTAAGGACTCGTGGGCCACACTGAGGTCACTAGGCCGACATACTCCGGACCCGGTTGATACCAGAACATGCCAGTCTTCTGCCCACGCTACCCTACCAGGCCCACCTATCAGCCCTCCGTGCCACACCAACAAGATCAACCGCGGTGATGATAGCTTTCGCAATGGCCATGATTCTCTGCTGCCTCCACCTCTATGGCTCCCACCAACAACCTTCGAGATGTCCTTTTTGACTCCTATATAGAGACCTGCAAACCTTGCCCGAACCCTTCCTTGGGTACTCTGATTGTTTTCACGGGCCATCTTGCTCTCTTTGTCCACAGTTGGAACAAGATCACCACCGATTGCTGGGTGCTAGACATCGTACACACGGGGTACTTCAGAGAAATCCACATCTTCCCCACCACCCCCCTGCCACCCACCTCAGCCGACCAAACACGCCCAGCACAACTGGACCTCCTTCAGGGGGAAGCATGCATCCTCTTCGAATAAGGAGCCATAGAACTAGTGCCACGTCATCAGGGCCATGGCTTCTACTCACTCTTTTCCCTCTTATTGAAGAAAGGGGGAGATCTGTGTCCCATCCTAGACCTTCGGGTACTAAACAAATTCATTTGCAAATTCCGATTTCATAGGACTACCCTCCCCCAAAGTATTCCTTCCTTACCCCCCGGAGTATGGTGCATGGCTCTTGATATGAAGGATGCATACTTCCATGTGGACTTCCATCCCACCCACCGCAAGTTTCTTCATTTTACAGTGGGACACTTCCGTTACCAATTCTGTGTACTCCTCTTCCACGTTGCCACCACCCCTCGTGTATTCACAAAGGCCTTGGCCTTTGTGGTAGCACAAATGAGATTCTTGGGCCACTCCACTCCCTTTTTCCCTATCTGGACGACTGGCTCTTAGTCGCACTGTCCCGAGCAAGCTTTCTTGTCACTAACAGCACGCTACGAGAACTCTTGTCCAGTCTGGGAGTATGCATCAATGAGGCAAAATCCATCCTCGTTCCAACCAGAAAATTCACCTTCATAGGAGCAAGCTTGGACTTTTGTGCAGACAGAGCATTCCTTCTGAAAGACGGTTTTGTCATGCTCACTGCCTTAATCACGTGGCTGAGACACTGCCCATGCACCCGTCTCCAGCAATGCCTTTTGTTCCCAGGGCATATGATAGCATGCAGATCCATCACGCCACACACGCATTTGCATGCGAGGTGCCTTCAAATGTGGCTGCGTGTGGTGTATGACCCACAAAAGGACCGTCTCACCAAACGGGTCCTCCTCCCCTCTGTGGTACTCGCTTTCCTGTCATTATGGTGTGACCCATCCAAGGTTATGGTGGGCTTTCCCTTCGACCCGCCGCCCTCCCCAATTCTCCCCATCCCACTCTCACCATGAATGCTTCCCTCATAGGCTGGGGCACCCACATACAAAGCCATATGGTGCAAGGCCTCTGGTTCCCTAGAGAAGCACGGATGCACATTAACGTCCTTGAACTACAGGAGGTCCAGCATACTTGCCAGGCTCTCCTTCCACTTGTTGGATCCCGACACATACAAATTCTTTCGGACAACAGTCATCTATATAAACAAATAGGATGGTGCCAGATCACCAGCCCTCTGTCAGGAAGCAATACAGCTGTGGAACTGATGCCTACAGCATCGAGTAACACTCCACGCAACACAAGTACCATGCACAGACAACAATCTAGCAGACACCCTCAGCCCTTTTTCCACTGCAACCACAAGTGGGAACTGCATAACCCCATTCTCCGCACCATATTCTATCAGTGGGACACATCGCAATGAGACATCTTTGTAACACCCGCCAACCACAAACTTCCCTTCTTCTGCTCCAGAGGGGCCCTCAGGCACAGCTCACATGGGGATGGGCTCACCTGGACAATAAACTTACGATACCCCTTTTTCCCCATTCCGCTTCTTCCACAAGTACTCCTCAAAGTGAGGCAACACCAGGCAACCCTCATACTCATAATCCCCTTCTCGCCCTGTGAATACTGGTTCAAAAATCTTCACCTGTGAGCCTGCTCACCTATCCGCCTTCCCCACCTCCCAAACCTCTTCACGCAATAACAGGGACTAATCAGTCACTCCAACCTGGACCCTCTTCACCTCATGGCCTAGTATTTCGATGGGGCTCACGAATAGACAATGCGTGCTCCGTGTCAGAATAGGACATATTTACCCATGTCTGCCACACCACTACCAAAGCATGCTACCAGGCCAAGTGACAATGCTTCACGGAGTGGGCATCACACAACTGCCACCCCATAGACACAGAATCCATACTGGACATCCTTATCTATCTACTTAATTTTCGCCTTTCAGGCCTTGCCCATTCCTCCATTCAAGTCCACCTGGCAGCCGTCAGTGTGTTCCTCCCACTTGTGGAAGGTTTCTCGGTCTTCAGCCACCCAACCACAGTTAGGTTCCTTCATGGTCTCCTTAACACCTTCCCCCCACGTTGGACCTCAACCTTGTCCTATCAGCAGTCGCCAAACCACCCTCTGAGCCACTAGCAGCTTGCTTGCTCATCCACTTGACAATGAAGATAATCTTCTTAGTGGTCATCATCTCTGCCCAGCATGTCAATGAACTAGCAGCCATGAGGGCGGACCCACCTTTCATGGTGTTCCATAAGGCAGAAGTATCCCTTTGACTCCACTCCAAGTTTTTCTTCAAAGTAACCTCATTGTTTCCCCTTAGTCAAGTCAGCCATCTCTCTACATTCTACCAAAAACACCACACATTTGCCAGGTCTTGTACCCTACACTGTCTTGATGTCTGTCACGTGCTAGCCTTTTACCTTCAGTGCACACATGCCTTCCGAACCTTATTTCTCACTATAGCCCTCTCATCCCAATGCATTTCCAAATGGATTGCCTGCTGCATCATGGAATGGTACGCTCTTTCATAACTCTCTGAACCACCTGGCATTATGGCTCACTCTACCACAGTTCAGACCACCATGTCAGCCTTACTCTCAGACATCCCATGGATGACATTTGTAAGGCAGTGACATGGTCCTCCATTCATACATTCACCACTCATTGCACCATATCCCAGTTGGCTGCTGCAAATGTGGCAGTTGGCCACGCAGTCCTACGAGCTCTCACATCTACTGAGCCCTCACTTCCATGTCCAAACTGAATACTGCTTACTGTGCTACCCATGTATGGAATCCACATAGGGATCAGCACTCAAAAAAGAAAGGGAGGTTAGTTACTGTAACTGATGGTTCTTCAAGAGGTGTGGTCCTTATCTGGATTCCAGTCTCACTCCCCATCCCCTTTGCTATGGGCTCTAGCCCGCTGGTCAGAGGGACCTGAGGGGGGGTGTCAATGCATGCAGCCTCATAAGATCTCGGATGCAACCACGTGGACGATGCATGGACACGCGGGTCAACAGAGACTACTTCAGACAGTTCTGGCTCTGGTGCATGGCACACATGAGCACCCCCATATGGAATCCAGGTAGGCCCTTGATCCATCTTTTGTTGTCCAGTCTCAGCTTCTGGCAATTGAAGGTTTAGGGTCACCAGGAGCATGGGTTTGAGTCCCTTGCTATCTTGGCTAATAGCCATTGATGGGCCAGTCTTCTATGAACTTATCCAATTCTTTTTTTTAACCCAGTTTGCCTTCACAACTCCCATAATAATGAGTTCCAAAGGTTGACTGTGCATTGTGTGAAGAAGTAGTTCCTTTGTTTGTTTTAAACCTGCTGCCTATTCATTTTATTGGGTGACATCTGGTTCTTGTGTTATGTGAAGAGGTAAATAACTTTCTGTATACCATTCATAATTTTATAGACTCTATCATATCCTCCCCGTAGTCATCTCTTTTCTAAGCTTGAACAAGCCCAGTCTTTAAAGGGCTGGTCTATACTGGCATTGACGGGAGATACGCAAGCTATGTTATGTTACATAGCTTGCGTATCTCCAGTCGACATACTTACGTTGACTTACTGTGATGGTTTCATGGTGCTGCGTCAATGGGAGACACCCTCCTGTTGAGTCAGCCGTACTCCTTTCAGGGAGGTGAACTAATTGAACTGGCCAGAGAGCACTCTCTGGCCAACTGACCAGGGCTACACAGATCCACTGCATTGATCCCTGCTGCTGCGGCAGTGAAGACATACCCTTAGTCTCGCCTCATGGAAACTATTCCATACCCTTAATTGTCTTTGTTGCCCTTCTCTATACCTTTCCCAATTCTAAGATATCTTTTCTGAGATGGAGCAACCAGAATTACCCAAAATATTCCAGGTGTGGGCATACCATGGCTTTATATAGTGGCATAATGATATTTTCTATTTTATTATCTATTCCTTTCCTAACAGTTTCTAACATTGTATCCTTATTAATTATTTTTATTATTATTATTGTACTAACATTCTGTTAGCTTTCTTGACGTCCACTGCATATTGAGCAGATATTTTCAGAGAACTATCCACGATGATACTAGGATCTCTTTCTTGCGTGGCAACAGCTAATTTAGACCTTATCATTTTGTATGTGGTTGGGATTATTTTTTCCAATATGCATTACTTTGCATTTATCAATATTGAATTACATCTGCCATTTTCTTGCCTGATCACTCAGTTTAGTGAGATCTCTTTGAAACTGTTCGCAGTCAGCTTTGGACTTAACTGTCATGAGTAATTTTGTATCATCTGCAAACTTTGCCACTTTGCTGTTCACCGTTTTTTCCAGATTGAACAGCACAATTCCCAGTAGATTTATGGGGGACCCTGCTATTTACCTCTCTCCATTCTGAAAACCGACCATTTATTCCTACTCTTTATTTTCTGTCTTTTAACCAGCTACTGATCCGTCAGAGGACCCTTCCCTCTAATCCCATGACAGCTTACTTTGCATAAGAGCCTTTGGTAAGAGGACTATCAAAAGCTCTCTGAAAATCCAAGTACATTATATCCACTGGATCACCTTTGTCCACATACTTGTTGACTTCCTCAAAAAATTCTAGTTTGTTGGTGAGGCATAAAATCTCTTAAAAATAGCCGTGATGACTCAGCCCCAACACGTTTATCTTTGTGTCTGATTTTATTCTTTACTATAATTTGAACTGGTTTGCCTGATACTGAAGTTAGGCTTACCTGTATGTAATTGCCAGGATCGCTTCTAGAGTTTTTTTTAAAAGTTGTTGATTAGCTATCCTCCAGTCATTTGGTACAAAGCCTGAATTAAATGATAGGTTATATACCACAGTTAGTAGATCTGCACTTTCATTTTTAAGTTCCTTCAGAACTTTTGTGTTAATTCCATCTGGTCCTGGTGACTTATTACTGTTTAATTTATCAATGTATTCCATAACCACCTCTATTGACACCTTAGTGTGAGACAGTTCCTCAGATTTGTTACCTAAAAAGAATGGCTTGGGTATGAGGATCTCCCCTATATCATCTTCAGTGCAGACTGATGCAAAGAATTCATTTAGCTTCTCCGTCATGGCTTTGTCTTCCTTTAGTGCTCCATTAGCACCTCAGTCATCCACTGGCCCACTGATTTTTTGGCAGGCTTCCTGCTTTTCTTATACTTTGTTAGTTTTTGTGTCCTTAGCTAGTTGCTTTTCAGATTCTTTCTTGACTTGCCTTTATTATACTCTTACATTTGATTTGCCAAAGTTTATGCTCCTTTCTATTTTCCTCAGTAGGATCTGACTTCCAATTTTTAAAGGATGCCTTTTTACTTTGAACTGTCTCGTTTACTGTGCTATTTAGACATGGTAGCATTTTTCGGTCCCCTTACTCTTTTTCTTTTAATTGGGGAATATACATTTAGTTTGAGCCTCTGTTATGGTGTTTTTAAGTAGTCTCCATGCAGTTTGAAGGCATTTCACCTTTGTGACTGTTCCTTTCTGTTTTTGTTTAACTAGCTTCCTCATTTTTGTTTTGAAGTTAAATGCTACTGAGGTGGATTTCTATGGCATTTTTCCTCCTGTAAGGATGTTACATTTAATTACATTATGGTTGCTATTACTGTGTGGTTCAGCTGTATTAATCTTTTTGACTAGATCCTGTTCTGCACTTAGGACTAAATCAAGAACCCTTGTGGGTTCCAGAACAAACTGCTTCAAGAATCAGTCAGCTCCTAATTTGTGTACTGTGCTTCTAACCTCTCCCTCATTCCGTGCACTAAAATAATTAGTAATTAAATGTTGACACTGAAACATCACCAGAGGGCTTTTGAGTTGACAGTTCAGTGAAATTAATTGGTAACAGAGTAGCTCACACCTCTGAGCCAATGTTTGAGGGTGTATTCACATTCAGGCAGATACCATTGTGTCAGTTTACAACTCATTTCACATTAAGAAGGGGGTATGTGTTTTTCTTTGGCCTGAGGGTAAGAAACTTTTTAAAAGTTAAAGATTAGATTCTGAGCAATCTGAATGCATCCTGTGAGACATTATGATATTACCCAGCGTACAATCTGGACTGTTGAACTGCTGTTTCCCCTCAGTTCTCCAAGCTGCAGTGCCTTTTACGCTGCTTTGCTGTAAGAGCAACCACTCCTGGTCTTCTCTCACTCAGCCTCCAGCATCAAAATTACTCCCAGCTATACAGTATGAGTATTATGGCCAGCCACTCTTGAACTACATTGCAGAGCAAGATCAGGAAATTCCCAGTCCAAGACATTCCCCCCAAAATGTGCGTCTTGCACTGCCCACACCTCTCTTAGACAACACAAGCTCATATAAAGTCCATCATTTTATTAATAGAAAACACAAATCCTATTAACTCAAATGGAGTTTTCCAAACACTTCAATAAAACAAGTTTATTAAATACAGAAAGATATATTTTAAGTGATTACAAGTAATGAGTCATAAAAGTCAGAATTGGTTACAAAGAAATAAAAGGTAAAATGTTAACATACCTAACTTAATAAGCTAAATTAATTCAAAGCAGAAGTCTCTTACTACGTACTTCAGCAGTCTTACTGGCTGAATTCCTTTCAGACAGCATTCCTCCCTCAGTCCAAAGCTGTTCCTTTGTTCTCAGGTGTTATGGCTGCCATGGGTAGAGAGAAAGGGAGGAATATCTTATGGTATCTGTTCCCCATTCTTATACCTTTTCCTCTTCTTTGAGAATTATTTCCAACTATGGTTCAGGATACAGAAATCTGTAAGGACTGGAACCTCCAGCTATTTCTTTATTGGGATATGAATTTCTCACACCCTTTTTCCTGCCAAAAAATGGCCACTTAACCAGGTGATGGTCCATTTGATTTTGTTGACACCTGGCTGAGGCATCAGTTTGCCTTTTGTCTCTGAGGAACTGGTTTGTGACTGTGTCTCCAGATTTGGAGTATGTCTTAGTAACATCATACAGTAGAATTTTATAATTTTATATACAATGTTGCCACACCTATTTTACCAGGACAATAAAGATCAGTAAATCATGAGTTTTCAGATGATACCTTACATGGCATAGTTTGTACAAATGTATCACATTGTCTGAAAAAGGGGTAGACATAGTTTGTATCCCTATCAAAGACATATAAATATATCAAACAGGCCATATGTTTGATTTCCCACCTGCTCTGTAGTCTACCATTTTATGTACCAGCCAATTTAACTTTTTAAAAGTGTTGCACTAAATCTGTTATGGGAAAAATGGCAATAAAATATTATCCTTTTTCTTTTTTGATGAAAATACATATTAATAAGGCTGACCTGAGTTTTTTCGAGTACACAATCTGTCTTTCCACATAAAGTGATTATATAGATCTTCATTTTCATAGAGGGAAAAATGGCCAATTTTTTCTTAGTTACCCATTGAACTAAGATGGCCTTAATTTTCAGTTTTCACCAATTACATAATAGTGTGGAAATGTCGTGTGTCGTCCCCCCCCCCATGAAATATCTCATTATGTTTCAAAAACATGCCCTAACAAAGGAGGGACTGCAAACTCTGAAGTTCAGACAAAAAATTTCAGTTTAAAAACTTTTTTTAAAGGATGAATATTTGTATGCACAGAAGAATCTCTAAACACCAGCCTAATAAGTTGTTATGCTGAGAGTCTTCACAGTTACATGCTACAGTCACCACAGAGTGGTGCTTTTATGCTGTCTGTCTGTTCCCTCACAATCTTTACAGTCTAAAATAAAATTAGTTTGAATAAATCATTTGGAAAAAATGAATATTTTTGGTTGGATTTATCTCTGTTTAGATTTTTTAACACAGTTAACATTGTAGTGGTGTTTTGTTGTAACTAACTTATAATTGCCAAAAAATGCATGGTATAAACTTCTGCTGAATTAATTAAAAATATTCAAGTAAATAGACAAGTTTATTTAAATTATATTTAACAATGTTTTCTATCAGGTAACTGTTTACAATTTTTTAAAGGATTATTAACACTTGTACTGTATTTAAAATACTTGTTTTGTACCCTGGTCTTTATGACAGCTATTGCTTAAATAGTTGACAGTTTAAGGAGTTCTTGCTTTTGAAACTGAGAGAAGGACGGTAAATAGACTATCAGAACAAAGGAATTATCACAGAACTAAAAATTAATGATAGTTTAGGTATAATTGATTGTGACTCGATCACATTTATTATGTGCAAACATAATAAAATCCAAACCAGTAATACGCACACACACCTGGTGCTTAAAAAAGGGACAGCTTCAACAAAGCTGAAAACAATTGAGCCAATCAGCTGTGAGGAAGAACTAACAGAAAAATGTGAATGATATAGAATTTTTAAGAACATTTTACTAGTAAAATCCAGTCCCAGTATTTGAGAAAAAAGGTCTCACTGGTTAAAATACTAACCTGACTTAGAGGAGAAGCGAAGGCAGCTTTAAAAATAAAATAAAAGTAAACCGAAGGAAGAGGAAGTTGATAGGAATGAATAGAAGGCAGAATCTAGGAATTCTAGACAATAGATAATGGAAGTAAAAGGACACAAGGAGACATCTATGGCAAGCAGGGTTAAAGGCATATGTTTAAGTATGTTTGGGACTAATGGAATCCTACCATAGTACTGGTTCATTAGTAGTTTGAAATGGTAGAATTATCAATAATAATGCAGAAAAGGCAGAGATGTTCAAAAATATTTCTGTTCTGTATTAGGTGAAAAAACCAGATGATGTAATTATATAATATGATGATAGAGAAACACTTCTATTAACTAGTGTCTCAGGAGGATGTTCAATGGCAGTTACTAAAGATAGATTTTTTTTTTAATACCAGAAGATCCAGATAACATGGATTCAAGCGTTCTAAAAGAACTGGCATAGGAGCTTACGGGACCATTAATGTTGAGTTGCAGTAACACTTGGGAAGTTCCAGAAGACTGAGAGAGAGCTAATTTTGTGCCAGTATTAAAGAAGAGTAAATGGGATTGATCTAGGTAATTCTAGGCCAGTCAGCCTGACATTGATCCTGAGTTTAAAAAAAAAAAAATATGGATCAGCTGATATAGGACTTGATTAATAAAGAATTAAAGGAGAGTAATATAATTAAAGTCAATTAACATGGGTTAATGTAAAATGGGTCCTGTCAAACTAAGTTGATATCTTTTTTGATGAGACTACACGTTTGGTTGATAAATGTAATAGAGTTCACATAATATATTTAGAATTCTGTAAGCATTTGACTTCATGCTAGTCAACATTTTGATTAGAAAGAAAAACTAGAACGGTACAAAATTAACATTAAATGGATTAAAAACTGCCTAACTGACAGGTCTTGAAATGTAATTCTAAAGGGGAGAATCATTGAGTGTGTGTGTTTCTAGTGGGGTCTTTCAGGAATCAGTTCTTGACCCTACACTATTTAACATTTTTTTCAGTGACCTAAAAGAAAACATAAAATTATCGCTGATAAAGTTTGCAGATGACACACAGATCAGGGGAGTGGTAAATAATGGAGGAGATGGGTCACTGAAAAAGAGCAATATTGATCACTTGGTAAGCAGCATGCAACTAAGCAATTTCAGTATGGCCAAATGTAAAGTCATACATCTAGGAACAAAGAATGTAGGCAATACTTACAACATGGGACATATGGCAAATAATCAGCAAAACATGGGTTCATACTGCAACACTGGCCAAAAGGGCTAATGCGGTCGTTGGATGCGTAAACAGGGGACTCTCGAGTAGGATTAGGGAGGCTATATTACCTCTACATTTCACTCTGATATACCTACTACTGGAATATGGTGTCCAATTCTGATGTCCATACTTCAAGAAGAATGTTGATTGTAGAACTGGAAAACATGCCTTATAGGCATAGAGTCAAGGAGTGCAATCTGTTTAGTTTAGCAGAGAAAAAGTTAAGAGGAGAGTTGATTACAGTCTGTAAGTACCCACATGGAAAGCACATATTTGATAATTGGCTCGTCAGTCTAGCAGTGAAAAGATATAACAAGATCCAAATGGCTGGAAGTTTTAGCTAGACAAATTCAAACTGGAAATAAGGTATAATTTTTTTAACAAAGAGGGTAATAACCATTGGAACAACTTATCAAGGGTTGTAACAAGTTCTCCCTCATTGGCAATTTTAAAATCAAGATTGGGTATTTTTCTGAAATATATGCTGTGATTCAAACAAGATTTATTTTGGGAAAGATTGATGGGCCTGTGTTATGCAGGAGGTCAGAATAGAGTAGTCCCTTCTGGCTTTAACATGTATGAAAGTTTAGATGAGTAGTCTTGGAAGGATTAGATTTTTATCTTAAATGTTGATAAAAGTATTTCATCTTATCTACGCAAACCAATGAAAAAATATTTTCTATGATAACCAAAATTTATAAATAAGCAAAGCAAGAAAAATGCTGCTTGAGAACTCATTTTGATTTAAGACTAAATACTTTGTATATTTGGACGTGATGTTCACACTTCATGCTTTTAATGGTTATAAGCCTTTAACTTTTTGAATCATTAAAATAAGTATCTGACCACCCATAATTGCCCACAACTATGAAAATTTAAATCCATAAAAATCTGAAAAAAATACTTTAAAATGAACATTGATATTATCCATGGAAGTTATTAAAAAAATAATTCTGCCAAGCCTATATATGGGGAATATCTACGGCTAGTTAGCTTTTTTTTAATGGGTATGGTACCTCTTAAACAGTGTTCCTACATTTTTGAGTCACCTTTTTATTTTTCATTTAAATCATTTTCCTTTGAAGTATCTTCAGCTGAAGGTTTTAGTACAAGGGTTCCCAAACATTCTTAGTGTGAATTACATCTTAATAGAAATTGTAGTAGACTGCCTCCTCTCCTATTCATGTTTGCATGAACCACCTGTCCTCCCGCTTGTGATTGTGTAATATCCTTATGGCAACTACAGAATTGCTTACATGGAAAAGTAATATTAGGAAAGTATTTAATATATTTTTAGTTGTCTTATAATGCCATTTTGCAGCCAGGAACAAGGAGGTCCAGCACCAAATGACCAGCCAGCTACCTGTGGACTTTCAGCAGTCCAACAGTTAGGAAACTTCTGTTTATTTCAAGGCAGCCAATTATGCATTTGCAGTTTCTTTGCTATCTGTTATAAATACTTGGATGTAGCTTTTTTACTAAAAAAATTGTTTTTCTGTAATAACATCATTTAGAATGGTTACTGTGCATATCTAAAAAGGACCTTGAATCACTTTTATATGAACGTAATCATGTCTAATTAAAACACTAATCTTCATATTCCTAGTTCTATATTTGCAATAAAGTGATTTGGTGTTTGAGTCAGGCACCAACGTTACAGTGGTAGATTGCCTATTGTCTCCTTTGGTAGGAGCGCCCCAACTTCAAACCATATTGATCTATCTTGATGTTCCAACCTTGGACCTTAAGGGAACTAATGGTCTTCTACATATTCTTGTGGGATAAATGGGTTCTTCTGACTGAACACTTGGTAGATGATTTGATAGGATTTTATAGTAATCTTTGTCTTTCAATATGAATATAATATAATGAATATAATCTGTCGTCTGTCTGCTAAGGGGAGTCTTAGGTTGAGTCTGAACAACTGTCACTCACCGTTTTTGTTTTTAAGATTACGTACCATGGATGGCTGGGAAGTACAAAAAAATAAATCTTTTTAACCACTACCATATTTTCCATGCAGCCTTCCATAAGGCAACCCTTTCGAGTGATTGACAACTTGGTGAATCCTTGAGTGTTCTCACTGTGAAGAAATTCCTTTTATTTTGCAGTCAAAACAACCAAGATTCATCTTGAGCTGTCTATTGTCATGGAAACACAAAAGAGTCTCAGAGGCAAACATGAAGTTATCTTTGGTTAAATTTAACACAGTATGGCTTTTTAAGTTTCTGTGGCTTCTGGCTTTGTGCTAAATCTGTGAGTTGGACCATTATACTTACTGGTTGGTGAAGGCCACTGGGTAAGTCCATTGTTTGTTGACATTTTCAGTGTTTCCCTATCAAGAGTGAGGATGGGAAAGGGTACCAGTGGTTCTTAAAGGAGCCAGTATTGTCACCAGTCTTGTTCAACATATATAGAGGCCACAAAATGGGTGGAGGGAGGAGATACATGGACTGTGGTGTTGGTGTATTCAGTACTCTGACGACATCCATCTCTACATTCTACCATGTTGGACCTGGCTTCTGTTGACTAAGTATTAATTACTGTAATGCCCTTTACATGGGGCTACTCCTTGAAGCCACTTGGAAAGTGAAGCTAGTGCAGAATGCCATTTAGTCAGTGCTCCAACGCCTGCATTGGCTTCCAAAAAGTTTCTAGAATTTAGCAGTGGTGTTAACCTATAAACTTGTAAAAGATTTGCAATCTGATTACTTGTGATGTTACTTCTGTATACCGAACAATTGAAGCTGCAATTAACCGAGGTGGTAAAACTGGAGCTTTCTTTTCTGAGAAGGAGGGAAAGTTGACCAGGCTCACTCTGTGAGAGTCTCCATTTTAGAACTTGCTCCTCTAACTTGGTCTGCTAGAGTCTGAATTTAAGTTTTCTTGGCTTGCTACAGAGCCCATCTTTATCCTCCAGTAATGGTGAGTAAGTGGGCTGAGGACTGGAGGGGTCTGGGTTTTTTTAAACTCCTCTTATTAGCTGGTGGATATTTGTGTATGTTGAGATGGGAAGAACAGTCCTTTATACTGTATATTTGTATTGTGAATTTTAATTAATGAAATGAGTGCTCATAGCATGAGATGGGCACCTGCAGAGGTTTTCATACATATAAAGAAATAAAAGTTTCAGTTCTCTGTATATCTCTTGATAGTAATTTAAAGCATTATCTCACACAGCTCCGTGCCAGTGCAACTCAGTGTTGACTGGAAACAGTCCATCCAAATTCTGGTCTCTTGAGTGCAGAATGCTAGTTATGCCAAACTGTAATTGTTTCTTGTATTTAAACTATTGAAAGAAAACATTTATGGAAGCTGCATATGAAGCTGTGCTGTTCCCCTGCAAAGCTTTGCTTTGACAAGATCTTTGGAAGAGACTACTTAAACTGTTTGGCAAAAGGATTCTTTGGGGATGCTTACTCCTTGCTTTGTCATTCTGACAGCAAAGGTCCTCTGTGTTTGGCTTGCAACTGTTCACTAGGGCTAGTGACTTCTAGGAGAGGCTGCTGTTAGATGGCTTGTCCCTCTAGAACCAGGAATCTTGAAGGAGAGGTGGATCAGTTATGAAAACTATTAAGATTTTTTATGCAGGAGTGTCTGAGTCCAATATATTTGAAAGCTTTCCAAATATGAAAGCTCTTTTTGAATCTCCTTAAAACTTTTATTTTAAATGTTAATTTGATGTAGATGGTTGAAATTGTGAAAGGTTTTAAACTGATAAGCCATATGGCTTGCTGTGAAAGTAACTTGAATATAGACTGAAGGAACAGTTGCTAAAAGAAGATTTGTACACGTCCCACTAAGTTAAGGAATCTGTCAGTTGTATCATAGAATACAATATTTAGTACTCTTGGGTAGTCTATCAGAACTAATAAATTAACAGTAGAGAATTGAAGCACTTACAACTGAGCTGTAATCGTAGAACTCATTTTTCAAGATAGTAAGCTCTTTTGCCTCCCAGGTTGTAAGTACTTCAGGGCAGGTACTGTCTCTGACTGCTTTTGTTTCAGTGCTTGCCATAACGGGGCCCCAATACTGACTAGGACTTTGGGTGCAACTGCAATGTACATAATAAATAAAGGGCCAGAACTGTAGCTGTTGTACATAGCTGTTGTTCTCTTAATATCAGTGGAGCTATGCTGATTTACACTGGCTGAGGATCTGGTCCAGTGTTTTTACAACCATCTGATAAGGGAGCTCTTTTTTTTCTAGGTTTTGCTTGAGTCACGAAGTTTCATTGTTATAGGACTCAGACCTCTCCTGTGTTTTAATATCTATTCAACAGTCAGTCATCTTTATAGCTAAAATTTGCTTATTTGTGATTTTAACCTGGATAAGGTACATTTTAGGTATTGAAATATCTGTCTGTAGTTATTTGAGATTAAAAAGGCACTTTTCTAAAGTAATGATCATTATATGATTACCTATAAAATTTCCCATTTTAATGCATTTTAATAGCTTCATTCTGTTATGAATGTTATTACCTTTAGAGGAGGTAATTAGAAGTATAATGTCTTCTTTAATGTTTTCATTGCAGGTATATGATGTTGATTGATGGCAAGAATGAAGTTTATATGATTGGCAGAGATAACTCAGTATTTCACGTATCTAACCTGGAGTTTCCATTTCGTAAAGATCTTCGCACACATTTAACAAACACTTTGTTGGATGGGGTAAGGTGCATAATGTTTGTATGTCCTGTGATCATTATTATGTTATTTTCCTATGTTCAGTAATTAAGACAGACTTGCAGTCCTGGAGGTAGCAGTGAATGTTAGAATTACAAGAGTAATGTGTTCAGTGTCTAGTGAACAGTGTGATCATCACTTTCTCATACATCATTTCTTACCAGTCCCCACCCACAGAGCAGCAATGATGACTGTTCTGCAGGGGGCTGCTCACTTTCTTTTCAAGCTGAAATCAAGGTGTTGAGATGGCAGCCTCTGGAAAAGAGCAGGAGGAGGATAACAAAAAGGAATAAAACATGACAGGAAACTTTACACTTATCTCCTTTGACACTGTGATGATGAATTAACTTCTACACCATTTTCAGGAATCATTTGCCAGCCTTTAAATGAACTTGCATTGAAAGGAGCCTTTTGTTGTTCTCCGACCTGCATTTTTCAGCTGATTTTAATTATTGTCTTGTGGCTTATGTGCTACTTTTACCCTGTATTGTAAAGTTTATCTATTTATCGCTGATTAAAATATTGCCAACTATGAGGCCCATTAAGTTCATAAAATTTTCAGCACTTGTTGAAGTTTTTAAACTGACAGATTATTTGAAAATTGAGTTTATAATATACCCGTATAATTGTTTTGTAACTCAGGCCTGCATTTTAAACTGAGTATTGCTTCCCTGGGCTATCAGGAGAAGAGAGACGAGAGAGAAACTCCCTCTCTTCACCTCTCCTTTTTGGGGAGAAAATGGCTACATTGGCCCTCAACAGGGATATCAGCATGTAAGCCAAGCAAACTGGCTAGCAGGTCTTGGTAGGGTTGGAATCTGCCCACGGGGAGGGGTGTGATAATGACACCTGTATGGTGACTAGGTAAGAGAAGCCTCCCTGATGGGTCTGCTCTAACAGATATCAGGGAGACCAAAGGTAGGGGGTCCTGCCTCTTTCCCCCTGGATTTTCCTTGAGAAGACGATCCCACTGCTGCTGCTGTTCCCATTTCCTCTGCCTCCTGGAGCTTGTGCTCCCTCCTGTTGTGGTCTGTACCACTCCTTGGGATTGTCATATTTAGGAATCACCCTCTTCTGTCTCCCGAATGAGCTATTGCAGGTCACAAACTAAGCTGTCATCTTGAGAGAGAGGGTTGTCTGAAGGAGCTCTGTGCCCTTGGAAAGGGTGCCCCCTGTAGCTCTGGAGGCATGAGTAGCAGTGGAAGGCAGAGAAGCAGGCAACTAAGTACAGAGACAAAGCTGCTGCACCCCCCTTGCAGCAGCAGAAGGCAGGGAGCACCAGGAAAACAGAAGTACACAGTTGAGGAGTTCTAGGACCAGAGGCTGTTGCAGGAAAGTCGTATACCTTTGTAAAGGTGGGAACTGCTTACAGCCAAGGAATCTGTAAATCACTGGAGGTAAATGATACCCCTGATTACTGCTTTTTTTGTTCCTCCACACCTTTTCCCAGAACCTTAAGAGAAGTAAAGATATTACAGGGCTCACAAACTGCAATCAGTGTTTGTCCACTGCCACTCATACATAACTCACATATTGATTGTGGTTGCCATTTTGCTGGAGTCTCTGCTGCTGTTCTTTAGCTACTCTGTAAGGCTGCCCATTTACTGTTCTCTTGGTGACATGCTGAGTACCTTTCTGAGACAAATGGCTGACTAAAGGACCAGAAGTAGTTATAGAGCTCTGCATTCCTTATTTTCCGTGCAAAGGTATACCTTTGGGGGGTTCTCCCATTGAATGGGGTAGCCTGCCTACCTTTCTATCCTTATCCACAGAAGTAGCAACCCCAAATTCACAGTGCCACAGTTACTTCAAGCTGTCTTTGGGAATCTAACAGTTAGATTACGCCAATGGTGATTCTCCTGTCACTTACCCAAGTGTCAGATTTTGTCTTTTAAGATTCCTTGGCATGCATGGGCAGCCTCAGACAGAGGTTGCAGAGACTCCAGCAGAATGGCAACCACAATGACTATGTGGGCAGTGGGTGAATGGCAGTGGACGAAGATTGGCTGCAGCTTGTGGACCCTGAAAGAACTTAATGGTACAGTGACCTTCCAGCCAGCAGACATGTTTTCCCACAACTGTGCCAATGAGAGTGCTACCAAAAAGCAGATGTAGAGGGATGAATTTGTGGATATCTTCACTTTTCTATATATGGAACTATTCATATTGTTACCCATGGGCTGTTGTGCAGCATGAAAGCCTGACCCTGACATCTCAATAGAAACTGAAGTGATCAGAGCTACATTCAGTTGTCTGCCTTCAGGACCTATAATACATTGTATGTGAAAGGCAGACAAAGCAATGTCTAGTCTTATTAAAATATAAGAGTGTCATATACAACTTAATGTATAGTTATGGGGATTCTATTATTTATATTATAGTAGAGTCTCAGAGGTGCTAGTCATGGTCAGGACTTCCATTGTGGTGGGCATTGTATGGACATGGAACAAAAAGCCAGAACCTGCCCCAAAGAGTATAAAACAAGAGATAACAGATGGATAAAGACAGATAAGCGAGTATAAGGAAACAATGAGACAGTATTGATTTGCATGTTAGGCAATGGTCTCACCACAACAGCAGCATAACTGTTGTCATGTTTTTTCTTGTGTGTATCGTAGAAAAGGAGAACTTTAAGGAGGGTTTGAAGGTGGAATATGTATTAGTTTTGTGAATGTTTACAGACAGTGCCTCCCAAGTGTAAAAGGTAGCATGGAAGAAAGCACGACCGTCCTTTTTTGAAAATGTAACAAGTAGACAATGGAGGGCTGGCATCATGGGCTGATTAGAGGTGGGAATCAACTGCTCGATAGTGAATGAAAGATGATAGGTAGGGTGGGACTAGACCATGAAGGGCCTTGAAAGTGTAGATAAATGGCTTATATTTGATGGAATAGAGAAGGGGAGCCAATGGAGGGATTCAGAGAGGGAGCACGGTCAAACTGATACACTAGGAAAATTATCTTTGCAGGAGCATTCTGAATGGATGTGAGAAGGGCAAGATTGCATTTTTCAAGGCCAGTGAGAAGGTAGATGCAAAATGATGAAAGCCTGGACAAGAGTTTTAGCTGTGTGGATTGATAAAAAAGGCCATATGTTGATGATACTATGCAGAAAGAATCAGCAAGATTTAGACATGCCCTGGATGAGAGGCCGCGGAGAGAGGTCTGATTTGAAGATGATGCCAGATTTACAGACCTGAGTGATAGGCAGGTTGGTGGTAATGTTCAGTGATAGAAAAAAAGAGGTAGCAGGGAAGACTTGGGAAGATTAAGAGCTTTGTTTTAGCCATGTAGAGCTTGAGTTGACAGCTAGACATCCATGAGGAGATGTAGGAGAGGCAGTTCAAGATGTTAATTTGGACAGGAGGAGACAGTTCTAGAGGAGAGAAGTAGATCTGTGAGTCATCAGCATGGAAAGGGTAGTTGAATTTGTGTTTCTAGATGAGATTAGTCAGACACAAATTGTAAAAGGAGAAGCAAAGGGGACAGAGAGGACACACTGCTTTGGAACCACTACAAAAATTTGGATGGGGAAATGAGACATGCCAAAAGACACGTTGAAGGAGGAGGAGAACTAGGAGGAAAAAAGAGTCATGGAAGTCAAGGGTCGATAAGATTTCAAGAAAAAGAGTATGGTTGACAGCGTTGAAGGAGGTTAACAAAAATGAGGATGGAGTACTGGTTTTGAGCTTTGCCTAAAATGAAGTTGTTAGAGACTTTGGCAAGAGCTGTTTCAGTTGAGTGTAAGCCTGACTGGAGACAGTCTAAGATGGAATCGGAGGAGAGGAACTCCGCAGTGATTGTAGAAAGTGCATTCAGTGAGATTAGAGATAAAAGGGAGAATGGAGATGGGGTGGTGGTTGGAGAGGCAAATGGGATCAAGGGTGTTTTTTGTTTTTGTTTTTTTAAGATGGCAAAACTAGTTCTTTTCTGCCTCACAATACAAGCAAGCTTTAGAGAAGAGTGAGAAGTTAAGGAAAGGAATAAGGGAGGGGATGAATGGGCTCCAGGGAGATCAGGAGATGAGATGGGGTCACTGGGCCAGGTGGAGGGATTTGAGGAGGGAAGAGCAAATGAGAATCTTCTGCATCTGTGACAAGGGAGAAGGAGGAGAGTTGTAGGAGAGGAAGGGAAGCTGAATCGAAGGGAAGGGGAGAGGTCAGATCGTATTCTGTCAATTTTCTTTAGAAGAAATCAGCAAGATCGTATGCAGAGTCTGATTTGGAAGCAGGAGAAGGGAAAGATTTTGAGGAATGAGTCAAAGGTGGCTGAAATTGTGGTTTTGGGATTCAGTTAATTTGGAGAAGTAGATTGTTCAGCTGGAGAGATGTCAGAAGTGAAGGAGGACAGGAGAACAAATACCTGGTAGAGGAAGTCAGCTTGACCACAAGATATCTGTCAGAGACACTGCAGTGCAAGAATAGGAATAGGGGAAGATGAGCAAGGGCTGGAGTTGGAAGGGCGGACCTTCCAACCGCATTTAGGGGTAAAACAGCTGAGTGTAGGATATGAAACATGGAGAGAATAAAAAACCATATCAGTGGAAGAGAGGTCAGGGATGACAAGAAGTTATCAATGCTGAATGATGTGGGAGGGTGTTGATGAGCACTGCTGGAAGAGATTATGTAGTGGTCAGAGAGGAAGATCTCAGCTATTGAGAGAGCAGTACTTGGTGAAAACCAAGTCAAGGGAATTTTTGGTGAGTGGGAGAATTGAACCTGATTAAACAAAGAGGGTGAGGAAATCCTTAAATATATCAGAAACTGGAACCCTGCATGTGAATCTGTGGATACGCTAGTTTATCAGGGGCTAAAATGAAGGATGATAAGAACATTGCAGAGAAACTAAGTGATTTCTTTGCATCAGGTCTAATTCAGAAGATTTTGGAGAAATACCTACTTTTTCCAGTGAATTAAGGAGGAAGTGTTGGGAAAAAAATTCATAAATTAAATGGCAATAAGACTGGATGGCATATATCCAAAAGTTCTTGAAGGAGCTTCAAAATGAAGAGCCTGAGCTGCTAACATACATTTGTAATTGCTCATCAAAATTGCTTACTAACCAGGGGACTGGAGGGTGAAAATGTTTTACATATCTTTTTTAAAAGGGTCTCGGATAATCTGTGAATTACCAAAGTAAGCCTTACTTCAGTATGAGGTAAACTTGTTGAAATGACAATTAAAAAATATATAAAATATATAGATGAACATATGTTATTCTCCTTATCAGCAAAGCATTTCTAATCATAACAATAAAACTTGTGTCAGATACCTAAAACTAAGATCAGCTGTCCAAACATTCCTTCTATTTTCACAGTATATTCACTTCTTATCACATCCTCCCATACTGATTAGCAGAGCTGCAGCACGGCCTTGCCTTTCAGGGCCACAGATTACTTCTAGCTGTGTTACTTCAGCAGGCAGCTGTTGAACACACAAGATGGCTGACTTCATTACTGTCAATTTCTAGGATAAACGCAGGTATGTCAATTCAGGGAATACACCCTCTGGCAAAATGTAACATCAAATTGGCATGTAACATGCTCCTTGTACACTTGGAGGACTTTGTTTTGGGAATTTGACAGGAACCCATTAGAAACACAGACACTCATCATACCTGGCTAGGAGTATTTTGTCACAAGCTTTCAGTCTTGGACATATAAGAGTACACTGAACATTCTGGGGTAAGGGATGACATTTAAGCTGTTTGCTATCACTATCTTGTGGTAATACTCTTTGCAGGAAAGTCATTGAAAGGGCTAGTTAGAATTGGTATATATGGGAGGATGTGGGGAACCTCTCGTCTTTGTGTATTTAACAAGAGCTTGACATTAGGGGCTGCTGGAAATGGTAGGAGCTGAATTCTCAGTACAAGTGTGTGGATTGGTGGGGCAAGGACTTTTATGTATAGATATTCATTCGTGTTTGTGGCTGATAGTGTTTATGATGCTCTGGTCTGGTGTTCCAGGCTGAGACTGATAGCTCCCAAATTGCTGGCAAACAGGAAAGAGGGTTAAGTGAAGTCCTTTCCCAACAGTAAGCTAACTTTGGAATGGACTCCCAACCAGTCACTGTTTGTTTATTTCAGTTTCTACAAATTATTTAATAACATCCTGGATTATGACTTTACATGTTTTGTAAAACATTTAGTATTTTAATACATTTTACTAGCTCACTTTATTGGTACAAAATTGTTCATAAGTTATAAGATTCTCTTTCAATTTTTTTCATAAAGTGAAAATCAAAATGGAATGAAATTAAAAAGGCTTGGTTGGCTGAAGTACCATGAGATAAAATTAAAACTTTCCATAGCATAAATCCTTCTTCATAATTTAAATTTCTAAATTAGTATGATCAGTCATGGGTAATGGAATATGCTTATGGAATTTATTGCGCATTCAGATACATTATTTTTGTGTTTGAAAATGGAATTTCTATTTCATTATATAAGCCTCACAATAGTTCAGTCTAGTAGGTGGTTTGTTGTTTAATGCTGGTGCTAGATGATTTTTTCCCCACAACTGTTCTTTACATTAGAAATATATTCAGTTAGTTTTTTTAATCCATAAGATGAAAGTTTGTTTTAACAGATTGTTGCTAATTAGTGCTGAAGGGCTGTTGAAGTTAACTCTGTAATTGCAAAATTAAATAATCTTTTCTTATTGGTCATGATGTAGATATTCCACTTTGGCACAATGGAGATGTAGAAAGAGGTGGTCCAAATGGTGCTGATTTTTTTAACATATTAATTTTACAACAAAGTTTGAAAGAAGAGCAAGTTTTTTGGCATTCTGCTGAAATAGATATTGAAGCAATAGGGTAAAAGATGCAGTGGGAGTCTTAGGCTTAGAATCTATCTTTTTTTTTTCTTTTGCTTGTTTTTCTGCTGCTCAAAATTTGTCTAAACAAGATTTTTTGAATTCACTGTAAATATAAAACATACAAATATATTAAAATTACATTCATGTTAGAGAGAGAGACTGATCTTGTTAGAGCTGCCAGGATGTTTCTTTCATTTTAGAAATAAAACTAATTGTCAGCTATCTCTGTTTCTGTGAGGAATACATCTGCTGTTCAAAACCCTGCTCGCAAGTCTGACAGACCATCTGATGAAATTTGACTTTGTGATGGTTTTGTTTAGTAACTTAATGGTAAAAGAAAACAAAAAGATGCATTTTTGGTTTTTCTCAAAGCATTTTAGCTGTCAAATCTGATCACCATTAAATTGAAAACTAGCTAAACTGATATAGGTATGAGTGTTAGTTCATTTCAGCCTGCTGGACGACCCCATGAATTAATTTTTTTTATTTAGTACATTAGTTGTGAACAGATATAACATGTCAGGAGGAAAGTAAAGAGAAAGGGTAGAATGACAAAATAGGAAGAGAGGGAGAAATTGACTAGGAAGAATATTTTTCTTTATATAAAGGATTAGTTACTAATCAAATTTCCATTCTGTATTTACAAGAAAATAAATCCTGTTTTTGTGGGAGTGGAAAGCAAACTGGAAGTTTTGTCTCTTGGTGATTAGGGAAGAATCTTAAATATGCTATTAACATTTCTAGTATTCAATGTCAATATTTGACCCTTTCTGTCATGTCTTGCAATGCCAGATAAAAAAGAGTAGAAAAGAAAAAAGAATAGAATGCCAGATGATAAAGAATAGAAATTATAAAAATAAATGCCCTTCATTTCCACCAAATTTTGGAGAATATCCTATCAGATTAGTTATCTGGTTCATCAATAGTATTCTATGCTTCAAAGAGCTGTGAGCAGTTTCATACTGCAGATCTAATGTATGAGAGAGTGCTTGTGTTATTTTTCCAGATATGGCTTACACAGGCAGTACAGTGATTCAATAAATCTTCTTGGCCCAGAGTTTAATCATTAGTATTTAATGTGATGTGTAACACAGTTTGCCCTGGTCGGTATTGACCAGTCATTTATGATCAGCTTCAAGCTAGCTAAATTGACTTTTCAGTCATATTCCAACATAACATAACATTTTGTAGTGAAGGTAAGTAAGTCCTTTGTATTTTTTTGCCAGGGACAATTGTTCAAATACACTGGGATTCTCTGTGCATTTTGGTGTTAGGACATTTATAGAGCTTCACAAACATTAAATACCTACTACAATTATCTAGTGCGTTTACAACCTGCTGCTCTCTTTGAGCTCAATTTCTAAACCGTTTGTTTTTTGTTTATTTAGCAGAAATCCTTCATCTTTTTTACATCATTAACTTTTATTTGGATGTTTCCTCCTCCTATCCACACAACTCCAAAAAATCTATAGGCCACCCCTGTGTAGTGGGATAGAATCATAGAATATTAGAGTTGGAAGGGACCTCAGAGGTCATCTAGTTCAACCCCCTGCTTAAAGCAGGACTAACCTCAGCTATATCATCCCAGCCAGGGCTTTGTCAAGCCGCAGCTTAAAAACCTCTAAAGATGGAGATTCTACCACCTCCCTAGGTAACCCATTCCAGTGCTTCACCAACCTCCTAGTGAAAAACTTTTTCCTAATGTCCAACCTAGACCTCCCCAACTGCAACTTGAGACCATTGCTCCTTGTTCTGTCATCTGCCACCACCGAGAACAGTCTAGTCCCATCCTCCTTGGAACCCCCTTTCAGGTAGTTAAAGGCTTCTATCAAATCCCCCCTCATTCTTCTCTTTTGCAGACTAAACAAGCCCAGTTTCCTTAGCCTCTCCTCATAAGTCCTGTGCTCCAGCCCCCTAATCATTTTTCTTGCCTTCCTCTGTACTCTCTCCAACTTGACTTCATCCTTTTTGTAGTGGGGGGCCCAAAAGTGGACACAATACTCTAAATGCGGTCTCACCAATGCCGAATAGAGGGGAATAATCACTTCCCGCGACCTGCTGGCAATGCTCCTCCTAATGCAGCCCAATATGCTATTAGCCTTCTTGACAACCAGGGCACACTGCTGACTCATATCCAGCTTTTTATCCACTGTTACCCCCAGGTCCTTTTCTGCAGAACTGCTGCCTAGCTTGTCGGTCCCCAGTCTATAGCTGTGCATGGGATTCTTCCTTCCTAAGTGGAGGACTCGTTCTCTATCCATTTTATAGTCCATTCATCCAACCCATACTACTTTAACTTGCTGATAAGAATACTGTGAGAGACAGTATCAAAAGCTTTGCTAAAGTCAAGGTATATCACGTCCACCGCCTTCCCTACATCCACAGAGCCAGTCACCTCATCATAGAAAGCAATCAGGTTGGTCAGGTATGACTTTCCTTTGGTGAATCCATGTTGACTGTTCCTGATCACCTTCCTCTCTTCCAAGTGCCTTAAAATGGATTCCTTGAGGACCTGCTCCATGATTTTTCCAGGGATTGAAGTGAGGCTGACTGGTCTGTAGTTCCCTGGATCCTCTTTCCTCCCTTTTTTGAAGATGGGCACTATATTTGCTTTTTTCCAGTCCTCAGGGACCTCCCCCTGTTGCCACGAGCTTTCAAAGATAATAGCCAATGGCTCTGAAATCACCTCAGCCAACTCCCTTAGCACCCTTGGGTGCATTGCATCCGGCCCCATGGACTTATGTATGTCCAATCATTCTAAATAGTCTTGGACCTGTTCCTTCAGCACTGCGGGATGTTCGCCTCCTTCCCATTCTGTGCCACCCAGTGAAGCAGTCTGGGAGCTGATCTTTTTGTGAAGAGAGAGGCAAAAAAGGCATTGAGTACCTCAGCTTTCTCCACATCCTCTGTCACTAGGTTGCCTCCCTCATTCTCTAAGGGGCCCACACTTTCCCTAATCTTCCTCTGATGAGGTGCTTAGTATCAGCTCCCATGATGGACTCTAAACTTCCAGGATTTAACCCCTGTCCTCACCTGCAATGCTCAGCTCTTGGTCATTGAGCATAGCTGATGTCTGTTTTTGTTTCAGGGAGAGCTGCATTCCTGATAAGTATTTGGTGCATAAATCTTTCTCATCTGAGACTCATAAGTTGAGGGACATGTGGCTAATACTCTAGCTGAAGCAATCTATCTGTGTCATCTCAGACCCAGAGGAGACATCCACCTCTAAACCCAGCAGTGTTAGCAAATGCCCCACTCTGAGGAAAGCAGGGAAAGAAAACTTTGGTTGAAATTGGCGCCAGTCGCATACGTGCTGAATAGTTTGGCACTGGGGCTATCAACCCAGCTGACTGACCATCTTGGCCCCAAGACTAACCTGGCTCCCTCATCATAGGCAAAGTCATCAGAGCCGATGCCCCAACACATGGCCAAAGCCAAGCGGAAACCAGATATGACTCCAAACAGACACATCACCCAATAGAGAGGGGAAGAGATATCACTCCTCCAAAGATAGGGCATCCAAGAACTTTGCTAAAGGAGTGGGATTAAGTGATCTGATACTGCTGGCAACAATACTGGCACAGACACCAGTTAGAGGCCCAGTACCCACCAAGAACCATTGGAATTTTCTCCAGGAACATGAATAGTTGTATAATGCTGAGACTGGAGCCAATACATTACCCCTTGGCACCACCATTCAAGGAATATGTTACTCCATGTCACTGTTATCAGACTATGTATTCTTTTCCATATTGAACAGGGATGCCTCTCCGTTACCCTTTTTGGAAGTGACCTCAGAGCTGATAGGAGAGACCCACCTCATAGGATACCAATCCAGCACAGGTGTGAGTGACAATGGGCTGATGAGATGCAACTTGGCCATTACCCAGTCGACATACCACCTTGGCTATATAGACATTAGGGGAAACCATTGGCTCCTCTATACAGTAGGAGGTCTCCTTCCTGCAGATTCAGAAAAAGAAAGAGATCAAGTTCCCTTGTGGCATCACTACAGAGACCACTGACATTGGAGCCAGAGGCCAGGCAAATTGTACTTGGCAAATACAAGAGTTAGGGCCAGAACAGCAGCAACCCCAGTCTCCACAAAAATAATTGTTTTCAGTCGATGAGGCAGTTGGACCAACCCCTGCCTTGGTAGATGTTGATTTTAAGACCTTCCAGGTGTTGCTTAGGCACAATGTGGAGGCCCTGGTATAGAAATGATGGTTATACAGGAGAGATCTCATAAACTCCTTGACATCCTGACTATATCAGCTCCTGCCAAGATTGCTGTCCCCATCAATGAGGACATTTCTGAGCCAGACAAAGGTCTCTGGCAAACTCCAGCCACTATTCAGCCCACATCCAAACAGATGGAGAAGCATTATCAGATGCTCCTGAAAAATGTTGAGCACTGTTACTCCCACTGAAACCTGGGATCATTAGTAGTCACAGTGTTACAGAATAATCTAAGTTATTGAAAGGTACACCGAAAGACAAGAACCCCAAAAAGTTAGTTGGATCAGAGGCAATGGGTGTGTCATTGCTCACAGGGCAGATTATCAACAATGGAAATGATGTTAGTACCAGAGGAGGTGCTCTTTGTCTGCCTTCTCTGTTACACACACTACCCCCTTGGCAAAACAGCAATGTTGGGAGAAGCATCAGAGCTGATCAGGAGTAAGCAATTACCTTTGGGAGCGGTGTTGATCCATTCTATTGGGCTTAATTTGATATCACCTTGGACAAATGGGAATTAGACATAATCACCCATGGTTATCCCTTCACTTCCATACTCTACTCACCCCCCTTCTCTGACCCACTTTGGGGACCCTTCTCATGAAAATCTATTACAAGAATTGGCCTGTTTGCTTCACTTAAGTGTCATAAATTAAATTCCATAGGAGTATAGAAGAAGACGGTTTTACTTCATGTGCCGCCTCATACTGTAGAAGAAAGGGGGGGAGGGGGTCTTCACCCTATCCTAGACCTGAGAAGACTAAACAAACATATGTGCTGCCTCAGGTTCAGGATGGTTAATGGTTCATCATTTAATCTCTTTAGTCTCGAGACCAGTTCATGGCTCTCAATTTAAGATGCATACTTATTCATAGCTATCCACCTGGTTCACAGGAAGTATCTTTGATTTACAATAGGATCAAATCACTATCAGTACAAGGTACTGCCATTCAGACTCTCCATGGCACCCATCTCATGAAATGTCTTGCGGTGCTGGCAGACCGCTTGAGAAGGCAGGGCACCCATACCGACCCCTATTTGGACAATTGACTGATCAGAGGCATATCACAGTGGGAGCCATCAGTGAGCTAGGAATATGATGTTCACCTGGTTGGGCCTTTTGTCACTTACTCTGTGTCAGACCAGAGAGTCCATAAGAGCCCTGATCAATTCCAGATGGACAGATTGCAGTCACTGTGAGGACTTTAACTCCAGATGACATCAGGACCAATATGACAATACAAATGTGCCGCACAGTTTAGGCCATATGTTAGTATGTATATACGTGATCTTGCTTGCTAGATTTCACTTGTGGCCCCTTCGACTCTGGCTGAGGTCAGTCTGTTTGCCAGCAAGAAGGTCATAGTACCTCATGTCACTGCAGAATTAGTTTAATGGTTAGAATCCACACACAGACAGACAGGTGTCCACTTTTCAGTCCCTTTCCAGACAAAGACACTAATCATGAATGTGACAAGGACAGGTTGGGAATTTCACCTGGACTATATAGAGATCCAAGGAACTTGGTCCCTGAGTAGCATAGGGCTACATGTAAACTTCCTAGAACTGGCTTGCAAGATGTTTCTTCCTGTCCTTCAAAATTTAATAATGCAGATCTTCACAGGCAATGCAACAGCCATGCACTATATAAAGGAGCAAGGAGGTGCCTGCTTCTCAGCCCTCTGCCTGGGAGCCATTGACTTCTGGAGTTAGTGCCATCAGAATAGTGTAACACCAATGGCCCTTCATCTCCTGGGAGTTAGTAACAATTTAGCAGACTTCCTGAGCAGATAGTCAGTGACCAATCATGAATGATGTATCAGATCCATTGCAGATATTGTATTCCATCAGTGGGGATTCCCAATGATAGACTTGTTTGCTTCCAAGGACCATGCAAAATGTCAAAACTTTTGTTCCAGGGGAGACCTGAGTCCAGTTTGACTGTAGTATGGCTTCATTCTACAGTGGAACAGAAGCTTGTTTGAACGCCTTTCACATAAGTCTCTTGATTCCCAAGATCAGTGGAGACACAGCCATGATCATTCTGGTGGCCCATAATGGCCGAGGCATTTCTGGTTGACAGATTTACTATAGATGTCCATACAGTCTCTAATCCAGCAACCCAGCTTCCTGGATTGATCTCACACAACCACAGTCACGTACTCCACATAGACAGTCCCTATAGAAAGAGGTACAGGGAGGTTCAAGCCATAAACACTTGGCGTTCTCTCACTCTTCTGACTAAGCAATAAGAACTAGGAAGGTGGTCTTCAGAATGAGGTGTATAAGGAGTATTTAGAGAAGCTCAGGAGGACTATACTGAGTTCCTAGATACGAGTGGGTTCTCTGACTGGTGAATAAGTGTGTAATACTCTTTCCAAGGCACTTTGATATCATTGGGTGAGAGGATTGAGTAGGTTGGTGACAAGCTGAAATCATTGTGATATGAACTCCAATAGAGCTAAGTGAAAGATTGGCCTGGTTGAGGTGTAGTAGGTAGTTGATCTTCAGTATTGACACTTGCACTGGATCCAGGCCTTTTTAAGCTGCCCATATCAAGAACCTTTTCCATTCTGAATAGCACATTTTTCTGACAAATGTCTTCCTGCTTTTTTTTTTTTTTTAAAATTAGAACTACCTGGACCTGTAGAGAGCAGTTTCTATCCGTGGTATTCAGCCACCCAACAGACATGCTATCAGGTGCAGCAACTCTGGACGGTAGTGCTAACACCTCACACAAAATTCATCCCCAAAATGATCTCAGCATTTTATCTGAACAAATCCATCAACTTATTTGTCTTTTTCCAAAACCATGCTTTGTATTGGGAGAAAAGAAATTACATACATTTGATATATCCAGAACTCTGCTTTATTATATTGACAGGATTAAACCATTCAGAGTGTGAACATATCTATTTCTGGTTGTAACTGTATGTTCAAAATGTGAATCTATCTAAAAAAAAAATTAAAAATAGATGCCACAATGCATCTCCTTGTGTTACGAAATGGCTGGTGTACCTCTTCTGCCAAACATCAGCTCATTCCAACAGAGATAAGAGGCTTCTTCCTTCTGCTTCAAATATGTTAGAGATTTGCAAGATGACAATGTGCAGTGACCCACTGATGTCTGTCAAACATTATGCCTCAGATTTAGCAGCTAGGTCAGATGTCAAATTTGGAAAACCAGTAACATAATCAATGTTCAACGGATGCAGCTGAAACTCCTCGTCTGCACCATCCTGAAGAGGATCCTACTTGTCAATAACAGTGGGATTCACGCTGACGTATAAAGAAAGAGTGATTACTTACTCTTCAGTAACTGTGGTTCTTTGAGATGTGGTACCCATACCACAACCCATCCTTCATCCTTCCTTTGGAGTTCTCAGCTACTGGGGGCTTCAAACTATGAGGAACCTAAGTGAGAGGCATGGCTGCTGTGCCCTGTATGCCCTCTCACAGGAGTAAAAGGAAGCACAGGCTGTGTGCACAGCCCCAGCAGGTGTTGCTTTTAAAAAAAAAAAAATCTGATCTCATGTACATTGAGTGCATGTGAACATATAGGTTGGGATTCATACTGACTACAACATCTTGAAGAGTGACAGTTACTGAAAGGTAAGAGAGCTTCTCTCTTCGAGTGATTGCTCATATCCATTCCATTATAGGTGTGTGCGCACCCCATGCACAGATTCCCGGAACTTTTTTCCCTTAGCTAGCTCCGTAGGGTCGGCTCAGGCGCCCCCTGGAGTACCGCGCTCATGCCGCGGTACATAGGGCGCTGCCGACCCTGCGGCCCCTCAGTTCCTTCTTTCCGCCTGTGATGGTTACTGTCTCTTGCAAACATCGCAAGTAGCATCCCTTAGTTCTATAGCTTTGTTATTGTTTTCATAGTGATTAGGTAGTTAAGTACGTGTAGATAGTGCCCTTAGGGGCTAGAGCTGAGCCATGCCTGGCTCCACCGGCTTTAAAGCCTGCACTGCGTGTGCAAAATCCTTCCCCGTGAGTGACCCTCATGACCGTTGCCTCTGATGCCTCGGGGAGCAACATAGGAAGGATAAATGTAGAATCTGTAGGTCCTTCAAGCCCCGAACCCAAAAGGAGAGGGACGCAAGACTGAAGGTGATTCTGATTGAGTCTGCTCTTCGTCCAGACTCCTAGCCGTCGCGTTCTCCAGCGGCACTGAGCGTCTCCTCGGTGCGGAGCGCTGCACTGGCACTGACGTCGGCACTGAGGAAAAAGAAGCGGCCAGAGGCCGCACACATGGACTCCCCCTTGCTACAGGGACAGCAGGGGGTACAGCGGGAGATGCCCCAGCCACGTGCCGTGGAGAGTACTCCGGCACCGGCATCTCCACGTAGGGAGCCTCCCCCGACTCCTCGGGGTGGGGGAGTGCCCCTGCAAGGGCCGTCGATGCCGGAGGTGATCGCTGCGGCACGCGCCCTCATGGCCTGCCCATGCCTCCGTCCCCCCCTCGGCCGAGGTTTCCGGGACTGGTGTCTCAGGGTAAACCCACATTGGGTTGCCCCGATGGGTGGAGGAGACGGGAATTGAGGTCTCCCCCCAGATGGTCGAGGAGGGTCGAGGGTGCGGGCTCCCCTCCCAGCTCCGACTCCGAGTTGTCAAGCTCCTCGACATCGTGGCACCAAGGGCTGTCGAGAGGCAAACGCTTGAGGCGAAGGCGTTACAGTTCCGCCTCAAACAGGGACCTTAGTTTGGTCTCAGGTACCCCGGTGCGGAGCCCAGCTCGACATCGGTCTCCAACGCTGCCCGCCTCAGCACCGAGCGTCGCGCTCAAGATCAGCATCGCGACAGCATAGGTGTCACCGCTCCCGCTCCAGATCCGGGAAGGATCGCCGTAAGTCCTCCAGACGGAGGAGGCGCTCCACTTACAGCTCCTCCAGCAGCTCCTCCCCGCGTCGGCATTGCAGACGCCGGCACCGGAGGTCGTCGTCCCCCCCGGAGCCGCTCCCCTTCCAGGACCTACAAGCACAGGTCAAGCGGCTTGGGGTTCAAGGGACGACGCCTGGATGTAACTCAGCAGGCTCCTACGCCTGCACCTGCTTAGCCCCAAGGCCCCTGGCAATGGCCATATTGGGGTCCATGGGGTACCCAGATGGGCCAAGGGACCACCTCTGTTCACTCCTCGGTGGCCCAACCAGTGCCCCCACTAACCTGTACACAGGAGAGCCACCCCTCGGAGGAAGGGTCTGACCCAGAGGAAGGCCCTTCCACAGTCGTCGTCCTCCTCTCCCGATGAGGCGGCAGCCAGGGATCATAGGGCCCCCCTCTTTGACTTCCGGGCTCACCAGGAGCTTCTGAGGAGAGTGGCTGACAGTCTGGGCTTAGAAATTAAAGAATTGTCAGAGGAGGAGGACCCCCTCTTCGGGGTCTCTGAGACAGCAGGCCCATTGCGACTGTCCCTTCCCATTCATGAGAGGGTTATGAAGATAGCCAAGACCCTCTGGCAAACCCCCTCCTCAGTGGCCCCCACTTCAAAGGGCGCTGAACGCAAATACTATATGCCTAAGGAGGGGTTTGAATTCCTCTATATACACCCCGCCCCAGGTTTGCTCTTAGTGGATGCAGTGAACCAACGGGACCGCCAGGGTGGCCAGGGTAACACCCCTAAAGATAAGGACAGCAAGAAGCTGGACCTTTTTGGGCGCAAAATGTATTCTACTGCTGCCCTGTGGCTGAGGGTGGCGAACCATCAGGCCCTAATGGGGAAATACAATTTAAACTTGTGGTCATCTCTACAAAGGTTCTCCTCGGGGTTGCCCCCGGACCAGGCTGCAGACTTTGCCACTGTGTCGCAGGAGGGTGTGGCGGTGGCCAAGGTGGCACTTCAGTCGGCCAGTGACGCAGCGGATGCTAGCTTTGGTCATCGTCATGCGCCGCTGCTCCTGGCTCCAAGCTTCTGGTCTGTCACAGGAGGTCCAACAGTCAAATCAGGACCTCCCCTTTGATTACACCGGCCTCTTCTCCGAAAGGACGGACGAAAAGCTCCACATCCTAAAGGACTCACGGGCCATCCTTAGATCCCTAGGACTATACAGCCCCCAGGCCTCGAGGCGCCAGACCTGCCCTCAGGCCCAGAGGCAACCACAACCTCCACCAAGGCTGCCACCCAGACCCGCTCAGCCCAGGAGGGGTTGGGATCACTACTGGGTGCCCAACCGGGCCCCCTGCGGGGTCCCAGCAAGGCCGAAACAAAGGCAATGCGCCCAATAAAAGGTTTTGACGGGGTGCACGAGGGTGGCACTCCTCCTTCCCCACTGGATCATTCCAAATAAATCTCCCACAGGCTTCGGCCATACCACGCCGAATGGGAAGCTATTACTATGGACCAGTGGATCCTTGGCATAATCCTCAAGGGCTATGCCTTACAGTTTATGGCCTTCCCACCCAACTTTCCTCCTACTCAGTCCCTCTTCAGGGACCTCTCTCACGACCAACTCCTCATGCAGGAGATCAACTCCCTCCTCTCACTCGGTGCGGTGGAGGAGGTTCCTCCACAGGAACAGGGAAGGGAACTCTACTCAAGGTACTTCCTAATCCCCAAGGCCAAGGGGGACCTGAGGCCAATTCTGGACCTCCTCCGTCTAAACAAGTTTCTCAGGCGCACCAGGTTTCATATGGTTTCCCTAGCCTCCATCATTCCTGCCCTAGATCCAGGGGACTGGTATGTTGCCTTCGACCTGAAGGACGCGTACTTTCATATCACTATCCTTCCAGGTCACAGAAAGTTCTTAAGGTTTATGGTAGCTGGATGCCACTACCAGTTTGCAGCCCTACCCTTTGGCCTTTCGTCCGCGCCAAGGGTGTTTACAAAATGCATGGCAGTGGTAGCGGCCCACCTGCGCCGCAGAGGGGTCCAGATATTCCCCTACTTGGACGACTGGCTGATCTGGGGCAAGTCCAGGGCCCATGTGAGGAACAGCCTGGCTCTTATCTGCGCCACATGCACCAGACTGGGGCTGCTCATCAACGAGCAGAAGTCTACCCTCACCCTGGTGCAGCGCATAGAGTTTATAGGGGCCACCTTGGATGCCACACAAGCCAGAGCCTTCCTCCCTCAGACTCGGTTCGAGACCATGATCGCCATAATCAGCGATCTGCACAGGTCCCCCATGACGACAGCCAGGCACTGCCTTCAGCTGTTGGGACACATGGCGGCATGTACTTATGTGGTCAGGCTGGCTCGCCTCAAGCTCAGGCCTCTCCAAGGGTGGCTGGCCTCAGTCTATGCACCGGCCAGACACCGACTGAACAAGGTGGTCACAGTTCCTGCCCAGGTACTGTCCTCCCTGGACTGGTGGAAGGACCCCGGGGAGGTTCTGAGGGGCGTTCCCTTCAGAGACTTGGCCCCCTCAGTGACTCTGATAACGGACGTCTCAGACAAGGGTTGGGGGGCCCACATCAGCAAGGACCTGAGCACCCAGGGACTATGGTCACCAGACGAGAGGGCTCTCCATATAAATGTCAGAGAGCTCAGGGCAGACCACTTGGCCTGCAAGGTCTTCATCAAATTCCTGAGGGTCAGGATGGTTCAGGTCCTTACAGACAACACAGCGGCCATGTTTTATATAAACAGATAGGGGGGAGCGTGCTCCTCAGCTCTTTGCCAGGAGGCTACCCATCTTTAGGACTTGGCCATGAGACATGATTTTCACATATCTGCATCTCACCTCCCGGGGGTCATGAACAACGAGGCGGACCGCCTCAGCAGGTCGTTCTTACCCCGCCACGACTGGTCACTACACCCGGAGGTGGTGACTTTGATCTTCCGGAAGTGGGGGGTTCCCCAACTGGACCTGTTCACGTCGTTCTGGAACAGGAAGTGCCCAAGGTTCTGCTCGCTCCAAGATCGCGAGCCGGGCTCCCTCTCCGACGCGTTCCTTCTAGACTGGACGGGGACCCTCCTGTATGCATTTCCCCCCATTCCGCTCCTGCCCAAGGTCCTCTTTAAAATCAAGAGGGACAGAGCGGATATGATACTGATTGCGCCAGCTTGGCCGCGGCAGCACTGGTACAGCATCCTGCTCGACCTGTCCATCGAAAAGCCGATCCCGCTCCTGATGCGCTACAAACTGCTCTCACAGGACCAGGGTCGCCTGCTGCACCCGGACCTGGACTCCCTCCACCTGACAGCATGGAGACTCTGTGGCTGACGGAGGGAGAGAGAGTCTGCTCGGCGCAGGTCCAACAGATCCTGCTGGGCAGCAGAAAACTTTCCACTCAGGTTGTGTACCGGGTCAAGTGGAAGCGTTTTACCTGTTGGGCGGAGTCCCAGGGTATCCCACTGTCTGGCTCGCCCATGCAGGCAATTCTGGAGTACCTGCTCCACCTGAAGCTCCAGGGTTTAGCACTGGCTTCCCTGAAGGTGCATCTGGCAGCTGTCTCAGCTTTTCACCAGCCTATGGAGGGGCGTTCCCTGTTCTCCCACCCCATGTCAGTCAGGTTCCTCAAAGGGGTGGAGAGGCTGTACCCCTAGGTCCGTGACCCGGTGCCTCCCTGGGATTTAAACCTGGTCCTCGCCATGTTGACAGGACCCCCCTTCGAGCCCATGGCTACATGCCTGCTGCTTGCCCTCTCTTGGAAGGTAGCCTTCCTGGTGGCCATTACATCAGTTAGGAGGGTCTCCGAGCTCAGAGCTTTAACCTCGGAGCCCCCCTACATGGTCTTTTATAAAGATAAGGTCCAACTGAGGCCCCACCCAGCCTTCCTGCCTAAGGTGGTGTCTCAGTTCCTTTATAACCAGAATATCTTCCTCCCTGTGTTCTTTCCTAAACCACACGGTTTGGAGGAGGAGTGGAGATGGCACTCGCTGGACGTCAGATGAGCCTTGGCCTTCTACATCAAGCGGACGAGGCCATTCTGGAAGTCGACGCAGCTGTTTGTGGCAGTGGCGGACTGGATGAAGGACTCACCTGTCTCCACCCAGCGCATCTCCAACTGGATCACCGCCTGTATTAAAACCTGCTACAAGCGGGCGAAGGTGCCGCTTCCAGGAGCTGTGACAGCGCACTCAACCAGAGCCCAGGCCTCATCTGCAGCCTTCCTGGGAGGAGTGCCCCTGCAGGACATCTGCAGAGCAGCGACCTGGTCATCGGTCCACACCTTCACGTCCCACTACACCGGGGGGGGGGAATGTCCATCCCGCTGGCCCGAAATCATTTGGTCCGGCCTGCGGCGAGCCGTATAAGGCCCGCGAAATCATTTGGTTTGGCCCTGGCGGTGGCGGCGGGGAATTCGGCGGTGGCACAGTTTCATGGCAGCGGAGGCGTTCTGTGGGGGGGGGGGGGGCACTGCCTGCTGCTGAAACCCTGTCGCCCTTTGCCCCTTTTCGGCGGCGGGGGGACTTCGGCGGCGGGCACTGCCCCCCGCCCCCCACGGAACCCCGCCGCTGCCGTGAAACTGCGCCGCCGCCGAATCCTCCCCCGCTGCCAGGGCCACCATCAGGCCCTTGACAGAAAAAAGGTTCCCCACCCCTGCACTATGCCATCGTACAGTAGGCAAGAGAGGACGCGGGATTCGGCAGAGCCGTGCTGATGAGAGCAGCTCACCATTGACTCCTACCCACCTCCAAGGTATGGCTATTTAATCACCTATAATGGAATGGATATGAGCAATCACTCGAAGAGAGAAATCAGGGTTACTTACCAGTAACTGTTGTTCTTCGAGATGTGTTGCTCATATCCATTCCACACCCACCCGCCGTCCCCACTGTCGGAGTCAGCAGAAAGAAGGGACTGAGGGGCCGCAGGGTCGGCGGCGCCCTATGTACCGCGGCATGAGCATGGTACTCCAGGGGGCGCCTGAGCCAACCCTATGGAGCTAGCTAAGGGAAAAAAGTTCCGGGAATCTGTGCATGGGGTGCGCACACACCTATAATGGAATGGATATGAGCAACACATCTCGAAGAACAACAGTTACTGGTAAGTAATCCTGTTATTCTGTAGTGAGAAATTAAAGCTGAGAGATTCTCTTTTGTATTTCTAGGCTTTGTCAGAAGAGGTGAGTTTATAGCTTCTTGTTTTTTGAGTTTACAAAGGTTGGCTCTGTTTAGAACATTGATTTTTAGCTGTTTTGATTCTTAACATATAACAGCAGTTAGAATTGCATTGAAATTCAATGGAAAGATGGGAAAGTGGTTCAGGGAGGGAAGGAAGAGGAGAAGGATAGAAAAAAATAGTGATTTTTAAGGTCTGATTCCACAGTCTATTAGAACTAGAAATAAATTCTGTATGTTACTGGTAAAATTAGATTCCCAGATTTGCAATGAAATTTAGGATTATTTTTAGCCTAAATGATTTTCAAGATATAGGACTTCAAAATGGTCACTGGTCCTTCACTTTAGCAGTGCTCTCTTGGCACTGTTCCAGTTGTCAGCTCACAGTGCTACTGCTTTTGTAACACACTACCAAGTTACGCTTTGCAACCCCAGAAGATTAGGAAAAAAGGAAATTAATGATGTGGCACAACCTCACCAGTTTACATCAAATGAGCCAGCCATTGGAACTTGCTCCGAGATTAACCTTGTGGTTTGCAGAATTAAAGTAACAGTAAATTAAAAGCGGCAAAGAACACATCTTAGAAACCAAAGGATGCTTTAAACCACACTTTCTCTGCTTTACATCTACATGCTTTGATACTTTGTGTATATAGTTTTGTGTTTTACAGCATGGTCATACTAATTTTTATTTTTAAAATTGTATTTTTGTTTGTTATAATCCGAAAAGTTACTTGGTAAAACTGACCTTATGGAGCTGCATGTTTTGAGTCCCAAAGACTTCCAGTTCAAATGTGATTAATTTACAGGTAAATGGTTTTTCTAACAGTAAATGCTGCAAACTCAACTTGAGATCTGAGTCAAGCTGTTATTTTTTTGGCTTGCATATTTTCAAGGAAGATTCTTCAGTCAAAACTTAATAAGCAGTTCTACTGATGGATGATTCAGAATTGAATCCATTTCGCTCTCTCATAGCTTTATTGACTAAAATGCTCAGAGGAGTAAAAAGTAGTAATATATTTTTGTCTGAAAAGTAAATAAATTTGAAGCCAAATAGATATGGGACAGATCTGGTTACCATAATCACAGCAATTTGGAAAGTTATGCAGGTAAACATGTCGTTTATTTTAAAATGTTACAAATATTAAATGTTATGCAGATTGAGATGTTAAAGTTTAGTACTACATCATATACTATTGTTAATCAGAAAATGGTAAAATTTATCTTCAAGAACTTATTTTTCTGGGGGTAAGTATCCTGGTGCATGATCCCCATTTTTAGGGCTCTTCGCTTCCAACATGTAGCAGTGATGAGTTGCTTTGATACTTCTAAATTTTTAAAAACTAATGAGGCTACAATAGTTAGGCATTCTATGCTTATCTCTCAAAAGGGTCTGTGTACTCACACCTTCATTTATGTTTTTCAAAAGTCGTATCTGGGAAAAGGTATTAAATAGAATAGTGGGTTAAAAGGGTGGTGGTAGACAAGTAAAGTGGCAGATGGTATGTAGGGAGGGGTAGAGAAAGTAATGCTGCACGACAAGAAAATTCATGAGAAGCATGATCTTTAATATGTGGGAGGAAAGTCATGGATAGCATGGGAACAATTTGAGTTGAGAAGGAACTGTCAGGTGGCATGTTATCCAGAATATAGGAGGGTAGAGACAGGAGATGGGAAACATGAGATAGAGGTCACATGCACAATACAATGTTTCACCAGTAGAATTGGTGCTAGCATCCAGCTGCTGACATTGCAGTTTTGCTAAAGCACGTGCACAGTTGACTTTGCTGGTTCAGTGTGTCCTTATGGCAAGAGCCTCTATGTGCTAAATATGTACAGCACTGTGAGCAGGCATCCTTGTGTCCCCCATTCCACTGTTCCTCTGTCTTGTGGGATTTTTTTTTTTGCACCGTACGTTGTGGGATAACCGCTCTCCTCTCAGAGAATTATGGAAATTTGAGATCATTTTCCCATAATTCCTTCTCTTCTACCCCATTGTCTTTTTCCACAGTTTTCTAAAATTCACACAGTTCCCTCCATTACATCCCATAATCTGATCTTTCTCACACTTTTCAGTCTCTCCTCCATTTTGCTGTTAGACTCATGAGTGCTGAACAGGTGAGTGGAATTCTTGTTTCTGTTTTAAAGATGGACAGTGATGCCATTTCAGATTTTGGTGGGGGGAGGGCAACTTTTAACCATGATTCCAGGGGCTACTTAGGCAATTGAAAATTCTAAGTTTTTTTCTAAGTAATAAGTTAGAAATTTAGCTGACAAAAGCACTGTACCTAATTCCTATATAAAGAAAAAAATTAAAGCCATATTTTAAGTTTATTTGTAAATTTAGAACAATAAGGCGATAATACAGGAAAATATTCCCAATCCCAAATCTTGACAACACTGATTTAAGCCATTACAAATGAAAGAATGTTAAAAATTTAATGTAGTTGGTAACTACTTATATGCTTTACTTTCTGCATTTCTCTAAGTGTAGACAATGAAAAAAAATCAGTTCTTCTGCTTTTAATTCATTTTCACTTTGTGTCCTAGTAAGTGCTCCAGTGTTTGGATTGCAAACACTGTGCAGGAATCTTGGTCTAAAAACTATTTTTAAAAAGATTTTGTAATCTTTTTTGTAGTCTATGGTTTTATAACTTTGTTTAAAAAAAAAAAAAAAAGGTGCTGGAACTAAGGGTCCTGGGGGTGCAGCACCCCTGAAGTTGTTTCCATTACATACAGGGCCAGCACAGTAGCTGCATGATCTCTAGATTATTCTTAGGCGTGATATTTTTGGAGAGCTTTCTAATCCACCATGAAAGAAATTTTTCAGATTGTGTTGTAACTTGATCTTTCACCACTAACATAAATGAGCTGATGTTAAACTACAGGAGTTAAGATGAACATTTAAAAGTTTGTCAAGGAGGAAAGTAGTATTAGAGAGAAAGTGTGTGAATTAATTAACAAATGAAGGTGGAGAATAAATTAATGATGGCTCAAAAGCAGTTGAGATAGCAAACTTAAAAAAAAAAAAACAAAAAAAATCATTATCTAGTGTGTAATTAAATGATGGATGTTAGCAGCATGGATTTATAATGAACAAATTTTGGCAGCCAAATCTTGCAAACTGTTCAGACTGGCTTGGGTTTATGTGCACTGAAGGTTTTATACAAATAATTATGATAAATAAAAAGGATTAAGTTGGAAGGAGGTTCCTAGCGTGTAGTTGTAAGGATTTGAGAAAATAAACATCAAACTTCAAGGAAATTCACTGAGGTACTCAGGTTTATGAGACTGCCCTCCTCAGAAATATTAAAGAGTAAGTACCAGACGAGCTAAGATTACTTATCAGTTAGAAGAGAAGGACATACAGCACAGCATACACACATCTACAAAATGGCAGCTTGAGGGCACATACAAAGGACCAGCAACTCCTCAGAAAGTATTCTTGGAAAAAGGTTCTAAAAAAGTACAACCCTGGAGAGATTTGGTAAGATTAAGGCATTCACAGCATTTGTGTGTAACAGCCTATGTGGGCCTACCTGGTAACTCAACCAAAGCCCATTGTAAGCAAGACGAAGATTCTCACAAGTGGGATTAAATGGCCACACTGGAGTATTGCCATTCACTAAAAAATTAGAACATTGGGGAAAAAAATGGGGAAGTTTTAAGTGTAATTTAAACAATATTTGTGCTGTGACAGCATTTGCTTATTTCTTCACAGTAGGGAAAGATTCCAGGTGGTCATTCTTCAGTGCTGCTCTTGCAGCCTGAAACTTCCAAAGCTGAGCTGTCTGTGAGGATAATTATCCCCTAAATATGCCTGGGGCAGCAGCCCCCTCCCCCGCCTGAGCAGCCCTGTGTGTACTGGTGTCACAAGGAGCTTCCTCTTGCTTTTTTAAAATGTCAGTGTGAAGGTGAGGGGCAGATCATGATGAAAGCTACAGCATCTTCAGACTAAGCAAAGCACAGAGCCTGCTGAGAGCTTCCTCCCAGCTCAGCGTGTTTGTTTCAAGATTGAAAAAGTGCTGCAGAGGCTCCCAGCTCTGCTATTGACTCTGCCACACCCCTGCATTCCTACTGACTGAGCAAAGACTAGGCCAATGATGGGAGAGGGGAAGAGGAGCAAGGAACGTCATTGCTTCCAGTTCTGACTCCTGGCCAGTGAGGGAAGGGAAGGGAGGAAGACGAGCTGAGCAAGCAACGTCGCTCCCAGCTGTTGATACAAAAATTGGAATAGGGCAAAAGCCATACCCTGCCCTACCTAAATGGCGCTTGTGGAGATGGGGCCTGAATTTTCTGTATTTGCAGCACCTCAACTACCACAGCACCTGGTTGTGTGGCAGTGAAAACGAGAAAGAGCAGATGTGGACAGTGGATGGAACTGGCCAGGTGCTGCATCATTCAATGACCAGCTGCACACAGGAGAGTAGCATTTCTGATCTTGTGAAATAAGCACTGAGTGATAGGACTGGATCCTTATGCAAATCTGAAATGATCAGCAAAGGCTGCAGAACTTTGGGATGCAAAAAAAGGACATTGCTGGACTTGTGTGCCAGGCTTGTAAAAGCCTCCAGGGCACATGCACCAAAATGAGAATTGCTTTGATAGTGGACAAATGGGCAGAACTGGGTGAATAACAGGTTTTTTTGGTTCGCTGGCAAATTGAAAAAATAAAAACATTTAATTTATGGTTGAAATGCAAACATTTTTTTTTTTTGGACATTTTTTGGCTAATGAAAAATTTGAAAAAATTGTAGTTGAAAATAAATTTTGTTTTGTTTTAACCCAAGTAAATATTTTCAGACTTTGTCATTTTGACAAGAACAAAGTGAGAAGAAGATGAAGAACTATATAAACAAAATGAGGAGGAGGTGGTGGTGCTTAGGGTGCCTCCCCTTATAAGCTTCATCTGCCTGATGAAAAGAGAGGATTTAAACTTGAGTCTTCTGCACTGCAGGAGAGTACCCTAGACACTGGGCTATGGGATATTCTGATATGGGACTTTGTCCTAGTCACCAAGTTGCAGAGTCATTCTAACTATCTCTATCTCAATGATTATCCATTATCGTTATGTGTAACTATGAATTGCCATTATAAATGACAGTGGATAGTCATGGGGCCACGAACAGCACCACCACTTTCTCCTCTTCTGGCTTTTTTGTGACTCTATTTTCCTTTCCTTTGCTTTTGTCAAAATGCTGGAAAGTCTAAACACATTTTTTTTGGGTTGAAACAAAACATTTCATTTTGACTTTTTTGATTCAGTTGAAACTCTTTGGTGAACTCAGCTTGAATAGTTTTGGTTGACTTGAAATTGTATTTTTTTTTGTGAATAAACTATTTGTTTGAAACACTTTGCCCAGCTTTACAAATGGATGGTGATTGAGCCGTGGAAGTTTGCAACACCCTCATTGCTCTCGGTCTGTGGGCAATCAATTGGGTGTTGGAAAGCCTACATTGGGGATGGTGTAACACCATTAAATGTGTCTTGCTGCCCATGATTGCGACTCTTGACAGTGTGCATGCAGTGTGGATTTGGCATATTAAACAGATGCTGGAGATGTTTCATGTCCAGGCCAGATCTCAGTGAGCCAAATATTCCTTTTGTTCCTGCTGCATGTTGTACTTTACACACTATATGCCAAGCCAAACAGGGAAGTGTTACCAGCAGGTTGGAGGGGGTAAGTGGAAAAACTGATTCTGAGCAGCCTGACTACCAGACCCTGTCCAGATGCTGTACATCTGAGGGAGGCCTTAAGAGCACAATGAAGAGTCACTGTGCCATAGTCAGCCAGTGCTGATTTTGTTTTATTTTGTACTTAATTACACATTAACTTATTACAAATGTATTAGTTTGTGAATAAATTGTACTTGGCATGTATATTAATTTTAAATGCAATGTTAATATTTTATGAATCTGGTGAGAGGGAACTGATTTGAAGGTTTCGCATGTCTTTTGTAAGACCAAGTCGATAAATCACAATTTGCACAAAATAAAACTTTGAGTAGTAATAAACAACATAAATTCTTCTAAAAAGATTTAAAACCACTAAAAACAAGTGCATGATGCTGCCTGCTTCGGGCTGAATCATAGCTTAGTATAGGTGTAGTCACAGAAGTTCTCCTTATTTTCAGTGGGGGGCATTGGGGAGTGAGAGAGAGAGAGAGAGCGAGCGAGCGTGTGTGCGTCTGTGTGTTTGAGACACTCTAGTCCCAGGAAGAAAGAATTGTCCATGAAATGCAATGATTACTGGAGTGTAAGTCTTTGGATATTTTGCTTCTTAGTGCTTTGGAGCATGAGAGTTTGAGGAGCTGCATGGAGTCTTAGTGCACTTGCCTATGCATCTCTCAGTCCTTCTGCCTTTCCTGAAGCAAGAGCTCTCTGTACTCCCTAGTTTTGTGTGACCTGGCCTCAGAGCTCTTGAGCAGACCAGAAAATGTGTTTGCCCTTGTTTTATTTTTTCCCCCTTATCAAGGGCAGTCTTTCAGCAGGTATGGAGGATAACCCAGCCCAGGCTGCTGATAAACAACCAGACAGATATTGCTAGATTTAAAGGATTGGGAGACAGGAAAAGATAAGTGTCACAACTCCCTGAAATTTTACCAGAAAGATCTTCATAAATATATAAAGTGGTCAGACTCATTACCACTTGCTCAGGACTGTTCAGCATGGTGAGTACATGGCGGTACTTTTCACACCCTCTAGCCCTGAAGCATTAGGGGACCTGGGGAAGTGTAGAGATAATGCAGTAAATACTGCTAAAATTATTACAGGCAGTGATAATTCTGGCTTATATCTTGAGAATGCCAAAGGCCCAGAGACAGTGTCATGAATATACAGCAACTGTGGTATGCTCTGGCCTGCACATAGTCTCCTGGGAGTGCCCCTTTAGTGTGCCAGATCTCCAAAGGTTCACACTCTTCCACAAGAGTAGGCCATGTGGCCTCAGAGACTGAGCCTCAGGGCTCCAGCACTCCTGTTTCTCACTGTGAGCTCTGCCCAGCAAGTCTGACTGAAGGAGACTTTTGTTCAGACTTTTGCCTCCTTCAGTAATCAGTGCACGTCACCTGGTATGTGCAATGACTCCAGGCAGCCTTTTCAAAAGAGTAGGGTTTATTAGTCAATTGGAATATAGCAATGGGAAGTCCTTAGATTAGCACAGAGAAGCAAAGGTTAAGATCAAGTTCAGACTAGCCATAGCTATTATCTCTGTCCATCCTCATCCTACTGCAAAGCCATGCTGAGTTCACATGTTCTGCTTTCTGGAGCCTTCCGCTGTGAAAAATCAGTTGTGCAGTCATTGGAGCTCCCATTGTCTTCCCAGATCCACCACTGATGGGTTGGTTCCAACCAGTCCTTAATGACCCATTCATGTCACCGCATACAGATGACACAAACATCTTTTATCTCTTACAGTGCTCCAGGAGCAGTATTTTAATTCTTCTGCACACTCTGGATAGCAATACCAAACCAAATGAGTCACTGATATGCATAGCATTGATAAAAATATTACAGAAAATTCCCACATTCGTCACTGAAAGCAGCTCTATGTGCCCGGGCCTGTATGCTGCCAGTGTCTTCACAGTGATGGTGTCACCGAAGCTTGTTGCAGAGGCGTGGGAAGGTGTCTTGCCCCAGTGGGAGAAACCAGGCTACTCTTCCTAGACATGTACAGGCAATAATCAAAGAATATTTGCTTGAAAAATTTACTGAAATTGTGCCAGAGGAGAAAAGGATGTCTGGGCCAAAATAAACCAGAAACTGCACAAGTGGAGAAGGGTTGTTGCTGCTGCCTAGCTCAGTGAGCCAAGCCTACCAAATCAGCAACATACCATCCCTACCTTTTTCTGTTGCTGAATCGAAGCACAGTACGCAACTAATTTGTTTTCGACTTGGATTCTCGGTCTGGAAAACCAAAGCACGTATTTAGTCTATAGTTTTATTCATAAAAATCCTGTGGTCAGAATGCTCAGATATTAGATTGCTTATGTGGATTCCTATTTTAATGTTTAGAGATGTGTTTCAGTGTATTTCTTTTTCTATTTGCAATTCATGGATTTATATTTGCATTATTATGTTGCTAGAATTTCTGTCTGCCTGCCAAAAGCATGCATTTGGGAATGTTTTTGGATTGTGAGTAGTACTCTATCATTTTTTTACTCTGCACGTTCTTACAATAAACTTGATACTTCACATGGGCAGGTAACAAACTATATGCTTTTGAATTTGACCACCTTTCTGAAAGGGGGAAGGAGAGGAAACAGAATATGTGAAGGGAAGTTTTGGGGCCTGTGAAGAAAATATATATATTTTTAAATGCATGAATACAACTACCTGAAGTCCCTTCCCCTCTCTGTGGTTTCTGTCTCTAGACTCACCTGGGTTAGATTTGCTGCGTTGCAAAGAACTTCTATCTGCCAGCTTTGCCTCCTCTGTGTCCCCCTCTTCAATAAGCTCCCTATCTCTCTGTGTAGTTCTGGGTTACTTTCTTCTGAATCCTGTGAGATGTCCACTGTTACTCACAGGGTTGTGGTTGGGTCCCCAGTCAATGTGGCATCCAGCTCCACAAAGTAGTGGCGGGGGGCAGCTCCTGACTTTCTTTTGGTCTCCTTTGCCGTTTGGTAGGACTGACAGAGTTCCTTTCCCATTGCCCAACAGAGCTGCTCATCCCTGCCATACACCAACTTCTAAATGGCCTTTGCAATGGCTGAAAAACCATCTTTATTCCTGTGGCAATTCCTTAGCTAGGCTTGAACTGCCCTTTCCCCTTGTGGGCTGAGGAAATCTGTGATTTCTTCGTAAGACTAGATAGCAGCATGAGGCTTGTCTTAACATTTTGAGCTTCAGCTTTACATGGTGCCACAGGGTAGAAAAAGGTGTGCTCTCAAAGGTGGGCTAGCAGGAAGAGAGGCATTTCCAAAACATGCTGGGAATATTAATCTTACACAGAATTCATAAACCGTGTAGACGGATTCCCCAATTCATCACTCTGGCCTACTTTATGTTAAAAGCCAAATGGGATTAAACTCTCTCCCAGCTATAATCAAAAAAGGTGTGGTCTCATGTTCTTAATCATATTAAATGTTGCATTGCTATTTCTATCCAGTTGTCCAGCCTGATCATTGCATTTTACTGATGGAGGAGGGCTGGAGCAACTTCCAGTAACACTGCCTGTCACTGCCCTCATTAGTCAGTCAGATTGCATTAAATCAGGATTTTGTCAAGGTCTATTTGATTAATGTTATGGAGATAACTGTTTGATGTGCATAGAAGGGTTTAATAAAGGTCACTGCCTCAACAGGATACATGCAAGAAAATAACCTATCTATTACAAGAGCCCCTTTAAGTGTTCAGCCCTTCATGCTTTTATTTCGTTGTTGATGTTGAAATTGTCTTCTCCTTTTCCATATTGTCAGTTTTTAGATGAATGAGTGATTTTAGAACTTTAACTTAATGTCTAGAGTAAACAATTCTTAGACTGACACATCTTTGGTACCCAAGAAAGAAAAAACATGAAGGTTGTTTACCTTTAGATAGAGAGGAAATAACTAATTTGTCTTTGGAAAAAGCTAATTATAGTAACTTCTGTTATGGAGAGTTTGATAGGATCCAGTCATAGTTTAAAAAAGAAACAGAAATGAGATATAGATGTCAACATAATTATTGTAAGACACGTATTTATTTCTAATACAATTATATGGTCATAGTTAGAAGAGTTTGTGCCTTTGCTAGAGCAAGAAATACTCCTAAAATGGACTTTTCTTGGATATTAAACTGGTACAAAACTTGAAAGATCACGAGAACACTGCATTTTACTTCAATAATTTGAAATCATTAGGTTTGTATTCATGACAAGGGCCTAATGTCCTTTTGAGTACAAATATTAGTGCTCTGTTTAGCCACGTTAATAGTGTTCTACCAAGGTGAATTGATTTAAATCAAAGCAATTTAAATCATGGATATTAGTAGCGATTTAAATCAGCAAGCCTGAAACATTGATTTAAATAATTTTAATTGGGTTTTGTGTTTGTACTTTTTAGTTTCTTTCCTAAAGAAAGATTGAGTCGCATTGATTAGTAGCCATAAAAATATGTTGATTTGCAACTAAATATTAGCCTATTATAACTTAACTTTTTTTTTTTTTTTTTTTTAAATATTAGATTTTTACTTATGATTTATTTGAAGCTCTGTTTGGATAGAAATTCAAATTCAGTTAAAATGCACAAAGCCAGGTTTTAATTAAACTTATTATTAAATAAAATTACCTTTAATGTGCTGGATTCATAATTTAAAATATTATGGAAACATGTTTTGGATTTAAAACTAACTGATTTATTAAACAAAGTATTTAGAAGTAGTGACTTTTGAAAGTTTCTATGACAATAAATGTCCACACAATTCCAATTTTTGTTTATTTATTTATGGTGGGTTAACAACACATGACAATTCATCTTGCCTGTTAATGTATCTTCTTACATTTTGTATCTCTCTGTGGAAGAAAAATATTTGGGAACTTGCTCTGCTTAATGTGTGTGAGAAGAGTTTTTGATTCATTTACTCATACAAATGCATGGTTGAAACATTCTCTTTGTTTTATTGATAGTATCATAAACGTTATACTGTGCCTATCATTTACTTACATTGAAACCTTTAGGAGTGAGTTAAAATTGGTTATTAGCTATGGTATGCATATATTTTAATTACAGTAGTCTAAAGTAATTGAAGCTGCTTTATTTTTTTCTATTATGTAGAATTTTCTTCAAGAACCAGAATTTTTTTTTGAAAACAGCCATGCCACCTGACCCCCATCTACCATTTACAGTATCATCTCTACCTCATTATGTTGTTTGCTTCAGAGTAGGTTACTGGTGGACTCTACCTATTTTCAGATATTACCAGCTTCCCTGTAGTACAAATTGAGTTTAATCTTGCGATGATTTTAATAATGCATATAACAGTTGCAGCTTCAAAGAACTGGACAAACATTAATACAATTATTTTTAAAACTCTTCTGCTAAAATGCTTCAGTTATTATACAAGAGTTCCCATAAATTGTGTGTGTGTACGTGTATATATAATACAAATGATTAAATACCATCCTTCTAAAACCACCAAGTAGAGAGGGCATGTGTCCTCAAGAAGGGGGCAACAGTAAGAGATGGACACCAAAAGAAATTTAAGATGGGGAAGTGAGAAAAGAAATATCATGGGTTGTTTAATTTAGTGTGGAGATGTATTTATTTTTTAACTCTGATTTAATTAGCTGCAAATGTTAATTTGGACTGGTAGTCAAAAAAAAAAAAACTCATATGAAATGTGTTTGGGAGGAACAAATGGAAATGTAAAGCTCTGTCTTGATTCATGTGGCCTACACACCATGTGGAATATTTCATTTAAAGGAGCCTTATTGGTTAGTGAGGAATAGTAACTAATACATAAGTAACATTTTTTAGTTCACTCTGTTTGCAATCTGCATAATCAAACAGAAAAATGTTAAAATAATATTAAATCATCTGATCTGAGCAAACCAAGCCAAAAAAAAAAAAAAAAAGATGCTCAGTCTTTAATGGCCACTGTGCTGTATGTGAGATTTTTCAGAGTTCCTAAGTGATTTAGAATTACAATTCCTATTGAAAGTCATTTTGGAAAATTGTGGATCACATATTTTAGGCTAAATAACACTTTTTTAGACTGGTGGAATACTGAAGAACAACAGTTTCAGCTCAGAACAGTGTGTCTTAACACTGATTTGCCTTGGTTTTGTTGAGAACTTTATATGGCACACTTCAAACTTGAAGAATATTTTTATAACATTTATAAACTCCTGTAAAAATCTGCTTGGTGACAGAACTTTGGACAGAGCCTTGTAATAGTTCTGTTCAGCATTGCTATAGTTCTATAGACATACTGGATATAAGCATATGATCAGACTTTTATATTCTTGAATTGCAGATATTAAAGGAATTATCTTTTTTCTTTTAAGGAAATGATCATCGACAAGGTAAATGGACAAGTTGTTCCTCGGTACTTGATATATGACATTATTAAATTCAATGTAAGTACCTTTTTAAAATTACTACTTTTTGATTTTGGCTTTTTAGTCACTAACTAAAATTAAGACAGAAATTATGTTTGCATAGTTAAGAGCCAGAAAGCACATTTTGATACTCAAAGTGGTTGGGCAGTGTGCAACCCCGCTGACAGCAGTGAGGAGAAGTGAGATTGAAGGTATCCTGAATCAGGCAAAGTGAAATTGAAAGCAGCCTCAATAATGCTACTTGCTTGGTTAATGGAGACTTGATCTGTTGCAAAGACTATAAAACAGAAGGCTATGTGTTGTTTGAAAACCTCAGCAAATACTGTTCAGAAACTGCTCCTTGCTACAGGAGATATGAACTTGGCTTGGCCATGGTAGTAATACTTTAACATTATTCTGATACAGCTCTGTTTATACATAAACAATATGTTTATAGCTTAGTTGGGACCCTTTCGATATTGAAGGCATTTTTTACAAGCTAAAATATAGCTTATATATAAATGGCAAAAATATTTAGTGTACATGTTACTTTCTGATTCTCTCATAATTTGATTGGGATGGTTACATATGGGTTAAAGAGATAATATCCTTCCAGGCTCACATTAGCAACAATGAGGAAATAACATAACTGAATTGAAAGCTCTACCTATAGTCCTGATTTGGCTGGAACCAAACAGTCCCAGGTAATGCCCTGGTACTGTTTTCACCTATGAGGGTACATCAACAACAGGGATAAAAGATTGAGGGCTGGGCTGGGTCAGCTGATTCAGGCTCGTGGGCTAAAAATCTCTTTATATCTCTTTATAGATGTTTGGGCTTGGGCTGGAGTCCAACCTCTGGGACCCTCCACTCTTGCAATGTTCCAGGGATTGAGCTTTAGCCCAAGCTCGAGCATCTACACAGTGTTTTTTTTCAGCTCCAGTGCAGAAGTCCACTCACCTGGGCCAGCCATGGGTTTTTTATCCCTGTATAGATGTAGCCTGAGAGTCTGTGCAGAGACTGCACTAGGGCACTACATTTGTCTTTATGGTATTGTTGGTCTGGGCATGATCTCTAGGCTGCCAATAGCTGAGCTGGGTTTGTGCTATGATAGTGGCCCCTTGTCCAGGTGGGGGAACAGAGAACGGGAAGGGGGTTAAGCAGCAGTTATATAGCTGTTCTTGAAACACATTGCACCTTGGCTTCCCAGTGACCCCTTCTTCTTACTTCTTTTAGATGTAGGCAGTTGCTTCTCAGTTCTGTGCCCTGCAGTGCTTCTCATAAGCTCATGTGTGTGGAGGCCAGACAGTAGCAGAAATCAGTCCCAAGGACCAGAAAAAGTAGCTGTTGAGTAGAGGGGAGAGGCATAAGGAGAAAGGAGGGGAGAATGGGTAAGCCATTGTGAAGAGCTATGGGAGTAAGTGCAGAGTCATAGCTGTGAAGAAACAATGTGGGTGAGAAGAGAGCAGGGAGTTTTCAAATAAATCAGAGTCTGAAAGACACTAAAGGGTCTTGTCTTAATAGATTTTTTTTCTTTTTCTCTCATGTTCTAAATAAAAATAACCTTAAAATCATTGTAGTGCATACAGAACTATCAATTGGATGGGGTCTATTGGTCCTCAGACCCCCAGTTAATTTGAAGTTATCCTTGGCAAAATGTTTCATATGTTGAAACTTATAAATGAGTGGGTTTTGTGTTGACTGGTTTGTGTTACACTTGTGAAAGAGAAAAATAGTGCTAAGAAAAAGGCCCCAGCAAAACATATTAATGTGTTTAGCAATTTTTGTGAAGTAATATAAATAATTGTATGTAAACAGAATGTAACAAAAATTTCAGTAATGTGGTGTTCACTTACATTTCAGGGAATTTGGGACAATACAATTTTGTTTTAATAGTCCTGTGTATTAGGATATTAACAGTTGATCTGATTCTAAGTCACATGAATGGAGTGTTAATTTATCCTGGTGACATGCAGTCCTCTTCCCAAAACTCCTGCCCCCATCCGCATGCCGACCACCACCACCTACCACGCACAGATGATTGAGGTAGTAGTGGTTGAGGGGATCTGAACATATCTGGATGCATAAAGTGGGAATATTGAAAGAAGATTCAGATTTGTCTTTTATAGAGACATTTGCCCATCTATATTGAGAAAATGAATGAGTGGCAATGTCGGGATCACTGCATTGCTTATTGTGTAAGTGGTCAGTCCTATTGAAACAAAGGAAAGCGTTGATTGAGTTGACATGCATGATGAACACTATAAAAAAAACAAAAACCCAAACCAAACCTGGTTTTTAGTTTCAATTGATAGAAAATGAGATTTATTTGTATAATAAAACAGAAAAATATTCAGGGGTACTGAGAAGTTTTATCCCTGTACTAGCTATTCCTGAAATAGCCATCATGCTTCCTATTAATTATTGATACTAGTGCTTTTGATTCTGAAATATCTTTTGGAGCTCTGTCAAAGTTGACCTGTGGGAGAAAACATTAAATGTTTTAGACACTTTAATTGGTAACACATTGGGCATTTTGAAGTGCGTTAGCATTTGCAAATTATGGGGTGATTCTGCCACACGTAGAATTATTTTCTGTATAGAGGAGTATTCTACGTATCATAGAGCAAGGCCCTAGTCATTGTGAATAAGAGTGGCAGAATCAGGCCCTGTATAGTATAACCAAGGTTTGAGTTAGGACAACAAATCTTGGAGGGGTCATTTTGACAGCTCTGCTTTTAAAAGGAAGAGTGTTTTGTGGGCAAACGTTAATTAGGAATATAATTTTAATAGTTTAAAACCAATGTTTTAATCATTGTAACTTGCTGAATGTAATTCTTAGCATCCCCAGAGACAAGTGGTAGTTTTCTGAAAGTTCTAAAATATTCTAAGTTTTGAAAAAATGTCAAGAGCAAAAGTTGGTTTTATCATATTATGAGCATTGTGTTCTCTTCTCTAAAAAAACCTTTATTTTCTTGTAATGCTCCCTGTTATGTTCCCTTTACCCCATCTATATTCTGTCCTGCAATTTGTGTCTCTCTCACCCCTTTACTGTTGTTTTCCCTACATTCCATGTTTATTCTCCTTCACTCTGTGTAGTCTCTGCCCCTCTCTTATTCTGTGGTCCCTCTGTCACTCATTACTATTGTTTCTTCCTCTCCCATTCCTTCCTTAATGGTCATTTTCCCCCATCGGATCTTGCCAGCCTTTTTTTCCCCCCTTGTTTCTCTCATTATCCCTCTGTTGTTCATATAATTATAACAAAGTGAAGCTTTCTAAAAGCCTGGTCTCTGATTCATTAAATAGAAGGGAATCTTCGGGGTAAGGAAAGACCTATATTGGGGTGATTTGCTCTGATTTAACATGAAGGAACCAGATTGCTGACAATGGAAATGAGTAGGCTTTTAAAAGGGGTTTAGTTGTTGGGAAAGGCAGCACATACTGAACTGCACTTGAGTTGGACTGTAAATGCAGTCAATTTCTTTGGATGCACTGAGAATCCGAGAGGAATTCATTATGAAGTATTGCACTTTTGGTGTCAAGGACAAACTAAGACAATGTTTATCAGTATGAACACAAGCAGGACTTCAGCTGAAAGAGGCAGTGGCCATACTGTGGAGATTAAAAAGTACAGCTGTCTTTATGCTAATTCTAGAAGTTCTAATTACAGAAATGGGCAAGCTAGAATGTTTGGCTTTGCAAGAAATGATCAGTATAATTTTATTGCTGAGATGTGTGGCATGGAGTAACTAAAATCTAGGAGTCATGGTAAGTCCTCTCTTTATGAAGTACAGGTTAGGTGGGAGGATCTTGGTTACATATCATAGTGGAGTGCCAGGTTGGCTATAGTTAAGGTTGTGTATTGCTTTCTGCTTAAAAAGTGAATATTTTAAGTGCTCTAAAATCCAAGCGCTTACTTGGATTATCTGAAAAATGTTGCCTCTTGGAGGTGTGGTGTAGGGTTGGTATTCCAAATTTGGGATCGAGTGAGGGGTTCCCAAGATACAGCTACTCAAAATCACCTTCTTCTTACTTTTTTGCTTGTGCACACATGAGGCTCAAACTCTGTTTCTACTCCTCAAACTGATCTCAGCCACCTGAAATTTATTTCAGTTAGTGCACTGCACCCACTGCCCCATTGGGAAATAAAGATTGCAAAAGTCAGTAAAGGTAAAGTTTATAAATCCAGGTCAGCACAAGCTAAACTGATGTGTCTAAGTGTGCAATGTGCATGTGCAGCAAGACTAGGACTCTGTTAACTGCTAAAGTGGTCTGTTATCACAGAAGTTGGCTGGCTCAAGGTGAAATGCTGGGTTAATTGAACATGCATGCATTGTGGGTTTGTGCCCTAACAGTAGCAGTTTTCAGAGGATGTGCGTCTTCCTTGCTCGTTATCTGAATTATGTTTTGTCCTGAGATCCTTGTTTAAAAGGGATATTTTAAGGTGCTCTAAAATTCACATGCAAACTTTGATTTTACTTCTGAAGTATTGTCAAGGCAATTGTCATTAATTGAAGAAAGGGAAGATGAGAGACTCTAGTGAGCAGTTAGCTTGATATAGTCACTCACACACATTCTTCATTCTGTTCCTGAACAATGGAACTGAGTGTGATCAGAGAAAAGCAAGTTGCTGCATCATTTGGTCAAGGGGTTCCTCATACATAGCCTCCTAACTTGAGCTGCTTATAACATTTTTCGATTCTTACAACTTTTTTGGGGGTTCAGCGTGTGCGTGCGTGTGTGAGAGAGTGTGTGTGTTGGGGCAGTAAATTGAAGGGAGGAGGTGGGGCGGGACTTGGCAAGGTGCATGGGGGCAGCAGCACCCTTTTGCGAACCTTTATCCTTTACTTCCGTACTCAGGCACACTGTAAGTGATAACTCTTATTAATGTAAATGATCATCCAAATACCATGTTTTTGAAAACTCAGTTTGATAGTTAACATTTTGATGAAGAACGGGGATTCCAAAGAAATAATTTTTCTACAATCCCTGCATAAATAAGGGTTTATTTGTCCTTAAAGGGATTCTTGCTCTCTGGGACCTCAGAAGTGCTAATTGGGCAGAACAATGAAGGGTGGAAAGTTGGGGTCTTTCCCCATTAGTGACATTCTTGGATAGGAATTAAGTGGAACCACCTGTGCCCCGCCTCCCCTCAGTTCCTCTCAGAGGCTCAGTCATAGCTTCAGCAGGGCAAAGGAGAGGTCTCCAGGGCTCTACTTCCTCCACTGTTCCCCAGTGAGAGGAAGAAACCCAGAATTCTCCACCTTGCTCATGCTGCGTCCAGCAGCAGGAGAAGGGGCTCCAGGCTCACTTTTCCCCTTGTTGCTGTTGCTGCTTATAGGGGAAAATGGGAAGTCAGAGCAGTGCAGGAGAGTGTGAAGAAGAAAGGATGGGAGCAGAACTGCAGTGGGAGATGTAGGCTGGGAGGTAGGTCTGCCCCCTAAACTTCTCCATATCCATAGCCCCCCATTTCTGTTCCTTATTCAAAACATGCCTCCAGAATGCTGAGACTGAGATGGGGAGCTGGCAATGAGTGTGTTCATTGTACGGCACTGACATGCTGTGCTAAGGTGGCAATGAGGAACTAAGAACAGGCATGCTTTGTGCATGGCACAAAATATCCAATGCAAATATGGATGAATACCTTGAGAATGGGTATGTTTGGTGCATGACACAATACATGACACTGAGATTGTAGCTTGGAATGGAGAATAGACATTCTAGGAACATGCCCCCATGGGGAGAACTGGGCTGTGGTACATGTGGTATATAGGGATGCTGAGGATTATTTTTTTTTTTTAAAGCAAGGAAATTAAATGCCCCAAAACTTTAACAGACTTAAGTTTGCCCTATGGTGTCTTGTGCCCTTTCACAATGTTGAGTTCAGCTCAAAGCTCTGAAACGTGGATAAAAATTTATTACATTTTTTTTTTTATGAAAGAAGGATTTTAATTTAAATTATTTTTTTATTTAAGTAAAATAAGGTTGATTTTTAAATTTAAACCAATTGAAAATTAAATTTAAATTTATGGAAATGGATGTTAACTTACTATAATATATTAAGATCATTTAAATTAAATTAAAAAAATTCAAGCAATACCTGTTTGCTGCCAAGTTTTAAAGAGAGTCAAACCATGCATTGGTGGAAGTCACTGGCTAAGCACCCGGAACCTGAGTTTGTTGACATGCAAAACCGACTTTTGACAGTATTAACCTCTTCGGCAGATGCAGAGAGAATATTATCTTTGTTTCAGTTTATTTAACTGGTTTGTACAAAAAAACTAGTTGGGAGTTAAAATGCAGGAAAGCTTGTTTTCCTTTTCTAATCTATGAAGAACTAGGTGTGAGAGGATGAGATCTACTAATTCTAAAATCTTGAAAGACATGATGATCAGAAACAATCACTTCAGTTCACTAACTACAGATAATGCAGAGAATGTTTTAATAACTTTAGTTCTTATGTATTCAGCACAGCCTTAACTCTCTGTTAACAAGTTTTTGGATATGTAATAAGAGAATATATAATACTGGTGACTGACACCTGCAGGCTGAATGTAGCCCACAGAGTCTCCAGAATCACTGAACACCAGAATTATTGCTCTCTTTATGAACAATCATGAAGTTTCTGTAGATCTCTTGTAGAGACTGTAATTGTTATGTTGTATTTATTCTTAACACCATTTGTTGTTCAAAGTGCCAACCTGGGATAAACAAAATAAATTTAGTATCTGTTCATAGCTTCGCTCCTGTGCTTAATTTGTAATGAGAGATGTGCCAGAGCTGAAGAAGTTAGGAGCCAGGGCTCAAGCACATTTTTTAGTTTCATAATTGACGCAGAAAGCTGAGAAGTGCTGTGGATCTGAACTGCAAAGACTAGAGGTGCCAGGGCTAAGTACTGTCAAGGCCTGGCACAAATTAAGCACTGCTTCACTCAAATGTCTCAGTGGACTCCAAAAGATCATTTCGCCACACTCACCTGCTTTATTATGAGGCTACGCAGCCACTCATGCAGACGCCTCCACCACTGCCTGTCACTCTTGGGTCACACGGCAGCATGCACTTCCGTCACACCATATGCATACCTTCATATGAGATGCCTTCAACTGTGGCTTCACTTGGTTTACAACCCATAAAAAGACCACCTCAACAAATGGGCTAAGTGAATACTCCTCCTCCAGTACTCACTTTCCTCTTTTGGTGGTGCGACCCATCCAAGGTCATGGCGGGCATCCCCTTTAACTCTTCTGCTCCCCACGCCACTCCCACCACAGATGCTTCTCCGGTAGGTTGGGGCGCTCACATACAGGGCCATACGATGCAAAGTCTCTTGAGTACCAGAGGAGCATGGATGCACATCAACATTAAACAACATGGAACTACGTGTGGTCCAGCGTGCCTTTCACTTTTTCCCTTTGTTCCATCCAGACATGTACAAATTCTCTCTGATAACATGATGGCAGTCATATACATAAACAAACAGGGTGGCCTGCTCACCCATCCTCTGTCAATAATCAGTACAGCTGTGGAACTGGTGCCTACGGAACCACGTCGTAGTCCATGCACCACACCTACCAGGAATGGACAACAGTCTGGCGGACGCCCTCAGCTACTCCTTCCACTGCAACCATGAATGGGAATTGCATGATCTCACTCTCTGGGTCCTATTCCATCAGGAGGGCACACTGCGATGGGATCTCTTCGTGGCACCCACAAACACCAAACTTCCCCTATTCTGCTCCAGAGGGGCCCTCAGGCAAGGCTAACAAGGGGATGCTGTCCTCTTTCCCTGGACATGGGACCTATGATACGCCTTTCCTTCTATTCCATTTCTCCCACAAGTACAAAGTGAGGCAAGAATGGTCAGTCCTCATACTCGTAGCCCCCTTGTGGACCCCATCAGTACTGGTTCACAGATCTCCGCCACCTGTCAGTCTGCTCACCAATCTGCCTTCCCCTCCTCCTGAACCTGCTTATGCAACAACAGGGCCGAATCCGTCACCCCAACCAGGACCTTCTTTACCTCATGGCCTGGTATTTGAATGGGGCTCACGAATAGACAATGCGTGCTCCATGTTGGTACAGGATGTACTTACCCATAGCGATGCCCCACGACCAGGGCATGCCACCAAGCCAAATGATGATGCTTTGTGGAGTGGGCATCACACAACCACCACTCCAGAGCCAGTGTCCATAGCAACTATCCTCTACTATCTGCTCAACCTTCGCCTTTCAGATCTCTCCCACCCCTCCATTCAAGTCCATCTGGCAGCTGTCAGTGCATTCCTCCCACTTGTGGAGGATTTCTCTGTCTTCAGCCGTCCAACCACGGCTTGATTCCTTCTTGGTCTCCTTAACACCTTTCCCATAGTTAAAAGACCTATCCTATGTGGGACCTCAACTGTGTCCTCTCAGCCCTCACCAAACCACCCTTTGAGCCTCTTGCCACTTGCTTGCGCACCCTCTTAAGCATGAAGATGATCTTCTTAGTAGCCATCTCCTCCACCCAAAGGGTCAGCAAACTAGCAGCCATGATGGCAGAATTGCCCTTCACAATGTTTAATAAGGATAAAGTCTCCCTACGGCTCCACCCTAAGTTTCTCCCTAAGGTAGCCCCACTGTTCTACCTCAATCAGGTCATACATCCCCTCCACCTTTTACCTGAAACCACATACTTCCGCCAGGGCACATACCCTACACTCCTTTGACATCCACCACAAGCTAGCCTTTTACCTCAATTACACGTGCACTTTCCAAACCTCGCCCAGACTTTCTCACCATAGAGGACCACTGCAGAGGTCGCACCCTCTTTTCCCAACGCATCTCCAAATGGATTGCCTGCTGCATCAGAGTGTTATTCTCCTACCACTTGTCATCATGGCACACTCTACCAGAGCTCAGGCCTCCACATTGGCACTACTTGCAGACATCCCATGACAGGACATTTGTAAGGCGGGGGCGTGGTCCTCCATCTACACTTTCCCTGCTCATCACACCTCATTACGTCCTAGTTGGCAGCTGAAGATGCAGCAGTCGGCTGCGCAGTCCTAGGAACATACCTATACTGAGCCCTTGCTCTTGCCTCCAAACTGAATGCTGCTAACTATGCTACCCATATATGGAATCCACATAGGGGCCAGCACACAAGAAAAGGAGGTTACTTGAGAGGTGTGGTCCCTATCTGGATTCCAATCCCTCCCTCCAGCCCCTCTGCTACAGGCTCTAAACCTGTTGGTAAGAGGGAACTGAGGGGGCGTTGACCTATGCAGCCATACAAGACCTCAGGCGCACCACGTGGATTATGTATGGTGCGTGAGTCGACAGAGACTGCTTCAAACCTTCTGGCTTTGGCGCATGGCACGCATGTGCACCCACATATAGAATCCAGATAGGGACCACACCTCTCAAAGAACCATCAGTTACAGTAAGTAACCTCCTTTTTCAGTAGCTCCCTCCGGCTGGTGGTAGCATTGCAGACAGGTTGAAAGATCAGGTGTTATCCATCCAAAGACTTTCTAAATAGTTATCTAATTATATTAAATCAGACAATGAGGATTAGAGCCACCCATGCAGGTTAGATACTGTTCTACCATGCGTCTGGCATGTTCTGTGGCTTCGCTGAGACACATACTAATTTCAGAAATTTGCAGGGTGGGTACATGGGGATCAGTCCATGCTTTCACACAGCACTTTTCTTAATTGAGGCTTCAAGATCTGACATCTGCTTTAACAGAGCTGCCCTCCAATCATTATTTAAATAGGACTTCTAGCACCCACCTCCTGACCATGAGGACACTGTTTGCTCATCACCAGAAGTGGAGTCTGTGTGGACAATCACTCAGAGATGGAAGAATGGTTACTTACTGTACAGTAATTGTGGTTCTCAAGCTGTTTTGTTCACAGGTATTCAATGATCTGCCCTCCTTTCCCACTTTTACATTGGTGAAGTAACTGAGGGATGGTTGGGTTTGCTTCGCCCTTTATACTCCTGGATGGGGGTAGGGGAGGGTCAGGATGTGACGTGAGGGCATCCAGGACACAGATATGGCCCCAAAGACATTGCTGGCCGAAGGAATCAGATCTCATGTACATGAGGCACATGTATCACAGAAGTGGAATAGATGCAGACAACATATCTCAAAGAACTGCTGTTAGGTTAAAAAATGTTCTTTTCCTTACTTGTGTAACAAAAAGTGTAGCTGTTATACTTTGGGATCTAATTAATGCATTCTTAAAAGAAGCTGAAAGTGAATAGTTCTTTCCTTTTCCTTTCTCACCTCCTGGCCTTTAAATTTTTAAATCATAGCCAAGTTTTCATGAGAGCATATTGGTATGGTAAGAATAGAATTAGCTCTTGAAAGGAAAATGCTTGCAAATGTAATGTTTTAAATAGCAGAGAGAATTGTACTTGAGTGTTCTTAAATTCTCTGTGTAAAACAGGGTATTTAAGACAAATTTTTCTTTAAGTTTGCTAATATGCATAAAGATGTGGTGGTTGCTATTAAATAAAGTTTATCACTTGTAAACAGATGCTGTGTTGATCATAAATCCTGCCCATAGCTATCACCCTTGGCAGGAGTTTGTGCTTGAAGAATTTTTGTTTTTTAAATCAGCATAAAATGTTACCGTGTATTATTTTCCTTTATAAATCTCATTTTAAAATGATGTTAAGTTCACAGTACAAACTGTCTCATTTGTTAGTCTATTAGTTAGTCTTATCTTAAAACTGCAATGTGAAAATATTGGGGGCACAGTTCAGAAATCCAAGCATTTACGGGCCAAAGTCCATTATGTTTGCAATTGTACTTGGATGCCAACAAGCTTGTTTCTAGTTTTAATTCTGAAGCTGTTAGTTTATGTAGACACACACTGTCCGTTTAAAAGTTGCATCTTTAGAAATGGCTTTGTTGCTAGTAACACCTTAGAAAAAAATAATCCTGTTTTCAAATCAAATTCAGTTTTTCTCCATTTATGTAACTTGTCTCTTGCTCAGCTATTTGAGAATAGAGGCAATTTGTGTATACATCCTGGCAATTGCCATTCAATAGTGATAACATCTTACTGATGCTGTTCTTAAAGCCTATATTTGTCTCTTCCATTCACTGTACATGGGAGATATCTGATCATTAAAGTTAATTATTTTATTATAGCACTAACAGTGCTCTAGCAGCTCAATCCCAAAGACTCTCACTGCTTCTGCTAGAGTCACCACCAGAGCCAGTTCCCCTGCTTTACAGTGCAGAATGTTGGAAGACAGTAGCAGAGATCAGGAACTAACTATTTGATCTGGTACATCTACCTGACCTCGAGTAAATGGCCAAATAATGGAGAATGTATTAGCACCTTCCCACTAAGGGTGGGGGAAGAGGATGCGTTTGTGAAAAGGGCAAGACAACAGATAAGAGGGCCACGTGGATTTTATGAGGGAGAGAATGGAGACTCCAAACAGGGGAGGAAGAAAGGGCAGACACATACAGGGATTTGGAGACAGAAGAAGTGAAAAGACACATTAAAGGCAAGAGAACTTGGAGTCAGATGAGCATTTGGGGAAGAATAAAATCAACCCTTGGGAGAAAGGAGAAGAAGGTGCATGAAGTTATTTCTGGGAAGCTCTCTAGGAAGAGACAGTGTTTTGGAGCCTGTCCAAATATGTTACCTATATGTATTTTGATTTATTTAGAATGCAACCACACAATACTTTAACTTGGACAAGCCACATAATAAATGGGGTTAATGTATGAAAACGAACACACCCCCAGATTCCCTCAAAACTGAAGTTTTTCCAACTTCATTAAACTGGAAGACATGCCTTGCAGAATGACTTGATGAAAGTGCGTTTGTTGAAGACCTTTAAATGAAAATGACCTAATAGTTTCAGAACTTTCTTTAAATAGTAAGAACGGGAGAAACCCCTTCAACAGTGGTCAAAATTAAACTTAAAATTAAGATATTAAATACGGAAACAGGAGGGAAAAGGAGAAAAGCTTAAAATTGTGTAGCGTTTTGATAGGACAACTAATAAACAGATTACACATCTGAATGTAAGAGAAACAAAAGTTTTAGATCTAAACATAAGTTAATGAGATTTTGAACATGAGATTTTAACTGACACTATCAACTCACAGACAAGAGGAAGACGAAAAACAGAAAAGCATCAACCACAATATGTGATCAATATCATAGAATTGAGGAAAGCGACTGATAGTAGGTGTCATCAGTACAGCTTTAGAGTCTTCCATAGGCCAATTTATAATTGTGCATTTGTGTATATATTAGTTTGATCTCTAAGTTATAAAACAAGTTTTATAAGATTTCTGTTATAAAAAAATGAATCCGTTAAATTATAAAAAAGGAAATGCCCTCCCAGCAGCATCCTTATTTACCAGACCAAAAACTTAACTGAGATAGAGTTAAGATTGAATTTATATATCAGTAATTTAAAGGTTTAAAAAAAAAATCACAGGGGTGGGATAATTATCCTGAAAGCAAACATTACAAACCCAGAAATTTCAGAGGTAATAATACTCGTAAAAGAAATTCAAATATGTTAAAGTAATGAATACACAGTTAAGGCATCTATACAACCTTACCTCTTCAAACTTTCCTTATAGATACAACTTATTAAAATAATAGGCAGAAGGTATATTTGAAGAAATTAATGTGTAATTAAGTTAAACTGTTAATGATTGTTGTATCTAATTGCTGTGATTAAATAGGCCACAGATAGGGTCATTTCCACAGTTCAGGTAATTTACGTGAGCTGTTGTCACATTGGATAGAATTTAACCAACTTCCCTCCGTTCTGTTGTGATGCCATGATAGAAACGATGAATTTCCTCGACTTGTAAAATTTCTTTTGGGGATAATTACATCAGTCCTGTATTTTTTTTTGTCCTTAAGTAACTGATATATACTCTCAAACTTATTTTTATTTTATATAGTCTTTTGTCTTGGAATATAGTCATATTTCATCATAATCAATTAAATTGAACAATCATGTATGTTCTTGGTACAGTGACGCTATAGATTGGTTTGTGTTCCAAAATTAACTTAAAATGGGGCATAAATTCCTGTTTTTCTCTTAAAAGTAATTATCCTATCCTATTGGTGTGAAATTTCACACAGGATAAATTTTTATGCTCTTTAAGATTTTCATATGGTTTTTGTTTGGTTTCTCATCAGAAAATTTTATTATGTCTGAAGTTGGGCTCTATTTTTCATTGTTGACTAGTATCTCTTAAAACATTGTGACTCTACACAAAATTAGTAGAGAGATGGATTCTCTGACAACCTTCTCTCTTTTACACCACCTCCTTTCTCCTGCCACTGGATGCCAGCCTTCCATCACCACCCCTTAAACTGACCATCTGCACACAACACGTTAACAAACACTTGATCGTGTTGAAATGCATGCTTTCAACACTACTAAGATCTGCACCCAAACATCCACAACAACTAGAGCTGTGGGAAAAATGATCTGATCAAGGAGTGTATTCAGAAAGGCTAAAGTTGGGGGAAAAGGTAAAGTTGCAGTGCCTAGTCTGGTGTACAGGAATTGTGCCAATGCTAAAGTGTGCTTATGGGGTGGAGGAATAGAAAGTATATAGTTGTGCAGTGTCTTACCTTTTCATTTTCATGCTTTTCGTTTGTATCAGCTAGCTTTTGTGTCTAGCACAGCCTTACCTGCTTCACTATTGTTCTTTAATAGCTTAGTTATGATCAGTTTTCTTCAAATGTACCCTAGGCATGAGATTTCAATGAATTTTAGCTATATATAGGAAATTTGATGAGTCTATGCTATGTTGTTGTTGAGATCTTTTGGGACAAGAATAGGTCTGACTAAAGAATAGGGTGCTAAATTTCAAATGATCCATTTTACCTAGATAATGGATTTACTTGTAAAGTCTCCCAAAAAAAAAAAAAAAAAAAAAAAAAAAAAGTATAATCAAAGAGTAAGTACTGAAATTTTATTGAATATACACCATATTCATTAATAACATAGAAGGTTGAATCCCTGCTTTATGGGCAAAACTCAGTTCAGCCTTAACTGTAGATCTGTGACTGATGCCTCCATAATAAAGTAAAGGATTATTAGCTCAAGAGCCTCATCAGTAGGGAAAATTGTTATTGGCAGTGTTCAGAAAATGTAGTTGGATTCCTCTCCTTTATTTTAAAATATCAAGGTGTAAATTTTTAATATGATGCATAGCTTGAACCACCTGTCATATTAACATTAACGGGGACAGCATGGCTAAATTATTTTTCAATTGTCCTTAAATGCTCATAAATGTTCTTTGTAATCTGTTTGCTCCTTATTTATCATGACTTAGTCATTTACACCATACTCATTATCATGACTTTGGTGTACCTCCTAGCAACCCCTCCATTCTGTTAATATGTTGTATTTGTCATAGCAATATTGTTATGGGGGAAGTTTTGAAACTGAGGTATTGGCACTCATCTATTTATAGTATTAGTGTGTATTTGAGAGAGGAGGGCACAAGACTATGTATTCATTTTTCTTCCTCTTACTATATTCCATCTTAATTTGTTGTTGTTTGCTCTGTATTTTTTGTCTTCCATTGGTAGAGTTTGTTACATTAAATATACTGCTTATGATATGGAAGCAGTATTTAATTTTGTGTGATTTGTTTGAAAGAGCTTTATTTTCCTTTAGAGTCTGGAAATGTTAATTTAGTATATGCCTGCCTATAACTTGGTCAGTATGTGCAAATTTCAATTTGTTTACAACATTATATTCTCTTAGAATAGTCGTCATTTCCAACCATGTCAGTGCCATGTTGGGACATAGGAAGTCCTTCAAAAAAATAGAGCATAAATGATTTAAATGGATGTTGTTAATACAAATGTAGTATTTTAAAATCCCCAGACACAAACCTACATGAAGATTGAATTAAGGTCAAGAGCATGTATTGGTTACTTCAAAGCAAAAAACAATACAAGGATGTTGTAATTATCCCATAATCAAACATGACAAACCTAGAAAATAGAGTTAAGGTTATTACTCTTAAAAGAAATATACCCACGTTAAAATGATAAATGCACAATTAAGGCACCGAAACAACCTTGTCTCTGTTCTGAAGTGCAATAACAATAACCATATGATTAAGATATTTTAGTGTTTTTGGCCCAAATTAGATCAAACTGATTTTTAAAGATATGTTTAGTTTTTTTTTTCCAGATTTTTTTTCCCCTCATGGAATCACTACAGGATAGAATTAAGGTTGTTTGGGTGTTTTAATTATGCATTTTCATACGTTGACATGGAGCATTGCTGACAGGAGTGTTTCAGGTATGAGCTATTAACATCTATATGGCACTATTCGGAGGAGAGAGGAAAAAAGTTTTTCCTGGGGAATCCATGAAAGATAAGGACTCCTAAAACAAATGATAAAATTCTGTATGTGTGTTGGAGTGGCTTCCCATATCCCCAAAAATCTGTGCATATTGAAGGGAGAGACAGGATATTCTGGATGGGAAAACATCTTGTTGAAGAGCTATCCCATATCTTCCCTACAGAAATAAAACCCTGTGAGGCTTGGCCCTCTGATTTTTTTGGATGGTGGATGTAGGAGGATTTTTAAAGGGAGAAATCCAGTTGGTAAATTTTAGTTGCCATTGTTTTTAAAGGAAGGTGGTGATTACTGATGGACGAAACAATAGAATCATATAGTGTGGGGAAACAGGCATCTCACTTAAAAAAAAAAATTACAATGAAATAGGCTAACCATTACTCACATTCATGTCTCTAATACACGGATTGAAGTTGTGATGTGATCACCTCAAATCCTGTTTCTATAGAGGGGGATAGAAGAAAGTGCATTGGTTTCCAGAGCAGGGTGTGAGCATGCTGAAGTCATCCTGCTAGTGCACGTGAATAGAAAATACCAGGATGTATCATCAACCTCTCCATGTCTCTTAGTGGAATTAGCATATAGAAACTTGTTTTTATAGTTCTCCAATGTCATTGTTTGATAACAAATTTAATAGAGGTTTCCAAGTTACTAAGTAGTAACATACATAACAAAAAAATATTTTTAAATTGAATATCCGTAAGGTATTTATGAAGCTGGTAAGTTTGTATGTGAAGTTGTTATTGTCTGAAAGATGTTCTTCATCAGATTCTGATAACTTCAAAATAGGTTAAATTGTGGGTGTAAATAGACAGTTCCAAGTCATTTGCAAAATTACCCCTACACACTATTGTAATAATCTTTGTACAATGTATGCCTCATAAAGTATCATTTGCTGGTCATTACTGTGCTGGTAAAATATGTTTGGCAACATTGTATGTGAAGTTATAGGATACCACTGTGTGGTGTTATTGACACATGTTCCAAACCCCACAGCCCTGCCCAAATAGAAGCTGGCAAAGAGGTCTGTCCTAAATAAAGGAATGTGTGTTCTGCTTAATTTGCATTTAAGCAGTAAACAGAGACATCAAGTAGGAAGGGAAACAAAGAAAGCTTAAATAGGTGAGAAAAAAAAAGGAAGGAACATCCTTCCACATAGACTTTTTGTCTCTTAGTGCCCACCTGTAAATGTTTTTCAAGAGGGGACTGAAACTTTTAAAAGGAGGAACAAACACCTAAAGGACCCCATCCCTCCCCATCACATTCACTGCACCTGAAGAGACGAAGCATTTGTTGGACTCTGAGAGGAGTAGTCCTGACCTACCAGATTTGGTCAGTGAGACTGCTGGAAACATGTGGTGAGAAACTCTGCTTGAATCTGATATAGTTTGTTAGGTATTAATAAATGCCTTATCTTTATTTTTCTTGTAAACATTTCTGACTTTTATGCCTCATTACTTATACTAACTTAAAATCTATCTCTTTGTAGTTAATAAACTTGTTTGATTGTTTTATCTAATCCAGTGTGTTTAAACTGAAGTGTCTATTTAACTCCATTTGGGGTGACAAGTTGTGTGGAAAAAGAAATAATGGACTTAATATAACTTGTGTTATTCAGGACAGGGCTGGGCAGTCCAGGTCATAACTCTTCCCCTTCCCCCCCATCTTAAATTTCCCCCTAGAAATGTATGTTGGGGTCACCCTGCAGTATAATCAAGGCTGGTGAGAGAGTGTAACCAAAGTGTGGCTGCAGTTACACATGGATACTCAAGGTCTGACTTGCATGATGGAAGGCTATTTGTGAGCAGCCCTGGTGGGACATAGTTCATCAGGACATTGCAAGACACCCAAGGTTGTAGGGCAGGGATGACATAGCTGCTCATTAGTCTGGAGTGTACCCTGGTATGTCATAATTCTGTTACAAATATTTTTGCAACTTTAAATTTAGTCAAATAAATGTATTTGATTTTGTAACTTTAAATTTAGTCCAATAAACGTATTTGATTATCTTTCAAAATATTCACGAGCTTTGTGAAGTTATCCTTGATGTACAGACTATTCAGATGTAATCTGTTGTTTTATTTCATGTTGTTCTGTACTGAAGATATTTAGTTCAGGGAGGAAAGTGAATTGGTTTTCTTATAACTCATAAGAAGCAAGTGTAATTGTGTTTTTGATCTATACCAAATTACAGTTTTAGTTGGGTCAGCAGACAGTGCTGAAAGACAGATTTTAAATATAAAATGAGAAAAAATAACTCTCTTGAATTGTGGCCTGTTCATAAGAACTACAGGGAAATAGAGTATTCATAGAATATAAGGGAGATATCAGAAAAAGTAATGTTTAAAAATAGTTTAAGTACATCCAAAATACAGCACATAAACTGTCATTCTATTTTCCTACTTGCTGAGCTATTTAATACTATTGTAAAACGAAGAGATTCATGTATTACATTTTGTTTGAAAACAGATGTTATTGATATTGAATTACATGTGCAAACCCTACTTTGCTTCTGTTGCACATAAAGCACAATAATATTTCAGAAATTGTGCATAGTGTATATATAAAGTATAGATACTAGAATATGTTGAATTCTTCTTCTTAAAGAGTACATGGTACACTAGCATAATGAAGCAGTTCATAAAACAACCGTCTTCTATTGTGCTGTTATAATAATTATCCCTAAGGAAAAGTGACATGAACATTAAAAATGTCGAGAAAAAAACTATTTTGGAGGTTAATAAATTTTAAATAGAGATGTTTCATCTAGCAAGTTGTTGGGATTATCTGTCACTGATGGCTACATTTTGGGAGGTTGTAAGATGGCAAGATGAAAACTTGTAATTTTTAATGTCCGTTTTCCCCTTTTGCATCAACATCCATACCCTGAAAGATGTAGCTATGTTGACCTAATTCCCAGTGTAGATATTTTTAGATTGATGGAAGAATTCTTCTGTTAACCTAGTTACCACTACCTGGGGAGGTGGATTAACTACAATGATGAGAGAACCCTTCCCGTCACTGTAGTGTTTCTACATTGAAACGCTACAGTGGCACAGATGCAACACTGTAGTTGTAGTTAATCCACTTCCCTGAGAGGCAGTAGCTAGGTCAACAGAAGAATTCTTCCATCAATCTAGCTCTGTCTACACTGGGAGTTAGGTCGGCATAGCTACATCTTTCAGGGGTGTGGATTGTTGCCGTGAAAGGAATAAAAGCATGTACTACTATGGTTAAAGAAAACTGCAGTGATAAACTAACTGTATCTATGAATCAATAGACTGAATATGTTGGAATTTTCAAAGTTATTTTAGAAATAATGTCTTAGTATCTTGGTATCAGAGTCCTCTCTATGGAGGCTGCCATTTTAATAATAGCTCCCAAGAAGAACTGAGTGTTATGCCCATTAGAACAGAAGGAAATTATTGTACTTCAGCAGTAAGTACAATAATTTTGTAAATAATTATTTTACTGGTTTAACCAACTGTTAAATTAAGTGAATTTAATATTTGCCTTACATCAACTTTAAAACTTAGTTACTTTCAGTGCTTTGTAAATAATAATAACATAACCATGAGTCAATGACAATACATTCTTTTTAAAAAGAAAGCTGTTTGAGTGTTGCTCACTTTTCTTTTTTCTAATTTATATTTTGTTAAGAGGAAAACATTTTAATGCTCACCACCCACACATGCACCAGTTCTATGCCATACTCAAAATGGAACAGAAAAGGCCATTAAACCCTGCCCTCACCTCAGCAAACACCATGCTGACATTTGTAGACACTTCAGATCTTGACACTTGGGACCACTGAGTGCAACTTCCAATTAGTGAAATACATGATGAGAGAAGAAAAACTATCACCCTAACACTCAGTCCAAGGGATGGGAAAGGAGAACAAGGAGGCAGGACGTGGGAAAGAGAAGATGGTCTGAGAGGATATGGCTGGATTAAGGGCATATGGAAAGAGGGAGCAAATAAAGGAAAAGGAGGAAAGAAAAAAAAGTGATTGAACTAAAAAGACATGCCAAAATTCATTTTACTGTTATGCTCTATCCCTTTCACCATCCTCCATCTATTTTTCTATTTAGACTGCAAGCCCTTAAGTGCAAGGACCTATCTTATTCTGAGGCACCTAGCCCACTTTTGCATGCATAACTAATGTTTTTTCTTTTTTTAGAATTTATGTGGAGTTATAATAGATAATGCTAAGAAAAAATTCAGAAGAGATCTAAAACATCATGAGACAGTTAAAGAATTCTTACATTGTTTTTTTGTAAATTCTGGTTTTTTTACAAAAAGCTAAAAATATTATAATGCTAGTGAAAATGTAGATTATAACCAAGTCCAGAGAAAAGGTTAAAGTCCACAGCAAGTGTAGTTGCCATCCTGCCCACCACTTTAAAAACATACATCATCATGTAACAGAATACTATGTTTTTTGAAAACCCTTTAAAATGGGGATTTGTAAAGGAAGAAAAAAATGAATGGACTTTTTTCTTCTTTATGATGTTTACAGAAGGCCTGATATTTTGTAAAAGGTGTTTTTGTTTTATTTTTATTTTAAACACATTAGAAATTCAGCTCTTCTACTAACCTACAATGATGTGTAAATAAATTAGTAGGATGAAATCACAACAACAAAGAGTGAAACCTGAGTAACTGAAGAGAAAAGGGATTTTTAGGTCAGATGTTTAAAACGCAATTTTTGTTTTTGTTGACATCTATTCTCAAACACCTGACAAACAGGAGAAAATTTCCTTGAAACAGATTCAACACTCCTCACACCTTCTATAAGATTCTAGTTTCAGAGATTCCAAGACCAGAAGGGACCACTGTGATCATTTAGTCTGATCTCCTACATAATGCAGGCGACAGAACTTCCCAATAATAATTCCTAGAGTATATCTTTTAGAAAAACATCCAATCTTGATTTAAAATGGTCAGTGGTGGAGACCTTAGTAAGTTGTTCCAGCAGTTCTAGCTTCAACTTCCATCCATTGGATCATGTTATACATTTGTCTGCTAGATTGAAGAGCCCATTATTAAATATTTGTTCACCATGCAGATACTTTATAGTCTGTAATCAAATCACCCCTTAACCTTCTTTTTGTTAAGATAAATAGTTTGAACTCCTTGAGTCTTATCCCTATAAGGCATGTTTCCTAATCGTTCAGTTATTCTTGTGACTCTTCTCTGAACCCTCTCCAGTTTATCAAGATACCTCTTAAATTGTGGACACCAAAACTAGACACAGTATTCCAGCAGCAGTCACACTAGTGCCAAATACAGAGGTAAAACTACCTCTCTACTCCTACTTGAAATTCCTGTTCATGCGTCCAAAGATTGCATTAGCTTTTTCAGTCACAGTTGCATAAGGAGCTCATGTACAGCTGATTATCTGCCACAACCCCAAAGTTGTCTTCTGAGTCACAACTTCCTAGGACAGGTCCCGCAACATGTAAGTATGGCCTACGTTTTTTGTTCCTAGGTGAATACATTACATTTAGCCATATTAAAACACATATTGTTTGCTTTCATCCAGTTTACCGAATCATCCAGATTTCTTTGAATCTGTGACCTGTCCTTTTCATTATTTACCGGTCCCCCAATTTTTGTATCATCTGTAAACTTTATTGGTAATGATTTTGTTTTCTTCCAGATCATTAATAAAAATGTTAAATAGTGTCGGGCCAAGAACCTATCCCTGTGGCAATCCTACTAGAAACACACCCATTCAATGATTTCCCATTTACAGCTACATTTTGAGACCTATCATTTAGCTAGCTTTTAATTCATTTAATGTGTGCTGTATTAATTTTATATTTGTCTAGTTTTTTAATCAAAATGTCATGTGAAACAAAGGCAAATGTCTTACAGAAGTCTATGTATGTTACATCAACACTGTTACTTTTATCAACTAAACCCGTAATCTCATCAAAAAAAGATAACATGTTAGTTAAGGACTAAGGGCTCGTCTATACTACAAACTTGCATTGGCATAGCTATATCTCTCAAGAGTATGAAAACTCCACACCCCTGAAAGACGTACGTAGGCCAGCTTACCTCCCAACATAGACAGTGCTACATTCAATAGACACATTCTTTCATTGATCTAGCTACCACCTCTTGGAGAGGTGGATTAACTACAGCCTGTCGCTGTAGTGAGCGCCTACACTGAAGCTCTACAGTGGTTCAGCTGCAGCTGTGCCACTGCAGTATTCAAGTGTAAACATAGCCAAAATCTCCTAACTCCAGCTCTCTGGCTCCCCATGGTGACCTCTAGCAAAACAGAGAAGACAAGATTTCTGTAACCTGATATTTCTAAGCTGAAAATCAAGGAGGACAAATGCAATTTAAAAAAGATCCAAACCAAATTAAAAATATATCAGAGGCCTTCTTTAGACAATTTAGAGAAACAAAAAGGGAAAAACACTTCCCCTTTCCCTGTCCCTATTATTGGGTCACCTTTTAAAGGTACTGACATTTCTAGAGTTGGTTTTTTTGTTTTTTTTTAAACTGTAGGGAAACATTTAACCTTCGTGCTTTTGCACTTGCAAATCCTGTATACTGGTCATAATTAGCAAGTATTCTTTAAAGATAAGCTCCAGGGTAATTCAAAAGATAACTCAATCATATCTAATAGCATTTGGAAGTACCATTTATAAAACACACAAATTTAACCAAAATTTTCAGTTGACAATTTAGAGAAAGAGAGCATTCTTAAGAAAAATATTTGTTACAAGTAGACTTTTAAAAAAAATTAATTTGTGAAGTATGCTGCTCCCTTTCTAAGGCAGTTCTTACAAAAGATTGTATAATGTGTGTGATGATTGTGTAAATTTAAGATCTCTTAACTGACTTTGGAAGATAGCCATATAATAGATAGGTAGTTTATAGTACAGAGCTGTTTTGTTCCATTAATTGGTCTTGGTGAATTAGTTTCTAGATGGGTAATGTCAAACACTGAGCCTGATTGACATTTATGTGGCCATCATGATGTACAGGTTCTGCAGATTCTATGCTTTCATTAAAAAATAAGTGTCTGTGACATGTTAAATATGAGCTGAGGATGAACCAATGCAGAGTATTCCAGAGTCTGCAAACAGTCTGAAAGAAACTATGGTTCTGGGAGGCAGGAACTCTCAAGCTCTTGTTCATCTAATTAGGGGTAATAACTCTATAGCCTAATGGCAGCATTAACTATTTCATTGAGAGTTGCTGTGATGAGGGCAGTGCAGTGAGAATGAGAAAGGAGAAAAACTTAAAGGAGGATGGGGAAAGAAGGAGGAAACGAATGACCTGAATGGCTGTAGTCATAGGATGTTCCCATACTGTGGGATGCTGTATGGAACGATAATGTCCTTAGCAAATAAATAGTGAAAAGGAAGGTCCAGATGCTGCCAGCCTTCAATTTAGAACTTTACTTTTCAAATAGTCAAATTTCAATAATAACTACATTTTGGGGCCTGTGGCTGGTTAGTTTTTATGTAAAGGACTCATTTTACCTTTTGTGTCTGTGCAAACCTCTCACTGACATCAGTGAGAGGGGTGCTGTATTTTGGTGGAAGGTACATCATTTTAATCTAATTAAAAATGGAATTTTGCCTTTTCCACAGAATGTGTTCCACACATCCAGTCTAGGTAAAAGACCACACATATATGTCTGGAGTCATTTTAAAAGTTATTTGTTTTAAAATAAATTATTGTTGAACTTATTTGTACTCAAGAAATAAATAAATATTTGTGATATGCTGTTATTCAGTGGATTTTAGTAACAGGTTTGAGTCCCTCAAATTGTTTCCGAAAATGGGAGAATTTGCAGCAGTATTCTGTGATATGAATACACACTATATAAATATTGAATAAATTCTTGTGCCACATTAATTTGAGTTCTTATCTCAAGCAACTGTATTTCATGTTTTGTACCTTCCTAGTACCACAGATAAAGTGTATAAAACATTTTAAACTCTAGGCTTTTTGCCATTAGCTTGTCTCTGTGTTGAATGATTCAGTGCTAAAGGTTAGAAAATATTCATCTTAAAATGCGTTGTCAAATTCTAATGGTAGTCTTGCCATTTGTCTCATTTTTAGAAATGAAAAACCCTAATGTTCTAAGTTTTTACAGCATTTTTCATTTCCATAAATATTTCACTTTCCATTATTGTGAAAGAAAAATACAGAAATTAAAGATACATTATTCAACTGTCAAGTTGTTGAAATGTCATAGACCTTATATAGGGGGCAAAAGACACCCTCAAATTAATTAGCTTTATTTAAATACATATATTCAGAAAGCTATCTTAAATAAATAAAGATTTAAAATTTATATCAGCAATCATAATTCCACTGTCAAGAAAAATATATACTAGTCCATTAGTGTAGAATTCAAGATATTAGGCTTCAGGGCCCTCTGAAAATGGAGAGACATGATGGAATTTCTCTCTTTGGAAATGCAGATGTCAGCTGTGTGTGCTTTGAATTGTCAGTAATAATGTTACCATAGGCTGACATTTTAGCCTCTGTTTATATCATAGTCTTGTTCCAGAATCATTAAAGTTGTTAAGACAGTTGTGGCATATGTTCTGTTATGGTTCAGTAACTCAAGGCATGTGTGGTACTTATATGCATATTTTGTGTGGGTGAATATAGTATGTACTGAATTATTCATATTATTTAAAGTACTGCTTTGGGAACTAAAAAGGAATATGTTCTGCTGGCAGTTTATTTCCAGATCAAATATTTTTTAAAAAAGAGAGAGATTCTCAGTCCATCTCAAACCAAGTTAAAGATCAACTGGATACACAGAGACCCAGAGAGCTTTACTGAAGTAAAGCCTGGCCGCTATGTGGTAGAAGTCTTTCAGCGTTTCTATTAAAAACACTGTGTTTGGGGGATATAATTCAAATACCACACTTTTGCCATCTACACATTTATCCATAAGAAAATGTTTGTGGGATAGTTGGACAACGTAGGCTCAGGCATGACAAAATGGACAGCAGTTTTCAGCCTTCCCACTTCCTACCTGAAGAATCCCTATTGTGTTAGTGAATTGTTTCTTTCTTACCATGACTGTTTGCCTTTTGTCTACTGTCTACAAGTCCTGAAATCCTATATTTAATTAAAAAACAAAATTTTTTTTGGCATCATTTCCCACCCATCAGATACAAAGTGGACTGCTGGGGCGTACATTTTGGTTTAATATATCTATATTGTTTGGATTTTGTTTGGACTATTTAAACAGTAGGCTCAGACATGACAAAATATCCTCTCACCACCTTTAATGGGAACGGACCTGTGACTGGACAGTTGGGAATAAGAGAAGTTCAAAGTGTATGCCAGAAAGGGTTTTTTTCCCCCTCATGCTCCCCTTCTTTGGTTCTCTGCTTAGCCTTTGGCTGGGCAAAGGGGATTGGGCCACCTAATAGGCAAGGGTGGGGGCACCCAGCAGCCAATTTAAGCTAGCTTGAGTTTTTCAAAAGCCTTTTACTCTCCAGTTAGCTGCAAGAAGCAGTTCCTGTTTAGCCATGGCTGGAGCAAGAAAACACGTGGACAATACTGGAGGAGGCTTGGGAACAGAACCAGCACATAGAGGGCAAGTAGTAACAAGATCTGGGAGATTTTAGATCCTGGGAATATCACCCCTCTCCCCCCAGGAAACTTCAATTCAGAGGGGTCTTCCTCTCCACATGACTTAGATCTTTGGCTGGTATTGGCCCTCCCCGCTCTTCCTCCCTAGTAGCAATAGTAGCAGCTTGCTCCAGTGGCGGGACAAGGAAACAAAGAGCCCTCCACACCTGGAAGTGTCTCCCCCATCTCATGCTATTCTGGGTGGGCATGTAATTGCCCCCACCTTAATGGGGAGAGAGGGGGGCAAACTACTAGGGGGAACACAGACACCCTGTAGGGACCTGTGTGGTCTCCTCAGAGTCCCTGTAGATGGAGTGGCAGAGATTGTGCATCCAGGGATGGCAGAAGTCAGAGCTAAATGGCTTGCAGCTAAGAGAGAGAGGAGCAGAAGAGGCTGCTTCTGTGGCATGAGGAACAGCACCTTATAGAAGAGGTGATGGGGAGTGGGCAACTGGGATAGCAAATGGACCCAGCCAAGCTCTCCTGGGTCTCCCACCTCTTGGAGGAGCAGTGTTTTTATATCCACAGGCTGGTAGATGGGTGCACAGACCGTACTACCTGAGCAGGCTCTTGCCACCCACAATTGCAAGGGCACTTCTCAGCCAAGTTGTGGTTCAGGGATCCAGGATGAGGAGCAGCTACAATGCACCAGAAAGGAAAGGTCAGCTGATGGATACAGGGTGCCTCAGAATATGATCTGTGCTTGAGATGGAGACACTGAGAGGGTGGGTTGATGTTTGATGTGCGCATTCTGTTGTGCGTTGAACCAGCCAGCAGCTGGCCAGGTCAGAAAGTGTATCACAACTGAGCTTCAAAGCTGAAACCATTTGCCTTTGATGGTAAGGTAGAAGGGGCATGTGCTGGGGCCAGCTCATGACCCTGCTGCATGCATTGGTGGCTGAGCTTATAGCCACCTGATGTCCTAGTTATTCATCTGGGCAAAAAATGATTTTTGAGGACTGCAATGTTATATTTAAAAATTAGGATACAGAGAGATGTGGAGCTGATTATGCAGTTGTGGCCTTCCACTCAGTTGGTTTGGTTTGAGATATTCACAAGATGAGTTTGGTGGGAGGGGCCGCTGAGCCAGCCCATGTTGACAGGACATGAAAAATGTGAACCATCCGGTAGTCAGGATAATTACAGAAGTTGGGGTGGACTGTGATAACATAGGGATATCTGATACAATGGTCCTGGGCTCTTTAAGTATGATGGATTGCATCTGTCAGATTCTGAAACTAGTGTTGGCTCTTTACCCTTAGGGATTGGGTCAGGCAGGAGATGGGTTAAAGGCTAAATGGCCAGCTCCCAGAGGTAAATGAGATATGGCATTTTGGAGTTGGACTTAGAACTTGTAATCAAGGAGGAACCTGACATCTTTGCTGACTGATGCACCCACCATCCCCCCTTTATGTGAAAGGGATGGGGAGAGGTTTCACAACAAAGCTGAGTCTATGGGGTAGACCATAGAGGGTCTACCCTAAATTATTGTTTGGTTTGTGATTTAAGCCCGGTAACCTTCATTGGAACTAGTAAATGGCTCATGTGAGAATGTGGGGTCAGGCAATGTAGTGTCCCTTTGAGGTATAATTAATAAAGTTGCAGTCTGCCATTTAAACCCATCTTGTGTCATTCATTCATCTGTTGTCTGGGTTGATGGGGAGAGCAGCTTTCAGCACCCCACTTCCTAACTGAAGAATTGGTTTATTTTTTTTCTTCTTTAACATGACTGTTTATTGTCTCCACATCCTAAATTCAGACATTTCATTAAAAAAAAAATTGCATCTTTACCCACCCAGTAGATGTAAAGTGGATTGTTGGGGTATATATTTTTTATTTAATTAAATTAAATTATATATTTAATTTTTGATTTAATTTAATTTAATTATATATTTTTGATTTAATATAGTAAAAGTTTGCATTGTTTGCCTTTAGTTTAGACTATTTTCAATATTAAATAAGTCCTTGATTTAAATTCAGAATTATGCTCATTTTCTGTTCCTTTCTAAAAGTGGATGCTTTGAGAGAGAGAGAGAGAGAAAGCCCATTCCTATCTTTTTACTTGGGTGGTGAAGGAATTATTTTCTGTGGTTTCTGAACCACATAGACACTTAAATCAGTCTAGTTTTGACCTTATAAAAGGGAACCAGTGGTAAGATACCTTAACAAGGTTTGAAATAAAAATTTGAGTGTCAGAACTGTGGGAGATAATTACTTCATAGAAGGTGTGAGAAGTAAAAGGATTCTTTAAGGCAGAGAGAATTAGGTGATTAGAAGATTGAATATGGAATCACATAAAAGAATTGAAATTGCTCACTACTAATGGCTTCAAATCAATTTATGCCACCAAAGTAAAACCCTTTTAAATGATTAGCTGTAAAATAATTGTGTAAACATAATTTCCTGTTTATTTCAGGATAAAATATTTTAAGTATTATGAGTTAGACCTAGTTTTTTGAGGTTCTTATAACAGTTGGGTGAGCGGGGAAGTAGTTTTAGGGGAAAGTAGCAGAATAATTGGGCAGTGAACTTCAACTTCTGAACTTCAAAATATGTAATCAGAAAAGATTCATTGAAAAAATCAGGTCTTTTCACCATAACTTGTGGCAAAGCTCAAGGTGGTGATGCCCTATACTTCCCCAAATTGGAAATAGAAAATAAATTGGTGTGTGTATTTAGTTAACCATTAATTTTTCTCTGTATGGACAAAGTCAGTCATTATGTAGATGTGTTTTAAAGTATGTGACATAAAGACTGGCTTGAATGAACAATGGAATGGTAGAGTTTTTGGATGCAGTGGCTAAATTTAGAGCTCACAGCTATGCCCTGCCTTATATGAAGTAAACAATATGAGTATGTTGATCATTCTTGCTTCTAGAATTTTCACTACCCTAGCTTTTCATTCATTAAACTAGACCTTCATTTAAAATGCAAAAAAAAAAAAATTTTTTTAAATCAGAAAAATAAGACAACAAATAAATGCTCCTTTCATGTTGATGTTGTGCATCCCAATCTCTTTGATTCTCATAATCAACGTCTTAGGTGAGAAGTCAACATCCAAATATCTTCAGTTCCTATTATCATCCCTGATACCATATCCTAATATACTTAAGGAAGGAAGCCTAAAGCATCAAAATTGTGCGAAGCAGTCCTGAGTAGAGAGGGTAAATAGCTCTTAGAAAGCTATTTTAATGAACAGTTGAGAAGCCGTGAGGCTAACATGGGAAGATCACAATATGAGTTGAAGAAGGCTTTTGCATCATCAGGAAAGAGCTTCTGAGAGGGAGTAACTATGAAGAGGGAGGCTTCTTGGGGTGGCCAGAGAGCTTATACCTCTGAGTGGGAGAGTTCTTCAGCCATCCAGAAGAAATCTGGGGGGCGAGAGAGAGAGAGAGAGAGAGTGTGTGTGTGTGTGTGTGTGTGTGTGTGTTTCGGGGAGGGAGGGAAGATGCCTGGAATATGGAAGATGCTTGAGGGACTCAGGATGGATCTGAAAGGCTGCCAGGTAAATCAAAAGCTCTTGATATTGCAAACTCCTGTTTAATTTCAAGCTATCACTTAAGTTTTTCCTTTGCCTTGTGAGTTTTTAAGATAGCTGTGCACAAATTTTTACTTTTCCATCATCTTGTTTACATTTACAGTGGAACCTCAGAGTTACAAACACCTCGGGAATGGAGGTTGTTCATAACTCTGAAATGTTCATAACTCTGAACAAAATGTTATGATTGTTCTTTCAAAAGTTTACAACTGAACATTGACTGAATACAGCTTTGAAACATTACTATGCAGAAGAAAAATGCTGCTTTCCTTTGTTTTTTATTAGTTTACATTTTACAGTTTACAAATACAGTACTGTACTGTATTTGCTGCTTTTTTTGTCTCTGCTGTTGCCTGATTGCATATTTCCAGTTCCAAATGAGGTGTGAAAGGTCAGTTTGTAACTCTGGAGTTCATAATTCTGAGTTCTACTGTATTAGAATTGAACTTTGTTGCATATCATCTGCTTATTTAATCTCTCTAAGTCCTTTTGTAGCTAGATGTCCTGCTTCCCTCTTATACTTTTGTTGAGAAATTAGTATTAATCTCTCCCCCTTCAATAATTTAGCTTCTCCTTCTCCTATATCTGCCTTTTGATTTGGGAGTTCCCCAGTGGGTGATATTTCTGGTGAGGAAGTCAGTTGCTATTCTAGTTTCCTCTTTTCATTGCTTACATCTTTCCAAAGCTTTCATAGTTAACAGTCAAATTTTTATGCCTTGCTAACTGCATGAAGGGGAATTTTGTTGGGGTAGTTTGTGAAAACACTGTTGCATTATTTTTTAATGTGAAGGAGGGAAGCAGCAGAGTAAGGTATGGGCTCGGCAAAATAAGTCTCAAATACTTTAGACTCTGGACATCATCGCTAATGCATGAGCTATATGCCTTGTATTGCTATAAAATTGGCACATTTGATTGAAATTAAATTTCCATAATAAGCATTAAATTTATACATAATCTGTTCATGGCAGCTAAGGTAAGTTACCATTAGCTAGCACTCTAAGTGTAACAAACCACATTATGATCATTATTAATGTTCCAGATGTGTTTTTGAATAGCCCTATTGATCTAGTGTATTACACCAAATGAGTAAAGACGGATGTAAAATGTGCAATTTGTTTCAGCTCTTAGAGATCACAGTTTAACACTGAGAATTAAGCAAGAACTTTAGTTTTTACGGTTGAACAATAATCTGTTCAACTAGTTTTTGCTGCCTTTACCTAATTTACCACGGTATTTTTGGCAGATTTTCTAATCTATAATTGTGTTAACTTCATTTTCTGTAACAAAAATGCTGATTTCTAATTTTTGGTGCAAAAGGTGTTTGTAATACATATGAAGCAAAGCTTTTAGTTAGCTTTTTAGTTAGCTGTTCAAGTTATACTGTCAACTAGCTGTCATTAAAGAAATTATGAACAAAATGGACTAAATTACATAGTAAAATAGTACTATATTGAAAATATTATGGTTACCCTAACCCAAATCTATGCTTATGAAATCATTTAGATTATTTGCTCTCTTAGTTCTTGAACACACAAGTTCACCAGGCATTTTTTTTTTAATAAACTATCATTGGATCAGACCTCTTCAGCTATAGAGAAATATATGCAAGCTGGGAAATTTGACAGAAATATGTATTTTTGTCATGTTTTGCTATTCCGTGTACCTATATGTTTATAAATATTTTGTTTATAAATATTTTGTAAGGCAAACTTCAGTCTAATAATTTGATAAGCATTTGGTTTTTTTATATTAATTTTTGTCTAACTTGGCAGGGACAGCCAGTTGGAGAATGTGATTTTAACATTCGACTAGCATGTATAGAAAAAGAAATTATATTTCCACGGCATGAAAAGATGAAGAATGGTCTTATTGACAAAGCACAGGAACCATTCAGTGTTCGAAACAAGCCATTTTTTGACATCCATGCTGCAAGAAAGGTAAATTTATTTAATTTAAGTTTTATTAACGTTGTGGTGTTGATGGTAGTAGCTTAATTCTGAGTATGGGTTTTCCCTCTGTTAGTCTAGTTATAGCAAGGTCAACTGCAAAGGGAGCACTCTGGGCTCCTTGGGTGGGATTTGGGTATTAGGATCACTCTGAGTATGGTTTGTGGCTTTAATTTACCTATTTCTTCTGGAGTAACATTTTCTCTGTTTACAAAACCATTCTTTACTTTTACGTAAACTTCAGTTTTATCTCACAATGCTGAATTGTTGTTTGCAGTGTTGTTGTAGTTGTGTTAGTCCCAGGATATTAGAGAGACCAGGTGTGTGAGGTAATATCATTTATTGGATGAACTTCTGTTGGTAAATGAGAAAAGCTTTCAAGCTACACAGAGTCCTTCTTCAGGTCCCGAAGAATCATTGCTTGGGATCCACAGACAGGACCCTGTTACCTTTTTTAATGTGTTTCTTTGTCTTCTGTTCACTGATTAAGCTGTTTACATACCAGTGTTTGAATTCCTGATTCTCATTGTGCATTTCTTTCTTCTATGTAGAAAGGCGATAGATATCCTTCTGTACAGCCATTTTAAATTCTTCCACGTTGGTCTCTCACTGATTTGTTTAAATACAATTTAAAATCATTATATGCAAAGTTAGAAACGGGTTCAACTGCTTACTTTATATATCATATTGTTAATGTTGACAGCTTATCCCTTTTTCAATGATGGTGTTTACGTTAGTTTGATGTAGACACTTCCACTTTAGCTGTTGAGTCATCTGACAAGTTTCCGTTTATCTTAGGATAAATTCATTGTTTTAAAGTAAATATCAATAAGATGTGTTTTTCCTTTGGAAGAAGTGTTTATCTGGGGATCTCCTTCAGAATGTCTTGGTTCTCTGTCATTCTGGTTTCAGACAAATGCTTGGAACTCAGGCTGCAGCGACGATTGTTTGGAATACCAATATCAGAAAGTATCCATGTTAATTTTATGAGCCATTCACATGTTTGGGAGATCATAAATTGATATCTTGACCCGTACAGTAGTTTTACTTTTTTGCCCCTCAGAGTATTTGGAGGGGTAATATTGGGCAACTGCTCACTTACTCCAAAAGCTATGATGAGCTGGCTCCCACAAGATTGTCTTGTCATCCCTCCTATCCCATGTTTGTGAAGGTACAAGAGGAGATCAATTATTTTGCAACAGCACTACTTTTCTAGTATCTGGACAAGATAAGGATGAAAAGCACCCCATAGTTGTCCAGTTTGGAACTGTACCGTATTATCTTATATTTCCTTTAGACTAAAACACTCCATTTAATATTGTCTTAAATGTGCTTCTAGAATCTGGTTATCACTGTATTCCACATAGCTAAATATTGGTACTGAAAATATGCCTTCATTCTCCCACAATCTTACTCTGCATGCCTTTCTGAATTATAGATTCAGGGGTTTACAATTTTGTTCAGATTTAAACCCATTCCCTGTTTTGGTTGTTGTCTTTTTTTAAAGTAATCAACTTCATAATTCATGTGTTGATTACTTCAGGTAGATTGCAGGAAGAAATATTCAGAACAGACAGCAATCTCAGTGGTAAACTAGAAGTGGAGTAAATAGCCTGAGTAATTTAATTAAAGTAATGAGGAATGGTGAATATTTTCACATAGGTTTGGGAATGTACTGCTTTTTTAACATTTTAAAGGTAATAATTTGTTTCTTAAAACAGAAAATATGTGGACCATTGTTATCTAATAACCTGAATCAGAAAATAGGTTTTAGAGTTCATTTTGGGTTTAGGGATTTAGCATTGCAGTTACTGTGTGTGCTTTATTCTCCCTTAATCTGAAAAGTAATTGGCTGTGACATGAACATGCTTTCTGTAAATTATAAAGATTACTGTAATTGTAATATCTAAAGTTTTGTCTCAAGGGGTCACTTAATTATTTGCTTGAGACATCAGAAACATGGACTACATATTGTAGTATTGTCATGAACATTATTATTTCAGGAAGAGAGTAAAATTTTCTTGCAGAGCTGCCATTTATTTCACAAGAGATTCTTAGAGATGGTGACAGGGATAGGAAGTAAAGAAAGAGGCAGTTGGGTGGGACTATTGTCCCAGGTAACTGGCATCGCCTTACATGAACTACTAACCTTGCTGAACTTAAGATTTGTTTTGATGCAGTACATAGTATCAGTAATCAGCTTTTATGATCAAACAGTGCTGTTATATGCAGTCCTTTCTGTCACTGTCCACTGAGAACACAGTCAAAACTATTCATTAGGGGGCCTATGAAGGCAGTCACTCAATCAGGCAGTGGCACAACTGCAGCGGCACAGGAGCCAGCAAACAGAGTTAAAAACAGGGGAGTTTGAGTGGGAGTGTGTGGTGTTCTGGTATTGGGATGCTCATTGGGGGTTGTTTTGGTGGGGTTTATTTGCTTTTGTGTCTCTGACAGGAACTAGGAGGAGAAGGCTATGACAGATACAGAGGCGGTAGTGGTAGTCACTCAAGCAGTGGAAGGAGACAATGAAGACAACTGGATTTGAAAACTGTGGGATGTACATGATCCTGGAGGGAGTACCTCAAAAGAGCTTTGTTTGTATGAAGTGCTGCCTCATAGAGTTGATGGAAGAGAAGATTCGAGGGTTGGAGATAGAGGTGGAAACTCTGGTTGAATTTAGAAGGGGGTTCGAGTAGATGATGGAACAAAAGAATGAGGAGGCTGAAGGGAAAAACCCAGACCTTCAAATGGAAGCAGAACCAACGAACTCTGAGGGGAGAATGCTGGGTGAAGAAAGTGACTAGTGGAAGCATGTGACTGTGAGAACCCAGCAGAGGAAAAGATGGGCTAGTGAAGGAGAAATAGAGCTCAGAAACAGGTTTGCAGAGTTGGAAAATGAAGAAGGGGCACAGCAGGCTCTACAAAAGGTAGATTGTGCCAGACCAGCCTGATTTCCTTTTTTGAGAAGATAACAGATTTCTTTAGAGAGAGTGAATGCAGTGAATCTAATTTACCTAGATTTCAGTAAGGCATTTGATACGGTTCCACATGGGGAATTATTAGTTAAATTGGAAAAGATGGGGATTAATATGAAAATTGAAAGGTGAATAAAGAACTGTTTAAAGGGGAAACTACAACAGATCATTCGGAAAGGTGAAGTGTCAGGCTGGAGAGAGGATACTAGTGGAGTTCATCAGGAATCAGTCTCGGAACCAATGTTCTTTAACCTTTTTATTATTGACGTTGGCCCAGAAAGTGGGAATGTGTTAATAAAGTTTGTGGATGACACAAAGTTGGGAGGTATTGCCAGTACAGAGAAGGATCAGGATATCATACAGGAATATCTGGATGACCTTGTAAACTGGAGTAATAGAAATAGGATGACATTTAATAGTGGAAAGTGCAAGGTCATGCATTTAGGGACTAATAACAAGAATTTATGCTATAAACTGGGGACGCATCACAGGATGACTATGAGCTGCCAATGTGATGTGGCCGTGAAAAAAGCTAATGCAGTCCTTGGATGCATCAGATGAGGTATTTCCAGTGGATATATAGTGAGGTGTTAGTACCGTTATACAAGATGTTGGTCAGACCTCATCTGAAATACTGTAAGCAGTTCTGGTCCCCCATGTTTAAGAAAGATGAATTCAAACTGAAACAAGTGTAAAGAAGGGCTACTAGGATGTTCCGCAGAATGGAAAACCTGCTTTATGAGAGGAGACTCAAAGAGCTTGGCTTGTTTAGCCTAACCAAAAGAAGGTTGAGGATAGATATGATTGCTCTCTATAAAATACATTAGAGGGATAAATACCAGGAAGGGAGAGGAATTATTTAAGTTCAGTGCCAATGTGGACACAAGAACTAATGGATATAAACTGACCATCAGGAAATTTCTAACCATCAGAGGAGAGAAGTTCTGGAATAGCGTTCCAAGGGAGCAGTGAGAGCAAAAAACCTAGCTGGCTTCAAAACCGAGTTTGATAGATTTATGGAGGGGATGGTATGATGGGACACCCTAGTTTGGCAATTGACTGATCTTTGACTACTGGTGGTAGATATGCCAATGACCTGTGAAGGGATGTTAGATGGGGTGGATTCAAAGATATTACAGATAATTATTTCTTGGGTGTCTGGCTGGTGAGTCTTACCCACATGCACAGGGTTTAACTGATCGCCATATTTGGGGTCAGGAAGGAATTTTCCCCCAGGGTAGATTGGCAAAGGCTCTGGAGGGTTTTCAAGTTCTTCTGTAGTGTAGGGCACAGTGCACTTGCTGTTGGATTCTCTTTACCTTAAAGTCTTTAAACCATGATTTGAGGACTTTAATAACTCAGTCATAGGTTAAAGGTTTATTACAGGAGTGGCTGGTGAGGTTCTGTGGCCTGCATTGTGCAGGAGGTCAGACTAGATGATCATATTCGTCTCTTCTGACCTTAGAGTCTGAGTCTGAGTTTATTTGGCCTTTTTACTGTTTGACTTTATTCAAACACTGTACATAATCAAATTTTATCCTGTGAGTTGTTTGTGAACAATGTAGACTTTATTCTTTACTGTTCATTATTACAGGTGGATGATAGGTCACCTTAGTTGCTTGACATATTGTTTCTTCCCTCATTGGCTGTATGTATCTGTGTTAAAGAGGAAGATGTGATTAAGTAAGTTGGCCTTTGATTCTCTCTAGGAGAGGTGGGAACAGTTTGTGGAGTGAAGAGGAGGTAGACTGGCAGGTTTAGCAGTTTTAAGTACACTTTGAACCTTTTTCTTGATTCCTAGAATAACATGGCTATAGCTTGCATATGTTTTTAAGAACAAACAAAATTTAATTCTTATTATCATTCACAATAAGTCATACACACAGGGCAGGAACATGGCAAATTGACATTTGTTTTTTAATTCACCCAAATACTCCGTTAATTTTCCCACTACTAATGTAGTGGAAAACCTGAGGGATAGCATCAAATTCAATAACATCTCTGAATTTTTAAATCCCTTATTTTAAAGTTGTTTTCTTGTTTCAGTATCTTATTTCAAAAAACATTAAATGAAATTGAAAGGCAACAAATTAAAGACTGATAAAATGAATAGTTTTTTTTTTTTTTTTTACACAATTTATAATTAACCTAATTCTAATTCTAACAGAGATTATTGAGCCCTATAATTTAGCAGGATTTTAAGAGGATTATCATTTTATATGGGTAATAAAATAAGGACATTATTACGTTAATTGGAGTGTGTAAATATGCAAGTCATATAAAATATTTAGAAGGGATCTAAGCCCTCATTCTTCATCACATAAGCAAACCATTAACTGCTTTGGGAAATGTCCTGTGACCAGTCACAGCCAGGAAGATGTCACCAAAGGTTGTAGTCTAATGAATATGCTGTCTTGCAAAAGTGAGAGATGCGTTCTTTTCTTGCAGCTCATTGTCCCATTGAGAATTGTTCCAGATCACTTTCAATGAAACAATGAGACTTGGAAGGTTAAGTGATGACACAAAAGTCAACTGCACAACCTTTTCCAAATACCATCAGACTGTATACCAGAGACTTGTCAATTCTAGGAATATTATCTGATTAAAAAAATGACAGCTAGTCCTAGAGGGATCAGAATGAGAGTGAATATAATCTGATATGAGGTGAAATAGTGTGGTACTTTTTTCAAGTATTGAGGCAAATATACAGACCTCCCTCACCCGCACAAAGTACATTGTTATTTTATGGCTCTTGTATTATTTTCCTGGTTTGTTTAATATTTGGACTATTAGCTGATTTTTTTTCATTCCTCTTTTTGTCATACTTCAGAAATGTCATGTTTGTTGTATTATTTTGTTGTCAAACTTGTACTCAACAGCAGTGTGGTCACTTTTTAAAATAAATTAGCTCTTGGCCATATATTGAAATAAATCATTAGAGTCTGAGTGAATTGTTGAGTGAGTGAGGGTTGAAGGCTACTTAGGAAACCAAATTGGTCCATCAGCAAAGCCCTAGAAAGGGATTATAGACAGGCAGTAGCACTACAACAAATTCAACAAAATGGGGAGAGATGTGAAGAAGAGATGTAAAGAGAAGAATCTGTGTAGATTTGCTGGAGGGTTTGAGTTACATATTTAGGCAGAGAAAAAATTGATTCTATCTATATGCATTTTTATGCCCCAAAAAGATGACCTTCCTCTCTATTTTTTATTTTTATTTTCCATACCTTAAGGAATGGCTGAATCACCTCACATATCCTGACACCAGAATTGGCAGTAGCTCTTCTGTCTCTGCCCCTATTTCATTGTTCCCCCCACAATCTGGTTTTTTTCAGGTTTTCTGTCCTGTTTGCCATTTTCTGTCCTATTTTCCTCTTTTTTGTTATCTTCCCCATTTTACTGTCTCTCATCTACTGTTCTGCTTGTTATTTGTCTCCTCTCCGTTTTCTTTCTCCCTCACTTTGTCCCATACCCTTTCCTTGAGAATTGAAGAAAAACTAACTTTATTAGGGCACCAAGCAACTGGATAGTAAACACTGTGCCTTCCGTGAACTACTCTTCTGCTACTGGGTACTGTTTGTGCCTCTTCCTGTGACTGCAGAACAGGTGATTTAGACCACTGATTTCAAGGCACTTTATGACAGCTTATCTGGTGAATCTATACTAACATGCAGAGCATTACCAACAAAACAGGTAGGATTGTTTGTGGGTCGGTAGCAACACCCCTCTTATGCTAGGTGAAAGTACTAGAACACCAACTTGTTACAGCTGCAGCCATGATCATATCTGGTAAACTGGTATATATTGTTTGCAATTTATTTTTAAAAGGCTCTGCCATTTGATAAATATTAGTAAAGGAGGACAGTTTTCATGTAGAAGCTGTAGAATAGTCTGTGTGTGTTCTCCAGGACAGTAACAGCAGAATGTGATCATACTTCCCTTCACACAGAATACTTTCCTGTGTGCATGTGTTTGGAGTGGGAGGGAGTTTGTGAATTTTCCATGAACTTAATCTCTAGGTCTTCATTTTGGAAAAGGAAGTCTTGAGCTTGCATTTCTTAAAGCTTCCAGGGCTGTGTACTTTTACTTTTGACATACTTTCTCCAGTCAGTTCTGGCTTAGTCACAGCTAACTACAAGATTAAATTGTTTGGCTAAATTTTCATCTTTTAGTTTTCAATTTTTGGGGATTTTTTGCAGGTTTTTTTTTTTTTAAATTGGAAGGAAGAAGTGATCCCAAGTCTTGACAAGCAAGCAGAAAAACAGAAACCGAGAAGAATTAAGTCTGACATGCTCTTGGTGCTTTCTGTTGTGTTGAGTGATGTGATGTTTTAGTTATTTTAAAGCTGTAGACCAGGTCATACCATGGGAAACCATACCAAAATTTGTATAACATGAGATAGAAGAATTGTTACTAATAGAATATTTTCCAAATATTTAAATGTCCTTATAGTAGTACTCTACAGCTTCCTTCCCCCTTCCACCTCCCCTCACCCTCCTCCCCCAAAAGAAGAAAGAAAAATTTTAAAAAAGCATGCTATTAAATAAAGCCCACCATATTCCTTAATTAGATAGATGCAGTTCATCAGGCAGACATTTACTTGCACAATTAATCGCACATCTACATGGCCAGTCAGATGTCTGACTATTTTTATATGTGTAGTTACAAAAATCTGGGTCATAAAGCAGTTTTTCGGTCAGATTATGCCCGTCCAAAATGTTCTCAGAAGCTGGGGTATGGGTGTGGAAGTGGCTGGGGGTGGAGGGCAGGTGTCACGCAGAGTGTGTCAGGGTCTTTGTTGGCTCCAGCTTCAGAGCAAGTTACAGTTGCCAGTGGCTGCTGTAACTTACACTAAGGATTGCTATTGCATAGCTGAGCTCCACTACGCTCTCTCCTCACTTCCAGCATGCCTCTTAAATGGGAATGCTGGCTCAGGAGCTAGTTCTTCCAGCTTTACACCAATAGAGAGTTTCCCTTGGCCAGGAAAATTATCTGGTCAGCTATGGCCAAATTCCAGCCCATTTGCATTGCTGAGACAGCACACGGGGGCCAGATTATAAATAAGAATTTGACCTTACAGTTTTCCCAGTGTTAATGAAATAGAAACAGGATGTTTATTTTTCAGTATTTTTTTTTTATGTTAGACATTAAGTCAAGTATCATACTTTAGTATAATATTATGATGATTAAGGAAAAGGAAAAATATTTTCATTGCTTTTTGGCTATATTGAAGAATAGCTCATTCTATACAAAGTTTTCTTTAAATCATCCATTTTTGGGAAAATATCAGATAGCATCAGTTGAAAGAAGCAGATGCACATATCTTCATTAAGGATTATATTCAGAATCAGTGACCCCATGTTACAGATATTGCTATTGGTGAAATTAAATTAGTGTAGAATAATCAGATATGGAATATATAATTAAATATTTGTCTTTCTTGGTAACTCAGGAAATAAGCAATGTAACTAGTAGGAAAATAGATTCATTTAGATGAAAATATGATACCTTTTTATATACATTATTTATTTAAACGTTATGACCGTTTATATTCAGTATTAGTTTGTAGATCTTGTAGTCTATGTTGAAACTTTTCTAAATTTACTCTTTAGCTATTTGTTTCAGCAGGATTACTTGCACTGTGGAAACAATTAATATGTTTATATGGAGGAAATCAAGTATAGGATTTTACCATTAATTTCTCCTCATATTTATCTTTTTTTAAAACCTTGTGGCATCTTAACAATGCACAATTTTTGTTTATATAGAAAAGCCAGTTGGCATCCCAGTATGGGTGATTGTCTTCATATATTTGATGTCTTTTGAAGTAGAATTAGAGGACTCAGCTGTTGTGGCTAACTGGGTCACTTTACTCATTAATTCAGGGGCAACTGTTTAATACTGTCTGTTTGTACCACTTTACAGTCTGCCACTTTCCAAACAGCCTCTTGGCAATAGAACTCCACAGGCACCATCCTTCCCCTATAGGAGTGACTTTCAAGAGACACAGATATAGTTAGTTTATTTGGACAAATGTACAAAGAAAACAGTGATGGAGGTGATTAAGTTAAAACACCTCATTATGATAGTGATTATAGTGCCTCAGAACTGCAGTCTTCCTCTTTTGTCATGTACTGTACTATGCAGTGTTGCTAGCCGTGTTGATTCCAAGATATTAGGGAGACAAGGTGAGTGAGGTAGTATCTTTTATTGGACCAACTTCTGTTGGTGAGAGACAAGCTTTTGAGTTTATACACACAGCTCTTCTTCAGCTCTGCGTAAGCTTGAAAGCTTGTTTCTCTCTCCAACAGAAGTTGGTCCAATAAAAGATATTACTTCACCCACTTTGTGTCTCTAATGTACTGCTTCAGTATTTCAAAGTTATGGACAAGAACAGCCAGTTTTAATTCAGTTAAATCACAAATTGAGCCATCATGTACCATTGGATAGCTAATGAATCTAGGAGATTTTTGAGCACATAATGCATAATATTTAAATCTAAATGTTTATATGAAATTATTCACTATATATGCCCAGTAGAATATATTAGCCTGATTTGACTCAAACAATATTACAGTGAAGTGTATTATTAAGATTTTGTATTGTCAAATATCTATTTTGTGCCTATTTGAATTGTTATACACACAGATTTGCTTGTGTGGCTGAGTCTATTTTCTGCATTGAAACTCTTAATAAAATACAAACATTAATTATCTGATCAATTAGAGTATATTCCAATAAATTAAAAATAATTCTGAAGATTTTCTCTCTTTGAATGGCTCCTTCAGATCCTTAAGGAACCTCTATTTTCCCCCTTTTGACAACGTCTTTAACATGAGTTTAACTTTCTTGACTGTGCCTGTTTTCTCTTATTTAAGAGAAGCATTTGAAAACATCTTAGGTAATTGATGTCAATTTCTCAATTGTGTATCTGAGAAGAGATTGACAGTGAGAAATGCCTAATTGCTATCTTGAATTCAGTAATGCAGATCTGCTGTCAAATTAAGTATTAACACACACACTGTGTGTTATTCTGGGATATTGTTTTGGATATACTAGGCATGTGACTTCTTGATTTGTTCCCCCAGAACCTGCCAACTAGTGATAGCTCAGCATGACACTCATTCAAGTTTGATATTTCTCTAAAATGGCCCTATTGAAATAGCAGAAAAAACAAAATAAAATGAGACTGGTTTGGATAGTATTTTCTAAGAATTATTAAGGCAATAAATATAATTCCAAAATTTAGAATGAAAATAATTCTCTTTTTAAGTTGAAACTTTCCCTCAACTTGATACTTAAAAAGTGGGCCTCCTTTATCTTTTCCGTGCATCTTACCCATGCTCCCTAAAGGAACTCCATCACAATGAGTTATTTCCTTGTGGATGGGAAGAGGTATTTATTTTAAATATTTTAATATTTAAAACGTTTGTATATGCTGATGACATCTGTATGTGCTGACACTGGAAACAACTTCCATAGGACTGAAGGGAATTACAACTAAGACATGTATACTTTGACCATTTACTTCCAGCAATGGAGACTAATTCTTAAGAAAACCAAGACAGAGGCAACTACTTTCATCTAAACAATAATTTTGTCAATCAGTTCATCTCAATCTGTGTCCAAGGATGGCTGTTGCCATATACTAAGTAAATTCAGGAGTTCATTGTTGCACCTGCCTTCTTGTCCATTTGATCATAGATCCTGGGCCAGGTTCAATAGATAACTTTCTGGCTTGTCCAGAATTGGTGCAATTTTGCACCAATTTGGCCTGGTTTCCTCTCTCTGCTGTGATCTGTAGGGCAGTGTTGCAGACAATAACTTGTGGAGGACAATACTCCTGACATCTGGAGGGTGATTTACAATGCCTAGCCTGCCTTGATACAGAGCCTATCGTCTGTTTACAGAAGCTGGACATTGAGCTCTGATGATTGCATATGTGAGAAAGAGAGAGATTTTAAAAAAGGAATTAAAATTGCATTTTTTGCTTCAGTCAGTGTTGTGACTGGGTAAAACCTTGTTATGAGTTGAATTAAAACCCCACTGAGATTGACAGGTGTGAACTTACCCTTAACTTAATATACCTGTAATAAATCCTGATCTAAGCCAAAACTATGTGAACTTGCCCTGGAGCTTTTGACTGAAGTATTGTTTTGTGGGCTTGGAAGGCAAAACAGGGTGGCGGGTGAGGACAGGACTGGGAAAGACAGAGAGAGAGCCTGAAGGAGCAGCTGAAAACATGGTGGTGGACCCTGTAAGAATCCTGAGGAGAGGTTTTTGGGTTAGGATGCAGGCTGTAAAGACTGCTTTTAGTGCTGTGAGCAAGAGAAGCTGTTTCCTGCTCTTTAATACCTTCTGCATTCAGAGACACAGGATTTTTTACATTCATTGTAAATAAACAAAAGTGGATCAGAGAAATACCAGACTATCACCAATTTCTGCTCCCTGGAGTAGAAATCCCTGAATGCCTGGAGGCCCCTAAATTTTGACTAGCTGCTTAGTTTGAAAAGGGACAAAAACAGATACCAAAACTATGCCATATTCCAGATGCCATTGTCTCCAGATGTAGTGCAGCTTACCTTTTTTTTAAATTACTTTTCTATAAACAGATGTCTAATCTATGGCCCTCAGTGGAGTGTGAGAGAGAGAGAGATTTGATTATGCATATTAAAATGTTTTCTTGGCCTTGCCCATTTAGACTTAAGTGTTTGAATCAACCCCATTGCTATGAGAAAGAGGCAGGAGATGTTGCCTCCCACCTTCTTCCTTGCAGCTGTATGGCTAGGTCTGAAGTGAGCTGCTATCCTTTCTCTACTGCAGCTGTTCAGCAACTCCTCCATTGGTTGTCTGCTTCATTGCATAGATGGGAGGAAAGTAGCTCTGGCAGCTCCATTGCCTGTTTCCTAGCAGCACTATGGGAGAGCAGGATGCAAGTTCACCTGGCTCTGCTTGAACCTAGCAGGGGGGAGTAAGTAGAGAGAGATGGCTCACATCTTCCCACACTGAGGGGAAAAGGAGAATTTGAAAATCAACAGCCTCTGATTACAGGTCTTTGATTTTTCTGCCCCAGCAGAGGTTAGAGCAGCCTAGAGATTGCAGGGAACGAGGCTTAAAGGTATCGCTGCTTACACCTACTGGGGACTCTCCCATGAGGTCTCTCCAGCAAAAAATTTGCGACTATTTTCTGATCTCTTTACACTGCTCGGAAAATCTGCCCCAAAGTATTGACTGTGATCCCAGCCATTTTGATATGTTTGGCCTTCAGCCTGAAAAACACCACTGCTATGAAGATACTATCCTTGCAGGACACTCACTCCTGGGTGTCAGATTTTTAGCCCAGAACTCCCAGATCAGGGGTAGTTTTCCCTTTTTGAGCACCGCCACCCCCTACAGTGGGACATTCCAACCCTCCAGTTTGAGTTTACTGAACATTTTAAAATATTTCAAGTTTCTCATGGAATACCCATTATAAATTTCTGTACATGCTATTTATTTCAAAATTCCTTTTAAAAAGGAGTTCTTCAGGTGTTTGTCCATGTACATTCCACTGATGATGTGCTTGTACCTTGTGCCACTTGCGTTCAGATTCTTTTGGCCAGTGGTGTCAGTTGGGGGCTGCGCCTGCCTGCACCCTGAGTGTCCTCATGCCTCCAGTCAAGGGAATAAAGGGTGGGACAACCCCAGCTACTCCTTAGTTCCTTATGACCACCCCTGGCTTTGAGTTGAAACTCTGCAGTGTCTAATTCTCTTTGCTCACTGTGTGCCTTAATATTCTCTGTAAATAGTTAGTGTTGTTACTTTATTGATTAGAGATGAGATTAGAGTGGTGTTTGCCTTTTATTTTTCAAATGCTTGTTCATGTCCATTCCATGCTAGGTGCATGTGCACCATGAGCACAGTTGCCAGAGAGTTTTCCCTCAGTGGTATCCACAGGGTTGGGCTCTAACGCCTTTTAGAGCCACGTGCATATGTGCTGGTATAAGGGACACCACCAGCTGTGCACCCTCTCAGTTCCTTTTTACTGCTGCGATGGTTGCCTGGAACAATCCCTTTTGCTCTTGCAAGGCTTCTTTCCCAGTGGTTTGGACTCCTTTGTCGTATACTGTATAGTTATTGTAGTTAGTATGTTTAGTTCTTAGTTAGTGTTAGTGTATAAAGCAGTGCGAACAGTTGTCCCTGTCATCAAGGGACTTTTGCCCCAGGGGCTGGGCATGACTCAGTCTCTGAGATTCACGCCATGTGCTTCTTGTGGCAAGTTGATGCCTGTGACTGAACCACAGTCTAGCTGTCTAAGGTTCCCTACAAAAGAAAAGGGAAGGTCTATAAGCGATGGTAGCCCCTACTTTCTACCTCAGCCTCCCAGGTGGGCTCACACAGATACCCCGGGAGGGTCAGCCAGGCCTTTTCACATGAAAGAGGAGTTCCAAATCTGCAGGGACTTCAGACCGCTCACTCAAAAGGACAGAGACATTTGTCTGAAGGCCTTACTTCGGGAGGCAGCCCTCAGACCAGTCTCTGAGTCAACCTGCTCCAAATCAGTGCTGAGCATTTCGGCTTCCGTGCAAAGTGCTCCATCGGTACCATGCTCTTCACGCACCATTCTCCATCCACGATGTCGAGGAAGAAGCATAAGAAACAGTGCACTGACAGAGGTCACTCTCTGGTGCCAAAGAGGGATAAGTGGGGAGTGACCAGCGTAGTGAGATTCATGCCAGGCCACTTGCCCTCCCCAGAGCCACACTCGGCTCTGGTGACTTCACCTAGAGCACCAAGTTCGATCCGAGACATGCCTCCAACTCCTGAGAGCGGTCGTGCCCCTTCGACTCCAGAAGCTTTCCAGGCGACAAAGAACCTGATGTCCCTCCCAATCCTGCTGACCTCTCAATGGGAATCTTTCGCTTCAGCAAGGACATACCAGTACCCAGTCTAAACACCAGACTTTGGTACTGGTTCCCCAGCTGGTGCATGGCCCCCAAGCCACTGACCAAAGCAGTGGCGGTGTTGGAACCATGGCGGTTTCCCTTGGTACCAGGGCCCCCTTCCCACTGCTCATAGTTGGTGCTGTCTAGAGGCGAGCCACCGTTCCTTCCCATCTGGCACCAGACCCGGACTCTGGCACCAAACCTAGTACCAATGTCCCAGAAAAGGCCTCAATAGACGTGGTACAGGTGGAGGAAGAGGAGGCAACCCTTCCTCTGGTGCAGGCCTCTTCCTCGTCATCCTTGGACAAGATAGTCACAGGCACTAGTAACCTGCTCCTGCCAGATGATTTCAGGGCCCATTAAGAGCACCTAAAAAGGGTCATGGCAAACTTGGGGCTGGAAGTCGAGGAGTTAAAGGAATCTGCACACAGCCTAGTTGACATCCTGGCTGCGGCTGCCTCCCTCCAGAGTGGCCCTGCCCATTAATGAGGTCATGATAGGATCTGTCAGGGCACTATGGCAGACTCCTTCATCTCTGCCCCCTACCTCAAAAAGGATGGAAAAGAAGTACCGTATCCCGGCCAGTGGGTTTCAGTATCTGTACTTGTGCACACACTCTGGGCTCCATGGTAGTGTTGGCAGCAAACAAGCGGGACACACAGGGATAGTGAAGTACTACCCCCAAAAATAAAAAGGCCAAGGGACTGTATTTGTTCTGGTATGAGGTTTGTTCGACAGCCAGCCTCCAATTACATATCTCTAACCAGCAGGCCCTGCTGGGGAAGTATAATTTTAACCCGTGGGACTCATTGGCCAAATTTAAGGACTCCCTGCCACAGGAGTCGAAGCAGGAATTCATGGCCATCTTGGAGGAGGGCAAGACTGTGACCAGGACCTCCCTCCAGATGGCTCTGGATGTGGCAGCCAGGACTTGATGGCCTTGACAGCCAGGACTATGGTGACAGCAGTCACCATGAGGTGCTGTTCATGGTTCCAATCATGGGGTCTTCCTCATGAAGTGCAGCAGTCCATTCAGTACCTCCTGAACAGACGGATTCGAAGCTTCACGGCCTCAAGGACTCGAGAGCCACACTTAGTTTCCTGGGCCTTTACACAGAAAAATTTTAGGCCCCAGCAACCTCTCAGGTTCATTGCGCCTCCCAGGCAGGAGCCCTACAAAAGAAAAGGGAAGGGCTATAAGTGATGCCAGCCTCTACCTTTTGCCTCAGCCTCCCAGTCGGGCTCACATAGATACCCCGGGCGGGCCAGACAGGCCTTTTGAAGGTGCGCCCGAGGACAGCATATCAGTCTTGACTCCAGACCCCCCCCCCCTTTTGGTTTTGGACTGTCTGTTACCCTTCAGCCCAGCGTGGTCATATATAACAGTCCACCCTTCCTTCCGACCCCCACCCTTGTCCCTCTTCAGAAACCCTTCTCATGAGCAGCTTCTCATCCAGGAAGTACAAGTCCTCCTACAAGCGGGGGTTGTAGAGGAGGTTCCTCGAGAATTGAGAGGGAAAGGGTTTTACTCCCGATATTTCCTAATCCCAAAGGGCAAAGGAGGTCTACGGCCCACCTTGGACCTCTGTTACCTCAACAAATATCTCAAGAAACAGAGGTTCTGCATGGTCTCCTTGACCTCCATCATCCCCTCCCTGGATCCAGAAGACTGGTACACCACCGTTGATTTAAAGGACATATATTTCCATCATCTGCAGAAACAGGAGTTTCCTCAGGTTTGTAGTGGGTCAGTGCCACTACCAGTTCATCACACTTTCCTTTGGCCTGTCGGCAGCACCATGGGTTTTCACAAAGTGTATGCCAGTGGTAGCAGCCATCCTCAGATGTTGAGGCATTCAAGTCTACCCATACCTTGATGACCGGCTGATGAAAAGCCGCTTGTAGGCTCAAATCCAGCACAACATGGGTACTGTACAGGCAACCTTTTAGGCATTGGGTCTGTTAATAAGCAAGCAGAAGTCAACTTGGTCCCGGTCTAGAGAATAGAGTTAATCGGTGTAGTGCTCAACTCAACCCAGGCCAAGGCCTACTTACCAGATTCCAAGCTATGCCAAACCTGATCTCCAAGGTCACAACCCACCCACTAATGACCTCTCGGGTTTACCTCAAACTGTTGAGTCAAATGGTGGCATGTACCTATGTGGTCCAGTATGCAAGGCTACGCATTAGACCACTACAGATGTAGATAGCGTCGGTCTACTCCCTGAGCTGACATCACTTGGATTTGATTCCACCACTGATCCTTGCTTCGATAACTTTGTGGAAAGACCCAGGTTCTGTAATAAAAGAGGTACCGTTTGCCACCCTGCATCTGTCAGTAACCATAGTTTCGGACGCGTCAGACCTAGGGTGGGGAGACCACCTTAACAATCTGAGGACTCAGGGCCTTTGGTCCCAGGAAGAACTCTCCCTGTATATAAATGTCATGGAACTCAGCATGGTATGCTTGGCTGGCTAGGTGTTCCTTCCCCAGATCTTGGGCAAGTGGTGCAGGTCTTGACAGACAACACTGCATCAATATTTTACATCAACAAGCAGGCAGGAGCTTGATCTTGAGCCCTGTGCCAGGAGGCCTTCTGACTATGGGACTTGTGCATGAAACGCACCATTCACGTTGAGGCATCACATCTCCCAGGACCCTGCAACGCACTGGCAGATCACCTCAGCAGATCCTTTTCCTCTCACCATGAGTGATCTCTTCATCCAGAGGTTATCAGCGTCATCTTCCAGAAATGGGGGCCTCCCCAGGTGGGCATGTTCACCACCAGACAGAACAGGAAATGCCATCAATTCTGTTTGCTGAGGGACTTCATCTCCGATGCCTTCCTGCTTTCATGGGCAGACCACTACTATATGCCTTCCCACCGATCCTCTTGGTTCACAAGATCCTCCTGAAAATCAAGTGGGACAAGGAAAAATGTATCCTGATAGCTCCCGTGTGGCTACTCCAGCATTGGTTCTCTATGCTTCTGGAACTCTCAATGGCAGCTTCACTTATGCTCCCATCCCGCCCAGACTTGATTTCACAAGGCTACAGCCAGTAGCTTCACCTGAACCTCGCCTCCCTGCACCTGGTAGTATGATTACTGAGTGACTGAACCCTGAGGAGCAGGCCTGTTCGGTAGCAGAAAGCCTTCCACAAGGGCTACCTATGTGGCCCAATGGAAATATTTTTCTTGTTGGTCCTCCGAACGGAAGGTCTCTCCATCTCGGTCTTCTCTGCAGTCTATCTTGGACAATCTGCTTCACCTAAAACATCAAGGTCTGGCTCTTTCATCTATTAAGGTCCACCAGGCAGCCATCTTAGCCTTCCGCCCTCCAGTGCATGGCAGATCAGTGTTCTCCCACAAGATGACAGTCAGTTTTCTCAAGGACCTGGAAAGACTATCCTCAGGTCCTTAACCTGATTCCTCCATGGGACTTCAACCTTGTCCTGTCAAGGCTCATGGGATGTTCAAGCCGTTAGCATCTTGCTCCATATTGCTTCTCTCTTGGAAGGTTGCCTCCCTGGTGGCGATCACCCAGACAGAAGGGTCTCCAAGATCAAAGCTCTGACGTCAGAATCCCCTTATACAGTGTTCTTCGAGGACAAGGTCCAGCTGCTCCCCCATCCTTCCTTCCTACCAAAGGTGGTGTCACAGTTCCACAACAACCAAGACATTTTTCTTCTTGTCTTCTTTCTGAAACCTTCCAAGACCACCGAGGATCATCAGCTTCATACACTGAATGTTAGGCAGGCCCTTGCCTTCTATGTTGAGAGGACTATGCCCTTCTGCACATCTATGCAGTGTTTTATAGGAGTAGCAGAAAGGATGAGAGGGCTATTGGTATCATCCCAAGAATCCCATCCCGGATAACCACCTATATCTGGGCTCGCTATGAGCAGGCGAAGTTTCCACCTCTGGCTATCGTGACCACTCATTCCACGAGAACCTAAGCTTTGCCAATAGCATTATTTGCACAAGTACTAATCCAAAACATCTGCAGAGTCGCAACATGGTCGTCTGTTCATACTTTCGCACCCCACTATGCCCTCACCCAGCAGGCCCATGATGATGCCAGTTTCAGGAGAGCAGTGTTGCAGTCAGCACGTTCATGAACTCCGAGCCCATCTCTAGGGGGACTGCTTGCACCCACTTACATCTTTGAAGCAGCTAATTTGACTTGTCAGTTCCTGGACAGATCCAGTGCCCCATCAACCTCAGGTCATGGATCTCCTGAGAAAGGGAGGCCTTTGGAGTACCTTGGAAGACTCCCAAAAAGAGGAGCACTGACTCTGTATCTAAGGATCCAGCTCCAAAAAAGATCAGATCCCCATCGAGGTCTTTGGTCTCTGAAGGTATTGTTGAGGCCAAGGACTTTTCCTTGGGTACTAGAGGGCCTGTGAAGCCCCAAAGCTCCAAAAAAGAGTAAGCACAGCTCTGACAGGGCGCCTGTACCCTCAACTAGAAAAGAAAACAAGAAAAGAAAGCACAGGGATACGGTTGAGCTTGTCCAGCCATCAGCACTGAAGCATCCCATTGGTGCCATCGCTTGCCTTAACCCAGCCATCAGTGCCGATGCAAGTAGTGCAGCCTGAGATACCTGTATAAGTGGTACCATCAGTACAGAGCAGGTATCTCCATCTAACATCCAGAAAGCTTGAGGCACGCTCATTATCATTGGCACCATTGGCTGTAGCCACAGTGACCTCAGTTATAGTGTCAGTACTGAGGTCCTTTCCGGTACCCCAGGAGTTCCGATACTTGAGGGATCTCTCAGTATTGGATGAGCCAGAGTTCTCGTTACTGCCAAGTATCAAGCATCTCATTGTACCGAGACCTCTGTCTCTGAGTGGCTACTCACTAGCACAGGACTCTTCTCTATCCTCATTGACACGCATTCCTCCCCCAATTAGAGGATATGGAGGAAGAAGAAGAGGATTCCCCCTCAGTCTCTTCGATTTCTGTTAGGGGTTCTCCTGCATACCTCTTTGGGAATCTGCCCTCGCACAGGGAGGACCTTGTGGCTCATCAGCATCAGTGGAACCAACCCTGTATGCCTCCCCTGCTCCCTTATGGACCCCCCACAGTGGCCATATTGGGACCTGTGGGCTGCCTGTCTGCCACAGTTCAATTGGCCACTGGTATCATCCCTTAGGGAGACCGGGCTTTCACATTCTCCCTCTATCCTCCACAGCAGGAGGAAGCATTTGAGGAATGGAGGCTAGGGCAGATGAGAGAGTCACCCATGAGATTTCTATTTCATCATCATTGCCAGATTAGGTAGTTATGCCTCCTCCTCCTTCCATTGCCAATTACTTCAGACATTTCCAGGACCTCATTGGAAGGGTAACTGGCATTCTGTTAATCCCACTGGAGAAGGTCAAAGATTAGCAGCACAGGCTGCTAGATATTTTGCAGACAACAACACTCTGAGTAGTGCTACCAATTAATGAAGCTCTCCTGGATCCAGCTAAGACACTATGGCAGATGCCAGCTACTGTTCCACCAGCGTGCAAAAGGGCAGACAATAAGTACTATATATCCCTTAATGACACTGACTTTAAATTTTCCATCCCCCACCTAACTCCCTTATGATGGATGCTCTGAATGAATGGGGTAAGCAGCATTTCAAGAACTATGACAAAGGCCAAAAGCAATTGCACCTCTTTGGACAAAAGTCTTATTTGTCTGCGACCCTGCAGTTTCGAATTACAAGGTATCAAGTGGTCATGGCTAAATATAACTTTAATAATTACAACAGGCTCTGAGCATTTATTGAATAACTACCATATGAGTGCAGGGAACAATTCCAGTGTATTGTTGCAGAGGATCAGCTGTTGGCCAGCACAACTTTCCAGGTGTCCTTAAACGTTGTGGACACTGCTGCCAGATCCATTTCCACAGCAGTAGTTATGCACAGGGTGCCCTGGCTCCAGCTTTCGGGGTTTCCAAGAGAGGTCCAAAACACTGTAGAGGACCTCCCCTTTGATCCCTACAATCTTTTCTCAGAGACTACAAATGACTCCCTGCATGTGCTCAAGAACTCCAGGACTACCCTATGTTCCTTGGGCATTTACACTCCGATGAGCAAGAAATGTTTCAGTAGATCATAGACTGCCCAGAGATCATGCCCTGCTCAGTTCTTGGGGTACCAAAGACCCCCCAATTCTTCTCCCAGAAGTGAACACAGATTTCAGAGGAAGAGTGCAGCCAAACTACCCTCCATGACTACTCAGGTATCATCTAAACTGTAGTTTTGATGGGTTGGTTGAGGGTTCGAATTCTCCCGTTCTTCTGATTTTTACAGTTGCATTCTTTAGCTCAGCTACCTCCCTTTGTAGATTGTCTTGTCCATTTTCATCATGCTTGGGAGCAGATCATGGATCATTGGGCAATGGAGGTCATAACAAAGGGCTACACCATCCAGTTTTTGACACTCCTTCCCTTCCATACACCCCCCCACCCACCATCCCTCTTCAGGAGCTCCTCCCATGACCTTCTATTAAGGCAAGAAATGGACTCTCCTCCAGCTAGGAGCAATAGAACCAATCCCTTCCCTTAGAGGGGCAGGAGGTTCAACTCAAAATACTTCCTGCTACCAAAGGAGGACAGAGGTTTAAGGTTGATCTTAGATCTAAGCCAGTTGAACAAGTTCGTGAAGCCTCAGAAGTTCAGGATGCTGATTCTAACAACTATAAGTCCTTCTCTAGGGGAATTGGGTTCGTCCCTTCATCTACAAGATGCATACTTCCATATGACTATACACCCGTTGCACAGGAATTACCTACAATTCACTGTAGATCAAGATCATTTCCAGTACTGAGCGCTTCCCTCTGGCCTATCTTCGGCCTCAAATGTGTTTTTGAAAGTTGTAGCAGTAGTGGTGTCTTACCATCAGCAGGAAGCAATTCTCATTTCTCGTTGATTCTCATCTCAACAACGGTGGTTTCTCAAAGGCTGCTCTTATGAGGCAGTGTTGTCATCCACCCAGAGGGGCCTTGCTTTGTTCCAGGAGTTGGGCCTACAGCTGAGTACAAAGAAATCTGTTCGTACCAGTGCAAAGGATACAGTTTATAGGAGTGTACTTGGACTCAGTGACAGCCAGAGTGAACCTCTCTTTAGACAGATTTCTGACTCTGTTAAGACTGGTAGGGATGATTCGGGGAAGTCCTTTGATATCAATAAGGAACTGTCTTTAACTCCTTGGCCATATGGCAGTGTGCACATTTCTGACCAATCATGCAAGTCTATGCCTTAACTGATTTCCAGGTCAGATGAGAACTGCATATTCTCTGACCAGGGATGCCTTTGACAGGCAGGTGGTGGTCTCCTTGCACATAAAGAATTCCTTAAGCTGGTGAAAGGAGCAACTCCACATCTATATGGGCATCCCTTTCTGCCAACCAACTTCATCAGTGACTCTGACAACCAGTGTATCCATGTTAGGGTGGGGAGCCCACCACAACACCTTCATGGTTCAGGGCAGATGGACAGCCCACGAAAGCAGTCTCTATATCAACTTGTGGAGGTCAGGGCAGATAGGAACGCTTGCCTCCATTTCCTGCCCTTCATTAGGACAAAGCAATCAGGGTCATGATAAATAACATGTCCTGCATGTTTTATATCAATAACCAGGGAGGAGCAAGATCCCCTTCCTTGTGCACTAAAGCTATAGAGCTCTGGAACTGGTGCATAACCAACCACATCTGGATTTTAGCAGTCTACCTTCCAGGCATCCAGAATACCACTGTCAATGCCATGAGCAGACACTTCTCCCGCAACTATGAATGGGAGCTGGATGCTCAGGTTCCCCAGAACATATTCTAGAGATAGAGATGGACAGAGATGGATGTTTTCACCACCTCCAAGAAAAGGAAGTGTCCTCTCTTCTGTTCAAGGGGGGCGGTCTTGGTCACCACTCCCTGAGGGATGCCTTTCCTCCACCGTGGAAGTGGACTCTGTGCTATACCTTTCCCTCAATGCCCAAATTCTATGGGTGATGAGCAAGATCAGGCAAGACAAGGCCAGAGTTATCCTCATAGTACATACCTGTCCAAGACAGACTTGTGTCCAGCCTCTGGTGAAGCTCTTGACCGTTCCTCATCTCCTGTCTCAGGATGTGGATTGCACTCTTCACCCCAGCCTGGTGGTTCTGTGCTTCAGAGCCTGTTTCCTGGATGGTTCTCAGGAACAGAGGTTTTCCACTCTATGGAAGTGCTGCAGGGTCACAAATATTGGAGCCTTGATGGCAGTTCCTTTCCTTTACCATGTTATTTCTTTATAAGATCTCTTTATATCCACATCCTAGTTTCCTACCCAAAATTATATCAAGTTTTCATCTTAACCAGTTTCTCATTCTACCAGTATTTTTACTGAAACTTCACAATTGTCAGTAGGAATCCTATTTACATACCTGTAAGCAAGACTGTAGCCTTCTACCTGGACAGGATAAAGCAGTTTAAGAGATCTCTGACCTAGACTCATCTTCTTTGTGGATAGATCTAAGGAGGCTCCCATTTCTGCTCAAAGGTTGTATTTATACCTGGTTTGAGTCGGCAGGTACTCATTTCCACCAGGGGGTGAAAGCACATTCAACTAGATTTACTGCATTTTTGAAGAATCTTCCAGTATCTGAGATATGTAGAGCTGCTACCTGATCTTGAATCCATACCTTTTCAAAGCATTATGCCCTGCTTCATGCGGCAGTTGGCTCTGTGATACTATCTTCAGTTCTGGATTCTGTTCCAAAGTTGCCTCCTCCTTCTAGGGAAACTGCTTGGAAGTCACCTGAAGTGGAGCATTCATATGGCCACTACTTGAAGAAGGAGGAAATGATATTCACCCTCTGCAGTGACTGTAGTTCTTCGAGATGTGTGTCCCTGTGGGTGCTCCAATACCCGCTCTCCTTCCCTTTATTTAATTAGATTCCTAGCACCCACCTCCATCAGTTCATGTCACAGCTTGTGAATTACCACTAGAGGAATGTATATGGACAAGAAGTCAAAGGAAAAGAAACTTACTTACCTTACAGCAACTGGCGTTTTCAGATGTGTTGTGCATGTAGATTCCATGATCCACACTCTTTCTCCTCTATTTTGAAGCTTTACAGCACCTGAATTCTGTATTGGCAAAGGAACTGAGAGGTATTTGGGATTGCCCTCCCCACTTTAAACTCTCAATTGGAGACAAGAAGACACTTAGGACACTGGGATGGCCCCCAGTGCTCGCTGCTAGCCAAAAGAATCCACGAATCAAGCACATGGGGCACAAGAGGATGTACCCAAGAGCAGCACCACCAAATATGAAGAGTCCCACATCTTCTCCCCCCTCCTTTCTCTCTGGCCACACACATCTGTTGCCTCTTCATTGTTATTTCAGCTTTGCTTCTACTATTATTCATAGCAGAACAGGCTTTGAAAGGCCTTTTGAAGTATGTATGTAACTCCCCTCAGCACCTTACATGGAAAGTGATGGCCTCATGCTAATATGTGACAGGAAGTGCAGCTGACCATTAACAAAACTACTTTGCATGAAGGCTTATCAAATGTTAGAGTAAACAAACTGGAAAAATAAAGATGTTTTCCTTTAATCTTTTTTATAGTAATCATAGGATGCTCCTTATAATTATAGTTGGTACAAAATCATCATATGGAATGTGATTTTCCAAGATAGCTGTCCTTTTAACTAGAAGGGTGTTGCCACACAAGCAGTAAGTTAAGGGTCATATAATTTGTGGTTACTGTAACTGAGTGCTTTTACATTTTTTTTTAAATGAGAGCAAAATACTATCATAAGTAATCCTCTGTGTCAGAAATTGCTTCCCAAAGAAGATAAACGTACATATAGGGGTATATTTTCAGAGTGGTGGTATGAAGTCATGTGCATTAGTCTCATAACAAGATTTATGTTTGTAATGTCCTCTTCATCATATCCAGTGTTATGAAAAGCTTCTATATTCAAACTTAAATTGTAATGTAGTAAAATCCTATTATTTTGTCTGCTTATTGGTCAACAAACTTACTATCGTTAGCATATGTGTTTGATTAGGGAACCATATAAAAATCATTACTCTAGTATGTTTAAAATTATCAGAGTGATTGCCCTGTGGAACTTTCAAAACATACTTGAGTGACCAGTTGTATCAACAGTGCTTTTGTTTGGACTGTTGGCTATTCCCATGTGTAACAGATGGCATTTATTTAAAAAAACCTGACAAGCTGTGGGATAGCAGAGCATTACTAATAAAACCCATCACATGTTAAACTTGACCTGACATTAATCAAGTTTTGAATGCTACAAATGATTCATGGATAGTAATTAGTCTCCTGATCATATTAGTGAGCATCAGTATCACACTGCTGCCATTATCTACTTTCATTCTTATTGGAAACAAATCTATGACAGTAATTGGGTGTTTTTAATGTCTTATGCCAAAATGTTCTGTATGATTAACTTGGCAAAGGGGTTATTTTTAGCCTTTTAGTATTATTGTTAATTTACTGGTAGCTTAGGATGTAATCTGAATAGCTTTTTGTGTGGAATGTAGTTGAAAAAAAATTTTTATTTCACCGAGACAGTTCAAGATTTTACTCTTCCCCAGTCACTTGCCCATGATCTCTCCCTAAGTTGTCATATTATTTCAACTGCAGCAACAGATCCCACTTCAGAAAAGGAGTAGTAAGTAATATTATTAAATAGTATTTTATAACTGGATGAGTTCATGAAGCTTGTCTTTATTTTTCTTGCTTAGTACTATTTTACAAATTAGCTGAGTGCACAATGATATATCTAGACAAACCATTTTTTCCAACTTTTGTCTGTTACATCCAGAATCTGTATTATCCAGAATGGGTGGTTGCATGAAAGATTATATATGAAAGCTGGGGTTTGACTCTGCATGAAAATCTGTTGTAGAATTTACGACAACTCAGCATACTTCCTAGTATGGTTTTTCTATTCATTTTTCAACGAGGGAACATGAGGTTTCTTTCCGAGAATGTAAATCTATTGGTTGGTTGAGTTTCCGAGACAGGTAAATTACAGTAAATTGTTATGGAGTGTTTCACTGAAAATATAACAAATATAACAGTGATCTTTGGCTGTTCGTTTTTCCACAAACTGTTTAAACTTCTTTAGAGAATTTATTATTAGAAAGTTTAATTATTCATTTATTTAATTGCTACAGTTACCCTAACAGTTTTCTTCTTTCCCTAACCCACATTTCAGAGCATTAGTGATGATCATAAAAGCCCAGAAAGTGTTATATTTACTTATATGACATTTCTACTCATTATATTCATAGAAAAATATAAATTCAGTACAAGATGTTTGTTTTTGTGAAACTAGTCTCATTATTATTACTTAATAAAAATAATTTTTTATTTCATTGACATTTAATGTACATTAAACAAATCTTCTGTGTAATATAGCCAAATACAGTGAGAAACACCAGAATATATTGCAAAATGTAAACCAAAACCTCACTGCCTACATGAAGAGGCACGTCCGTCCAAAATGTAGAATAAATATAATTTCCTCCTCACTCAGTGTTACACTCCCCCCTTCTCCCTCCCCCACTATGCAGTCTAAGCATATGAAATAAACCTAAATTTCTCCTCATCCTTAGAACCTAAAAGGAAATAAAAATGTCTCACGTCTGTCCTGGATGGACACTGCAGAAATACTCTCCCCTCATTGCAGCATATGGGCATTTGCCTGTTCTCTGTCCCACCTCCAGGACATGGTGTAGCTGAGCTATGCAACACCAATCCTCAAGTGGCATAAATTAGAGCAGACGCTGGGCAACTGTAACTTGCTCTGAAGCTGGAGTCAGCATAGACCCACCCACAAGATCAGAGATCCATCATTCACTTCCTACCATTCTCTGTGTAACATCCCATACCACTTTCCCCCTCAACATTATAGTGCATGAACAGTCTCTTTTCTTGTTATTCCTTTTAGTATGTTCTACCTGTGACATTATTTAAATCTAGTATTCATTGCTTTGATACACCTTTTGCCAAAATCTTTATGTAGTTGATCAAGGTGATTTTACTTAATTATTTAAACTATCAGGTAGCCCTTAGTACATTTATTTTTTTTCCCATGGGCATTCATATTTTCTCTCAATTTTTATAGTGACTTTACTTGGATGCCTAGAATAAAATTTTCAAAAGCATGTGAGTCCAATTATGAAAAGTTTCAATTCCATTGACATTCAGTGAGTCTCAGGTGCCGAAGCCACATTTGAAAATGGGACTTAGGGTCCTAAGTCACTTAAGCATTTGAAAATTTGTTCCCTACTCTCAATAATTTTAAAGACACATTCCCAATAAATAGCAGACTTATCAATGAATCAAAGAGATGTTTTGTTTCAGTAGGAGATCAATTTAGGCATGAATTTTCTCAGAACCTGAATTAGACATTCCTTTTCCTAGCCCCATATTTCTTTAACATATTCACTGTTTGTACCTATTGTATAAGATTTTCAGAGTTGCCAAGTGAGCTGAATCCTCAGTTAGCTTTTTGGATTTCAGCTGTTACTGGTGAAGATGGCTAGTGCTGCTGGGGGGGGGAGACTCAGTATGGAATTTGTGACATTCTCAAGTATTGTCTCAGAAGAAGTTTGTCCCCATCCAGCACCAGGCTGTGTCTTCTACATGGCAGCTTTTTCAGGAAATAAACTTGGGAAACTAGAGTGCAGAACAATAATGGGGTGGATGAAAACAGCCTCATGGATTCCAGTTACTTTTTTATGGACTTAAGTTTGTAAAACGTTATTGTCTGGGTGAGGTGAGATAAGAGGAATTAGCGATGTGCAAGTTGGCTTTGATGATAAAGTAACTCACCCAAAATCAAAGCAAACGTGAACCAAACTTTTTTGAAGTGCTAAAGAGTTTGGTTAACTTAAAATAAAATACAACTAATGAACTGCTGGAGTTCCTGATAAAATCTAAAACAAGGACTTCCGAAATAGCACAAGATATGTTGTTCTCAAAATATTTTTGCCCTAGCCATATCAAGGAAGAAACAGATCTCTCAAGAACCTGCTCTCATGAAGTCTCTGGTCAGATTTCTAGACAAAAAGATTCGTATAAGCATTCAAACTTTGTTTATCCAAATCAGATTCCAAGAGGTATGCCCAAAGAAGTAAGAAATCCACTATACAGACCTGTAATTGGACTATAACACAGAGTTCCTTTATTTAAAGTTTTCTTTTTACAGACATCAGAGGTGAAAAACAGCTTTATATCTTACTGGCTAATAAAGAATATGGTGAAAAATGTTCATTTTAATAGCAGACATGCATTAAATTAATTCAATTTATCAATTTTATTGCATGCTATTAAAATACAATAAATGTTAAAGGATCTGTTTCTCCTGCTTTGGGTATAAAACTTTTAAATGGATTTTTAAACACATCAGGTGCAAGTATTTGGGAGTAAATCAATTTTATATTGAGGCTTGTAAAATAAGGAGCAGCTTTGAGGAAGGCATGAAGATGTTGTTGGTAGAAAGGAAATGTGATGGAGGAAGGCAGAGGAGACCAAGTCAGCGATATAGGGCCTAGTAGGCAAGGACAACCAATTTAAAACAAAAAATCCCAAAGCAAACAAAAAACACCCACACAGCAAGCAGATTTTTTGCAGGGATGTGATTAAGGTCTATCTCTTTATCACAGGGGGGTGAGGATAGGCACTGGTGGGTGGAGGGGGAGGAGGTGCAGAAAGAGACGGGATTATTAGCTTCCTTTTCATGTTAGTTGTACTAGGTGCTAGTAATCTCTGTATGTCACATTGAAAACTATGATATGCTTGAGAAAATCTGGAATAGTTGTATTGAGGTGTATCATTTACAGATCTAAAGCTGTAAATGCTGGCAGTTCTTGATTAGAGCATATGCTATAACTATTAGGCTTATGTTAAAGACTGTAAACATTAGATAAAATAAATGTCCTTAAAAGCTGGCTAAAAGTTTATTCACATAGAAGATACTTAAAAAGAAATACTAGTGAGGGGGTATCAAAGATTGCAAGATTGTTCTTGAATAAGTATGATCTAATGAAGATTAATTTTCCCATCTCAAAAGTTAATTTAAATCTACTTAAAATAAAAATTCATAACTTGTTTTAATGTTTTATTGTACACTACTAGATGCAGGTGTAAATATATTCTTTTTACATAGTATTAATGTCTTACTTGAGGCTGGGACTGGCTTTTTCTGTGTCTGTACAGCACCAAGCATACTGACATATAATAATAAAAGTTGTTTGTTGATTTAATCTATCCAGTCACGATGTCTTCAAGAATTGTTCAAGGTGTCAGCAAAAATTTATTTTAAAAAGTCTGTGAACATTTTGATAAGGGAGTTATTTCAGTCTGGTAGTATGTTGCCCATGGTGAAATAAATTCTCAGTTTAACAAACCAAGGTAACTAAGAAAGAAACATTTCTAGTGGCAAAGGTATTTGTCCATATAAATAATATTAGAGGCATTGATCACAGTGACATAGTTAGTTGTTTCATTTTGCATTTAAAGCAGGAAGTAAACGTCTTATGAAAAATACAATGGATCATCTCCAAATTTACAGCACTTTTTCTTTGATCACAAAATAAATTTCCTGAGAATATACAAGTAAATCTGTTAGTTAAAATCAGATATTTGATCATTTAAGAAGTGTATTAGCTGTCAGTATTTCTTTGTCCCAAATTATTTTAATAAAGGAATAACACTGACTTCTCAAACTTATAGTTAAAATTAATTGAAGTCTTGTGCATAGGCTGTATTTGAAGAAATTAAGCTGTAATTCAGACTGTTGTATTTAACTGTTCTGATTACACAGGTTGCAGACCTGGCAGGTCAACAATGCAGGTAACTCCTGAATATTATGATCATATGATATCAAATATAACTCAACAAACTTTTTTCTAAGATAATTTTCTTGCAGCAGTTCTACTGATTGTAATGAGTAAGTGGAATGAGGTAGGCTACACATGTATATTAATGGGAGATTACTTGGTTCAAGTTCAATGCTTTCTAAAGTTTCTTTGGTTGCATGCTAGCATGGGCATCAGTGCATGAAAGGCTCTCCATGGAGCCAAGACAGCAGTGTCACTGTGTATTGTCAGGGGAAGTGAGACAAACACATAAGGGTGTCCTTAAAGAGCAGATACACTGAGGAAACGGAAGAGCTCAGTTTCTCATTTCATGTAACACCCTCCTCTAAACCAATAAGACAGCTGCATATTAAAACTTTGCACTGCTCTGTTGACGTGATCATCCCTAAACGCAGTTGAGCTAACTAGTACACTGGCTGCTTTGAGCTGCTGTGTTGTACTGCTGAATTGCTCTTAAAAGTTAAGATTTAAAAAATGATTTAAAGTTGATTCCACATGTTTTCAGATAATTAGAAATATTGTTCAATAGCATTCTCTTCAGTTTTCTTAATTAATATTTATAACTGAAATGTAATATTTTTGTAAAAGTCAAGAAAATTCCCAGGCAACAAACTGTTAAAATGGAGTTAAGATTGAGACTATGTATTAGTAAATTAAGGGTAAAAATATTACAAGGATATATATTGTAAGTATTCCCAAACCAAACATTAGACACTCAGGAAGTTGAGATATAGCTATTTTTTTAACCTGGGAATTTAATCTAGTATGGCTTCCTGACTTTGCAGAAGCAGCAACCTCCCTCTCCAACTGAACTGGCACAGCAATGAAGTTAGGAGAGGTTTCCTAAGTTGCTTGGCTGCTTACAACTGTGGCAATAGGAGCATGGGGGATTTTGCTGCCTGTCTTGATTGTATATGGGGAGAGACAGAATATAGGATTTTGAAGGCAGGAAAGCAGCCTCATAGGCTATGAGCAGCAGACAGCTGCTTCTCTGACTTTGAGATCCTATGTACAGTACAGACGCACATACAGGCTCCTCCGGGGAGGCACTCTGGGACAGCGTGCTGCTGCGGATGTGGAAACAGATTAAAGATGGAGTGCAGATCGCGGGTCGGATGCAAGGTGATTCTTGTGGCTGTGGCTCAGATGCTGATCCACATTTCTGTATTTGCGCAGAGCTCTACTCACAGCCTAGGCCCTAAGGCTTGGCAAACAATATGCAACAGATATAGATAATTAAAATGTTACTTATTTGCATGAGACAAGGTAGGTGAGGTAATATCTTCACATCTAATACTTTTGAACAAAGGGTCCTTTCCCCCACAAGTTTCATTATGAAGTGAAGAAAAAAATAGATGAGCAACATGAACTTGGCTTTGGAATAATACCCAAGAGTTGGTATGAACTAGGCATAAAACTGAATTGTTAGCCTACAGCAATTTTGAAATTGGGAAAATCGTAGATGCATATGTCTCATATAATGAAATGCAAAATGAATTTTTCCATATGATAAACTCTTTGAGTTTAATACAAAAGCAATCATTGGTAACGACTGGAAAAGAATTATTTTCTGATGCTTTGAATCAGAATTTCAGGTAAAATAGCTAATAGTTAAGGGATTGTTACATAATGTAATTTCACACATTACTCATAAAATCTTGGGTATGGTACTTCAGTTAAATTATTTTATAGAAAATCACTACTTAGTACAAATAAGTTAATATTTCATATACAACAGATTTCTTGTAGAAATCTACAGTTTTATAATATATTTTTAAAAGTGTGCCAGGAAGAGACAGGAGAGGAATTTGTCTGGGCATGGCCTGGAAGCATCAAACTGTATTTCTCTCTCATATGAAATTGCCTCTGAAAATCCACAAGAGTTGGGTGCCTTCCCTCATGAGATACAATTGATTAGAAATTGATTGTGTTGATTGGAACCCTTTATCCACCAAAACATTCCCTAGGAGAATAAAGAGAATCTGTGCGCCTTTGTCCTAGTCTGTCATTGTAATCAGATTATTTTTTTTAATTCCAAAAAAGAAATAGGTAAATTCACCTTCTTGCCATTCAGGAAACACTGTCCCACTGGCTTAGAGATAGTTTAATCAAAAACAGGCTGTAACATTTATATTTGCAAACTGATTCAATAATATTGCTCCAGATTGCAATAATTTTTAAACAGAAGTCTTCTTGTCACATGACTAGTCTTGGAAGGATTATATTTTTATTGGTAAAGATTGGTAAACATTAATTTCACTGCGCACACACAATCTGATGAAAAAATATCTCAATTGATGATAATAGAAATTAACTGGCAAAGTAAGACTTTTTGGCCAAGCGCAGTGATTTAGCCATTTGAATTAGTGTTATTAAAAATGGACTGTGAATGAACAGTAAAAAACAGGTATTATTTGTTTAAGGATATTTACTTTGTATATTTTTACATATGATGTTGGCAATTTGTGTTTTAACAGTTTATAAAGCTTTAACTTTTTGAATCTGTGTCTACTGTCATTAAATAATTGTCTGACCCACTTCCATAATTTCCTTCAACAGTGAAAATATAAATTGATAAAAATAGTAAAAAAAATGCTTAAATAAACATTGATATCCATTGAGATTATAAAAAATATTCTGCCAACTATACATATGACTCATATATTTTAAACAATTATAAAGTTGTTTTCAGCAAATTAGAAGCCAGGATTCTCATATTGGCTGGAACAATTATTTTCATTCATGAGTTGTTTTTTTAAAAAGAATAATAGAAAATGATTAGAATAATAAACTATATGAAGGAAATATGTCTTCTTTTAGTATTCAGTGTACAGCAGGAAAATTCCTGAAGTAAATCATAAGAATGATTCAGATCATTGGTCCCTCTAACTTAGTATCTTGTCTTCTGACAGCGGCTAATACCAGGTGCTTCAGAGAGAATGAACAGAACAGGTAATCATCAAGTGATCCATACCATTGCCCGTTTCCCAGCTTCTGGCAAACAGAAGCTAGGGACACTTCAGAGCATGGTTTTGCATCCCTGCCCATCCTGGCTAATTTATGGATCTATCCTCCGTGAATTTATCTTTTGAACCCTGTTACAGTCTTGGCCTTCACGACATCCTCAGGCAAAGAGTTCCACAGGTTGTGCGTTGCATGAAGAAATACTTCCTTTAAATCAAGGGCTTTACAGGTGGAAATTCATACCAGTAAACTACTAAGAATAGCAGACCAGCAAAAATGGGTTATGTGCATCATTTATCTTTTTTGCAGAAAGCATCATTGAAATGCATTGCATTTTATCTGTTCCCTGGCAGTCATCCCAGTTAAGCAGGTGTGCCATTTATCATGGTGCCGATTAAATAGATTATACTGTTCAAGTTAATTAGAAATGTTAACATGTTTGGTAAATTAAACAGGAAGATAGGGGGCTTATTTAAAAACGAATCTTGCGTATCTACAATTAGAAGTTCATACAACTAAAAACCTAATATAAAAATTTTTGTGATTGAAAAAGTATTTAATATAAGTTGCTCATAATTCAAGCACCGCTTCTCTGTTCATGGCACCACTTTTAGATTCTTCCTAAAACAGAATCAAAGATTTTAGACATATTTCATATGCTGCAATGTGCAAGCAGTTTCAGCATAACACAAAACCCTCATGGCAAAACCCTGTAACTCAGCCCACCTAAGACTAGTTTATTATATAAGCTTTTATCCCCTTACCTGTTCGTTTTCTGTAATTTGGTTAATCAGCATCAACTGTAAGGCATTTTCTGTCATGGTAGTAGAAGGCAAGAAAACCAGCCTATCAAACTGAAGCATCTCTTCTACCCTGGCTGCTCTTTTTGCTTCACGTCTTAGCTTCCCATATTGGACTAAAAGAAGAAATAACTCCCTAATCAGTTTGTTGCTTCCATAACTGACAGAACAAGTGTCCATTGGTGTAAGGTATAGTGAGTAGGGAACAAGTTATTTTTGTGACTGTCATCAGCAGAGACCATAAGGGTTCTTAAAGGTGACCTTGGGAAGTGAGGGGGGTAAATTCTTTTTTGCTTCTCAATGTTGTATTAATGTTCTTACAGGTTGGTCTCTCTCAAAATCTGCCAGTCTTTTATATTGGAAATGGTATACTGAAAGATTCTGGCAACTATAGAACTTGTGAAATTATGACATCATAAGAGTAATGGGGGTGTTGTCATCAATTGTTAAGATTTGTTCTTGTTTTTGACCCCCCTTGAAGTTCAATGCCTAATGAACACTTGAGAAAGAGCGTATGTTTGTTGAAGATTCAACATCCTTTCCCCTTCAGTTAAGATGGAGATTTAACAATACACATCTCATGAAATCCCCATAGTCTCTTTCAGCAAAACCAAGGAAGTTCAGATGTGAAATTTTGAAGGTTAAGAGCTAAGCAGGGATTGCGGTGGGCTTTATACTTCATATAAAGCAAGGAGCTTGCTGCTTGACGAGGCAGAAGAAGGGGGAAAAAAGGAATAGAATATCATATTATTACTACTTATTTATTGTATTGTGGAAGTACCTTGGGCTCCAGGGCCCCATTGTAGTAGGTACTGTACAAACACAGAACAAAAAAGTCCCAGCTCCAAAGAGCTTACAATCTAAGCATAGAAAGAGAATAAATTATAAAACTGACAGACAGGGAAGCACAAGGAGATAATGAGACAATACTTGTCAACATGATAAGCAATGGTTAGAACATGTCATCTGCCTACCCATTATTGAATTTTATGTGAGCATCAAGGCAAGGGAGAGTTTTAAGGATGGATATGAAGGAGGACAATGACATCACTTTGTGGATGTTTACACAGACCTCTTTCCATGTATAAGGGATGGCATAATAGAAGACGTAAAGGTGCTTGTTTTTAAATTGGACAATGGGTGATGAAGTCTAGTATCATTTGCAGAGAAGATGCAAGAGATGATATCTTGATAGCATATGAAAGGTAGGGTGGGGATAGGACGTGAAGGCCCCTGAAAGGGAGGACAAGTAGTTTGATGGGGTGGAGAAGGGGGAACCAATTGACAGATGCAAAGAGAGGGGTGATGTGGTTGAAGTGACTAGTTAGGAAAATGATCTAGCAGCATTTTGAATGGATATAAATGGGACAAGATGGGATTTGTCAAAGCCAGAGCGGAGGAGGTTGCAGTGGTTAAGACCTGAGATGGTGAAGACCTGATGACAATTTTAACTATATGAACAGGGAGGAAAGGCCGGATCTTGGTATGGCCTGGATGTGGTGATCTAGAGAAATGGCTGAATAAAAGGTAAGGACCAGGTTATGGGCCTGAGTGATATGGGGATAGTGGTGTCCATGGTGACTGAGAGATGGGGGAAAGATCAAGAGCTCTGTTTTGCCAGTGCAGTGTTGAAGCTAATGGCTGGACATCCATGAGGAGCTTTGCCTTTGCTCATAAGAAAAACTTCTCTTAAGGGAGGGCCACTTGAAGCAGTCTTCCCATCATTTGCAATTAGTCAGTAGGGCTTAATGCAGGAGTGTAGAGATTGTCTGGTGTATTAGACTGAGAAGTAAAATGAACTATATACACAGCACTGTCAAATACAAAAAGTAAAAGAATACTTGAAATCTAATCAGTTTTTAGAAAATAAGTAGTTCCCAGTACTACATGTGCTCCTGTACCCCCTGCCAATTTTTGTTGTGAGCAAACCACTGATGGTCCCACGCCAGATCCTCCAACAGTTCTGTCCAGAAAGGGATTGACATTTGAACATGTGAATAGGGTGCAATATATATACCTGACTGAGGTACATGCAAAATGCAACTTGAGGTGCCTCAGTAGTTCAGGAGAGTCTGTTCAAGTCTACGAGAGTTTCTACCTGATCTCAAATTGGGCAGCCAAGGATTTAAGGGAGCTAATCCAATGAGATTAGTAATTTTGGAGAGGCAGTGCTTTTTCAAATTATTTGAATAAAATAAAGCATCCAGATAGTTTCTTAAGATAATAAAATTTGGGTTTTCTGATTTTGCTCTTTTTAAACTCAGTCATAATATTGCCTTTTCCTAACTTTTTAAAAAAATGAATTTTTACAAAGATCAGGTCCGCTCCACACAGCAGCAGCAAAAACAATCCTCATTAAAGAGTTCATGCATAACCTGCAAGAGTCAGCAGTGCAGAATAATACTTTATCAAGGGTTTTTTTTAAAAAACATGATCTCGAATGTATTACATTGGTCAGCTAAAGCAAAGATTACAATGACCCATTTCATCTTTCTTTGAAATGCATTAAAGATTATGTTTAATTTTGAATAAATATCTAGTAAATAAAATATTCCATCTTTTTAATATGTTGTTTTTCTTAAATACTGAGGTTTTCATGTTTTAATGTCGGAAGATTAAAAAAACTATACAATTATCTGAATACATACTAGTCTTACCCTAAAACTTTGGACCCACAAGATCCTATAATGGCTTGTGTATACTAATGAACCAATCCAAGCCTTACTTGTAAAAGCGGGTAATGAGAAGTGGTCTGCCCCAAGAGATTTACAAAGGTTTACCAAGGGTTTCAATTTAAATCATTGGAGAACTCCCTAGACCTGTCTGCCTTGGTTTACCCTGGAGAGGACACAGATACATCTCTCCGTTCAAAGGATTGACATTTAGACAGTAATTCCTTCAAATACAAAATGTATCTTTATTAAGTACTAATTCTAATAAAATTGGACTTTAAATTGAAAATCAACACAATATAATCTATGAAATAAGCTACTTAAAAACAACACAAAATACTATAAATTATATACGGCACACCATTACATATAACATAAAACTCTAAATTGCAATACAGTACTCTTAACACAATGCAACATTTCTTAGCACATATTACAATGTTATGAATATTTAATTGTAGTGTGGCATAATAAACATACAATGTTGCAACATATAACATAAAGAAATCTTGAATACATGTGCACAAAGCCATAATACAATGTTGTATTAGAATACCAAACTTATTACAGTCATAGAATGGGTGGTGAAGGAGATCATTCAGGCCCAGGCATCCAGCTTTATTTGCAATCATACGAATGCATTCCTTATTCCAAAGAAAAATCATACTTGCTTCTTTCTTTGATTAAATCCCTCTGTCTTATCTTATGGTCCTTCTGATCTGCAAACTGCTATGTTCTGTTGTCGCTGCTATTGTTGTTCTTTTGTTCTCCTGCTGCCAAGGTTGTCTTCTCTGATCACGATCACCCACACTCAAGCCTGTCAGCTCTCTGCCTTATATATGATTTTTCTTACCCTTTCTGATTGATTGCTTTCTTAGTGTCAGTCAATAGCATCTTTCTTGCCCAGGGGTGATATTATTTTTGACCAATCAATTGACTAATATGCTAATTAGTTTAATTTGTTTACTTCAAGCTTGAACTTCCTTTGGGTCCTCCTCCTTACTTATTGACCCATCCCTGCAGGTATTAGGAATGACCTTTATTTCATCTCAGTCTGCTTTTCTGCTGTTGGTCAATTTCTTAACACCTCCATTTTGTTTTTCGCTCAACATGACATCATTGGCCATCATTTTAGATTTCTAGCTAATACTTGGTCTAAACTATCATGATTTACTATTTATCAGAAGCCTTAAACTTTAAAACTAACAATATTTTTATTCATGCCTGATCATAATGATACTGTTACCATCTTTGTTATTTAAATCAGAACTGATAACATCCACGATGTTTTCTCCCCCTCTGCCTGCTTTTCAGTTGTGTGACTAATGCTGTTTCTGGTGCTGATCTCCTTACATGAACTAGAGCAGTTTAAAAAATCTCTTGTATCACTAAGACTTCAAATTCTAAATGTGGATGGTACAACACTGAAAATTAATAACTCAGTGGGTCGTTTTCAACTCAGCTCCAGTGCTATACTGAAAATTAAGTTCTTTATCACATCTAAGAACTGTTTTAAAATTTTGTTTTTAATAAAATTATTTCTGAAACATATTTTGTTCTTTATAGAAGGAATACAAGTGTTTCAAATACCATATTTGTATTTAAAATAAAACTTAGTTATGTGTCTGGCAAAATAAATAAATTAATCATCACATGCAGTTTATCACATGCAATCAGCCACAGGTTGAAATCATATTTTATTTTTTTTAGTGGGACACTAGCATTCTAATTATTTATTGTATGTTTAGCTGTACTCCTGTGTAGCATTATATCTACAGTTAGACACAAATCTTTGTCTTGTACCTTTTCATGCTTTTAAAATTAATTCCTTACTTAGGGCTGAGTTCTGATACACTTAGGCCTGGTCTACACTGACGACGTAGGTTGATGTAAAGTCACTTATGTCGACCTACGTACACCTTCGTCTACACTGGCACCACTGTTAATTCGAATTGTCGCCTCGAAAATCAACTTAATATGACCACCTCTGCAAGTGCCATAGCGCCTAAATTGAAGTTGTTAATTCGATTTAGTGTCAGTGTAGACACAACTTCACTTAAATCGAATTTATTGGCCTCCAGGAGGTATCCCACAATACCCCATTTTGACCACTCTGGACAGTCGCGCTGTGCTGCTCTGTGGTCACGCTACCAGGAAATGTCCCCTCCCCTCAAACCCCAGGAAGATTTGAATTTTTATTTCCTGTTCTGCCAGTGTGGAGAGAGCTTTGTCACTTCTCCACATGACTACTGCAAAGGCCAAATGTGCTCCAGCATGGAGTCGACCGGAGGTCTTAGATCTCATTGGGCTGTGGGGCGAGGAGTCCATTCTGGCTCAGCTCAGAGCCAGCAAAAGGAATCTGGACATTTATGAGAAGATATTCCAGGGCTTGCTGGAGAAGGGACACAAGAGGGACGCTCAGCAGTGCTGCATGAAGATCAAGGAGCTGCATCAGTCATATCATATAAAGCCAGGGAAGCTAACACCATTCTGGCTCCTTGCCCAAAACATGCCGCTTCTGTGATGAGGTGCATGCAATTCTCGGTGGCGATCCCACCACAGTGCCACCCCGCAGCATCGATACCTCCGCTAGATCACAGTCCATGGACAATGATGAGGAATCCATGGACAGGGAGGAGGAGGAGGCTGAGGAGAGCAGGGTGCATGAGAGCGTGCTGTCCATTCTCCCTGAAAGTCAGGACATATTCTTGACCCCAGAGCAGTCCAGCAGCACCCAGGACAGTACTAATGATCCCGTGGAAAGCACATCTGGTGAGGTTTTTTCCTTCTTAGCAGTTCTGTCTTTTTACATTGGGTGGGGGGGAGAGCACAAAGGGGATTTCAGGCGTTTCGGTGACTATACTGGGGGGTTACCCAGGGAACAGTTTATTTATGTGTTGAGAAATGCTACATTTATCATCAGTTGATATCTCATGGAAACTTTCATGTATGTAATCTGTTATCCTTCACAAAAGTTTTCAGGGGAGGGCTGCCTTGTTCCTCCCTCCACAGTAGGATACTTTGCTGCAATCAAGGGAGCCTGCATCATGGCGGAACACTGCTGGTACCCCGCTGAGTCCAGCAAATCTTTGTTTTAAGCAGAGACACCCCCTCCTCTCCCCTTCTGCTGTTCCTATCTGTAAGGGTTTAAAATACCAGCAGAGACCCCCCCCCCCCCAAACTGTCCACAGTGCCTCTCTGTAAGGACACACTGCACATGTTTAAAATACCCACAGAGACTTCCCACCCCCCATGCTCTCCACCGTTCCTCTCTGTAAGGGTTTAAAATACCAGCAGAGATTCCCACCACGCTGTCCTCAGATTCTCTCTGTAAGGGCACAGTGAGCAGACCGTCAGGAATGGGACATCAGGAATGGAATGAGACTCTGTGTTTGCCCTGTGCACTGCATGGGGATTATTGTCTACATTGCTGCAGTTGTATCATTTTCTTCACTATGCTAACAGTGGCTACCTTGTTGGTTTTTGTTTTTTGTTTTTTTCATTCTGTAGACAGCTCAGCCTTGGCCCCACCCTCAAGAAATGCTGTGGAAAGATTATCACAGATTAGAAAGAGGGGAAAAAAACCCCACAATGACATGTTTTGCAAGCCCATGAATGCCTCAGCGGCCGCAGAAACAATGTAAAAAGCGTGGCAGCTGACCTTGTCCCAGAATATGGACATGGAGACTCGCAGAGAAATGACGGAGCATGATTGCAGTACCACGCAGGAGATGCTGCGAATCATGCGGGACCAGGCAGACATGCTGCAGAGGCTTGTGGAGCTTCAGCAGGAGCAGAGGAAGGACAAAGTCACACTGCAGCCCTTCCATAATGCTCCTTGACCAAGGGCTTTGATGCCCTCTCCCGCCCCCAGCCGGTCTCTGAGGAGACTAGCCAGGCTTCAGTACGTGCTCACTTCCAAGCAGCAGCGGCCATGCTGACAGCTGGCCAGCAAGCTACCACTATACCCCTTGAGACAGTGAATGAATACTCTCCCCTTTCCTCCATGACTTGAATGTTCATAAATAAAGTTGAGCATCATTTCAACACGTTTCTTTATTAAATCATATCTTGTTCTGGAGGGATTTGGTACAGATATCGATGGGCGGGGAGTGGTTTCACCAAAGGCAAACAACAGACAGGAACAGAAATCAGTCCTGCATCTCATTGCAGAACCTGGTTTTCAAAGCTTCCCTAATGCAAAGTGCTACGTGGTTAGCTCTCAGCGTATTGCTGGCATCGGGCTGCTCATAATTGGCGGCCAGTCTTGCTGTCTCCACAGCCCAACCCTGGGGGAACCTCTCCCTCTTTGCTTCACACACATTATGAAGAACACAATACGCAGATATCACAGAAGGGAGCTTCTTCTCAGTCATGTCCAGCCTAGTGAGGAGACTCTTCCATATACCCTTTAAATGCCCAAAGGCACATTCTACAACCATTCTGTAACTGCTTAACTTCTTATTAAAACACTCCTTGTCCCTGTCAAGGTAACCGGTGTACGGCTTCATTAGCCAAGGGAGCAAGGGGTAAGCAAGATCCGCCAGGATCACTATTGGCATTTCCACACCCCCAATTTGAATTTTTTGGTCTGGGAAAAAAGTGCCCGCTGCATGTTAGAGAACAGCCCCGAATTACAAAATACACACGCGTCATGCACCTTCCCAGACCACCCCACATAAATGTCAGTGAAATGACCCCTGTGATCCACAAGCCCCTGCAGGACCATGGAATAGTACCCCTTGTGGTTTATGTACTCGGTTGCTAGGTGGGCAGGCACTAAGATAGTGATGTGCATTCCATCAATGGCCCACCCTCCACATTTTGGAACCCCATCATGGCAAACCCCTCCACTATATCCTGCACATTTCCCAAAGTCATTATCTTTCGTAGAAGAAATCTATTGATGGCCCTGTATACTTGAATAACGGCAGTGCCCACTGTAGATTTACCAACTCCGAATTGATTCCCAACCGAGCATTAACAGTCTGGGGTTGCCAGCTTCCACAGGGCAATGGCGACTCTCTTCTCCACCATCAAAGCTTGTCTCAAGTGAATATTCACGTGCTTCAAGGACGGGGCCAGCTCCGAGCACGGTTCCAGGAAAGTTGCCTTTCACATATGAAAGTTTTGCAGCCACTGATCATCATCCCACAGCTGCATATCGATGCAGTCCCACCAGTCTGTGCTTGTTTCCCTGCACCAGAACCCGCACTCCATGGAATGCAGATAATTCGTTACAGCCTGCAACAATCGGGAATTGTTCTGCTCGATGGCTTGTAGCAGGGCAGCTTTGGTGGCATCGCTGTTGCGTGTGCTTCGGCTTCTTGCTCTACTTTGAAAATACTCGATGATAAGCCGCGATGTATTTGTAACGCTCAAAATAATAGTGCAGAGTTGAGCTGGCTCCATGTCTCTGCAGCAATGGCAATCGCGGGGAGTAAAAAAAGGGCACAAAAATACTTTTCCTCTTTGTTTGGGGTTGATGGGGGGGAAGAAGGGAAGGGGAAGCAGCGTTGCATCATGGGACGATCACAGTCGTCCCAACAGCCACCGCGGCTAGTTGCACTGTGGGATAGCTACCCACATTGCACTGCTTTGCAATTCGAATTAAGAATGCTCAGTGTAAACACAGGAGACCTGCTCAAACAGTGTAGTGTATGCACGCTGCTGCGACTTCTAAGGATTGGCTGCTGAAAGTCGACTTAAAGTAAGTCAACTTCACTCGGCAATGTAGACATGGACTTACTTTGATTAGTAGCTTAGTTACTGAGTAGTTCCAGTCATTTAAAAATGGGACCATTCCGAGAAAGATACTACTTAGCCAAAACATTATTTCCTAAAGCTAGTTATTTTTTGCTATGTCTGTTTCTGTTGTGTTATTTCATCTTGAGGTAATTGACTGATCTTTTAATTTATTTTTCAAACATTGCCAAAGGAGCCTATAGCTTTAGATAATTATAGAGAAGTAAAGATAATAATTAATAAATATTATTTAGGTACCTAAATAACTGGCCTGATTTTCACAATTTCTGGTCACTTATAGCTTCCATGAAGTCATTTGTTCCCAGAAACTTTCATATTTAATTACACATTGAGAAATGTGATCACTTGACATAAATACTGACCCCTTTGCTTGGTTTGGTAAATATTTCTCTCAGGTAAGTAAATCTTGATGTTTGCCTCAACAGAAGGCAGAATCTGCTTTATATATAACAGCACATTACAGAACCTGAGTTAATTCAGATGGTGACTTTAATTAGTTCAATAGTATTAACTGAGATATGCAAGGTAAGGATTCAGCTTTACAAAAACTTTGTATATAATCACTGGAGGTTTTATTTTATTTTCACACAATGTAATTTTTAAAAATGTAGTATCTTATATGTTTAAAATAGCAAGTTTATTAGCTGCATTGTTGTAGAAACCTATACTGTCCCATCCTTGAACAGCTTTTGTGTTACCAGTACTTTTTGAAGTGTATGGAATCATCATGTTTTCCAAACATCCTTTTTCTGACCCTAATGTTTTTCTAAAACTGGTACTGTATCTTGAGGCATCCCTGATACTTTTGTCTGAGCCTCAAATATTATTTGCAAATATGTTAATTTAATTCCACCGGATCTGTTTTTTCTTTTCTTTTTTCCTTTCTCTTTTTCATGTTGCCCAGATTCTGAACCCAAGCTTTAAATTATATTCTATTTATTAAATAAAGTACTGAAATACTATGGAACTTATATTAATGTGGAATCTTCCAAATGACACTTTTCTTTATATTTGAAAGATGATTTTTGTTTTGTTTTTGCTTTACAGCTTCTTGAAGGAAGTTTTGCCAGAGAAGTCAGTCATGAAGTGGATGGACTGATTTTTCAACCTACAGGCGTAAGTTGCAACAGAACTTAATTTTATTATTTTAATAAATTTAAATATGGGATTGAAAACTTCCAGTTGCATTCCTTCCCTTGTGCTAATGAATATTTTTTTTACTATCTGCTGCAGTCAAGGATGTCTTTGCTTTGGTGAAATTACTGTAGATCAGTGCTTAATTTGTTCCATGGCTGAGCCCTAGTATCTCCAGGCTCGGCAGTTCATAGGCCCGGCACATCAGGGCTTGCCATGTCAGTTATGAAAGTAAAAAAATTGTTTAAGCCCCAGCACCTAATTCCTTGAGCCCCGACACCTCTTTCATTACAAATTAAGCACTGCTGGAGATACATTGTTATTTCCGTTTCTCTGGGTCTTAATAAAACTGCCATTATAGAACTGATTGGAGTCTGTATGCTGTGTTTTGTGTGTGTTTGGATCCATTAACAGGAATTTAGTCAGAGGGGGAGGTGGCTATGTGCCATTTCAAGTGTGCAGGTTGGTACAAAGACCAAAGTAATAAATAGGTAAACTGTTCCCTCTCATTCAGTTCCTGTCTTTATGGAGTCTGTGGATTTCTGAAGCACTGGTCTGTGACCAAGCACTGGAACTACAGTTATGATACATCAGATTAAGCACAAGTTGGTATTGAGCGACGTTACACAGTCTGCTACTGTTTGTCACTTGTGCAAACTAGGCCACAAAGCATGAGATCTTTCTGTATCAGTAGAAAAAAGGAATGCTTACTTAGGAACAAAGGCTGAGTACTCAAGATAATTGGCTTTTCGCAGGGAAATTTTAATGTTATTAAGTTAAAATTCTGGTAAAATTGTACAAAACATACCAATTAAAGTGAAAATTTTTTAAATAATTTGTATAATATGATACATGTGTGAATCCTCTCTAAGAACAGAATATAAAGATTGGGTGCATCAAAAAGCTTCCTGAGAGAAATACAGATGGATTGTTGTCCTTAACAAGCAAAACAGTACAAATGGCTGATGTTCAGACTGGAAGAGATGAGGAAAAGGGAAGTAATGGTATTCTTCCCCCTTCTACCCATCAGGGCTTCAGGTGGTTTAATAATTCTCAATATAATGCAAGTTCATATGAATGGTTTACTAAAATGTTAGTGTGCTTTCTTAATTATTAAAATAATCTCTTTTGAAAGCAATTAAATAATAATTTCCTGATATGATCTCTTTCCATTTTGGTAAACAGTGTCTTTTTCACCTACCCACAAAGTAGACAGCTCTCTATAGTTTACTTCCTGACTTGTAAGCACTAGTGTTGTTGAGGTCAGCCCAGCTCTAGGAAAAGAACTAACCTGTGCTGTTCTCTGCTGGTTCTGCAGCAGCTAAACACAAACCAAGTGACTAAGTTGGCTTTTTTATTTATCTGTGGCAAAGTTATATGCTTTCTTTTTTAAAAAATCAAAGTGCAAACTATTAAACTGAAACTGGAGAACAAAATGTGTACTTTTCACTGTGGTCTTGATAACACCACAGAATATTATTAAAATGTAAAATAATAGAAAAAGGTTAAAAAAAACCTTTGTGTCGAATCAAAGAATTCATGTTACTGAGGTTACATTAACTTTATTTATCACAGCCTTTTCTGTTGGAAGTAGAATTGTCAGGAGAGTATCCCTATTTTTCCATTTTGTTGTAGGAAATAAGTACCTAAAACGTGGGTGGTTTTTTTAGAATTTGTGCTCTCTGATTTAGCATATAGGGAAGTTTGTAACTAAATAAAAACTTCATGGGGTGTAAAAAATGCTCTTAATTGCTTTTGATTTTTAAAAGATTGGTGAGACTTTCATAGTGATTATTTAGTGATCACATTTCAGTATATGCCATTTGAGGATTTTATTAAACTTAGTTTTGTTCCAACTATTGTTAATCACTTATTTTTAGATTGAGCAATGTATAATTTTCTCAGTGTATTTTGTAGCTTGAGTTGAGATAATTTAAAGGACAAACCAAAGTATTCCTTCGAAAGGAAATATATGAATGTAGAAATATTAGATAGCAAAAATAAAATAACAGGCTTACTTAAACTGACAAAGCTAGGCACTTATTATTTGAGGTTGCTACTCCTCTGTCCTTATGTATTATGGATGTCTTAGAATAGTAGGTGACTTTATTGCATATGGAGCATAACTAAAAAACAATAGAGTGCATTGAATAGACCTTGAGAATATTAACTTGAAATTTCTTATCTTTTTATTCTTAAATTTGCAGAAGCACCCACAATGTTTTAGGTCTTTCCAAATACAGAGGAAGGTACAGTCCTTGCCATCTTTCAGTCTAAGAAGATAAAGACAGATGAAGGGTGGTGGAAGGAGCAAAGTGATCAGGGGGGTGGTAGGCCGGCATCTTGGCAAGGAGTTAGAGGCCCTGGAATTTTGTCAGGGAGAGATCAATAGAAACCTTGATGAGCCTAGTTTCAATCAACTGAAGATGCTGGAAACTATATTGGAGAGGATCCAAGGTGTAGTTGGAAGAGAGGAACTTGTAGCAACTTTGATAAATGTGATATGCAATGAGTTTGGAGATAAAGGGGAGAAGAGAGATAGGGATATAGTTGGAGAAACAGTTGGAGTTAAGAAATAGCTTTTGGAGGAAGTGGAAGCCCAGATTATAATTATAGTGTGGGAAGGAGACAGAGGGGAATAGGAGACAGAGCAATTTGGAGAAAGTGTTAGAGTAACGGCAAAGAAGGTCAGGACTGGATGGAACCACTGGATAGATGGAAGTATTAGAAAAGACATTTTCCACAAATTTAATATAATTATATAAAACTGTGTATTCTGCTGTAATAATTTTTAGATTATGCTTGCAGCCTGGGTCTTACTGTGCTAGGTCCCTGCCTAATTATAGAATCAGAAATGTAGGAGTGGAAGGGACCTTGATAGATCATCTAGTCCAGTCCCCTGCACTGAGGCAGGACTAAGTATAATCTATTCTAGACCATCCCTGACAGCTGTTGTCTAACCTGTTCTTAAAAACCCCCAATGATGGAGATTCCATGATCTCCCTAGACAATTTGTTCCAGTGATCAACTACCCTGACAGTTACAAAGTTGCTCCTGATGTCTAACCTAAATCTTCCTTGCTGCAAGTTAATCCTATTACTTCTTGTCTGTCGTCCATGGTTAAGGACAACAATTTATCACATTCCTCTTTATAACTATCTTTTAGGTATTTGAAGACTGTTACCATGTGCCTGCTCAGTCTTTTTTTCTCCAGTCTAAACAAACTCAGTTTTTTCAATCTTCCCTCAGAGGTCATGTTTTCTAGATATTTAATCATTTTTGTTACTCTGCTCTGGACTTTCTCCAATTTATCCACGTCTCCCAAAATGTGGTGCCCAGAACTGGTTACAGTATTCCAGTTGAGGCCTTATCAGTGCTGAGTAGAGTGGAAGAATTGTTTTTCATGTCTTGCTTACAGCACTTCTGGTAATACATCTGAGAATGATGTTTGCTTTTATTTGCAACGGTATTAAATTGTTGATTCCTATTTAGTTTATGATCCACTATAATTCTCAAATCATCTTCTGCAGTCCTTCTTTCTAGGCAGTCATTTCCCATTTTGTAATTGAGCAATTGATTATTGCTTCCTAAGTGAGATATTTGCATTTGTCCTTACTGAATTTCATCCTATTTATTTCAAACCATTTCTTCAGTTTATCAAGATCATTTTGAATTCTAATCATGTCCTCCCAAGCACTTGCAGTTTGGTATCATCTGCAAACTTTACATGTACTCTGTATGCCGTTATCTAAATCATTTATGAAGATATTGAATAGAACCAGACCCAGGACAGAACCCTATGGGATCCCACTCAATATGTCCTTCTAGTTTGATTGTGAACCATTGGTAACTACTTTCCGAGTATGGTTTTGCAACCAGTTGTGCACCCACCTTATAATAGGTTGATGTAAACTATATTTCTGTACAGTGTTCATGAGAAAGGCATGTGAGACAGTATAAAAAACCTTGCTAAGGTCAAGCTGTATCCGTTCTGCTGCTTTCCGCTTTCTTGTCAAAGAAGGATATAAGGTTTTGATATGATTTGTTCTTGACAAATCCATATTGACTTTCATCACCTCATTTTCTGTTAGGTGCTTACAAATTGAATGGTTGATTATTTGCCCCATTATTTTTCCAGGAACCAAAGTTAAGCAGACTGGTCTATAATTCCCTTTGTTCTTTTCCAGTCCTCTGGGATCTCTTCCATTCTCCACGAGCTCTCAAAGATAATCGATAATGCTCAGAGATCTCTTTAGCCAATTTCTTAAGTATTCTAGCATGTATTTCATCAGGCCTTGAAGACATCTAACTTGTCTAAGTAATTCTTAACTTGTTCTTTTCCTCCTCAGCTCCTACCCTATTTACATTGATGTTCACTATGTTAATCATTCAGTTACTACTAACTTTTTTGGTGAAAACTAAAGCAAAAAAGGCATTTAACACTTTGACCATTGCTGATTTTCTGTTGTCCTACCCTGTCCTTAGTCTTTCTCTTTCTTCTCAATTATTTGTAAAATATTTTCATGTTCCCCTTTCTAGCTAGTTCAATGCTGGTCTTTGCCTTGGCTTTTCTAATGTTGTCCCTAAATGCTTGTGTCAGGTTTTTTTTATGTTAATTCTTCATAATTTGACCTAATTTCCCCCTTGTGTATGACTTTTTAGTTTCAGGTTGTTGTAGATCTCCTGCTTAAGCCAAGATGGCCTCTTACCTTACTTCCTATCTTGCCTACACATTGGGATACTTTGCTCTTGTGCCTTAATAATGTCTCTTTAAAAAACTGCCAGCTCTCCTGAACTCTTTTTTCCCTTAGAGTTGCTTCCCACAGGATCTTACCTACCAATTCTGAGTATGCTAAAATCTGCCTTCTTGAAGTCTTCTTCTTGTCTTTATTCCGTTGTTTTTCCTCCTACCATTCCTTAGAATTACAAACCCTATCATTTCATAATTTCTTTCACCCAAGCTGCTTTCCACCTTAAAATTCTCAACCAGTTCCTCCTGTTTGTCAGAATCAAATTTAGAATAGCCTCTCCCCTAGTTGCTTTCTACACCTTCTGTAATAAAAAGTTGTCCCCAATGCATTCCAAGAATTTATTGGATAATCTGTGCCCTTCTGTATTATTTTCCCAACAGATATCTGGGTAGTTGAATCCCCCATCATCACCAAGTCCTATGTTTTGAACAATTTTGTTATTTGTTTAAAAAAAGCCTCATCCATCTCTTTTTTCTTGTTAGATGGTCTGTACTAGACATCTACCATGACATCATCCTTGTTTTTTATCCCATTTATCCTTACCCAGAAATTTTCAACAGGACTGCCTCCCACTTCTATTTCAATCTCAGTGGCAGCATATATATCTTTGATATATAAGGCAACATCTCCTACTTTTCTCCCCTTTCCTGTCTTTCCTGAACAAACTATATTCTTCTATACTAATATTTCAATATTTGAATTATCCCACCAAGTTTCTGTGATGTCATAATTGTGATTATTCACTTGTCTTTCTAGTTCTGCATGTTTATTTCCAGAACTTATTTCATTAGTATACATACATCTAATATGTTCATTAGATTTCCCCTCTTTATTCCCTCTTCTCTCTCCTTTGTCCCTACTGTAGTTTCCCATGTTCCCCCCAGATTCCAATCGTTCTCCTAGGTCTTCATGTTTTGGACTTAACTGTGGGCTTTTGTCTCCTGTCTCCAACAAACCTAGGTTAAACTCTGCTTCACTAGGTTGTCAGTTTGTATCTGAAGATACTATTCCCCTTCCTTGATGGGGGAGGCCTTTTCTGCTCAGCAGTCCTTCTCAGAACAGCATCCCATTGTTGAGGAAGCCAAAGCCCTCCTATTGACACCATCAGTGCAGTCATGCATTCACCTCTTGGTTGAGTCTGTCCCTGCGAGACACCTACCCTTGACCAGGAGGATTGATGAGAACACCACCTGCACCCCCAACGCTTTCACCCTCATTCCCAGAAACCTGTAGTCACTTCTGATCTGCTCAGGGTCATACCTTGCAGTATCATTAGTGTCCAAATGGATGAGCAACATGGGGTAGTAGTCAGAAGGCAGATAATCCTTAGCATTCCTTCTGTTCTATCTTGGATAAGGACTCTTGGCAGGCAGCACACTTCCCAGGATATCAGGTCAGGCTAGCAGATGGGTGCCTCCATCCCCCTTAAAGGGGAGTCACTGACCACCACCAACTTTTTTTCTTGGGAGTCATGCCTGCAATTTTCCCAAACTTGGGGGTACATGTCTTCTCTCCTTCACCAGTGAGGGATATTCCTCATCCCTCATTCCCTGGGCAGCATATCATTTTTAATCTTTACGGAGGGTGGGTTGGGAGCAGAGGAGGACCACTGCCTGTTGTTAGAAGTAGCCCCCAGCCAGCCTCCTCCCTGTAAAGAGCAGTGTCCTCCCCCACTGGTGGTGCTACTGCAGTCTTCTATAGCCACCCCCTTCTCTAGCCACCAGCCAGCCTCCCTGTAAAGAGCAGTGGCCTCTCCCCCCAGGTGGTTACTGTAATCCTCTATAACCACCCCCTTCTCTAGCTCTCCCACCTGCTTCCTAAGAAATTCTATCAGTAGGCACCCCTCACACTGGATGGTCTCCCACACCTGGCTTTCTGTGAAGCCCCAGTCTCTGCAAATCTACACCAGGAATTGGGTAGAGGCATCCATGGTCAAGTTCTGTGTCTGGACACAGGTGGAGGAGCCAGGAACAGTGCTGGCATATAGGCAATGTTGGCATTCTGAACCATACACATTTTATTCTTTCTCCTTCAAATTCCCTTGTTTGCTCTCCATGGTTGCTTAGTGTCTGGCTTTTAAGTCCTTCTTTCCTAGGTCAACCTTGCTCCTTCATTAACACCAAGGGAAAGGATAATCACAGTGGTGATCAAAGGAAAAGAGGCTAGAGCCTTGCTAATGCACACTCAGCTAGCAGCTAGTAGACCTCTGGCCCCCACTCCCACACAGTCCCCAAACACACAATCCACAACAGACTGCTCTGTAAACTTTAAGCAAGCCACACAAAAAAAGACAAACAAACTCACCCACTCATCTTAAGAATTAGTGCTCTCTCCTTCTTCATTTGGGGCATCATGCTCTCAACTCCCGTATTTGCTAGCTCCTGGAATAGTTTTTGGATTCATTTTGGGATAGTGTTTTTTTTTTTTTTTGGGAGGGGGCAAAATTTATAACATTCAATTCCTATTAACTTGGGGAAGAGCTCTTTCTATTTAAAGAGAGTTTATTTGAAACATTTGTTCTGGTGGTCTGTGTTCTTTATTAGATACAGGGGTGTAGTCTCATGCATGTGTATACACTACTGCTAGCTTCAGGCAACACTGATGTTGAGAGTAGCGCTGGATGGAAAAAGATATTCCATTTTGTGAAGGAGTTTGACATTTAAAAATATGGTTTAATTCTGATTCAGAATGGAAACTAAAAAAATTTGAAATTCTCTTTGAAAGGGAATGGTGTCTGAACTCTGGGGAAGCCTTCTAAATAGGCTGCCCCAAAGCCAAAGATCTTGGCAGCCCTGGGGGACCTGGTCTTAGGAAGTCTGTTTGGCTGGTTTCTTGAACTTTGCTGAAATCAGTCTCTGCAAAATGATTTGATTTCAGTGAATCAGCAAATTCTGATGAAAAAAAATTTGTTGGAATTTTTCTGACCAGCTTTAGTGTACCTATTATGTACAATGAGGTCTGTTTTCTTTCCGTACTTTCTTCACTTCCCTCTAAGCTCTCGAGTATTAACTGCTGCAAACTCAACTTTGCTCTTTTCTTCTTCTGCTGAAAACCAAACCGCACTACACTTGGTTAATAAAAGTAATAGTGTTGATATAATCTACTTAGGCTGCTGTGAAGTATCTGAGAGTTGTGGTGCATCACAATCTCAGCGTGAATCAGAAATTCAATGCTGTTGCAAAAAAAGCAAATGCAACTGTAGGTTGTATTAACAGAGGCATAGCGTGCAAGTCACGGGTGGTAATAGTACCACTCTGTTCAGTGCTGGTTAGGCCTCAGCTCAAGTTGTGTGTCCAGTTTTGGTCACAAATGTATAGAAAGGATGTAGAGATACTGGAGAGGATCCAGAGGTGAGTGACAAAGATGATCAAAGGGATGGAATGCAAGACACATGAGCAAAGGCTGAAGGAACTGGGTATGTTTAGTTTGGAAAAGAGGAGATTAAGGGGGGACATGATAACGGTATTCAAATACTTGAAAGGCTGCCATAAAAAAAATTGGAGAAAAAATATTTTTTTTTGCCACAGAGGGCAGGACAAGAGGCATTGAATTCAAACTACAGCATAGCAGATTTAGATTACATCTCAGGAAAAACTTGCTAACTATAAGAGCAGTAGGACAATGGAAAAGACTGCCTAGGGAGGTTATGGAAGCTCCTTTAATGGAGGTTTTCAAAAGGAGCATGTGTCTTGGATGGTTTAGACACAACAAATCCTGCATCTTAGCAGGGGGTTAGACTAGATGACCCTTTTGATCCCTTCTTGATCTATGATTCTAGACTTCTGTGAGGTACTTGACTTGGTACCACTTGACATTTTGATTAAAAAAACCAAGAATAATACAAAATTAACATGGCACACATTAAATGGATTAAAAAGTGGCTAGCTGACATGTCTGAAAACATAATTGTAAATGTGAAGTCATTGAACAGGTGTATTTCTAGTGTGGTCCTGCAGGGAAAAGTTCTTGCCCCTAGACTATTTAATATTTTTATCAATGACCTGAAAAAAAAAAAAACATAAAGTCATCACTGATAAAGTTTGCAGATGACACAAAAATTGTGAGACTGGCAAATAACGAAGAGGGATGGGTAACTGATGCAGAGCGATCTGAATGACTTGTAAGCTGGGTGCAAGCAAACAATATGCATATTAATACAGCCAAATGGTAATACATACACTTAGGAACAAAGAAAGTTGGCCATCCTTACACAGTGGAGGAGGCTATCCTGGGAAGTAGTATCTCTGAAAAAGATATGGGGGTTGTGACCCATCCGTGCCTACGATAGCCACCTGAAAATGCCAAGATCAAGGCAGGCTGTAAAAGGAGAGCAGATTCTCCCAGCACTGGTGGGTGACACTGAAGTCAGACTTCCCAACCAGCCACAAATTGTGCTTCTGATTCCCCACACTGGTTATCAAGAAGCCAGAATAAAAATATACACAGCCCCCTTTACTGCATTTCAGTCTCTGGCTCCCAATCAGCCACTAGGTCCAGTAAAGAGACCAGTTATTTAAAACTCCATGCTCTTTACCAAAAATGTTTCTCCTGACCCTAAAGGGTGAGCCACAGTACCAGATCAATACAAGTTTGGATCTTACCCAAAATACCATGCTGCCAGCCAATCCTTTAGTAACTAAAACTAAAGGTTTATTGTAAAAAGAAAGAAACAAACTATAAGAAAACTGTTAAAGGATTAAAGCAATTAGACACATACAATTGATTTGAAAGTCCATATATATATCAAGTTTCTAATAGAATTGTGGAGTTGCAGACTTATATAGTTCCTCTGGTGTACATCCAATACCTAGATGGGTCTCAGTCCTTTGTTTCACAGCTTCAGTTTGTTCCGACAGGTTAATGATCCCCGAGAGTTAATAATGAGTCGGTTAGTAATTAACTGGATTTTATTATAAGACAACAGAAATAATATAGAATTTTAACTATTTATACACATTTAAACAATCAATTAACTACAATACACAAGCTAATACGATGGAATGTTAAACAGACAGTTAACTGCAAGGCACAGACTAATTTTAAAGAGACAGTTAACTGGAAGACACAAACTAATTTTAAAGAGACAACAGACAGTTAACTGCGAGTCACAGACTGATATGAAGGAATGTTAAAGAGCCAGCTAGCTGCAGAACATGGGCTGATAATTAACTCCTTACCATCCAGACGAGAAGAACACACAGCATAGTAAACACAAAAACTCAAACTCGGCCGGCTAACAAACGATTTGCGCTCGGGGGGGACACGGGAGTGGGAGAGTCTGGGACAGGTGATCAGGCTGGTAGATCGGGAAGGCTCTCAACAAGGGCTTGGGTAAGGCCCCTTTTATGGGCTTCGTGCCAGCAGCAGATTGGCCGGGGGATACTTGCAATAGGTTTCGTTTCCTGGTTGATGTTAAGTTTCGTTTCCCATATAATGGTCAGTTAAGTTTCGTTTCCCATATATGACGTGGGAGCCGAAGGCACAGCCGATCGCATAGGCATACCCTAATAAGGTCAGGTCGTGGGTTGACTGTTAGCACCGAATGGGTGGGGGGGGGGGGGGGGGGGGGGGGGCGAGGGGTGGTCATGGCAGAATTGGTGCAGCGACACAGTTCAGTTGTAGATGAGTTGATCCAGAGGTAGGCTGGAGACTGACTGAAGACAAAGACAGAAGACAGACTAAAGACAAAATGGATCTCAGGCAGCTGCCTTTTATGTCCTTCGGTCTTTGCCATGCTGCTTGTGGAATTTTACAAGAATAAGATGGAGTCCAGAGTCACATGAGTAAGTCCTCGTGCCTCATCAGGTATATCCTGGGCTTTTCCCCCTGGACTCCCTGTACCTGTGAATTTCTTAATGGGCCATTAAGCAGGCTAGTGCTGCAGCCATCCTTTCTGGGATGTCGCCCAGAAACACAGTACATGAAATACAGATAAAATACAGATATCCATACCTTCCATTACAGTCATAACACATGAACATAAACATTATCATTTTACTTAGCACATTATAGCCTTTCTAACGGTACCTGACATGGCATATCTCACATGAATTATTATGATTATGATGTATTGATGTTAAACAACATCATAAATGCCCCCCACCCAATCTAGCCAACGTGACAGGGGTCATAGTGAATAATCAGCTGAACATGAGCTTCTAATGCAGTGCTGTGCCAAAAGGCCTAATGCGATCCTTGGATATGTAAAGAGGGGAAACTTGAGCAGGAGAAGAGAGGATATTTTACCTCTGCATTGGTAGGCTTGGCAGGATACGATTTTAAATCGATAGATGTTGGTTAACGTCAATTTCAGCTGACACACTTACATCTACAGAAAGAAGATCCATTGGTAACAGTCAGTGGAAGTGCAGTGCCTGCCATGTCCGCTCCCCCCAGCATCCTGTGGTCTCAGGGACTGAGTGTCAGCAGCCTGGCAGCAGTGCAGAGAGCTCTCTGCAGCCCTGCTGTCATGGGAGTGAATAAGGAGGGCATGACAGTGAAGGTGCAGGTTCCCTGCATAGCCACAGACCAGTGATGTTGGACCCTGCAGCCTAGAAATGTGGAGAAGGCTGCAGTCTTGGTGGGTCAAGCTGTTGATGCTGTTAAATTGGAGAGGGTTCAGAGAAAAGCCCTGAGAATGATTAAAGGATTGGAAAACATACTTCATGGGAATAGAATCAGGAAGCTCAATCTATTTAGTTTAACAATGAGAAGGTTAAGGGGTAACTTGATCATGCTTTCTGAGTAGCTATATAGGGAACTAATATGTTGTAATGGGTGCCTCAGTCTAGCAGATAAAGGTATAGCAAAATCCAGTGGCTGAAGCATTTTACCAGGGTTGTCATGGATTCTCTATAAATGGCAATTTTTAAATCAAGCTTGGATATTTTTCTAAAAGATACACTTTAATTCAAACAGAAATTATTTCTGGGAAGTTCTGTGGCTTGTGTTATTCAGGAAGTCAGACTAGATGTTCACCATGGTCCCATCTAGTCTTAGAAAAAATGAATCTACATTCTTGATACTGATGTTACAAAGCAGGGAAAAAAGCACTGAAATATAAAACCTGGATCCTGCTTGTGTGCATTAATTAATCCATTTGATTACATTACCCTTTAAATATTATTCACAACAAATTAAGTGATCTTCTTAATTATAATAATTTATTTCTGGTAGTGCCCATAGTATGCTAAGTGCTTTTAAGATCTAGAAAATATGATCTATGAGGAAACACTGAAAAAAGTGGGTTTGTTTAGTTTGGTGGAAAGGAGGATGGGAGGGGGCATGTAACGGTCTTCAAGTACATAAAAAGTTGTAATGAGGCAGGTGATAAATTGTTCTTATACTCTGAGTACAGGAGAAGTAATAGTCTTAAATAAAGGGAGATTTAGGTTAGACATTAGGAAAAACTTCCTAACTGTCAGGGTAGTTAAGCACTGTAACAAATTACCTAGGGAGGTTGTGGAATCTCCATCACTACAGGTTTTTAAGAACCGTTTTGACAGAGTTCTCAGGGATGGGTCTTGATCAGCGGTTCTCAACCAGTGGTACGCGTACCACTGGTGGTACTTTGCAGAAGGCTGGGTGGTACGCGAGCCGTACCGCGCCGCCAAATCCGCCGCCGGAAGTGCCCACCCACCCCCCGGGAGACCTTGCTGCCGAAAAGGGGCAAACAACAGAAGGGTTTCGGCGCAGGGCATTGTTCTCCCCATGTAACCCGCCACCGCCGCAAGTCGTCGTCGTCGTGTGTGTGTGTCGTCGTCGAAACCCCGCCGCCGCCAAAGTCCCCCCCTTTTTCCCGAGCGGTACTCGGGTCAGGTACAGTACCACTTGACCTGACTGTACCTGACCCGAGTGGTACTCGGGGGAAAAAAAGGTTGAGAACCGCTGGTCTAGATAATACTTAGTCCTGCCTCGATGCAGGGGAGTGGACTGGATGATCTATCGAAGTCCCTTCCAGTCCTACATATCTCTGATTCTATAGCGAGTCAAAGAGTGAAGCCTCCCCTTCCCTCTGCCTTTCCAGACATACATACTGTACGTTTCACAAATAATGTGGGGAAGAATGATGGATGTTCCTGACCGTGTACAATTTAAAACATTTTGTAGGTGGTTTCTTAGCGACTCTTGCCTATTCTCTCCCATACCTGTTGCCCTTTAAAAGCCGCACTATGTGACACAAAATACAATTTTTTTCTCTTCTTTCCTTTTTGTTCCTTTACACGTCTTTCCCTTCCCTCTTTGCTTTCTTTTCCCATTTGTCTACTGTCCATCTTTGTTTGTGCCTTTCCCATTCTTTTAAATTTCCCCTTCCTTTCCTGTCATTCCTTTCTAATCCTGCCTTCCTTCTCCTTCTCCATTTTCTGTCACAGTGAAGTACTGCTGATGCAGGACCAAACTGCTGAGTTAACTCCTTTCCTCTGATCAGCTTTGATCCCTCTGCATGTAACAGTTTAGCAAAGCAGGGACTGAAGTTGAGTGCTGATTAGAGGGAACGGAACAGACCAGTGAACAGCTTCTTGCACAGGTATGTCTCCCGTTGTTCATGGCCCAGATCCTGAATGAATTTGCCCTATAGTTTGTGGGTAAAAACCTAATATGTTGTTCCCAGCCTCTTAACATTCATCATATAACTTTTGAATTTTTGGAATAATTTGTTCTATCGGGTGACTGCAAAATTATTTATCATTTTGCACACCCATTGCAGAACATTTACAGTTTGCCAGCCTGTGTTTTTAACTGTTTAGTCAAACTGAAATCTCAAAAATAGCTTCTTATCTTTAGATGTCAGGATCAGTTCTGTAACCTGTGCCCACTCATCAGTAAAATTACTTCTGCTATCTGCCTTGTAAATCATAAACCTCACTGGGCCTCTGTAGTCTGTCTGAGACCACCTAATCTTTATGCTAACAACCTCTTCAAAACTAATTTATCAGTTGCCTAGCACTATTATTTTGCCCTTCATGAGAAAAAGATAGAGGGATTTGTTTATTCTAAAAGCTCCCCAAAAGAAAATTCGTTGGCCACAAATAGTGAAGATTTACAAGACATCTGATGCACTTTTTCTAGGCACCCATGGGAGATTTGCATCAGTATCTTTATGCTTTCAAATTGCGTCTTTTCACCTCCTGAGTCCTCTGATATTTTTACAGTGGCTCATGCCGATTCCCGTTTGACACCTTTGTGTGCCCTTAGTTTGGATAAGGCATAAACCATTCCCCCACCTCAAAAAAAATCCATGCCCCCTGTTCCTCTAAGATTAGCACACCGTTTTATACAGTAAACTGGCTCTATTGTCCAAAATAAGCTCTCAAAATGTCACTGAATCCTTTCAGCCTTATAACTTTTCTCGAGATGCAGCACCAACAAAAAGCAAAATAACTTGGAAGAAAAGGAATAAACTGTTTTATTTCCAGGTAACATTACATGTGGTTTTTTATATTATACCTATCCACCCCAGTTTTGACAATCTCACTGGTAGCCTGGAATGCTTGATTGCCTATTAATTGTTTGCACTACTCCCATTATTGTGATCAGATCATCACCATCCTTCATTATAAAAACTTCACTCCAAATTGCTAAGGTTACCATTGCATGAAATGGCTTCAAAAGGTCATGTTTTGTGTCATTAAACATTGCCAGTTTCACTTCAATCATTTCATATGATATCATTGCTGGTTTCAATTTTTGGCTCAATATGTTTTTTGAAAACTTCTGGTAGTTGGAAAACATTTGCCACTAACTTAAATCCTGTAAATCTGAAACTTAAACTGTCAAAGTATAATCTAATGAGTGATGGGGATTTTTGCATTATTATTTCTTCTATTACACTAACTTTCATAGTACCAGGTGGTTTACAGACATAGAGTAGACAAGCCATAACTTGGATGCAAGTTTAGGATGGTCATCTTGAGGGGGGTTATTTTATCATACCTCTTTTGGTTTTTAATCAAGGTCCACATTTTGGACACCAAATGATAGGCACCAGATTCCATATTTAGGCACTGAAATAAAAATAGTTTGATTTTCAGGTATGGTGAACATATGTAACTCCCTTAGCCTTAGCAAACATACCTGTGGTTTAAGACAATGTCCATTGTGTAATGCAGTGTTTCCCATGCTGTGCTACTCTATATATTTGTTGGAAACTACGTAGGGCAAACATACATATATTCCATTGCTGGACAAAAAAGTTTATGGCGACTTTGAATTAGTGGGAATTCGGATCTTAATAGGGAAGTGGATCTGCTTCAAGCCCTTCACATATGCATACCATTAATTAAATAGTCAGGTGTCTCCATGGCCCTGCACCTACTATCCAAGGTTCTGCATAGAGTTTTCTCAGAGTGGGGAGGTAGTGGGCAGGAGGTAAGAGGAGGAGAGCTTGGAATTGAACTCAGAAATGTACATCAGCTCAGTGGAATAACTAGCATATACTAAATGCAGCCTGAATATTAACCTCCGTTTCTCCACTCAAATTGAATGATTCAGGAAAATGTCTGCAAGGGGAGTCTGTCCTCTTCCAGAACCGTCTCCTGTTTATATTTCAGTAGTAGAGCTAATAGATTCCTAGTACTAAGTTAGCTTCTTGAAACTTCAAAGTTGGCACAAAATCTTTCATAAAACCCCATTTTTTGCTTAGCTATTGATATAAACTAATACAGCTATTTTTCACTTAGCTGTTGATAAAAACTAACGGTTTATATCAGAATGTTAATATGTAAATTGATCTTCATTTTGTTGCTGTACTTTATGTAGTAATCCAGCATATCTGCAATACATTGTAAATAGACTTCATGCTAAATGCAAACGAATAAGAACAGGGTTGTGAAGTCTGGACTGTTTTCAGATGATCACTCCCTCCACCAAACAATTGAGTGTGTTTAATACAGTTTGAATAGCTAGCAATTACTGTAAGGCAGGACAGCATATGACTTGGTTCTGTATCTAGCTAGCTAGCTTACTTTGCATTCTTCAGTGTTGAGTTTACCAGTTGGTTGATTCTCATTCGAACTGTACTATGTGAAAAAGCTGTTGATCTATACTGCAAACAGGTTGTAATCACCAAACATCACTGTGAGGATTTCTCACACATGTCTAAAATTGTTCAAGGTGTTTGTTGAAATAAATTCTTTATTGAAGAGGTAAAACAAAACATTAATGATTTGTTCTTATTTCATCAAAACGTAGCCACCAAAAAATTCCTGTTCCAGGCCTATCAGCGGGTTTTCAACATCATTCTGTAGCTCTGGGTTAGCCCTTGACACCCCAAAAATGGCAATGATCAATTGGTGTTTATTCTACAAACACAATTTAAGATCTAAGACTTGAACTTGCTAAGAAAGTTGCAACCTGTTTTTATGCCAACACCATTGTATTTCAATGGAGCAAATATTGAGCAATTTAAAGAAATGTTTGAAGCATTTGCCCTGAATATAATCCTCTAGATAATAGACTTGATGCCACAAGTGAAGCAGTAGAAGAAAGAACTAGTAGAATTAGAGTTGATGTTAAAGTAAAATGGTTGTTCAAGCATAAAAACTGACCCAATAATCACAGCAAGTATTCATAAATAGAAATTGTCTTTTCTGTTTAGTGCTACTGATTCTGTCTGAAATGAAATTGTCCCATTTGCTGAAGATGCTGTTCAACAATGCAGAGAAAAATGACAGTGAGGTATTTATTTGCTCAAGCAATCAATAACAAAAGGAAAAGATGAGAAATTCGTAGGTGAAATCATCCCAGATTTCTAACATATAGCTGTTCAGCACTCTTTAAGCCATCTTGAGAAGGAAGTAACAGCTAACATTGTCCTAAAACTTATTGTGGAAGCGCAATAATTCCACCATACTGATGGTAGGGTTGATTGAAAAAGGTGGATTGATGTCATTGTTTCCCCGAGATGCTCAGTGGAACTCCCAAGAAGATTTCGTATCTACATTTGTATACAACTAAATTAAAGCATGCATTTTACAGAAGGGACCTACAGAGAGCCGCTAAATTTACTAAAGCAATTAAAATAGGTGTCTGAGGAACCTGTCAGATTACATACTGCTGCTACTGCTGTCTAAATAGAAACTTGACTTGATATAGCTGATGATAATGAATTGGAATCACATAAGAATAAAATAAAAAAATGATTCAAAGAAGTTATTAAACCTGTTTGTTATTTAGCCCACACAACTAAATATGATGGTCATCCGATGAGCCTAGATCAGGAAAATTAGGATGAAATAATCCTGAATTTGTTCCTTATCTTCTAACATTTAAAATATAAGGTGCAGATTTCTACCCAAATCTGTTTGCAGAGGAGGTTGTGTCACAGTTTGTTATATCAGAATGATGGAAGATTGTGGAAGTAAAATCACAGAAGATGAGGGCAGTGGAATTCAGAATTTTAAAAGATGTTCATTCCTGTCCCCACCCAGTTTATTATCAGTTGAGTAATTTTTTCAGCATATTTGGATTACTTTAGTCAAAATTTAGTCAAGTTTCTAGATGGTTAAAATGTATCTGTGTACAAGGTCAGATACAAAAGTGTTGGAAGCCTAACTGGTATTATATTGTTGGGTTTTACTTACAGAATTTGAAAACCTTTCATTTTGAACGAACAGTGTCTGTTTGAGGACTAAATATGTATGAAGTGAATCAGATAAAGTGTTTTATGATTTTTTCAGAGGAAAAATAACTGGCTTTTTTATGCGTGGAATTTGAACAACCACTCTTAAAAATGATCCATTTACTGTTCCTGTGTAATAACTCTAGAGAAAGCAGCAAGAATATTACTAACTGTCTTCATTCATATAGTACTGAATGCTAAGAAAACTGTATAGAAGCCATTTGAAAATGTTGGTTGCCTTACATGGTGAATAAAAATTTACAATCCTGTATGCTGTATAAACTAAAATTGCAGGATTTTGGTTATCTATAATTTGTGCGTTGCAACTTTTATACACTAGATCACCTACTGTATTTGCAGTACAGGACAGTAAAACACATCTAGCCATTATTGCACTGAATTCGGAGGATTTAATGGAAAACAACTGTAATATAATTTTGTTTCCATCAGTCTCTTGTTTTTCTCTAAGGTAGTTTTGCTCAATCTTGCATTGCTACAGTTAATCTGTTTGCCCTCACATTTACACTCAGCTTTGGTTTTAATGTTGCATACTTATGAAATATTAATGTTTTTATTAAATCTTTACAACAGCCAGATATATTGATTGTTACAGATAGACCGTAAAATGAAAACTGGAATTAAGCTAATACTTCTTCTTGGAGCATGTTAGGAATTAGAGTGGTTTACTGCTGTACCAGAGATGATGTTACCATGGAGAGAGCTTCTGTTTCCATGACATTTACTTGCATATTTTGATAGGCCTTCAACTGAAGTAGGGTTTTGTCCTTTGTCAGATTTGGTGAGTGTCATCCCACTTCTGAAACTCTGTTTGTGTGTATTGGTTTCTTATTACAAAAATATATTAATTTCTCAGGATGCTATTGTTGTTGTTTTTGCCAAAAAATAGATGCTTTTAAACTTTTGGCATCCGGTAGGCAAGTTGTTTATCATGCATTTTTTTAATTGGATTATATTTTCAAGCTTGGCTTTAACTAGATAAATGTGCTTTTCTCATTTATATTTTTGTTAATTAAAAAACCCCACAACTGATGAAGCCACATCTAACTTATTCTAAAAAGAAGTACCATCAGCTCTGTAGCTAAATGGCATTACCACTGTGAAGCTGCTTTCTATGAAATGTTATTTTGTGGAGTGGATAGACTTTAAACCAGGATGTCAGGCAAATTATTATTAAAGAATTAATTAATGACCAGGAGATAAAACTACAGTTTAGTTTTCTTAGAACTGAAAAAAGTATAACGTTGTTTTTGAGGTGTCATGTATTTAGTGTCCATAAAGATAACGGTTTGTTCTACTAACAATTATTTTCTGCATGCACAATAATTGCGACAAAGATAATGGTAGTCTACTAGCAGTGTTTGCAACTCTTCTGTACCGAAAAAAATTCTAATTGCGGTCATGGATATATTTGTAATAGCTTTTCTTATATAGCATGTATTCTGTCACATTCTTCACCTATTATTGCTGTCCCCCCTTAGCAGTAAACAGAAATAAAGACTTTTCTGTCATCCTTGTGGATCTGTTCCACCCATCCCCATTGTGTCTTTCCTAAAAGTGAGGAACAGTCATAGAATTCTCCAGTTCCTCCCCAGCTACAAACATTCCAGTTTCTTCCTCCTGAAGAGATGGGATGGGGAAGAGGAAGTCAATGAAATAATTTGCCAGATAGAGCTCAGGAGCAATACAAACCAGATTTTGGAGACCGCATTGCAACCTGAGCTGCTCTGCTTTCACCTCAAAACTGTCCCAGACCCTATTGATTTGATTTCACTGGGCCACACATGCATCAGCAACTCTTTGCTGCATTTAGGTGGATGGATATTTGCTCCTCTATCTCCATCAGTCAGACCATCACATGGTGGCAGTTCCTGACTTTCACCATGGTACTAGGTGATACATCACAGTTACAAAGGAGCCCCTCTTGTACAGACAATTTTTTCCTCATCCTACGGTAGTTTTTCCACTGGCCACCAAGGGGGAGATTTACTTCTCTTCTGCCTTTTTCAGTGCTGAAGCTCATGAAAGTAGTACTACTATAAACTCACACAGAGAATTGGCCTAAAATGGTTAAGCATGTGCTTTTTCTTACCTTTCACTAAGCAGCTTTATAGACCAGATAGAAGAGATTTTTGTACACCAGAATGAGCTCTTTCTCAGGTTTCTTTGTAGGGTTCCCTTACCTCCTCTTTTGTGGGTGGAATGAATCTGTCTGGTGGAGAGCATACTCAGCCTGCCCCAGGTAGATTTAGCTTTCAGAGTCCAGGTGGCTTAACCTCTGCAATTAATGAAGGCACATTCTTTCTTACCCCCCATTTCTCTTTACTACTTTGTCCCAAAAATCCTAGGCCCATCTCCAGCATAGAACTGTTAGAGAATAGGCCTTTTAAATCCCTGTTCTAAGACCTCTGATTGAAATTGAGATGGGAACACGCACAAGTGGGATCCAGAAAGACAAGGAGAGCAAGTACCATCCACAGAATTTAAGACTGTTATTTGGATAGCTTTGGCTACCTTAGCGTTAGAAGCCACTGCTGATCAGCTACAAGACCATACTTTTGGAAAGATCAACTTGCATTGCATTTCCCCTGCATGTGCCTTTATTAACACTGCTAATCAACAGTAGGTGCTGATTGGCTAGGCAAGTAACTGGATTCCTCACATGAGAGAGATCAAATATTTTAATTTTCCAAAGTGGATTCCTCTATGATAGTCCTAAAATTGAGGTCAGCATTAGGATTCATGATCTTCAGAACACATCCACATAACAGTTGCATGGATGTGCCTTCTGGAAGGGAAGGTGAGATTGCTGTGTTGAAATGCACATTACTACCCATTCTTCCAAACAGAGCTATGCCAGATTTATCAACTGATATGAGATATCTTAGGACAAAAACATTATATGATGATTAGAGGAAGAGTTTTATGCAATGATTTCTTTCAATGGGGTTCACATAACCAGAAGCCTGGGGCAGTGCCTTTTGTGAATCCACTACATCTTTGTCAGCAATGAGATACAGTAACAATCTAATGGTTATGGTAAACTGGCAGTGTCTTTAATTCATCATAATATACGTCACTTGTAAATACACCGAAATATTCAAAACCTACTAGGTTTGTTAGTGGCCAGAGAGGCAACTAATGGAACATATAAATGGCCAGAAGGATTCATATGATATTTTCAAAGGGAGATCCTAGGTACACACAGGCCCCTCTCTCCTTTAGTGAGTCTAATTTCTAAGGGTTGTGGTTTGGCCAAAAGCATAGTTACCCAAATGGGATTTTCACATTGGTCTAAGGACACCTGGCCAGACTTAAGCATCTGAGAGTAAGGTGTGTTGAGAGAGCACCTAAATGGTAAGGAGCTAGTGTAAGTTGGTCTTTGTCAGGTCAGTTCTAGACTGGCTGCTTGTGGAGACCATATGAGGCATTCTGCTTTAGAAGAAAAAGGTTAGTTACAAAAACACCAAGCAGATGTCCAAAATCCAAATGTGAAATATATTAAAAAAACAAACTAGTGAATATAAGGATAAAAAAGTGGGAAATGAAACTGAAAGAAAGACATGAGTACTAAGTTGCTGCTTTTACTCTATTTTTTTCTGGATAGCACTGATGCTGGCAGAGCTATTTTCTCAGCCCAGTGCTGAGACATACAGTTACACTACTTGACATCTAGGCGAGGCACTGGCCTCACCCATGTGTGGTGGGGATGGAGATGGTTGACTGAGTTGGGGTTGTGTGCAATGATTAGGGGGAACAGCCAAATGGGGAATGATTTGATGTCCATACCAGAGCATGTGGCAGTCTTAGCCAGATCACCATGTGTGGGAGGCCAGTCTAGGTTCTGGGGGAGTGGCTGAGGCATTGACTCCACTACAGTCCCCCGGAAGGCTACACTGTCAAAGCCTCCCTCAGGAAGTGGCTGATGCTGGTCGGGGCCTTTGCTGCAGTGTTCAGGAGCTAGAACCCCACTCAGGCCTATCGGCTTGTTCTGGCTTATAGCAAACAGCAAGTATTTGAAGTTCCACTGGAAAGTAGTCAGATGCCTATGAGACCTTGCCCACCAATGTAACCTCTTTCTTCTCCCCCAGGCCTTATATTGCTCCTTTAGAGCCATATACCTTGCAGCCATAATACATTTTCTCAAATGTTTGTTCATTGTAGGGGAAATTTTTTCATGTTGTCATACTTTTCTAAATGCATCACCTTGTTACTTATGACTGGAAAACATATATTCGTTACTCCTCCCCCACCTATTCCTTCCTTTCCCCCAAGAAAAACAGTTAACATTTCACCTGGTGAAAACAGGTTTATTCTTGTAGAATTAAGTATAGCTTTTTGCAATTTTAATCTAGATACCTGCTGGTGAATTTAATGCAATTAAAACTCATCATTTTATAATTATACATTAAAATATGTAGCTTAAAAGGATGTTTTTGTTCCTTGTTTAAAATACAGCAAGATTTTGTATTTCAAGTTTGGCTCATAAATACTTAGTTCATGGAGGCTTATAGCCTTGTAAAACGTAATAAACGAACCCTTAGGAACAATTTTGTCTAACATACATTTGGCAACATGTAGAAAATGGCAATGCCAAGCATAATCTTATATACATATCTGTTGAGCTTTAGGGGCTTTTCAGTGGTGGAATTAAAGAGAAAAAATAGCCTGCACCTGAGACCAACATGCTGTAATTTCTTGGTCTGTACTTGTGCACTTTCTCCTTATGTTCCAATTAGCTTAAAGGGATAGCCCAGTGTATGTTTACACCCTCAATCGCAGCACTCAGCTTTTTTAGAGAGAGTTTTGTTTATTCTGGGGATTCAAATATTTCTTTAGAGTTTTGTTTTGCAGACAGAGACCTACTCAGTGCACAGCTACAGAGCAGCCTCCTCTTGCAGCTGCAGCACAAGCTCTGTGCGCTTCAGTCCCTGCAATATCTCATTCACTGTGCCTCTACCCTATTGTTAAAAAGGCAGCTCTCATTTCTCTTATATGTCACCATGAACAAAAATATGTACGATAAGCAAATATTCAAAATTATTACTAAGTATACAAAATATAAATGTGTTTCTAAAACATCTATTTTAGGATCCTCGCACCCAGTTAAACAAATGTTCCAACATCCAATAACTACTGTATTGCATTTATTTCTGTTTTTTTTCTAATACACAGCTAAGCCTGGTGGTTGGCAATGATCACTAACTGTAGATTTGTAAATGTTGGCTGTCCTGAACAATTATATGTCAGTATCTCCTTTGGCAGTCATATTTTAGATGATCATCTTTGAGATTTTCCTTCAGATAGTGGTACCTCCTCTTGTACTGACATATTCTCATCTCCTGTTGACTCCAGCTGAGCTGTCTTTTCTTCCAGATATTTTGAGACAGAATCACCAGCACACAGCTCAAGGTCAGTAGGCTTCTGGAGTTGGCGGTGCACTACTGGAGCTTGTAACAGACTTTCTTGCTTTAGGATTCAATTGTGTCCCTGTTACTCTGTGCAGAATGTTTTGTCTTTCAGAAACAGGATGGTAAGCTGGGTCAGCTGACAAAACTGACTCATAGATTTTAAGGTCAGAAGGGACATCATGATCATCTAGTCTGACCTTCTGCACATTGCAGGCCACAGAACGTCACCCACCCATTCCTGTAATAGACCCTTAACCTCTGCTTGAGTTACTGAAGTCCTCAAATCATGGTTTAAAAACTTCAACTATTTACTCTAGTTTAAGCCTGTAGGTGACCTGTGCGCCATGCTACAGAGGAAAGTGAAAACCCCCCAAGATCTCTGCCAATCTGACCCAGGGGAGAATTCCTTCCCGACACCAAATATGGCATTCAGTTGGATCCTGTTTATTTTGGCAAGACTTACCGGGGTCTTCACCTTCACCTGGAAAGGAATTCTCTATAGTAACTCAGAGCCCTCTCCATCTAGTGTCCCATCACTGGCCATTGGGGATATTTGCTACTAACAGTCAAAGATCGGTATGTGCCATTGTAGGCAGTCCATTGTACCATCCCCTCCATAAACTTATCAAGCTCAATCTTGAAGCCAGTTATGTTTTTTGCCCCACTGCTCTCCTCGGAAGGCTGTTCCAGAACTTTTTCTCCTCTGATGTTTAGAAACCATCTAATTTCAAGCCTAAATTTGTTGATGGCCAGTTTATATCCATTTGTTCTTGTGTCAACATTGATGCTCAAATTTAAATAATTCCTCTCCCTCCCTGGTATTTATCCCTCCGATGTATTTGTAGAGTGCAATCATATATTCCCTCAGCCTTCTTTTGATTAGGCTAAACAAGTCAAGATCTTTTTTTGTTAAGGCAGGTTTTCCATTCCTCTGATCATCCTAGTAGCCCTTCTCTGCACCTGTTCTAGTTTGAATTCATCTTTCTTAAACATGGGAGATTAGAATTGCACACAGTATTCCAGATTAGGTCTCACCAGTGCCTTGTATAATGATACATAAAACTTTCCTATCTAACCTGGAAATACTTCGCCTGATGCTTCCTAGGATTGCATTAGCCTTTTTCCACATTGGCAGCTCATAATCATCCTATGATCAACCAGTACACCCAGATCTTTCTTCTCTTGTATCACTTGCAAGGTCCCACTTGATAGCAAAAATTCTTGTTGTTAGTCCCTAAATGCATGACCTTCCACTTTCCTATATTAAATTTCATCCATTTTCTCTTACTCCAGTTCTCAAGGTCTTCCTGATCTTTTTGCATAATATTCTGGTCCTCCTCTGTGTTGGCAATATCTCCTAACTTTGTGTCCTTCACAAATTTTATTAGCGCACACTCACTTTTTGTGCCATGGTCATTAATAAAAATGTTGAGTAAACTTGACTCCAAGACTGATCCCTGAGGAACTCCACTAGTAATCTCTCACCAGGCTGACAGTTCACCGTTAAGTATAACCCATTGTAGTCTTGCCTTTAAACCAGTTCCTTTGCCACGTTTCAGTTCTCATATTTATCCCCATCTTCTCCATTTTAACTAATAATTTTCCATGTGAAACTGAAAACCATATTGAAAACCAGGTATATTAAATCTACTGCATGTCCTTTGGCTAAAAAATCAGTTTTCTACTCAAAGAAAGAGATCAGATTGGTCTGGCATGATCTACCTTTTGTAAAACCATGTTGTATTTTATCCTAATTATTGTTTACCTCTATGTCCTTAACTACTTTCTCTTTCAAAATTTGTTCCAAGATCTCCCATGCAATTGAGATCAAACTAACAGGCCTGTAGTTCCCGGATCAGTGTTTTCCTTTTCTTAAAAATAGGTACTATATTAGCAATTCTCCAGTCAGCGGGTATGACCCCCAAGTTTATAGATTCATTAAGAATCCTTGCTATTGGGCTTGCACTTTCTTGTGTCAGTTCCTTTAATATTCTTGGATGGAGATTATCTAGCCCCCCACTCACCGAATTTGGCCCCATTAAGGTATTTAAGTTTGACTTTCACCTCAGATGTGATAATTTCTACTTCCATATTCTCATTTCTATTAGCTACCATATGACTACCCCATAGAGCATCATTATTCTTATTAAAAACCAAGGCAAAGTATTTTAGTTTTGAGCCATACCGAGATTATCTTTAATTCCCCCCCTACTTCTTTCCTTGTTTTCTTTTTATTTATGTGGCTATAGAACCTTTTACTGTTGATTTTAATTTCCTTTGCAAGGTCCAACTCTGCTTGGCTTTTGGCATTTCTCACTTTTTCCCTACACTTTCTGACCTCCAAGAGAATAGTTTTCCTTGCTGATCCATCCCATCTTCCATTCCTTTTAGGCTTTCTGCTTTCTCTTAATCACCTGTTTGAGAGATTGGCTCGTCCAGGTTGTCCTGCCAACCTTCCCTATGAATTTTTCCTCCTTGCTTGGGATGCAGGCTTCAGGTAGTTTGTGCAAGTTTGACTTAAAGTAATTTCAGTCATCCTCCATATTCAGATCTCGGAGTTCTTCCATCCAGTCCACTTCCCTAACCAATTCCCTTAATTTTTTTAAGTTTGCCCTTTTGAAATCAAGGACCCTAGTTGCAGATCTATATTTGTTTATCCTTCCATTTAGTTTAAAGTGAGTTAGCTCATGATCACTCAAACTAAGGTTGTCCCCTACAACCAGTTCTCCGGTGAGGTCTTCACTATTCACCAATACCAAATCTAAAATGGCATCACCTCTTGTTAGTTCAATGACTGTTTGGTGAAGAATTTTATCAGCTATCACATCCAAGAAAATCAGTGCCCAAATCCTCTCTTACTGAGCCCTCGAGAACATTCTGCAGTTCCTTCAGTTTTTCTGCAAAGATATTCCCTTTATTTTGGAAACATCTTTATTGTTGGAGGACTCTTGACATTGCTGTTCAGAAATAAGGCAGTCAGAGGGTATTAGCTGGTTACAGTGAATGATCCTATTCCATTTTCTGCTTTAACCTCATAGACGGGACTGTCGTCTTATTATTTTTTTTAAGGGACTTTCATGAACTTGATGCTCCCAAAATGCTTAAAGTTTTCTTAACCCAGCGCCCTCTGACAGATTCCTCACCAACATAGTCACCAGGCTTAAGCTCATATCCTAGCACTTTTCTATCATAGTATTCCTTCCCTCTAGTAACTGATTTCAGAATATTTTTTGTGCAGTCTGGTAAACTTCTTTCATCTGCCTCTTCCAGTGCTCAGTATGTACCTGGTAGGTGTCACTTTCTTGATCTGACCTCAAGTCAAATAAGACAACAAGTAGCTTTGGGCTTTCCCATTCAAAAAGAAAAAGAGTGAGAAACCTGTTGCTTCACTAACTGTGCAGTTATAGGCATGTACCACTTGGTCAAATGCTCCTTTCAGATTGATTTCTTGTCTTCATCTAGAGTCCTGAACATGGAGAGTAAAGTTCAGTTAAAACATTCAGCTGGATTTGCTTGAGGATGGTAAGGAGCTGGTTTAGAATTTTGTTTAATTGTTTGTTCTTGCAGTTTTTTAAACAACTGGTTCTCATATTCCTTTCTTTGGTCATGGTGTATCTCTGAAGGAAATCCAGATTTCATTGCTAAGTCATTGAAGATGTTCTTAGCAGCAGCTTTACCAAACTTGTTTGTTGTAGGGTATGCTTTGGCAAATTTTGTGAAATTATGCACAATCACCAGGATGTATTCAGACCCTCCTTTACTTGTAGCCAAATAAAGGTAATCCATAAAAATCATTTCAAAGGGTCCTGTAGAGATGCCACTTTGCGTAGGTGCGCTCCTAGGTATATTTGTGGGTGGTTTTTTGTTTCACGCATTTACAGATTCTTGTGATATAATGTTCTTTGTCTGTGTCGCATCTTAGGCCAAAATAACCTGTCTCCAGCTAAATTTACAAGTCATTCTGTTCAAGTGAGCCATTTCTTCATGCAGCTGTTTATACACTAGATCCTTGTATTGCCTTGGCAGCACAAATTGGGTCCTCCAGGTTGGCTTGTGTCTCAAAATACCATTGGAGTCAGTATAAAGTCTGGTCCTGGTCAACTCATACAGAAACTGTTGAACTTCATTGGATTCCCCTTTTCTTTCTTTCAGACTCAATTTGTGGTTGTTTTTCTTTACCTCTATAATTCTTCAAATTGTAGAATCATTTGCTAGAGAGGAAATTTGCTCATCAAGATGTATTATTTCCACTGGGGGTTCAATATGTTATATTCATTTGCTTGTAGAGTAGATAGATTTGCTGTAATTGCTGAAATCTACTCCGCATGACCCTCATTTTGTGCTTTCACAGCTTGAACAATTGCCGAAATACTCTCAGGATATTCTTGTGTACCTTCTTTGATGTATATTTCCATATTTAGTTTCCCTGGATAAATAGTTGGCATCAGTGTGATTGTATTATATGGTGAAATTGAAATCTGAGAGCTCTGAAACCCATCTATGACTAAAAGCATATGTCATCATGTGTATTAGTGGGTTATTATCACTATAGACTGTAAATAAAGATACACAGAAGAGGTAATCTCTGAACCTTACTGCTGTAGCCCACTTCAGAGCTAGAAACTCCAGTTTCCCAGAATGTAAGTGGTAGTTCTCTGCAGCTTTTTGTGACATTATCCAGTGTACAACCTGAACTGCTGTGTCCCCTTAGCTCTCCAGCCAGGGAGGCCTTTTATTCTGCTTTGCTAGTGAACCTCTCCAGGCTCTGATCCCCCACAGCCACCAGAATGCAAAATCACCCCATCTGAGTACTTGAATGCTATGCCCAGCCATTTCTGAATAGATACAGGATGACACCTGCATATTACCTCCAGTAGCCCGTTAGACTGCACAAGGTCATAAATTAGTCCATCATTTCAATAAAGGATAGTGGGTATGTACCAACCTTGTTGTTTCAAGTGGAGGCTTCCCAAACATTGAAACTGAACACACTGATTTAGATAAAACAATAAACAAGTTTATTAACTAAAGAGAAATACATTTTAAGTGATTTACAAGTGATAAGGCATAAAAGTCAGAGTTGGTTACAAAAGAAATAAAAAGATAAACACCCAAACTAATTTCTAAACTTTACTAAGGCTAATAAGTAAATACGATTTGGTCATGGAGGTCACAGCTTTTGTGACTTTCCGGGACCTCCTTTGACTTCTGGGGCAAGGTGAGAGCAGCTGTTAGCCCCGGGGTTGCCACCCAACAGCTGGGCTAGCCAGTCCCCTGGAGCAGCCCCTACAGCTCTGTTTTCCCCCCTCACCCAGGGTTTTAGTAACAGTCAGGGACAAGTTTCAGCATCCGTGAATTTTTGTGTAGTACTCGTGACCTGTCCTGACTTTTACTAAAAATATCTGTGACAGAATCTTAACCTTACTAATAAGTTTAAAAGCAAAAACTCACCCAAAAACTGTCTGGAAAAACCTCCAGGCCAGGACCACTTCCCCCAGTTCAGTGATGTCTTTCAAGCGATCTTGCTGTTGTGAGTAGAGATGAGAGAGGAGAGGTATCTAGAGGCATATTTTCCCCTTCTTATACTCTAGTCTTTTATAATGGAAAAGTCTTTGTTGAGTTATGGGGTCAGGTACTTCCATGGCGTATGTAAGCTGCCAGCTGCCCTTCTGGTGAATTGTAAATTTGTTTACAATCCCCCTGCTGGTGAATCTCCAATTAAGCAGGTAATGGCCTTTTAGCACCTAGCTGGCATGCCAATGTGCCTTTGTCTTTGAGAAAATGGTCTGAGGGCATTATCCAGAACTATAGCATCAGTAACAACCATATAGTAAAATCTCATAGCTCCATATACAATGTCGATACACACATTTTAACAGGATAACTATGTTCAGTGGATTCATTTTTCAAGTGATACTTCACAAGGCATACTTTGTATAAAATATATCATAACCATATACAAGTGGTGAATAATGGAGTTCAGGGTGTCACATGGAGTACAGGGTGTCACAGTGTTAGAGTTTTGGATCCATAGGCAATCACCTGGAGATTTCCTTCTTGGTGCTGGTACAGGACTGCCCCCAGGCCTTCATTTGCATCATCAGTATGCAAGGTGAATGGTTTCTGAAAATCTGGGTAGGCCATGATTGGAGGATTGGACAGAGCATGAATCAGTTGTTCTAAAACTCTTTGTAGTTCTGTGGTTGACAAGTAATGGTCTTGGTCCCTTGACATTTCTTGTATTTTTCTTTTTGAAGCCATGGTGTTTGTGATTGTAATGGAGAATGTATAGTGATTTTGCCACCCTCAAAAAATCATTTATGAATCCTTGCTGTTTCATTTGTAATAAATAGTGCCATGGTGATTTTTACTTGATTAACATCTATATAAAGTGCTGAGATTAAGAGTTGCACACATTGTGAGAGAGGGGAATTAGTCTTTCCTAGAGTCACCCTAATAATCTCTTTAGTGACACTGAAGCCTATTACAGGTTGCTTCATCTTGCCACAACTCACCATAGGGACACACATCTTAATAATACGATTGGCAGTAGGTGGTGATAAGCAGATATTTTATTTGTTGCCATTCACTGCTTTTATATCCAGTCTCTCTTCAATGTTTAATATTTCTTCAGTTGGTCTTATGTTCAGCTTTAAGAGATGGTCCTCTTACCATTTTTTATTAATCACTGGTGCCTCAGCACCTATGTTCCATAATGATATTACTTTCCTATCATTGAGATAACACTACACTGAACACTTTTTTCAAACTAACTTGACAACTTTCCCGTGCTGTTTAGAAGCACCTACATGAAAGATTTGATGAGCCATGGCATTGGGTAACTTATTTCTGTTCTCCCTGGAGCCTTGTTGGGTTTGGCAGATTGTTTTATATATTCTCTGTGCTGCATTTGACAATTTCTTGAACGGTACATTTTCTTAAGATACCCTGAATACTGCATAAACTGTCCCAAATTTCCTTTTTTGTTGGCAACAGAAGCAAGTATACTGGGACTTCTGCTTTGGGTTGATCACTTCCTGTTTTCCTGTTGTGAGCCTCTCTTTTCTCCCAATTGCTGACTTCGCACATGACATCCTCTTGCCCAGTGTGCAGTGCTACCACCCAGTGATCCCATCTCTTAATTGAGTCTTCTTACTGGCGGATTTGACAACATCTCTGGTAACTCTTTAGCAGTTGTCTATTCTGGTTTGCATAATGGAGGAAATTATTATAGATCTTTCCTGAACTCATGGTCTTTGTGAGAGCAACCATTTCAAATGCTAGGTGCCGGATTGCTTCATTGTTCTGTACAATCTGGATAGCTAATCATTTTTGTGTTGACATTTTAAGTTCTTTGGCAGTGGTAAGGTCTTTAGTTTCTCCTTCTTCCAAAACAGGTTGCATGAAGTTTATTTTTAATGGACTCAGTTGCCCTGATGATTTTAATTTTTGCTGCTGCCCCGTTTCAGTGCTACTGGCAGTATGCAATTTTTCCAACAAAAGTTTATCGGCTACATTTAAGTCCTGTGAGTACAGTTCTAGGTCAGCTTTAATAGTCTCATTGTGCAACTCAGTCCAAATAGATTGTAGAAACTGACTTTGAACCAATTCAGACTGATATTTTAATGCAGCGTCTGCCTTCTCTGATGCAAAAATAATTTTTTTGCAAAGATTTCTGGAATCTTCAAGTGCCTTAGTTAATTTATAATAGAGATCAGTGGCATTTTTTTCAGAATAATGTGTTTGTAGGACCTGCCTTTGTTTGAGTAGTGTGAGATCACTTTGCCCTCCATATAACTTTGGTATTTAATTCTGAGCTGACTGCACAGATCAAACCTTCTATAATTTCTGGCTCCAAATAACCCCTCTTTAATCCATTTTCAACTGTTGTTTCAGATTGCTGAAACTTAACTTGTCCTTTTATATGGAATCACCACTTGAATGTATAATTTGAAATCTTTCCTAAATATTAATTTCAGGTTTTGATGGCACCGGAACTGTCTCCTTATTACTTTGATTTTCAATCGACTACACAGATTCACTTTTAATCAGCTGTTCTAACTTGCTCTGTTGTCTTTCAGTGCAGTAGCACAACTTTTTCCATGTTCTGACATAGCAGTAAAGCTTCTTTCCACTCCTGTGTGATGTTTAGCCTGTTTAGCTCTCTCTGGATGTGGTTTGCCCTTCCCTTTCTGAATCAGATCCTGAATTTGATCATTCAGATACTGTAATGTGGACATTCCCTGGCCTTCCATTTAGTTCACAGATGCAGTCTGTAAATGCTCCAGAATATACTTGATCAAACCTCTATGGCTTTTGCCCCTTACATTTCTCTGATTATCCCTGGTGATTCACAGCAGTTCAGTCACAGGAGATTCTGCTCTTCTAGGAGGCACAGGCAGCTTTTAGTCTCAAGCAGCAAATTTTTAATCTCTGGTATTTTGTGGCCTGCTCAATTCCAAAACTTTGAAAGAGCCCAGAACAAATTATCTTGGTGAAGCTTCCAAATTTTGTTACACCTTCCATGACAAGACAGCTTTTTAGAGAGAACTTTGTTCTGGGAATTCAAACCTTTCCTTTAGAAGTTCTTTTAGACAAAGACTCCCCTCAGTGCACAGACCAGCCTCCTCTTGCACACACTGAACACTGTAGCCTCTGCAGTACCTCACTCACTGTGCCCCCACCCTGTTCTTAAAAAGGCAGCTCCCATTTCTCTTATATAATTTATATCTCCATTCACAAAAATATATACAATAGTACATATTCAAAATTATTTCTAAATATAAACAATATAAATCTATTTCTAAAACATCTGTTCTAGGAACCTCACACTTAGACTCAGCAGTAGACACAGTTTCAGAAGTATTTGAAATATATTTTTTACATTTTCAGTTTGAGTTGTGTGGGCTTCATTAATTTTCATGAATAACTGTAAGGTGATTTGCTGAAACATCTCTCCATGGTATATTAAGCCTCTCAGCAAATTCATTATGACTTAGTAAAAATGTCAACAGTCACAGTGTATGTCAATGGTGATTCCTTAAATTTACAGATCATGGTGCTGCTCCTGTACTTGAAAATCACTTTTTTCCAATGAGTCAGTATAGAATTACAGAATCAGAAAAATGTAGGGGTGGAAGGGACCTCGAGAAGACATTGAATCCAGCCCCCTGAGCTGTGGCAGAACCAAATAAACCTAGACCATCCCAGACAGGTGTTCATCCAACCTGATCTTAAAAACTTACAATGAGGGAGAATTCCACAATCTCCTTTGGATGCTTGTTCCAGAGCTTAGCTACCCTTAGAGTTCGAAAGCTTTTCCTAATATCGAACCAAAATCTCCCTTACTGCAGATTAAGCCCCATTACCTCTTGTCCTACCTTCAGTGGACATGGAGAACAATTGATGACCATGCTCTTTATAACACCCCTTAACATATTTGAAGACTTATCAGGTTCCCCCCTCAGTCTTCTTTTCTCAAGACTAAACATGCCCAGTTTTTTTAACCTTTTCTTTGTAGGTCATGTTTTCTAAAACTTTTATTATTTTTTTGCTTTCTTCTGGACTCTCTCCAGTTTGTCCACATCTTTTTTACTCCAGCTGAGGCCTCATCAGTGCCTAGCAAAGCGGGACAATTATCTCTTATAACTCACATACAACACTCCAGTTAAGACATCCCAGAATATTAGCCTTTTTTGCCACTGCATCACATTAACTCATGTTCAGTTTGTGATTCACTATACCCCCCTAGATCCTTTTCAGCAGTACTACCACCTAACCAGTTATTTTCCATTTTGTAGTTGTGTATTTGATTTTTCCTTCCTAAGTAAAGTACTTTGAATTAGTCTTTATTTAATTTCATCATGTTGATTTCAGACCAATTCTTCAATTTGTCAGGGTCATTTTGAATTCTGAAATCTGTCCTCCAAAGTGCTTGCTACACTCTCCCAGATTGGAATCATCTGTAGAGTCTATAAGTGTACTCTCCACTATATTATCCAAGTCATTAATGAAAATATTGAATAGTATAGAACCCCAGACTGGCTCCTGCGGGATCCCAGTAGTTTGACAGCGGACCACTGACAACTACTATTTGAGTACGGTCTTTGAATCAGTTGTGCACCTACCTTATAGTAATTTCATGTAGACCACATTTCACCAATATCTTATGAGAATGTCATGTGGGACTGTGTCAAAACCTTACAGAAATCAAGATACAGCTGTCTACAGCTTCCCCCCATCCACTAGGCCAATAGCCCCATCAAAGAAAGAATTAGAAAGAATTTCTTCATGACAAATCCATGCTGGCTATTCCTTATAACATTTAGGTGCTTACAAATTGATTGTTTAGTAATTTGTTCCAGTATCTTTCCAGGCATTAGTTAGACTGACTGGTTTATAAATCCCTGGATCCTCTTAGTACCTATCTTTAAAAAGAGGAACCATGTTTCTCCAGTCTTCTGGGAACTCACCCATCCTCCATGAGTTCTTGAAGATAATTGCTAATGATTGCGAGCATGGAGCAATTGTTCTTAGTGCATGAACTGCTCCTTTTATAATGGGGAAGCTGATGTTGGTCTTCAAGCAGTTGACACCTCCTCTAGTTATAGTCCAGTCCAAAGTTCTTATGACTTTCAGCAGCTTTTAGCAAAATAAGCATCCAAATAGGAATAAAAACATGTCTATACCTTGTGAGGCTGAGTTTTTTCATTGTCAAGGTTTCTTAGGGCAAAATGCAGCTGATTAAATTACACCAAACTTTGGGATGGGATAGAGGGTAGCAAATCCAGAGGATGACAACATAGAGATCTAAAAAGACTGGAGCGGTAGGAGCTTCGGAGAATGAGGGTTGACTTGGTGTTAATATCAAGCTCTACACATGGGGAAGGGAAAGAAACAATACAGACACACAAAATAGAGCGAAGTAACCAGGCAGGTTCATCTGTTGCTTTAAAGCAGTGTTTCTCAACCTGGGGGTTTAGAGGGGTCGCAAGTGCAGAGCTGGTATTGGGGGTGGCAAGAAAGGCAATTGCCTGGAGCCACAGGGGCGCCATGAAACTAAGTTACATGCCTCAGCCCCGTGGGGGTGGGACTCAGGCTTCAGGGGTACAGTAGTTTGGAAAGGTTAAGAACCACTGCTTTAAAGGAAGTTAATTTTCATCCTGTCTCCGTAATATTATTTTTCATATAACCTAGCACAGTTCTTGCCACAGAAAAGATGTGAAATTGGTCCATGGAAGTCTCTCTGAAGAAGTGGTCCATGAAATGGTAAAACTTGACATCACTACTCTAAAGGAATGAGTGTACAGGGTTGGAAGCCATGAAGTCCTTCATTTACTTGTCTTACTAACTATATCTTAGTTACTGTAAATATTCACTTTTATTGCTTTATTTCTAATCTTTCAGGGATACGAGATGAAAAATCATGGAATTAATATTACAGAGTCAAATCTTCCACCTACTATAAAAAGTATATATAATAAATATGATAAAATAGGCCAGCATGAAGGATTTATAGCAATATTACAATTTACTTTCACTGTTTCTGGGTATGACTACACTGACGGTGGCAAATTCACTGCCATCAGATCAGTCTATCCAGATCGATTGAGTGGAAGTGAATACCCGCTCAATTGATCCGGAAGTTGATCTATTAAAACCACCTCCAAAAGAAGTGCAGCGCTGCGTCGACAGGTACACGTTTCCCATCCGAGCAGCACAGTGGAGACGGCGTGCAAAATGGAAGTTACGAAGTTGATGGGAATTATTTCACCAGCACTATAGACCAGGCCTCTGTCTCCCTTTTAGAAGTTCATGTCTCTATACTGCATTTAAACTTTTTACAAGATTTATGTGTATTTTTGGCTTCTCTGGCTTTTTTTATGGAGAAAGTCTGATTGTTTTTTCTTTGAGTGATGGTCCATATATGGATTTCAGGCATATGTACTCCATGCAGCAGAGCCAGAACTGTTCGTAGGGGTGTCTGTTGACCCGCGCATCATCTACATGTTGCATCTGAAGCTATACGAGGCTGTGTGAGTCAACACTGCTCTAGTTCCCTCTTACTGCCGCATGGGCGAATCAGAACTTCGGTTCCTCAGGTGCTCTCAGCTCTGCTATGAGAACTCTTTGTCCGTTCTTAGTTTTTGTAAAGTTTTCTTGTGTTATAGTTGTATATAGTTAGCTTTGTTATGTTCTTAGTTAGTTAGGCTCCCCTGCTGGTCTCCTTCCCCTGGTGGGGAGACGCCCTCCCAAACCTTCTGGGGATTATGCTCCAGCAAGCCAGAATCAAAAGCTGTGCTTTATGCCCATGCTCCTTTTCCGTGAGCGATGAGTGCCAACATTGCCTCTCTTGCCTCAGCGAAGCCCACATAATCTCCCATTGCTCCATTTGCCATTTTTTCCTGCCTCGGACTCAGGAAGCTAGAGAAATTTGCTTCCTCAAGTATCTGATGGAGGAGGCTATGCGCCCACATGCGCAGTTGGACCTGGGATGGCAGCTCCACCAGAACGGTGCCCATCACATCCGGGAGCATTCCCCCATCCCATCCCCCCATCTTCCTCCCATATACCAACATCTCCAGAACTGCCAAAGCCCCACCGTGAACATACGACGCACGGACATGGGTATAAGGGTGGCTCCCCGACAGGGACTGCCCCTAACCACAGCGTTGCCTCCCGTCCTTCTCACCTGTATACTCTTGCAGCCCAGATCCTCAGTGACAACTGCCCTATCCCATGTATGATCCTGCCACTGTGCCGTGGTTCCACTATCACCAGGGCCTGCCACGTTAGTGAGCTGGTGGCCCTCATGGCTGAATCCCCCTTTACCATCTTCCAGAAAGACAAGGTCTCTCTGTGCCTGCACCCCAAGTTTATCCCCAAGGTGGTCTCCCCATTCCACCTCAACTAAAGCATCTATCTTCTGATCTTCTTCTCCAAACCGCACACCTCCTGAAAGGCGAAAACGTTGCATTCTCTTGATGTCTGTTGGGCACTGGTCTTTTAACTTTACAGCATCTGAGCCTTCTATGCTTCGCCCAGGCTTTTTCTTGCCATTACAGAACATTGCCAGGGCCAAGCCCTTTCCTTGCAGTGCATCTCTTAATGGATCTCCCATTACATTGAGGAATGCTACTCTGTCTCATGTTCCTCCACTCCTTGGAATCATGACTCATTTCACACAGACGTATGCCACCACATCGGCCTATCTTGTGGACATACCGTGGCAGGACATTTGTAAAATGTCCTGGTCATTTGGTCCTTTCTCCACACCTTTACTGCTCATTATGGACTGAAACTTCTCATAAGTCCTCACACCCACCTGCATGCCGAGCACTGCTTGCTACTCACCCATGTCTGGAATCCATATAGAGACCATCACTCGAAGAAGTGGAGTTTACTGACTGTAAATGGAGGTTCTTCAAGATGTGCAGTCCCTATTTGAATTCCAGTACCCGCCCTCCATCCACTCTGCTGTGGACTCCCTTGCTTGTTGGTAAGAAGGATACTGGAGCGACATCAACCTGCACAGCCTCTTATAGCCTCAGACACAATACGTGGACAATGCACGTTGTCAAAGGAAACTACTACAAACAATTCCAGCTCCAGCACATGATGCACATGCGCACCCACATCTGGAATCCAAATAGGGACCACATATCTTAAAGAACCCCCAGTTACAGTAAGTAACCTCCTCTTGTCCTTGTTTTCAAAGTCCTACCTCTCTGACCTTGTTGTGTTCCACTTTTCTATTAGCAATCTCCATTTTTGCCAAGAATATTAGCTTCTACAACCCCATTTCTCTTTTGCTTGCATACAGTTGTGGTTTCTTTCATAGTATCCCTTATGCTTGAGATGTCCTCCCAAAATCCATTTGGATAGCCTGTATCCTTCCTTCCTTCAAATTACTCCTAAAATCTCATTTCTACAGCATAGCCTACAAAAAAACTTCAAAAAAAGAAAAACATTTGAACCGAGACTTGTGTGCCTATAATAAAAAAACACCTAATTGTACATCCGTGCTCAGATCATCTTTTTTGACATATAGTATACGCCAGGCTCTGTAAAGGACAGGTGCACATTGGTGGTTATATGAAATGGACAGATATTCACAATAATAGGTTTAATTTGTCACTAGAACGTTTCAGACACTGATACTTTTTCCAGGTCAATATAAAATATACATCAGAAAGAATGTTAAGAAGGGAATTTTCTTCAAGTCAAAATTTACTTTGAATCATTTGTGCTTCTTATTTTCACAATTCTTTCGTCCCCAATCTTGCAAATACACACATTCTTAACTTTGTTTACTGAATCAGGGCATCAGATTGGATTTTGAAATTGCACTAATCAGTTTCTTTTTCTGGTCCTTATTTGTTAAGTAATGTGTTGATCATACTGAAGAGGAATATTTAAAATAAAAAAACTTAATTAAATTTTGTGACCACACTTTTATTTACATTTGATTTTACATAAACTAAAGTTTGGACTTACATCATTCTACTTCCCTGTATTCCTTTATCAATCTAAATCTATATTTTCTACTTCCATAATATCTTTATCATGGCTCCATATGGACATTAAACAATCCTCCTCACGAGATGGATAAGTTTTCTTTCCCATTTTGGAGGTGGAAACTGATGCCCAGAGATTAAATTACTTTTCCAAGGCAAGTTATTGGCACAGATGAGATTATAATTTTATTTCCAATGAATATTTATATAGACAGTGCCCCTTTAACTGACAGTGAATTTTTTCCCAAAGAAAGCTAATTTTAATTTATAGCTTTTGACCATAAAATAAGCATCTCTCTTGAGATTTCTTATATGTAGGTGATGGTAAACAAGTTCAAAGTGTAGTGAAACCTTTCAGTGTCTTAATTTAACTTCCCCCTGTGCATGCATGCTTGCACATGCACACAATTTCATCTAGCATTTGGAATTTATAGTAATTTTATTTTGCTGAATGTTTGTCATCTTCATTACTCAAAACTCTACAGCCTGATCCTGAGCAGTTCAGAGCTGCATCAATTCCCATTTACTGAAATGGGAATTTTAGGTGCTCAACGTTTCTCAGGTTTGGACCCTGAGGGCAAAGTTTGGGAGATGGGAAATTTCTACTTTAATCTTCACTGCTGTAACAATGAGTACATTGGAATCTGCAGGGATTAAAAAGTTAATTCTGTCATTTGCAAAGTATCTAATTGTTTCAGGAAAAGTGAGAGAGACGGTCACATGTGAAGGAGAGTTAATTGATGCACAATCAGTGTAGTCTTTTTGTAGTCTAATCTGCTAGTTTTTGTACAATTTAAATTTTATGTTTTGTTTATCTTTCTTACCATGTGTTCAATTATTAATTTTATGTCTGCATTCCTAGAGGGAGACAAAAATTTGGGAGAGTGAAGTTCAGTCCCTTTGAATTAGTCAATTTCAAATTTAACCTATTCCAGAATTTTAAAATCTAGTTTAAAGGAAGTTTCATCTAGGGAAATCAACAAAGCATTATTCTATGTTCACATAGATAGCTGAGTTACAGCTTGTTCTATTTTTGCACTACGGTTCATCTCAGTTCAAATAAGAGATAAAAATGAAATAAACAGAATAAAATAAAAATCAATGGAAGACAAATGTAGGTTTTTTATTGTCTATTATTGTATTAGCTTTTCTTGTAAGATTTATATAGTACAGATGTAAAGAGGTAATGAGTTCTAGATGGTGAAGAATAAGAACATTACAAAATCAATAGCAATATAGAACTATGTTAATCAGCAACCGGTTCGTTTGGTTGAAAGTGGCTAGTCATAGTGTCAGGGCAAGACACATTCTCATATTGCCAGTCTTATGCTGGTATAACTATTTTGGCTTTAATAGTTACTCATGATTTACACCAGTGTAATTGGAGAATCTAATCTCTAGGTCCAAGAGCATCAGATTCCATTCTGGGTAATTCATCTTAGGCAACAGCATGGAGCCATTTATTTTACTCTCTTTGTTTACGATCATGTGCCACAATTTTTAGATCTGTTTAGTACTTGGGAGGATGAAGGGAAAGAATGCAAATCAAGATGAACTAAAACTGGTTTCTCCTGACTAAAGTGGTGTGCCAAAAGAAAATGAACAGTGAATAAGTTAGTAGCTGCTAGGTTCTGAATGCTGTAAATGTGAGTTTCAGCTGTGAATTGACCATTTATCAAATATTAAATGAAGTAAGTTGTGAAGAAATTTTTGTCACATTTTCCTCTTTGCTCAGTGGAAAGGAAAGCTATTTGTATGCTTATCTGATGAGATGTTTAATGAGGCCTGAGGTGGAAAGCTAAATTAAGGTGCAGTAGAAGACAATTAAGACCAAAATTACAGAAATGAAGTCCAATATAAATATTGCATTGACTTCAAATTCCCAGTAGAATTATTTGAAAAAGACACTTGAGAACTACCTCTTAAAATATTAACAGAGTAATTTCTACCTGTAGGTTAACTGTCTAAACTTAATTTGCATGCAAATATTAAAATCCCTAGTATAAAATATAATCTAACATTATTTAAATGAGCAAATATTAGCAGCATATGTGTGAATGTCGCTCAGTCTGATCTGACAGTGTAAGTTAATATTTCAGAAACTGTTTTTGGCTATAATCTTTTACTTTCTGTTTAGTTGAGCACTATGCCAATGTCAGAATACACTTGGGTAGTCTTGAAACAATGCATCTTTTTCATCAGACATCAAATGCTTTACACTAACATTCGAACAATAAAATACTGCTAGTTTTATCTGTTCTTCTAGATAATCAGTGTTGTTGCTTACAAAATGTCATTTCCCCACAGTAGCTCAATATAACATTAGCTCTCTAGTGACAAAAGCCAGAAATCCATTAAATTTGCATTAGCACACCAAATTCAGTATGTCATAGTGGTAAATTCTATTGGTTCTGTGTCTGTATTTAAAATGTTAAAAAGAAATAATCAGCACAAAGCTAGTCGACAGCATGCACCTACAGGTTGAGACACTGATGTGCTCACCCATACTATCAGACTTTCATTACATTTTTTGTCCTTTTGTAAGATGTAGTTGTGTAATCTTCAATTAAGTCACATTTTATATTACTTAATATTCGGAACAAATCAATAAAAACTTTGTCAAGAAGTCCAACAACAAGGGGATGCAAAGAATAGATACCTTAGATATTTAGCACCATCAAAATGTATTGTGGCTTATAAAGGCACAGGAAATTAATCTACTATCAAATTCATCAACTATTCATTGTCAGGTAATAAAGCATTATCCAAAAAATTCTATCAAGAATTTTCTTATCAAGATCTTATCGTTATTTGTATTTTGGCTTAGTTGTGAAAGTAAGATGATTGACATAGCAAAAAAGCTAATTTTTTACAACTTTATAACCTTAAAAAATTATTAGCTACAGGCTTGTTTCCTATGAGATAATTGTAGAACACATGTACTTCATTAACAACTGTATTAAAGATGGATCAAATGCTTACTGATCACATCAACAGATCTCTGCTTCATTATAGATTTATTGAACTAGACAGAAAGCCAGAGTCTAGTGATGACTGCAGCTCTTAGTTTGTTTGGGAGGTTTGAATCTGTATCTTAGACACTGCAGTGTTAAAAGCAAAATGTATTATTTTTGACACAACAGAATTTTGTGGGTTTTTAATAGTGTTTTTTGTAGTCCAGATATTCACGATTAATTACAGAGTGATCAGTTAAATACCAGTGACTTCACTGGGCTTTGGATGAAGCCCTTAGAGATGTATACAAAAGTGGCAACCATTATGGGTATTCCTACACTGCAATAAAACAGCTGTGGCTGGCCCGTGTCAGCTGACTTGGGCTTGTAGGGCTCAGGCTGTAGGGCTATAAATTACAGTGTAAATATTCAGGCTCAGGCTGGAGCCCAGGCTCTGGGACTCCATGGTCCAGCAATTTTATAGCCCCGTGAGCCTGAGCTCCATGAGCCCAAGTCAGTTGACTTGGTCAGCTGTGGGTGTTTTACTGCAGTGTAGACATATCCTTTGTGCCCTGTTTATGTTCCACATAGTGCCTACGTTTTTTCTTGTAAAAAGGGAGGGCTTCTCCACAGTTTGCTATGGACTCTCTGCCACACCCATATACCCTTTCATGCAGTTCTGTTGTCCAAACTTAGGTCAAATCAACAAAAATACAGTTCCTCAACCCACTCTGGGCTACAGTTCCAAAGGTACCCCTTCCCCCACTTGGGGTCTCAGGTTCCTTCTACCTCCTCTCCCTGGGGACTATGGCTCCTTTCCTGACTGGCTCTCAGCCTGACTCACCCAGGATCCCCCTCACCAAGTCTCTCTCTAAGCCCAGGTGCCCTGTTTTAAAACTCAGCTGGGATCAGCTGACCAAGTCATAGGTGCACATCATCCTATACCCTCTTAAAGGGCCAATGTCACCCTGTGACACTGCCCTTTTCTCTTATTTTCAAAAAGTCTTTCAGCATTCACAAATGAAAATTGTTTTGAAAGTGCTGGTGTTTACCAAGCTGTTTGTCTTCCAGTCTGATTGTTCCTAGTAGTACTTATAAATCATATCTTAGTGGGTTTCCTTACAAATAAAAAGAGAGAGAATTGATTTCTAGGATTAACTTTACCTTAGTGTGCTTACTTACAAAATATAGCCATGGAATTGGCTGTGACTGAATCTTAGTTGGCTTGGAACTGAATTTATCTTGAAACAATACGTAAACAAATTAAATTAACTTCTGTAGAATACTTTGAACTACGGCAATCCAGTCATTTTATCTGAACTATGTACTGTCATCAGATGTTGAAGGTGTCAGAAAACAGGACAGACACCCCAAACTGGTGGTCTATTTTATTATTAGATTTCACCAAACCAGTAACAAGTGTGAACTCCTGGATCACTATATTAGTTTTACCGTGGAGCAATAGACAGTCCATCTTATGCTCTCCAGCCCCTACTTTACCACCGAGACAAACTGGACTTTGTGATGAAAGTTTATTAAAAACCAGAAGTCACCCCACATTAAGTCACTCCCGACCCCAAAGGGCCAATCACTTATCCCAGGTTATTGGATACTTTTGATCTTACACCAAAGACAACACTGTAGCCAGTTTCTCTAGTAAACTAACTAAAGATTTATTAGCTAAGAAGAAGAAATAAGAGTTATTGAGAGGTTAAAGCAGGTAATATACATTTACAGGCAAGTCAAAATCTGTAAATCCAAATGATTAGCAGAGGTGTAGTAATCTGCTGTTTATTCATAAGTTCTCTCTTCGAGTGATTGCTCATATACATTCCAATATAGGTGTGTGCGTGCCCCGTTCACAGATTCTTGGAACTTTTTTCTCTTAGTGCTCCCCGTAGGGTCTGCTCAGGCGCCCCCTGCAGTGCCGTGCTCATGCCGCGGTACATAGGGCGCCGCCGACCCTGCGGCCCCTCAGTTCCTTCTTTCCGCCTGTGACGGTTGCTGGAACGTTTGCCTCTTGCATACCGCAAGTAGCCTCCCTTAGTACTTAGAGTGTTCTTTGTTACAGTTGATTACCATAGATTAGTGATAAGTTAAGTAATTAATTAACAGCCATCAGGGGCTTTAGTTGAGCCATGCCTGGCTCCACTGGCTTTAAAGCCTGCACTGTGTGTGCAAAACTTTTCACTGTAAGTGATCCTCACGATCGCTGCCTCCGGTGCCTCGGAGAGCAGCATAGACGTGAGAAATGCAAGATCTGTAAGGCCTTCAAGCCGTGGACCCAGAAAGAACGGGACGCCAGGCTAAAGGCCATCCTGATGGAGTCCACGCTCCGCCCGGACTCCGAGCCATCGCATTTGCCAGCAGCACCAAGCGTCTCCTTGGTGCGGAGTGCTGCACTGACACCGGCACCGAAACCTGCAGTGCTGAAGAAGAAGAAGCGGCCTGAGGCCGCACATATCGACTCCTCCCTGCGACTGGTAGAGCAGGGAGCAGCACAGGAGGTGCCCCAGCCACGTGCCATGGAGGTTACTCCAGCACTGGCATCTCCTCGCAGGGAGCCTCCCTCGACTCCTGGGGGTGGGGGAGCATCCCTGCAAGGGCCGTCAATGCCGGAGGCTTTCGCGGCGGCATGCGCCCTCATGGGCCTGCCCACGCCTCCATCCCCCCCTCGGCCGAGGGCTACAGGACCGGTGTCTCGGGGTAAACCCGCGCTGGGTTACCCCAGTGGGTGGCAGAGACAGGAGTTGAGGTTCCCCCCCTACAGGTCGAGGAGGGTAGAGAGTGCGGGCTCCCCTGCTAGCTCCGACTCTGAGTCGTCGAGCTCCTCGACACCGCGGCACCGAGGGCAGTCAAGAGGCATGCGCGAGAGGCAATGTCGTTCCAGCTCTGCCTCACTCAGGGGTCGCAGCTCCGGCTCTGGTACTTCGGCACAGAGCCTCACTCGGCACTGATCCCTGATCCCGGTGAGGATCACAGTGCCGGTAACTCCATCAAGCACCTCGGCACCGGTTGCTTTGGAACCCGCTACTTTGGCTCTGCCGCCGACTCCAGCATCAACATCCTCGGCGCCGTTGGCACCGCAGTTTGCCTCAGCACCGCCAGCACCAGCACCGACCACCTCGGCATCGCCTGAGCCGGCACCGATCTCCTTGGCACCGAGGAGGCGATCGTGCTCTGACACTTCGTCACGGAGATACAGGCGACGCCACTCCTACTTCTGAGGTGGAAAACGTCACCGAAAGAGTTCGAGGCGCGGGAGGAGGTCATCTGGCTCCTCCAGTAGTCGGTCCCCTTGGTGGCACCAGAGACATCAGCACCGACAGTCGTCTTCTTCATCGTCCTGGGGCCATTCACCTGCCCGGTACCACAAATGGCGGTCCAGTGGCTCTGGGTTCCAGACTCGCCAACCGGGCATGTCGCAGCAGGGGCAGATGCTGGCACCAGCGTGGCCCCAGGGACCCTGGCAGTGGCCATACTGGAGGCCCTGGGGTGCCCAGATGGGCTAAGGGACCACCTCCGTTCACTCCTCGGTGGCCCAACCGGTGCCCCCACCACCGACCCACCCGGAACAGGGTCACCCCTCGGAGGAGAGGTCAGACCCAGAGGAAGGCCTCTCCACAGGGCCCCTGCTGCTGTCCTCCTTCTCGTCCCCTGATGAGGCGGCTGCCCGAGACCGTAAGGCCCCCCTTTTTGACTTCCGGGCCCACCAGGACCTGCTAATAGGGGTGGCAGGAAATTTAAGCCTGGAACTTAAAGAGATGTCGGAGGAGGAGGACCCCCTCTTTGGGATATCTGGGTCAGCAAGTTCCTCTCGAGTTGCCTTGCCGGTCCACGAGAGGGTGATGAAGATTGCCAGAACTCTCTGGCAAACCCCTTCTTCGGTGGCCCCCACCTCTAAAGGGGTGGAACGAAAATATTACGTTCCCAAGGAAGGCTTTGACTTTCTTTACAATCACCCAGCCCCGGGGACACTTGTGGTGGAGGCCACTAATCAGCGAGACCGCCAGGGTGGCCAGGGTAATACCCCAAAGGACAAGGACAGTAAGAAGCTGGACTTGTTCGCCCGCAAGATGTACTCCACTGCAGCCCTGCAGCTGAGTGTTGCAAACCATCAAGCCCTCCTCGGGAGATGCAATTTAAGCCTCTGGTCCTCGCTGCAGAGGTTCCAGTCCGGGTTATCCTCTGACCAGGCCGCGGACTTCGCCACACTGTCCCAGGAAGGCGTGGCAGTAGCGAATGCGGCCTTGCAATCTGCGAGTGATGCAGCGGATACTGCCAGCAGGGCAATGGCTTCTGCCTTGGTCATGCGCCGCTGCTCTTGGCTCCAAGCTTCAGGCTTGTTGCAGGAGGTCCAACAGGCCATTCAGGACCTCCCCTTTGATGGCACTGGCCTCTTCTCAGAGAGGACAGATGAGAAGCTGCATGCCCTGAAGGACTCGCGAGCCACCCTAAAGTCCCTCGGGCTATACACCCCGCAGGTCTTGAGGTGCCAGTCTCGGCCTCATGCCCAGAGGCAGCCACAGCCGCCACCTAGGCTGCCCCCTAGACCCACCCAACCTAGGAGGGGTCGGGACCATTATAGGGACCCCAACTGCCGCGACTGCCAGGGGTGCTCGGCGGGGCCTCAGCAAGGCTCAAGTAAGGGCAATAATAAATGATTTTGATGGTGTGCACGAGGGTGGCACTCCTCTTTTCCCCCTGGATCTATCCCGGCCCTTTGCTCACAGGCTAGGGCCGTACTACGCAGAATGGGAAACTAACACTACGGACCGCTGGGTCCTCGGGGTAGTCCTCAGGGGCTATGCCCTCCAGCTTATGGCCTGTCCCCCGAACTCTCCCCCTATCCAACCCCTCTTCAGGGACCCCGCTCACGAGCAGCTCCTCATACAAGAGGTCAACTCCACAGGAACCGGGGAGGGGATTCTACTCACGGTACTTCTTAATCCCCAAGGCCAAGGGGGGCCTAAGGCCTATTTTGGACCTCCGCTGTCTGAACAGGTTTATCAAACGCACCAGGTTCCACGAGGTTTCCCTAACATCCATCATTCCTAGCCTAGATCCAGGGGACTGGTATGCTGCTCTCGACCTCAGGGATGCATATTTCCACATTACTATCCTCCCCGGCCACAGAACGTTCCTCAGATTTGTGGTAGCGGGATGCCATTACCAATTTGCAGCCCTGGCCTTTGGCCTCTCGTCCGCCCCCAGGGTCTTCACGAAATGTATGGCAGTAGTAGCGGTCCATCTGCGCCCTGGGGGGGTTCAGATATTTTCATACTTGGATGATTGGCTGATCCGGGGCAGGTCCAGGGCCCACGTGGAGAACAGCCTGACTCTCACCTGCGCCACATGCACCAAACTGAGGCTGCTCATCAACGAGCAGAAGTCCACGCTCACCCCGGTGCAGCGCATAGAGTTTATAGGGGCCACCCTAGATGCCACCCAGGCCAGGGCCTTCCTCCCACAGCCTCGGTTCGAGACCATGGCCGCCATAATCAATGAGTTGCACAGGTCTCCCACGATGACAGCCAGGCATTGCCTTCAGCTGTTGGGACATATGGCGGCGTGTACATATGTGGTGAGGCTGGCTCGCCTCAAACTCAGACCTCTACAAGGGTAGCTGGCCTCGGTGTATATACCTGCCAGACACTCGCTAAACAGGGTTGTCACGGTCCCCACCCTGGTACTGTCCTCCCTGGACTGGTGGCAGGACCCAAGGGAGGTTCTGAAAGGGGTTCCCTTCAGAGACCTGGCTCCTTCAGTGACGCTGATAACGGATGCCTCGGACATGGGGTGGAGGGCCCATATCAGCAAGGACCTGAGCACTCAGGGGCTCTGGTCGCCGGAAGAGAGAGCCCTCCATATCAATGTCAGAGAGCTCAGAGCGATGATCTGGCCTGCAAGGTCTTCCCCAGTGTCCTGAGGGGCAGGATGGTTCAGGTCCTCACGGACAATACGATGGCCATGTTCTGTGTGAACAGGCAAGGGGGGAGCACGCTCCTTGGCTCTGTGCCAGGAGGCCATTCGACAATGGGATTTAGCGGTAAGGCACGATTTTCATTTAACCACCTATCACCTCCCGGGGGTCAGGAACAACGAGGTGGACCGTCTCAGCAGGTCGTTCTTACCCCGCCACGACTGGTCACTGCACCCCGAGGTGGTGACTTTCATTTTCCAGAAGTGGGGGGTTCCCCAACTGGACCTGTTCGCGTCGTCCTGGAACAGGAAGTGCCTGAGGTTCTGCTCGCTCCGGGGTCGCGAACCAGGATCCCTCTCCGACACGTTCCTACTAGACTGGAAGGGGACCCTTACGTATGCATTTCCTCCCATTCCTCTGCTGCCCAAAGTCCTCTTGAAGATCAAGAGGGACAGAGCAGACATCATACTGATTGCGCCAGCTTGGCCAAATCAGCACTGGTACAGCATGCTGCTCGACCTGTCCATCGACACGCCGATCCTGTTCCCGAGGCGCTACGACCTGCTCTCCCAGGACCAGGGCTGCCTTTTGCACCCAGACCTTGAATCCCTACACCTGACGGCATGGGGACTTTCTGGCTGACAGAAGGAGAGAGGGCTTGCTCCATACAGGTCCAGCAGGTTCTGCTCGGTAGCAGGAAACCTTCCACTCAGGTGGTATACTGGGCCAAGTGGAAGCGTTTTACCTGTTGGGCGGAGTCCCGGGGTATCCCACCGACTTGTTCGCCCATACAGGCAATTTTGGAGTATCTGCTCCAGCTGAAGCTCCAGGGCCTGGCACTAGCCTCCCTCAGGGTACACCTAGCAGCCACCTCGGCCTTCCACCCACCAATGGAAGGCAGATCCCTGTTCTCCCACCCTATGTCAGATAGATTCCTCAAGGGGGTGGAGAGGCTATATCTCCAGGTCTGTGACCCGGTGCCTACCTGGGACTTGAACCTGATCCTCACCATGTTGACAGGACCCCCCTTCGAGCCCATGGCTACATGCCGGTTGCTTGTCCTCTCTTGGAAAGTAGCCTTCCTGGTGGCCATGACATCAGCTAGGAGGGTCTCTGAGATTAGGGCCTTGACCTCGGAGCCCCCCTATACTGTCTTTTACAAAGACAAAGTGCAGCTGAGACCCCACCCGGCCTTCCTGCCTAAGGTGGTGTCCCAGTTTCATTATAACCAAGATATCTTCCTTCCCGTGTTCTTTCCGAAACCACACGGGATGGAGGAGGAGCAGAGATGGCACTCCCTGGATGTCAGACGAGCCCTGGCCTATTACATCGAATGGACCAAGCCGTTCCGGAAGTCAACACAGCTGTTCGTGGCAGTGGCAGACCGGATGAACGGCTCACCTGTCTCCACCCAGTGCATCTCCACATGGATCACCGCCTGTATTAAAACGTGCGATGAGCGGGCGAAGGTGCCATTTCCAGGAGCTGTGACAGCGCACTCAACCAGTGCCCAGGCCTCATCCGTGGCCTTCCTGGAACGAGTGCCCCTGCAGGACATCTGCAAAACAGCCACCTGGTCGTTGGTCCACACCTTCACGTCCCACTACGCCATCGTGCAGCAGGCGAGAGAGGACGGGGGATTCGGCAGAGCCGTGCTCTCGAGAGCAACTCACCGTTGACTCCTACTCGCCTCCAAGGTATGGCTATTTAATCACCTATATTGGAATGGATATGAGCAATCACTTGAAGAGAGAAAACATGATTACTTACCAGTAACTGTTGTTCTTCGAGATGTGTTGCTCATATCCATTCCACACCCACCCTCCGTCCCCACTGTCGGAGTCAGCAGAAGGACGGGACTGAGGGGCCTCAGGGTCGGCGGCACCCTATGTACCGCAGCATGAGCGCGGCACTCCAGGGGGCACCTGAGCCGACCCTACGGGGAATGCTAAAGGAAAAAAGTTCTGGGAATCTGTGCACGGGGCGCGCACACACCTATATTGGAATGGATACGAGCAACACATCTCGAAGAACAACAGTTACTGGTAAGTAACCATGTTTTTCTCAGGGTTACCCAAAAGGGCTTTTTGGACCTCTGTCCAATTACTCAGGATTTTCTCTGTCAGAACCCATCTGTCCAGAGATGCAGAATTGCTCCCAGAGTTGAAAACAATCTGGCAAGTGTTCGCAGCAAAGCATGGGCTCTTGCTTTGTTGACTAAACCCAGACAAAGTTTGTGGATTTTCCATTGTTGAACGCAAAGACCCATTCTTTGAAGTTAACATGCTACTTCATTTGGAGTTCCAAGGCTCCAATCTTGTTTGATGGGCAGTTATACATAATGCGTTTAGTTACAGCAATCCACACAATCTTTCATTAGTTTTCATGAAGTTTTACACATTAAGTAAATTCTCATCCTAATACGAATGGTTTTTGAATAAGACATAATATATTCCTCTATAGAAAAAAGCTGTACCAAATAAGACTGAACTAAGGGACCTACATGTGAACGGCACAGCAGCAGTTTGAACATGGATATGAACAGACTTAACTTCTTGGCTCATTTTCTGTGTTGTCGTTCCTTTTAATTTGTACTTATTAAAAGCACATATCATAAAAGCTCTAGATGGTTGTACAGAAATTCTCTAAGTGTGTAAATGAAATGGAAATAATCCCCAATATAATGACTTGCCTTCCTAATTAAAAAATGAATCCCAATAATTTTTTTGCCTACTTCTGCACATTGAGATGCAGGCCTTCACCCTGAGTGGTCACAGTTAATTTAGAACCCAGCAATGTGTGTTAATAGTCAGAAGAACATAAGAACAGCCATACTGGGTCACACCAATGGTCCATCTAGCCTAGCATCCTGTCTTCCAACAGTGGCTAATGACTGGTGCTTCAGAGAGAATGAACAGAACAGGCTATCATCAAGTGATCTATCCCATGTCATCCACTCCCAGCTTCTGGCAAACAGAGGCTGGGGACACTCAGCATGTCAAAAATATTCCTTCCAATGTTCATTACCTTGCATTTGTCATATATATATATATATATATGTATATTTGTCGTATATATATTTGTCACTGAATTTCATGCCATTGTGGTTCATCTAGCTCTGTTAGGTGCCTCTGAAGTTCCTTAGAGTCTTCTCCAGTGTGCATTAACCTAATAATTTTGTTTAATCTAGAAATTTTGTCACCTCACTGTCCCTCCCTTTTCCTGACTATTAATGAATATATTAAACAACATTGTCCCTGCACTGTTCACTTTTGCCATGTTGAAAAATTGATAATTTACTCTGGTTGGGTTTTTTTTGTTTTTGTTTTCTTCTAAGTCATGCAAGTATTTAAATCTCACCCTCTGACTATGTAGGCCCATATTTTCAGAGCTGGAAGCCTGAAACTAGGCTCCTTCATCCAAATTTAAGCACCCAAGTATAAGTGGCATGATCCTCAGCACCCACAAATCCTATTGAGGTCAGTGGCAGCTGCAGGTGGTTTAAATGTGAATTTTAGAGCCTAACTCAAGACATCCAAGTTTGAAAATTTTAGCTTTAATAGCTTCGTATGAGGATCTTTTGCCAAAAGTGTATTGGAGAAACATGACTTTTATCTAGGAAGCCTTCATGTTCATTTGTTTCGTATAGTTCTGTTTTTTAATGATCATTTCAACCAGTTTTCTGGATGCTAAAATAAGGCTCACTGGTCTGTAATTCCTCCAATTACCCCTGCCCTTTTTACAAAATTGGTGTTATGTTGGCAAATCTGCAAACATTTGATAGAGGATCTGATTTTAAGGAGATCACATATTTTTCTTCAGAATTCAGCCACTTCATTCTGTAGTTCCTGTGAAACCCTTGAATGTATATTATACACAATATATAATGGGTATCATACATAATAACCAGTGCTGATGACTTGTTGCTCTTAAATTTATCTTTTTGTTCCTGCATCATCTATGCTGACATCTCAGTCTTTAACAGTGTCTCTCATCTTTACTAATTGGTAAGACTGCATCTATGATATGTATCTTCCCAAAATCCTCCATGGTGCTGTCTAATACAAAGAAATAATTTCGCTTCTTTGTAATGCCCTTATTTTCCTTTACTGCCTGGTTGTCTAGCTGACTCTCAAATTCCCTTGCAGACTTCTTGCTTCTGTTATACGTAAAGGTTTTTTGTATTTGTTTTTGTCTTTGACTCTTTGCGCCTCTTATCTTTCGTAATTTCCAATTTAGATTTTACTTACCAGAGTTTATGCTCCTTTCTATTGGCTTGATTTGGTTTAGGATTCCATTTTATGAAGGGATACCTGTTTGGCTTGAATTACCTATCCCTTTCATCATATTGTATTATCTCTCCTCCCTCCACCCACTTTGCCTTCTTCCTTTTGTGTTTCGGTGTGCATGCTCTGAGACTTGATTTTGGGAAGTTTAAGCCTCCATACTAATTCTAAAGATTTTTAGGGTCTTTGATTAGCGCGCACATATCATAGTGTTAGTCTCTTTTTTTATCAGATTAGCTAACTAGTCATTTTAAAATCATTATCTGATTATGATTGCACTTCCTGTACAGTAGTAATTAATATCACAAATGATAGTGCTTCCCCTACAGAAGCTGAATTTAATTATATTGTGATTACTCTTAATTTACTCTTTCAGCCATCTTCTTTAAATTTCTAAAGGACTGGTTATACAGACTAGTCTGGATTGCTTGTTAAGATAGGCTTATTTGAACAACATGAGTTTTAATACAGCCAAATGAAAGATCCAACATCTAGAAGCAAAAATGTTGGACACCTTTACAAAATGGGGGACTGTGCCCTCGAATGCAAGGACTCTGAAAAGGACTTGAATAGTGGTAGATGACCAACTACACATGAGCTTTCAGTGTAATGCTAGCTAAGAGGGTGAATATGATCCTTGGATGAATAATCAGGAATATTAGGAGTAGGGAGATGATATTATTGCTGTGTAAATCATTAATGAGTCCATTAGTGGAATACTGTGTCTAGTTCTTGAGGATCCATTTTTTAAAAGAATGTTGACACATAGGAAGGGGCTCATAAAAGAGCTGCAAGAAAGTTTTGATGTCTTGAAAATCGGCCTTACAGTGAAAGACAAAAGAAGCTGAAACTGCTTACCAAAAAGACGGTTAAGAGGTGACTTGATCATGGTCTGTAAGTTCCTAGATGGGGAAATTTCTGATAGTAGAGGTGTCTTTAATTTAACAGACAGTGACATAAACAAGATCCAGTGGTTGGAAGCTGAAACCAGATAAATTCAGACTAGAAATAAGATACATGTTTTTAAGAGAGTGAGAGTAATTAGCTGTTGTAAAAAGGTAACTTGGGATGTGGTGGATTCTTCATCACTTGAAGTCTTTAAATCAAACATGGATGTCTATCTAAAGGATATACTATAGTTCAAGTAGAAATTACAGGTTTGATGTGGAAATTACTGTGTGAGGTTCTGTGGCCTGTGTAAAGCAGGTGGTCAGGCAGGAGGTGAGCTTAGATAATCATAAAGTCCCTTTTAGCCTTAAAAATCTATCAATGTATGACTAAGTTAAGAATGGCCTTTTCTATTGTGTGTTCTGAACCACTGATGTCACTTCTTCACAAAGTGTGGCTATACAACTAACAATCTTTCTCACTTTAGCTCACTCAAAGTTGCTCTCATGTTTGTCGGATCTTAAAGACAATATATCTTTATTGCTGTGAATATTTTGATCTTTTTAGTTCTTTAAGAATGATAATATCCAAGATCCTAAATGCAAGCTAATATGCAAGACTAAGAAAGTAGGGGGTGAACCATTAAAGAAAACCCTGGCATCTTTTTGTCTAGCTGGCTGAATGGTGCAAATGATTAGAGAAGAGAAACATCTTTTGAATATACTGAGCCAGGATTTAATATAGTTCCTTTGTGGAACAACACTTTTAAACATAACGATGCTCCTTCACCATGCAAAAATTTGAATTATTTTCTGAGGTGCATTTTAGAAGGGATAAAGACGACAAGATATTTATATTATTACATAGTCTCAGAATTGTAATAATGGCAATAAGATGATAATGGTTTAATTCTTAAGCAGACTAATGAGTAAGATACCAGTGCTATCAATGTCTGGTTTATGCTTATAGTTGAATGTGAAATCTCTTGTTAGCATTTTAAATAAAACAGCGGAATATGATCGCTCAAGTAGATAGATGTTACAGTGTTACTGTAGTATGAGTATAGGAAGGGTGCTGTATATTTCTGAACATCAGCAGACTGAAACATTTTAGAATAGTTATCCTATTGAGATTATCAGTGTTACTCTTACCATGACTTGCATAATGATAAAAGTGTATTCTTAATACCAAAGTATTAAGTAACAAAATTAGAGCTATATCATTCAAACATTGTAGACACAGATTGGATACTTAACGAAATGTTTATAGCTGTTTACAGTTTATTGCATATACAATAGTCATAGTTTTATGAAATGACATAATTTGGGTCTTTGTTCTGGAAGAAGCACTATCATTTGTGGTATTATTTACTGTTCTAGAGGAAGCATACCAAAATCAGATAATGATTTAAAAATGACTAGTTAGTTAATCTGATTAAAACAAATTTTGTTATTTTACTTTACTTTTGCAACTTTATTTCACCTATTCAAATAAAAAGTTTTAAAATAATGTTAGATGATTATGAGTAATAACTAAATAAATCTTAATTACTGATAATTTTAATGTATATTTTTCAATCCTGTGAGACTTTCTAAATGTAGGTCCTGATCTTCTGATGTGCTGGTGTTTCTTTGGCTGTAGCTCTGGCAGATTCTGGCCACAGGACGGACCTAGCCATCCTGGTGACAAGGGATTGCAGACATTGAGGCTCCTAGGCCACTTTGCTGTCAGTGCTGATGGTGTAGGAGATGTGGCTAGAGGAAAGGGACACCTTTAGCATGCTCCAGTCCTAGGCTGTGTATTTTTGTTTAACCTTGAACTATTAGCCTCTGGCATCAGTTAATTCAGCTCTTAGGATGCTCTATATTTTAGTAGGAAATCAGCACTGCACACAACAGTCTGAAGACTGGGAGATAACACTGTCACTGTTCGGGGTAACTACACTTGAATCTCCCTCCCTCCATGTCAAGAGTACGCAGTCAGGTTTCAGATCTTCTGATGGGGGTGGGGTTTAACGTAGCACATCTCCCTGCCTTATACTGTTACCTAGGGATGTGGTGATGAAAGGAGCTGGGCTTTGATTTCTGTCCAAGGGCTATGAACAGCATATTGCACACAGTTACGAGTTACCACACACTAAAAGTGAGCACTTCTATTCTTAAGGTAAAACTAGTACAAAGAGAAGATATAAAAACAATAAAATTTCTATACATATGCTGAAAGCTTATCAGAGATCATCCATCAGTCTTATGAGGACCCTAGTAGTCCAAAGTCTTTCTGACCCTTCTGCAAGAGTTGGAGCCCCGTGTGGACATAAGGTCCTGTCCACTTGCTGAATCAGAAAGAAGGCTCCAAATCAGTTTAAATACAATCTTTTATGTAAAAAAGCTCTTCCTTTGTCTGTTGGTCTCTGGAAAACCCAGTTCAAGCTAGTATATGCCAGCTCCCCAGGGGTTGGTACTGCTTTGCGACTTGGCCCCTGGAATATGCGGTCAGAATCTGAATGATTCACCTGACTCACCCTCTATTGTTTTTAGCTCCTGAAGGAGCTAAAAGCAACCATCCCTCCCTGGAATTGCATACAATCCCTAGCCCACAGTGATATATAAGACATGCTTAATCTTAATACAATATGTCGTCCCCCCAAAAAAAAAAAATGTTGTATGCGGTTGCAATATCTGTCACCCACACCTCTCAACAACCCTCCATGAAGATCTAATTCATTTCAGGTTTTTACAGTATGACCATTGAAAGCACGAGTTCCCGAAAGAGAGGTTTTAGATAGACATAATCTCAACCATGATGTGCTCCAGTGGTGTCTACCCATGATGCCAGGATCTCTGGAAACTTCTCACTGGTGTGATGCATATCTTCCAACATTTCAAGTGGCTAAAGCAGGATGGGCGCTGCCTTGGGGGAAATGGGGGAGGTCTGGACTGTAGGGTTGGGTGCTGCCTCCCTGGGGTGGGAGGCCCTCTGGGGTGTGGGATTGCGTACTGCTTATGGGGATGCAAGGCCTTGGGGAGGAGAGTTAAAGAGTGAGCCCGCCCTGTACTCACCCTGCAGTGGCAGCTCCTGCGACTCCTGACCTACTGGGCTTATTGGGCTCAGCTTGGTGTTGCAACCTGTCCGTTGGTGCACAGGGTCACAACATCACTCAGGTTTGTCTGGTATCCCTGATGTTGGGAGTAGCCAAGCCAAATTTGAGTGAGTGGCAATAGGACTCCATGCTCCAAGTTGCCGGGATGCTCACTGAAATTTGGCCTGCCCACCCAACCCCCTGTTGGAGGGTTGGTCCAAAGTGGAATGGCGCTGGGACCCTGTGCAGCAGAAGCTAGAAGTCATAACACCCAAAGTGGGGAGCTGAGCCCAGCCTGCACTGCAGGACAGAGCTGCTTTAACTAGGACAGGAGGTTTTGGAGACCAAAGCAGAAGAGTCTCGCAAAACCCTGCTGGAAAGTCTGGTGATGGATGAACCTTGTATATGATGTGCTCCTCCAAAACAGACGTGCGACATGGAAGTGAGCTTTAGCATCAACAGATAAAAATTTCCCAAGAATTATTTAACAATTTAACTGGCTTTTGGATTGCCAATATACTTTTCTGGGACCAAAATTCAACAGTTGTTCTGATTTCTGTAATTGGAGTGAATTAATAGGCTTCATATTGAAGCATTACTCTCCACTTTAGAAGGTACATAGATTAATACACTTTAAAAGGTGGTGGTATACATTTATAACTGTTTTCTGCTCCGAGTAAATTTGTCATATTCATTGTATACTTACCATTTCAGTGAGTAGTTTGATCTTAGACAAATATATTTCCTAGAACAATTTCTAATTTAAGGCAGAACAGCTCTGCAATATGCTATGATGGATCTAATGTGAGTCTTTCACATGCTAAATTCTGGATTTCTTTCAACTAACATTTAAACAATATTTTGATTCAGCACTTAGTGTTCAAATTGACAGTGGCCCAGTACTGTTTAGTATGTATGTGATCACTGTATAAGGAAATGAAACCCCTTCACAAGGATTATTAATGTGCTTTTTGCCAGGATGAAATTTCATTTTAATAGACTTCTGTGAGTTTAGATCCTTCACATGGACATATTCAATATCAAGTATCCATATTCAGTGCAACTTGTTCTCAAAATCAGTGAGCTTCAAGATCTGATTGTTATCTGCCACCTTAAAAATATTTAGAGAAATGTTGATGAATCTCTTGGAACTTTTAGTAGTTCTTTAGTGTTAACAGAACTGCTGTGAAGTTATGAATTTTCTCTTTTGATAAGGGCCTACTGTGAGTGTACTGCCATTGCTTCTTGGGCATGTTTTCTTGGATCTGCTTGTGCTAGTTAGTGTTATCCTGTGCAAGCGTGGTGCATGTCAGCAATAATTTTGCAATTTTTACCATTGCCACAAACATATGGCCAAGATTAAGTGCTACTGGTTCATGGTCCTAGTAGGAAAGGCAGAAAGAGTAACTCCATCTTCAAGAAAAAGCCCATTGTCTCTGTTGTAAAGGACTTTAAATACAGACAGGAACTTCTGACTAAATACCATGGGGCCCTTACATATTGAATTACATAGAGAAGTCCTAGTTGAAATGCATCATATAGTAATAGGTAACAAGGTAGTCCCCCACACACTCACCATCCAACCCACTGCCTGACTTTATTTCAAAATCCAATGAACTGCTGACTTCTATCATATTTCTGAATTCTTAACATAGTACACTTTTCATTCTAACCTGTAAGTTGTATCTTACAGTTCAGTCAAGCAGTTACCCTATCTCATAGGCAACTCATCTGATCTTATTGTTCATGGATAAAAAAGCAGCATACAAAGATAGCTGTAATGGTTTTCTTTAATCTTTACACATCACAGTCTTCTGTTGGTAGAAAAAAAATTCTAATTGGATCTATCTGAGAAAAAATGCGGTGACATCATGACTTGTTCAAAGATGTGTTTAAAGAAAAAACAACTATAACCAAACACAAAAAGCTGTACACGTAACAAAATCATTGGTTTTAAATTGTCTGAAAAATTTGAAGTTGCATAAAATATGGCTTTTATATGTATATTGTCAACATTTTAGATTCTTATTATGCTTTTTCATCTCAGTTTGAGTTTCCATGTGAAACCACCTTTCTAGGAGAGTGTTACTTTATTAGCCAAAAAGGCATGACAAGTATGTGTTGTTTCCTTTCTCACTTCTTTGTCCTTTGCAATGGTTTGAATTCAGTGGGATAGCTAATCAGATGTAAAAAAAATGGTGAATACAGTACCTTAGTATTGTATTTTGTCATACATTTTGCCAAATACTTCAGCAAAAAGAATATATTTAACCACAATTAACCCAGAAGTAAACAGCTGATAAAGTAGAAAATGCTGAATTTTAACATTAAAAAAACTAATAAGCATAATTAAACTGCTCTTTAATTTGCTTTAGAAATACAGGCCTGGTCGGTGTGATGAGATTTTGAAATGGAAGCCACCCAGTCTGAATTCTGTTGATTTTCGTCTAAAGATAACAAGAATTGGTGGAGAAGGGTATGTAATCTCTTCCCTTCCTTACCCTTTTTAAATATAATCTAAAATATTCACTTAAATGGTCCTTAGCAGCAAACATTTCTCTGGTATTATTTCTTGATCTTTTCTAGGTTTATCCCCCACCACCACTCTCATCCACACTTTCTGTAGCATTTGTCCATTAGAAGCATAGCCAGTTGTTTCTTTGACATGCTGTTGGTACTGTCCAAGAAGCTGTATTGCAGATCTGTATAATGTAGATCTGGTCAGTCTTATAACAGAATTTTCCTAATTTATTGTTGTGAAAGAAGATTCATTAAATTCAACAACATCCCTTGTGCTTTTAAAAATTAAGCAGTCTATTCCAGTTTAGGGTTTTAAGTTACAGCACATTTTATTTTTACTTTGCAAAAAAAAAAAAAGAGAGATATGTTAAAATATTATCTATCCACAATTGCACAAAATGATATAACAATGAAGATTTATTCAAAGCCTTGCTTTAATGTAGCAAATAGCTCTTTGACTTGTTCGTTATTCTTTAACATCACCAAAACCCCGTCAAGAAAGGTAAAGTTTCATGGCCCAAGGCTTTTACGTATTCTTTAGATTACCTCACTTCTACATATTTCTCTGTCTGGTGCTTCTGTTGCTCGTAAATTGCATAAATATATTAAGCAATGGCAATTACCATGTGTGATTGTATTGGTGTTTAAGTCATTAAATGACGCTTCCCATGGAAGAGGTTTTGTTTAAAATCAAGTTAATTGATTTTTGGGTTGCTTAACATTTTAATGTCTGGGTCTCATTCCTGCTGACAGTTTGATATACTGACTTCTAGCTTTTCTCTTTATGCCACTACTAACTATGAAGAATGTAGTTTACAGTTAATGCATATATTGCTCATCATTCCAGCTAACAGAATTGAATAATCATGACAAGAAGGCACCTAACTCTTTAAAATACTTGCAGGCCTTGTAAATATACATAGATTGTGAGTATGTCTCACTCTAAAGACACAGAGTCGTTTGCAGAATATACACAACTACTAACTTCTGGGTGTGGCACAAAGGCTCAAAACACCTGTTTGGTTTTCAAGAGAAAACGTGTATTTAATACCCAACAGAAAAATTGTTATTATTAGGGAATATATTAGAATGCTTGTTTTTAAGTTTAGCTTTTGAGAGGCAGATGTTTCTAGTTTAAAACAAAAAACAAATTATCATGTTCACTTTGCTTTTTTTAAAAAAGGATATTGATAGTAATCACATTATAACTTCAACAGGGCAATTTTCCATAATGAAAATTAATCTATATTAGACAGACAAGGTATTTTATTTCAGGGCTGTTTTTGTGATTTCTGCTGAAGCCTGAAAATGTTACAGTAATAAGCCATGATGTCCAAGCAAAAAAGTCCTTTCATTTCATTTTAAGTGAAGTATGCATTTGATAAGATGCTACTGATGTCAAACAAATTATAAGCAGAGAAAAAATGCTGATTATATTTTATTCAGTTTGGTAGATTTTATGTTGCTATTGGATCAGAAAAGGAAAATGTTAGCTAACAAGAACAATATCTCGAAACTTGACCTGGAATCTGTTGGAGATAAGGTACTGGACTAGATAAATAGTTGATCTATTCCAGGGTGGGAATTGCTGATTTCTAACACTACAAACATTTATTACATTCCAGATACATTAAGAATAAATGTTTGGTGCCCAAAATGCAGAAGTGATTTCTAAATTTGTGTGCAAACAGTTACTTATACGCAGACTTGACAGAATTTGAATATTATTTATTTATAATTTTGATGGATAATATCAATGTTTTTTTAAACATTTTTTTCAATTTTTATTGATTTAAATTTTCACAGTTGCACAATATTGTTAATTTTAAGCATTTTTTTAATTCTCATCTATTTAAATATTTACATTTGCTGACAATAGGTGCTGAGATTCAAGAATTTAAAGCTTTAGAACCATTAAAACAGAAATTGTCAACCTCACGTTAAAATGTATAAAATAAATATCTTTAAATCAAACTCTAGTAAGTTCTCAAGCAGTATTTATTTACTTTGCCATTCTCTAAATTTCAATTATCACTGGTGGAAATATATTTTGTAGGTTTGCATGTGTATGATTAAACAGATGTTTATCTACAGTTACTGATAAAAATCTAATCCTTCCAAGCCTACTTTATATACCTTAGTTTATATATACCAGTTTGGATAGCCCTTTTTGAAAATTAAGCTCTAAATATAAAATGCAACAGGGGAAAATTAACAACTTAGATTACAAACCTAAGTATTTTAACCTGGGTTGCTTGATTATCAGCATATACACTCTACGTATTTTCAGTGTGTGCTGTACTACATCACATGTATTATTATTGTCTATGTAAAAATTGTTCAGGATTGTCACTCTGCATGTCACACTGAAGCATAGAATGTGCACAGAGTCAGCATGAAGCAAGGAAAACAGCTGAGGGCTCTTCGTTCAGAATATCACCAATTCAATCACTTGAATTTGCAGTCTGTTACCATTCAGTTTTTAAGTTCTTAGCCATTTTGACGTTACAGATTACACCTATGAAAAGAATTCTAAGCTATTGTGATAGCAACCAATCACCATCCTTCCTCTTCAACTAAATTGCATCCAACAGTTTTGTTGGTTGTGTGAGGGAGAACCCTGCATAGAAGGTGGATTGTTTGATCCAACTGTCACTCTGGTGCGAAAGCACAGGCTTTCAGCTACTAGGTTATTTGTATATTAAAGTGCCTAAGAACCTCATTCGTGGGCTAGGACACCATTGTGCTAGGTGCTGTATAAACAGAACAAAAAGTCAGTCTCTACCCCAAAGAGCTTACAATCTGAGTTTAGGCAAGTATAGATAAGAGACAACAGACTGACAGACAGATCAATAGGAAAGCATAAGGAAACAACGAAACAATATTGGTTAGCATGATAGGCTGTGGTCTCAGCACACCAGGAGCCTAACTGTTGTTAAGAGTTTTGTAGGCATCATATAGCATTTTAGTGAAATTTATAACATAATTAAACTCACAGGGGCCTAACAAAAGAAATTCAGTAAAGTATTGAGTAAAAAATTATTTATTCTAATTTGTAAGGAAATATTTATGCTGAGTAATAACCTATAAAATCATAGCATCTGACAAATTAACCACAAATAACATATAAAAATATGGTGCGATTAATTGGCAGTTGTTAATTTAATTGTTCAATTTATTGCTTTGCAAAACCTTCACAATGTGCTCACAGGAACTCTGTGAAGTGGGTCCTTTATCTGACTGGTCAGGAAAAAAGGGCTTGTTCTTCTTATAAGGGCTCCCTCTGCAATTGATGGTAGAGAGGGAAGGTTTATCTGGATGGGGCAAGGAGAAACAGGAAGTTGCCAGACCAGGTGTGGGTGAGAGGGCATTGCCCTTCCAAGTGACCAGAGGAGGGGACAGTATTTATACTTCGGGCAGGTCCAGAATAGGGTGATCACCCATCCCTAATTGGGCAGGACAATCCCGAAATGTAGATTTCAGAGAGCATTTGTCCCGGTTTCCCCTTGACAGTTCAAATTTACCGCTTAGGAACAGTCAAACCATAGCAACTACAGCACAGTTCAATGCCTGACCATTATTAAATCATTCACAATGCTCACACAGCTCCAGAATGATTGACACATGGTATAGCCAATCTGACATCACTTATCCCAGTATCATGTGACTTGTTACACTTCTCCCATGTTCCCAAAGGGCTGACACTAATCTGCTTTGGTGGTGCAATCCAGTGAAAAACAAAACACATTGATGAATTGATATTTAATTTTTAATTGCCATTATTAAATATAGAATATAAAATATGTACATATTCAATTACCCTCTGCCCCATCCCAATTTTTTTTTTAAATGGCACGTGTCCTGTTTTTGCGTTTTGAAAAGATGGTCACCCTACCAGAGAAGCCCTCTCTCACTGGGATCAGGCTGGCAATACCCCTCATGGAATCAGAGTAGAATCTGTTTTATTCATGATCCACTGTGGGCATTATGCTAATCACCCATTTTTTTTGGTAGCTGAGAAGGAATTTTTCCCTGACTGCCAGACTGGCTGAGGTATAGTGGGCTTTATCGCCTTCCCCAGAGTGGGTCAGAGACCTGGGAGGGGCAGGGAAGTTAGATTAAAATTTCACAACTTAGTAAATAAAAAAAAATGTGGCAGATGTTTGGTGCAGTTACTCATTACAGAAGGGAAATGGTTATCAGATAAAATGGAATTGATGGGGATGTAAAGGAAAATATCCCTTAAAGAAATTGGGGGAACAGGATTCAGGGTTCCTAATGTCTCATACAGTGGGGGTCAACCTCTCTTCCTTTTCAAGCTCCCTTACCCCTCATATGAGGGAAAGTTAGTAGGTTCCTAGCAACAGCCTTATTGGAAAGGGGGAGAGCTGAAGGCAGCCCCCCGAGCAGGTGGAAACAAGGAAATGCTGATGACATACATTGTACAATTTGTTGCTGAGTATTTCCAGATATTTTAGGTGAAAAAAACAGCAGCCTAATTAAACTACATCCATTACCTCCTCTCTTTCTTCCAGCATGGCTGGAAATATAAAGTTGTTTGAAAGGAGTAACAAAAAATGTAGGAATTTTTTAGATGCTTCAGGAGTATTAAAAAAAATGTTATAAGTTTGTGCTTTAAAAAGGAGTTTCAGGACTCTGAGCACTACTATAATAAAATGGCTATGAAGAAAGTACCTGTTAGATTGAGTTCTAATATAACTAGAAAATCCATTTATTAAACTGAATGCCTTGCTCCTAGCAATTCTAAAATTATGACATTGGATTCCTTTTGGTTTTTTCCCAAGCTAGATTTTCTGAAAAAGTAGGCATTGATATCACTATCAACCTGTTAAGAAAAAGTGGTTTTTTTTCCTTTGGCAAAAATACTATACACTGGACAGAACCTTGACAGCTGAGCAATACAGAAGTGATTAGAGAGTTACCCTGAAATTCATCAGTTATTTTGCAATACAATTAAGGAATGATGTTTGTGGAATCAGAATTTATATCCCTATGTTGATCTGTCACTGACAAATGGGGAGGTTAGATAAACACCTGAGAAGCTTTTTAGCTCTCCATGGAGAGCTGAACACAAATTCACGATTCTGAAATAGCAAGCAAAGGTTACTACTCACAACTAGCACATCCTCCCTTCTACTTTATCTTTTACTTTAAACATGGGCAAATACCTACATCCATACCCCTTAGGATATGATTTTATCAGAGCTCACAACATAAGCATTGTGGGTGCAGGTCAAATTATAAGAATACTCAAGTTACTTTAGGAAATGGTGTATCAGCCAGTATCAATCATTTCATGGAGGCAGTACTTATCTAGTGCCGTTAGCATGGTATTAGGGGAGACTGTGCTGTTGGACCTGCTGTCTTTTGGATGGGATATGTAACTGGGATCCTAATTACTTATAATAATCTCATGGTAGTTTTCATATGAAAAAGGGGGATTACATGTAGTGACTATCAAATTCCAGATTATATAATTATCTTCTACCTAGCTAAAATTCCTCCTGTGGTTTCACTTGTAGTTTCCATCTCTAAATTGTTCTGTAGTGGTGGTGTTTGCTATTAAGTAGCCGGTGTATTCCACTCCAGACATAGCTGTAATTCAGTGATGGATGGTTGGATGATTCTTTTTAGCTGTTCAGTCCTTTTGCAAATTAAGTCAGTGGGAGTTTTGCCATTGAATTAAAAAGGAGCAGGATCAAGCCTATGATTTATAAAGATTCATCAGGATTAAAGTCTCTCTCTAAAAATCAAATATTATACTATCACAAGTTGCTGTAAATTACAGGCATTGCTCCATCCCTGTGAAAGGCAGATTTTATAATGTTTTGCTTTTATGGTACACAGATGCTTGATCCTGAAGTCCCAGTCCAGTTTTAGACGCATCTATTAATCAGCTGAATGGAAAAAATTGTTGGTGAAATGCAGGCCTTCCACAAAGCAAGAAATTCAAACTGGAGATCTCCCACATTCCATAGACTTAAAAGAAGGTTATCTTCCCTTGCCAGTACTTTGAAATCCCTTCAGATTTCCCCAGGTTGTAGTCTCCCAGGCCCTTCAGTCTTTCAGTGGTTTCTTGTATTTTGTCTACACTATAATGATCCTAATAGCAATAAAATTTCAGGAACATGAACATTCATAATTATTTCATTGCTAAGTGAGACTTGTTAATCAGAGCACCTTAGCCAAAAGAAGCTGTCAATAATGTTTAGTTGCTGTTCTGCAACACCCTGGATTTATCAAAATGGAGAAATGCTTTAAAAGTCTGAGAGTCCTTATCCCAAAGAGCTAGATTTTAAGAACATTTCTGGAAAAATAAAACAAATATTGAAGCGTTTGGAGAATCCACAGGTATTTGTTAGTGTCTACAAACTGCCAGTTACATAATAGGGGCATACAAGTAGAGTCCTTAAAATCTGTGGCTATCCGCTTTATATCCATGGATCATTTTTGCGGGTCATCCATCGGATGTGGATACAAATTTGGTATCCCTGCAGGTCTCTACATGCAACTGAATCTCAAAACTCTTCAGTTTTTTTTGTTTGTTTTTTTGTTTTTTCCTGTTAGCTCTCTTTTTGTGAGTTTGCCTGGTGGCTTCCTGAACATGTGTGTTAAAAGCAAATGACAGACAAACGTTTACTTTGATTGGCTCTAAATGGAAGCATCCTAATAGGTGGGACTATTAGATTTGTCAAAACTGTTGATACCATTTCAATTCATAGAAGAGCATCGATTTTGTTGGAACTTTGACATATACGTAAAATTCCTTTGTACCTTTCCCATCTTCTAAGGGAGAAATAATCATGAGGTGTATGTTGGCCACGTACATTCAGGATAAGTTGAAATAAAGGCTCGTACATCAGTAATCCAGGGCAGGAAACTGGGAATTGAAGTGAAATGTGTTCTAGGACACCATATACTTGCTATATTCAAATCCTGGACTACTTTGCTACCAACAAATATATAAAATTATTCTCTCTTAGCCATAGAGAACTAAGCACAGACACAATAAACATAGGTAAGCCATTTATTTCCTTTGGTTGGATGCAGTGTTAGATGTCATGGTATGTTCTTCCTTTACGGCTAGAGTCATCTGAAAAATTTATCAGGAAAAAGCTCAAATAATTTTAATTGCCACAGAATGGACATGAAGACCATTCTTTGCTATCTCATATAAACAGTTGTCTCCTTATTTCAGTCACGAGTTGCCCTATAAATCATACGGGCTTGTCTGTGAATACTACTGCTTCCTTTCCTTCCCAATCTGAGAAATATTAACCAGCAAGTGACTGGAAAATCATAAAACAAAAAACTGTGACACTAACAAAATGCCCTGTGTATGCACTATTTTTTTGCTGCCTCTCACACCCTTTTACTTTTGAACTGTCAGTGTAGGTTGTAAGGTCTTCCAGGATAGGATATTGCCATTCCTGATACTGTATTCTGTTCGGTATAGGTTCTTATACCACGGTTATCACTGTAGTGTCTGAGCTGTATACAAATCATAACAATATTAATTTCACAGGATTACTCTTTGTATTATAGCAGCACCCAAAGATCCCAATCAAGATCAGGGTCCCATTGGCCTAGGTGTCGTACAGGCATAATATAGAAGGCAGTCCCTGTCCCAAAGTACTTACAATACAAACAAGGACAAGATGCAATGAATGGGTTTAGAACTCAGTGCAGGATGACAGTGATAGGAACACACATTTGCATATATTAGCTAAGTGGAAACTTCAAAGTTTTCTTTTCTAATAAATGAAAAAGTATAAATGGATCACTAACAGGCCATTTGCTTAGACTTATTAGGCAGTTTACCATAGACATCACAGAAGAAATAGCTCTTAAAAAGAGGTTTGAATGAGGATAGGATAGTGGCTGTGCAAACTGATTTGGAGAGTGCATTGGAAGAAGGCACAAAGATTCTTGTGATAGAAATGTGCAATGTGGCATAATGAAGGAGGAGGGTCACAACAGACTCGAGTCAATTTTTATCTGGATGCTACAAGACTCTGCCTCATGGTTTGGTCACTATATAGTCTAATTTGTTTGTATGTGCATACTTAGAATCACTTTTTTGACACTTCACTTCAGTTTAAAAAAATCCACTTTTAAATCTGGACAACATTTGTACTGAACATAATGTTGTACCTTCCACAGTTAATATTCAGCATGCTTTTGGAATGTCTAATGTTGAGTTTTAAAAAAAAAAAAAAAAAAAAAAAAAAAAAAAGCAAAGTCTGTTTTTTATGCGTAGAAGTGGCAGCCTTGGGCAATCTCCATCTGTCAGATAATTATTCTGCTTTAGCTACTCATTTCTCCAGATTTTTAAAAGCTTTGCTTCACATCATTCTAAAATTATCTGTATGCTTGCGAAGTGGACTTTAAATCTACTCTTACATGTTTTATAGGCTCTGCTTCTTTCAAACCATTAGTTCCCTATTGACCTCACCTCTGTTAAGGTGGACATGCTGGTTGCTGCATTGTCGACTATCTAAGAGTTAGCTACTGTGGAAATGCACAAACTGTTCCTTAGTTTGTGCATTTCTCCTGCTTCTCTCTAGACAAGAAGTCATGGGAAGGGATTCCAAATATCATGTCTCTGAAATGAACCTGTTTCACATGAACCACTTTATCTTGTTAGATATATTTTGTTCTAAAGCACTTTTTCTAAAAGATATTTCCATAGGTTATGTAGCTTGGATGTCAGAATGGTGAAATATTACTCAAGTATAACCACATTTCAGGAAACTGGATGTCTTTGTCTTGTATTACAGAAACAAAGAACTCACAGTAGGGTTGATTGACAATTTTTCCATCATCCTTTTTTTGATGGAAAATTTGTCATTTTGACCAAACATATTTTTTCATAAGAAGTGTCTGCTTTCTGTGGAAAATGTTGAGTTTTTCTTGAAAAATCTAAGTGTTTTGATTCAGAAATACCTTCATGTGAGTTGTAGTTCAGAGGCCTCACATCTCCATTCTTTTCTATGGGCTAGGTTGTCCAGCCACTCTACATCACCCCCAGTGCACCATGGTCAGGGACTCCTATAATTCACAGTGATGGTTCAGCAAGAAGGGAAATTGTAGTGTACAATGGGAGATATAGTGAAACTATGAAGCCTAGGAAATTGGGATCATGAGGCACCTGAACTACAAATCCCATGATGTGGTATGTCCAAATGGAAATTTTTGGTTTTAAACCCACAATTTTCTGTCAAAAATTTCCATTGAAAATTTCAATTGAAAATTTCAATGAAAATGCATTTTTGGGTTTTATCAAAATTTACTCAAGAGGGAGGAGAATAGCTCATTTTCTCATTAGATGTAAATCAAAGTATCTAAATCATCCAACTTCTATTCAGCCTAAATTGGATGCTAAAATAAAGTGTACATTAAATTCGAGAAAAACCCACCATAAGAACCATTTCTTCTTACTGAGCAGAGATACTAGACTTCCTATGAAAAATCACACTAAGCAGCTATTTAGTCTTCTGTACACATTCTTAATAGTCTAGCCTTTTAAATGAGGAAATAACGTTTTGTAGTATTAAACAAACATGCTTGAAATTTAGTGGCAGTTTTAACATGCCCAGTGGAGAGAGCTTTGTTTGAAAATGAACTCTCTTCAAGGGAATGGTCTGCATTTACTTCTACATTCCATTGATCTCTTCGGGAGTGTCAATGTATTAAGCAGCATTTTATCAGTCTCTAGCCTTTGGCTTTGTGTGTGTGTAAACATAAGGTGAAGTGTAACATGCTGTGAAATACTCGTTTTATAGTCAAATCTGAATCTCGTCTTCTTTTTTTATTGGATTCATAGACAAATATTGCTGTTAAATAATTTTGTGATACGCAGTATATATGTGTCACGTTCCTCTCTGCAATCTGGACTGGTGTATTACTGTGTCATCCCAATCCTTCACTCTTGGAGCCCATCTCACTCTGCTCTGCTGTGTGAACCCCCACTCGTGGGCAGTTCACACACAGCCTCCTGCAAGCAAGCTGCTCTCAACTCAGTGAGTGAGTGCTTCTGGTCAGCCACTCATGGGATTATGCAATAGAATGACCCCAACAAACACTCTCAGTCCCAGATGCATCCCTAGGAACTGCTGTTTTACAGAGTTCAGTGCTGCCCACTGCACAATGCAAGCTCATTGGTTCGTCAATTTATCAAAAAATTGATATGCACCAGCCTTGTTACTTCAAATGGAGTCTCTACATACCTTAAACCACATCCACGTCTTGAGATAAAACAAACACAGTTATAGATACAGAAATATTTTAAGTGATTATAAGTCATAGGAAAGCGGGTCAGATTTGATCAAAAGTAAATAAAAGGCAATTCACATTCTAAACTAAGCTTAACACTTTTAGCAACCTTATAGTCTTAGATAATTATCACCACAGGCTAGCTGGTCCACCTCCAGCCAGGCCCTCCCACTGTAGTCAATGCTTCAGCTGCTTGATGTTCTTCGTAGATGGGAGTGGAAGAGAGGTAGCAGCCAAAATGTTCCCATTTTTACCATCTCCTTCACCTCCCACCCTTTCAGGGTCAAGTGACAAACAGTATCCCTGCATGGTTTTCTCCATGTCTTGAGATACTGGTTCTTTGTGGATTCGCTTATTGACGTCAGGGCTGGTCATTTGTTCTTGGAATGTTGAGCTGGGTTGTTCTGTACAAGTCTTGCTGAGGTGTGAATGGCCCTCCAGCTCTAGAGTTTTGCCTAGATCTGCCTTAAGCCAGGAGACACATATTTGGGAAGATTACATAGCGAAGCCTCATACCCATACACATGACATTGCAACAAACATATTACTATAACAATAATGCTCAGTATGCCATAAGCATTCCAAAAACATCTTACATGACATACTTTACATTAAACAATACACAACTACACCATAAGGGTGCACATGGAGGTGCAGTGTGTCACAATATGAAGCCATCTTGAAGTCAATTTAAAGTTACACAAGACATGATAGGGTAGGGTAAAATGTGATAAGAGATCAAAATAAAGCTAATCATTAAACAAATATCAGAGCTCACTTACGAGAGCAAGGATCTAGTCAGTGGTGTAGGATGATTGAGTGGTTGATTGCAGAGTGAGGCTTTAAGTCAGAGCAACTGCTTCAAGCCAACAGCCATATAAACAGCCAATTGCGAACTAAGTGAGCTGCAAACTGAAGAGGAACAAACAGGGAGTTTGCATGAGAGTTCACCTTGGGGGAGTTCCCACAGAGTTTTTGCCTTTCAGGCTTCTGTGAGCAGTAAATACAACATCTGAAGAGGCTCTTAGAAGGAAGACAATGTGGATAGTGAGCGAACAGCTGTTGTGACCTGCATAGGATATGCCATGTTTGTCTTTCTCCCAGAGGATAGAAGCAGCTTCGTCTGTATGAAGTGCAAGCTGGTCTCCATATTGTAAGAGAAGGTTAAAGGACTAAAGACCCAAGTATCAACTCTGCGTTGCATCCAAGAAAATGAAGACTTTCTGGATAGAAGTCAGGATTTGGTACTGCAGCAGAGCATGCTGAAGAATCAGAGAGGGCAGTGCAGTGGGGACTGAAGAATGGGGAAGAAAATTGGTAGCGTGTGACCTCCAGAAGAAGAAAGAGGAGAACCCATATATCCACAATGCAGTTAGAGGTAAGCAATTGTTTTCAGGCTCTCTGCACAGGTACTACTGCAGAGAATGGTTTGGAAGGTCATCTAAGGGAAGGGGTCAGAAGGGGATATCCTGTTGAGTGGAAGGCATGGGATGCATTGTCCTAGGGATTGGGTGGTTCCACGATGACCAGTCCCAAGAGGAGGAGACAAGTGGTGGTGGTCAGGGACTCCTTCTTAAGGGGGACAGATTCCTCCATCTGCCATCCAGACCAGGAAACTCAAGAAATGTGCTGCTTGCCTGGAGCAAGAATTCAGGATGTAATGAAGAGTCTGCCGAGATTCATCAAGCCTTCGGGCTGCTACTCCTTCCTACTTACCCACATGGGCACCAATGATACTGCCAAGAATGATCTTGAGCCGATCACTGCACACTGTGTGGCTCTGGGAAGGTTAAAGGAGTTTGAGGTGCAAGTGTGCTCTCGTCTATCATCCCTACTGAAGGAAAAGGCCCAGATAGGGACCATCAAATTGTGGAAGTAAATGTGTGGTTAGGTAGGTGGTGTCAGAGAGAGGGCTTTGGATTCTTCAACTGTGGGATGTTGTTCCAAGAAGGGATTGCTAGGAAGAGACGGGATCCACCTAACAAAGAGAGGGAAGAACATCTTCGCAGACAGGCTTGCTAACCTATTGAGGAGGGCTTTAAAATAGGTTCGCCAGGGGATGGAAACCTAAGCCCATAGGTAAGTGGGGAAGTGGATATAAGGAGGAAGGTGCAACAGAAGCGGTCTCCTGATTTGTACTGAGAAAGTAGGGCAATCAGCTAGTTCTCTTAGGTGCCTGTACATTGTGAGATAGTGAGGGCAGAGGACAGTAGGAGAGTGCTGGAAGGGAGGTATGTCAGCCCAAGAATGCTCAGGGCTCTGTTCCCTGCGAATTAACTAAGTGCCATTAGGGGGCAATTAGGGGCAGCTGGGGCCAATGAAGGACCAGCCAGGAGCCTCATAAAAGCCCTCCGCCCCAAACAGTCAGAGCACAAGCAGGAGGAGGGTGCTGTGCTGTGCTGTGCATCGGAGTGACGTGGATCGGATTGAAGTAAAGGGGAGTGGTGAGCTGACTTAAAGTGGAGGAGCAGAACGGAGTGCAGAGGCCTGTGGACAAACGGAGGTATCCGGCTCAAGGAGCCAGAAGGAGGGGGAAAAGTAGCCCAGGGGAAGACAGTGCAGCTGGGAACACAGTGCCAGCAGCACATAGCTGCCTCTCCTAGGGCCCCTGGGCTGGGACCCGGAGGAGCGGGTGGGCCTGGGTCCCTACCCCCCTCCTTAGGGAAGACGGGGTGACTGGACACGCCTGGCCCACTAGAGACAGTACAAGCGTGGGACCCACCAGAGGGGAGCTGACGGCTGCCACAACATGAACACAGAAAGCTTGGGAAACAGGCAGGAAGAATTGGAAGTCCTGACACAGTCAAGGAACTATGATGTGATTGGAATAACAGAGACTTGGTGGGGTAACTCACATGACTGGAGCAGTGTCATGGATGGGTATAAACTGTTCAAGAAGGACAGGCAGGGGAAAAAAGGTGGAGGAGTTGCACTGTATGTAAGAAAGCAGTATAATTGCTCAGAACTCGCATATGAAACTGGAGAAAAGCCTGTTGAGAGTCTCTGGGTAAAGTTTAGAGGCAAGTGCAACAAGGGGATGTCATGGTGGGCGTCTGCAATAGACCGTGAGATCAGGCAGTAGACAAGGCTTTCTTCAGACAACTAACAGAAGTTTCCAGATCACGGGTCCTGGTTCTCCTGAGGGACTTCAATCACTCTGAATCTGCTGGGAGACCAATACAGCAGTGCACAGACTATCCAGGAAGTTTTTGGAGAGAGTTGGGAGAACAAATTAGGCGAATGTGTTCCTCTTGACCTGCTGCTCACAAACAGGGGAAAATTGATAGGGAAAGTAGAAGTGGATGGCAACATGAGCAAGCAGTGATCATGAGATGGTCAAGTTCAGGATCCTCATGAAAGAAAGGAGAACAGCAGAATATTGACCCTGGACTTCAGAAAAGCAGACTTTGATTCCCTCAGGGAATTGATGGGCAGGATCCTATGGGAGGCTAATATGAGGGGGAAAGGAGTCCAGAAGGGCTTGCTGTATTTTAAAGAAACCTTATTGAGGGCACAGAAACAAACCATCCTGATGTGCAGAAAGAATAGCAAATATGTCAGGTGACCAGCTTGGCTTAACAGAGAAATCTTTGGTGAGCTTAAACACAAAAAGGAAGTTTGCAGGAAGTGGAATCTTGAACAGATGACTAGGGAGGAGTATAAAAATATTGCTCGAGCATGCAGGGGTGAAATCAGGAAGGCCAAAACTCAATTGGAGTTGCACCTAGCAAGGGAGGTGAAGGGGTAACAAGAAGGGTTTCTACAAGTATGTTAGGAACAAAAAGGTCACGGAAAGTGTGGGCCCCTTACAGAATGGGGGAGACAACCTAGTAACAGATGATGTGGAAAAAGCTGAAGTACTCAATGCTTTTTTTGCCTGTCTTCACAAACAAGGTCAGCTCCCAGGCTACTGCACTGGGCAGCACAGAATGAGGAGGAAGTGACCATCCCTTAGTGATGAAAGAACAGGTTCAGGACTATTTAGAAAGGCTGGACATGCACAAGTCAATGGGGCTGGATGCAATGCATCGGAGGATGCTGAGGGAGTTGTCTGATGTGATTGCAGAGCCATTGGCCATTATTTTTTGAAACTCGTGGTGATTGGAGGAGGTCCTGGACAATTGGAAAAAGACAAATATAGTGCCTAACTTTAAAAAAGGAAAGAAGGCGGACCAGCCAGCCTCACCTCAGTCCCCGGAAAAATCATGAAGCAGTTCCTCAAGGAATCCATTTTGAAGCACTTGGAGGAGAGGAAGGTGATCAGGAACAGTCAGCATGGATTCACCAAGAGCAAGTCATGCCTGACCAACCTGATTTGCCTTCTATGATGAGATTACTCGCTTTGAGGATGTGGGGAAAGCGGAGGCCATGATACATCTTGACTTTAGCAAAGCTTTTGATACGGTCTCCCACAGTAGTCTTGCCAGCAAGTTAAAGTAGTATGGGTTGAATGAATGGACTATAAAGTTGATAGAAAGCTGGCTAGATCATCTGGCGGTGGTCACAGGCTCAATGTCTAGTTGGCAGCCAGTATCAAGCAGAGTGCCCCAGGGGTTTGTCCTGGGGCCAGTTTTGTTCAACATCTTCATTAATGATCTGGAGGATGGGGTGGATTGCATCCTCAGCAAGTTCACGGATGATACTAAGCTGGAGAGAATGGTACATACTCTGGAGGGTAGAGATAGGATACAGAGTGTCCTAGACAAATTGGAGGATTGGGCCAAAAGAAATCTGATGGGGTTCAACAAGGACAAGTGCAGAGTCCTGCACCTAGAACGGAAGAATCCTATGCACAGCTACAGACTGGGGACCGAAGTGCTAGGCAGCACTTCTGCAGAAAAGGACCTGGGGGTAACAGTGGATAAGAAGCTGGATATGAGTCAGCAGTGTGCCCTGGTTGTCAAGAAGGCTAATAGCATATTAGGCTGCATTAGTAGGAGCATTGCCAGCAGATCATGGGAAGTGATCATTCCCCTCTATTCGGCATTGGTGAGGCCACATTTGGAGTATTGTGTCCAGTTTTGGGCCCCCCACTACAAAAAGGATATGGAGAAGTTGGAGAGAATCCAGCAGAGGGCAACAAAAATGATTAGGCGGCTGGAGCACAAGACTTATGAGGAGAGGCTGAAGGAACTCAGCTTGTTCAGTCTACGGAAGAGAAGAATGAGGGGGGATTTGATAGCAGCCTTTAACTACCTGAAAGGGGGTTCCAGGGAGGATGGAGCTAGGCTGTTCTCAAAGATGGCAGATGATAGAACAAGGAGCAACGGTCTCAAGTTGCAGGAGGGGTGGTCTAGGTTGGACATTAGGAAAAAGTTTTTCACTAGGAGGGTGGTGAAGCACTGGAATGGGTTACCTAGGGAGGTGATGGAATCTCCATCTTTAGAGGTTTTTAAGATGCGTCTTGACAAAACCCTCGCTGGGATTATTTAGCTGAGGTTAGTCCTGCTCTGAGCAGGGGGTTGGACTAGATGACCTTCTGAGGTCCCCTCCAACTCTATGATTCTATGATTCATCAAGGACAAGTGCAGAGTCCTGCATTTAGGAAATATCCCATGCTCTGCTACAGATTAGGGACTCACTGGCTAAGTAGCAATTCTGCAGAAAAGGACCTGGGCATTACAGTGGACAGGAAGCTGGATATGAGTCTACAGTGTGCCCTTGTGTACCAGGCTAACAGCATATTCGGCTGCATTAATGGGGCATTGCCAGTAGATCCAGGGAAGTGATTATTCCCCTCTATTCAGTATAGGTGAGGCCACATTTGGAATTTTGTGTTCCGTTTTGGGCCCCCACTACAGAAAGGATCTGGACAAATTGGAGAGAGTCCAGTAGAGGGCAACAAAAATTATTAGGGGGCTGGAGCACATGACTTATGAGTAGAAGGTGAGGGAACTGGTCTTATTTAGTCTGCAGAAGAGAAGAGTGAAGCGGGATTTAATAACAGCCTTCAACTACCTGAAGGAGGGTTCAAAAGAGGATGGAATTAGGCTGATCTCAGTGGTGGCAGGTGACAGAACAAGGAGCAATGGTCTCAAGTTGCAGTGGGGGAGGTCTAGGTTGGATATTAGGGAAAACTTTTTCACTAGGAGGGTGGTGAAGCACTGGAATGGGTTATCTATGGAGGTGGTGGAATCTCTATCCTTAGTGGTTTTTAAGATGTGGCTTGACAAAACCCTGCCTGGGATGTTTTATTTGGGATCGGTCCTGCTTTGAGCAGGGGATTGGACAGAAGACTTTCTGAGGTCCCTTCCAACCCTAATCTTCTATGATTCTATGATAGACTTTCTAGCTAAATATTGAAATATAGCTATCAGCTGCCTCTGTTCATAATTAAGAGTTCTTTTGAGTTCAACCCAAAGCAGAGTAATGCAGACATCAGAAAAGTGAGTGCCTTGGATATGTCTGTCTTCTGCTCATAGTTTCTGCTAAACAACAGCAGAACTTTACAATCTCAAATCATCTGGTACTAGGAAGCAGGAATATTCACATTTGGGAACGCTGAAAAGCTAAAATGTTAAGTGTGTGAAAAGAAACCTTTGTTTTGAAGTTCAGGCTGTTCTAACTCTTTCAGCAGACAATGATTTAACTGCTGCTAGAAGAAGCTAAGACCGGTTTAAATGTCATCTTTGAAGCGAATGAGAAGGAGCACTGAAGGGAGGAGAAAGCAGCAAGATTTTTTTTGAACAAAAATCTTCCCCATCTTCCTCACCTTCTTATCTCATTTTCACAGTATTCACCACTGCTACATTTTAAAAATATTTTTTAAGTTCAATATTTAAATGTTAGTATATATGTTTAGTATGATAGATTGTGATTCTGGTTCTTTAGTGTAATTGCATGGACCCCAGTCTTTCAAAGATTTACACGTTCATTTAACTACCTACTGAGAAGAGTTACCATGACGTCCTTGCCCCCAAAGTCTTATAAGATGAGTGTTAATCAAGGAGCAGGAAGGTAATATAGTATAAAGCCTATTTGCTACTTTTTATTTCTTAACCACTGCTTATTTGTATGTTTTATTTGCCTATTTTCTGTTTTAGATGTTTTCATCTTTGCCAGTTTTTGTTTGCTTTAGTGTATTCATGTGCATATCCTTCACGTAACATTTGTATGCTTCATTCACATCCTTAAGTTGAATTTGAACAGTAACTCATCTTTGTGAGAGGTGGCTTTCTGAAAGTTTTAGGGTTTCTGGCAACTCTTCACGGCATGAATCTGACATCCAATAGGGATGAACACAGGACAAGGCTGGAAATGTGAAAAATCATTTGTAGTTTAGCCTAGTCATTGAAACTAATAGGTGGTGATTACTTCTAACATCCACAAAACAGGGTTGAGTGAATACCATCACTGCAGCCTTTCTAATCAAAATGTACCACATTGCTTTGAGTGTTGAGGTATAAGTTGATTTCAGAAACTCTGTCTACTAATTGTTTGCCCACAGAATTGATTTGTATGTACCTCAGGAGTGGTGTCCATTCCCCAGATGGCTGCCTGAAAGCTGGGGTTAGCCCATTTTGTCATCGCTCTCTCCATATGGGTAATAATTAGAAGATAATAATAGTGACCAGATCTACTTCTGTTACCAGGGAGGAGACATGTTTCACATTTAAGATTGTTAGGGCCGCAAACAACAGATCTAGTTTGAATGAAAGTGTGCAGTTGTATGGTGTGTAAATAAAGTTCTATTTTATAAAGCTTTACAATGTTGATTTTCTTTGTTCTGCTCTCATGTTAATTTCACAAAGCTAGTTATGTTCTAATTTTTATCTGTGCATTTTAATATACTTTATACCTTCTTGTTATGCATAATTCATATAAACAAGTGAAGCAAACAGCTGTATTTACATACTGATATGATACTATCAGTACTAATATTGGACACATATATTTTATGAAGCTTATCTGGATGCTTTTTAGACTTTTAAAAATTACGTTTTAATCTTGATTTTAATTGCCCTCCCCACACAGCTTTTCAATAACTGGAGATTTCTCAGACTACTTAATTAGCTTTCAGTTGTATTTACACATTTTAGTTCAGTCCATTTGGTTATAGAAGACTATATGGTGCCAATTAAAAACAGCTTGTATTTAATATAATAAGGAGACTGACACTGGTCCTAGCTGCATGCTCCAAAGGCTTGCAAAATACATAATAAAGGCACAAACTAATTTAAATAAAGAAAATGCTCGTCACTTTTCCCCCTGAAGTCTTGAGGGACATGTGCTACTCTCAGTGTTATTGAAGCTGAGTTGTGACTGATGCTTATGGTCATATTCTTTTGCACTAGTATAAGTTAGCCTTTGTAAATTATAAAAATGCCCTGAAGTATCAATCATGTTGCTGTTAAAGCTAATTTTTTTCATACCATTCCTGTTTTGAAACAACCTAGGTGAAATTTATATTTGAATTCTCAGTAAAAGCTTTATTGAAATAAGTCTAAAAAATTGTGGCATAATTAATATTCATCTCTGATCAGTTTAGTCCTGTTCAGACAAGGAATATTTTTGTGAATATGCCGTGAATGATATCTTAAATTTCTGCATTAAATTTTTGTATTCCTCATCTCTATTTTGTTCCAAACATTTCATTATTCAATTTTTTGATAAAGCCCAGACTCACAAGTCACATAAGTAATAAATATGTTTAAAGATAAAATAATTCATAACAGTCCGTCGTAATTTGGACAGTACCTTTCCGTTTGCTTTGATATCACCAGATGCACTTTTATTGTTTTGGAAAAACAGAAGCCCAGCTTTCCATGGCTGACTGAATTCTCAGATTCTACTAAATCAGCATACCATATCAAGAAATAAATGAATCTGCTCTGGGTTGCTTGTATTTCAGCAGCAGCAATATCATCTATATGATATACATATAACTAAAATGTTCCAAATCGTGTTTAAATTTGTGCAGATTTATTGGAGAATCCATCTTTTCTGTATGTTTGTTTACCTTAAAACCTGAAGGACATTAGAAACAGTCCTGGCTTTTGTGGTAAGAGAAAATCAGGCTTACGCCTTTCCATGATGAATTATTTGAGTTCAGTGACAGGAATCTGATTCTCCTTAGGGAAGAAAGGACCATCCTAGTTATCATTTTCTTTGAGATATTGACCCCTTTAGATATAAACAACCTAATAAGGAGAGAATTACAATGGAAATCTACCAGATGATATTCTGAAATTGTTTTAAGGAATGTGTAATATTCTGTACTTGCATTCTTATGCTACATGACTTACGTTTTGGTTGTTAATATAAGCATTTGGGCTGATTCAGTGGTAACAAATGTAGTTGTGACAAATAGGACAGCTTCCTGCAATATCTATGAGAGATCATATTGTAGTAAGTGTATGAGTGGTTTATGTATCATTGTGGTTCAGGGATTGCATACACTCCACAGGCGGAAGGTTGCAACAGATCCTCCAGGAAGTGAAAACAGTAGGGGATAATTAAGGCAAATCACTCAGTTCCTCCACAGGAAGCCTGCATATTCTGGTTCATTCTGGATTCTCCAGAGACCAACAGACCAAAGAAAGGACTTTTGGATAAATAGCCTGAGTTTGAACTGACTCAAGCCCTTCGTTCTGGATCCTGATCTAAAAATTGATAAGAACTTGTAACCACAGAGAAAACCCAGTTTGGGGGGTCTGAAGGACTGACACTACCAAAACCTTATGTTGGAGTTCTGGGTGACCTCTGGTAAGCTGTTTAGCATATGTGGTTCTTTTATTGTTTTTTATATTCTTTCATAGACTCCTAGATTCCAAGGCCAGAAGGAACCATTTTGATCATCTAGTGAGACCTTCTGTATAACACAAGCCCTAGAAATTCAGCAAAATAATTCCTAGAGTATATCTTTTAGAAGAACATCTAATCTTGATTTTAAAATTGTCAGTGACGGAGACTCCATTGTGACTCTTGGTAAATTATTCCAGTTGTTAATTACCCTTACTGTCAAAAATTTATGCCTTACTTCCATTATGAAGTTGTCTAGCTTTAACTTCCAGATATTGGATTCTGTTATACCTTTCTCTGCTAGATGGCAAAGCACATTCTTCAATATTTGTTCACCGTTCAGATACTTTCAGACTGTAATCAAGTCAACTCTTAACCCTCTCTTAGTTAAGCTAAATAGATTGAGCTCTTTGAGTTTATCACTATAAGGCATATTTTCTAAACCTTTAATCATTCTTGTGGCTCTTCCCTCTCCAATTTATCAACATTCTTCTAAAATTGTGAGCACTGGAACTGGATCCAGCATTCCAACTTTAGTTGCACCAGTGCTAAATACAGGGTAAAATAACCTCTCTATTCCTCCTTGAGATTCCCAAGTGTACACATCCCAGGATCGCATTAGCTCTTTTGATCATAGTTTCACATTGGGAGCTCATGTTCAGTTGATTATTCACCATGATCTCCAAATCTTTTTCAGAGTTACAGCTTCCCAAGATAGTGTCCCCCATTCTATAAGTATGGCCTACACTCTTTGTTACTAGATGTATACATTTACCCATATTAAACCACCTATTGTTTGCTTGCACCAAGTTTACCAAGCAATCTAGATTGCTCGGAATCAGTGACTTGTTCTATATGTTATTTACCAATCCCCCATTTTTTGTGTCATGTGCAAACTTTATCAATGATGATCTTATGTTTTCTTTCAGGTCATTGATAAAAATGTTAAATAGCATAAGGCCAAGGACCAATGCCTAAAGGACCCTACTAGAAATACACCCACTTGATTATGATTCTTGGATTACAGTTGCATTTTGAGACCTATCAGTTAGTTTTTAATTCATTTAATGTGTGCCATGTTAATTTTTATATCTGTAGTTTTTTAATTAGTGTCATCTGGTACCAAGTCAATTGCCTGACATAATTCTAAGTATATTATGTCAACACTATTAGCTTTTATCAACTGGATTTATAACCTCACCAAAAAGAGATATCAAGTTAGTTTGACAGGATCTATTTTCCATAACCCATGTTGATTTTCATTAATTAGATTACCCACCCTCCTTTAGTTACTTATTAATTAAGTCCCGTATCAGCTGCTCCATTATCTTGCCTAGGCTTGGTGTAAGGCTGAAAGGCCTTTAATTACCTGGGTCATCCCATTTACCCTTTTAAAAAATTGGCACAACATTAGCTTTCTTCCAGTCTTCTAGAACTTCCCCAGTGCTCCAAGACTTATTGAAAATAAACATTATTGGTCCAGCTTTCTCTATAATGCTTTTACCTTAAGAATAAATGTGTTTGTTTAGAAGGAGTTATGTGGTAACTTGTAACTACTGGCAACACAGTGGTCCTAGCCCTCAGAGAGAAAGCAAAGCACAGGTGCTGGCCTTTTAGGCAGACTGGCTTGCTGGGGATATCAAAGTGTAGATGGGGGAGCTGTGCAACCTTAAAAACCTTGGTCAGAAGGAGGTGAAATGTGGGTCTCCGCTCAGGAGAAGTGATGGCTGGAACCCAGAAACCTTACATGGATTTTCTCGAGGGACCAAAGAGTGGGAAATACAGGAGCAGTTACTCTGAAACTCTGACAGTTGTATGTTGCCCTAATTTTAACATGCATTTTTAACATTGTACTTTAAATATTAATTTGTGGTGTTGAAATGTGAAAAATAACCTACTTAATTTTTAAATATTTATCTTCCTTTCCTCAGACCATACCAAATATACCAAATACCTTCATTGTAGAAACAAAGCATTCTGTTATTTACAAGAATTTCCACTTCATGTTGATTAATAAAAATGATTTTACAGTGCATTATTTCAGTTTTGTAAATTTGGTCTTGCCAGAAAGTATGTGCCAAATTTAGCTATCAGTGGCTTTCTTAAAGATCAGTTACATTAATGAGACTTAAGATTGCTCTTTTTGGGGGGAGGGGGCCACATAACTTAGTCTTTGATTCTTCTTCAAGAAGCTGTGTATTGCTCTTAGATGTATGTGCTCCCAGTGCACTGGAACCAGAGACTTTTGCCTAGTAGTACCTGAAGATGGGAGGCAATGGCCATAGGCCCTCCTCTGGCTATCTGTGGCTATGCTGCCCTGACACCCCTTAGTTCATTCTTACCACCTGTGACTGAAGTCAGAGCTCAGTGTGGTTCCTAACTTCACAATATCTCACTATTTTTAGTGTCTTTTTCTAGCTGTATATAGTTAGTCATACCCTTCGTGTTAGTTAGATTTAGTGTTAGTTGCATTTAGTTAAGTATTCCTCTATGATGCCCTCACCAGCATTTAAACGTCTGTCATGTGGAGGAGCAATCCCCACACATAATATTTGCCACACTTGGGTAAGGCTCATGTCAAGGAGCGGATTCTGGACCGTCACCTAAAGCAGCAGCACCTTGAACAGGCCATGTGACCTGCTTTGGCACCAAGGCCTAATCGGATTGGATCTGAGAGTGTTGCCACTTCATACTCTGGAGCCGGTGTCTCTCTGAAGAGACGGAGGAGCCATTCTCTGTCAAGTGTGCTGATGAAAAGGTTGCATAAAACCAATCAAGGGGAGATTGGAGACCCCATACTGTTGACTCTGGTTCTGGCCCTGCAGCATCCATTGAGTCTGGTACCAAGAAGGGGGATGCTAGCTCTGGCTGTTTCCACACCAGTGGTGTACCAGGCAGCTATGGACCTCTTCTGCCTTTCTGTCCCACCCTCTCCCTTGGTGCAAGTTCTATGTTGTTTATGGCCCTGTTGGCTGGGCGAGCCACTGAACCTTAGGGTCTGTTGGCACTGCATCCTGATGTTCCCTTTCCCCAGTCTGTGGAAGCAGGTCTGGTAGTGGCTCAGTGAAAGTCACTCTTCAACAGCAGGAAATTCCATGGCGCTGTTGCATTCAGCACCACCGATGTTACTGTGGCCACTTTTAACTCCATCAGCTGCATTTGGCACCATCAGCTGCTTCAGTACTGCTGCTGACTTCGGGTTCGATACCACTCCCAGTACCAGCAGCAAGGAGGTGTTCAATGTCAGCAGTACCATTTCCACCACCGGTGGCAGTTCCTCTTTCGTTCTGGGCGATGGATGAGTCAAACTCATTACTCATCCCCTCTGGGCTGACTCCACCTTTATTCCCAGAAACCTGAAGATCCTCAGTGTCAAGGTCAGAGTCTTCCTCCCATTCTCCTCACTCGACCCACGCCAAGGACCATTTATGGAGCACCATGGGCACCAGTATTGGCACTTGTTTTGCAGTTGGGATGGGGGCCCCAGGCCAGAGGCCTATGGACCACCAGTACCCTACCCTTATGCTCAGTGGCCCACTTGGAATCTGTGGGGTGCTCCTTGGTCATAGAGGTTGCACATCTCAGCTCGCTCTAAGGCAAGATCACTGGCTGATTAGTGGTGGGAGACCATGGACCCGCCACAGGTTGAGGTATCAGACTCTGCATGGAGAAGGCTCACTATGGAGCTGCCGCTCCAGTTCCACCAATCCAGGAGTGGGAGCCAGCCTTAGTGCAGATTACTGCCTCTTCTTCCCTGGACAATTCAACGGTGCCTGGCTCTTCCTCTCCTTCAATACCTAAGGATTTCAAGGCCTCTGAGGACTTTGTGCAACACATGGCTGCTTCTCTAGGCATTCAGGTGGTGTTTCTGCAGGAGAACACCCACAAGTTCGTGGATATCCTGCAGCTGTCTGCTCCGGGGAGTAGCCCTTCATAATAGTGATGCGTTCCTAGAGCCTGCAAAGTTTGTCATGCTGTTTTCAGATTAGAAATAAAATAAATCTGTTTACTCTTACAAGTTAGAAAACCAAATATTTTGTTTTTAGAATATAATTCCCTGTTGTTTTTACATATGGACACTCAAACCTTTTGCCAGCCTTTTCATTATTAAAAAAAACAAAACCCTACCTATTTTCTTTTTAATCAAATTTTCCAGTTTCCTGTATGTTCTTAGTTCCTGAACATGCTCATCTTCATTTCTGTCTTACTTAACCACACTTGTCCTCTCCATTCTTGTTCTTCTTTCCAACATACCAGGCTTAAGGATTCTCTTTACGTAACAGTGTTCTTGCCAGATGCCTTATTGTTCTTTCATCTGTAATCTATTTGCTGTATAATTTAATGAAGAGAGGTTTTCCATCAATGGCTCATTTCCAGAAAAAGTGATAGGATATTTAACCAGTAAAGAAATAAACTGATGTGGGTGCTATGCCTCAGAATTTTATTAAAGCTAGGATTCTTATTGTACACTCATCCAGACAGCCTACCCAGTGCAGTACATATATACACCTGGAGTTTTTTTTCCCTAAAATTCGTGATGCTACAGAACACACATTTTTTTTTTTTTTTTTTACAGTGGCAACTCTAGCACTCATGAAATGTTAAAGGTATTCTGTGTGTATGCATATTGTTGGATCTCCAGCTGCCTGTGGAAGCTGACAACAGGAAGTTTGTTGTAACTATTCTAATGAAATGGGCCAGTTCATGTTCCCCAAACGGTGTGAATAGCTTGATATACTTATCAAATAGGCTATTTTCCCCCAAGCAGTCTTGTGAGAGCTGCTGTTAAAAAGATCCTCAAATTGAAGTGTATGAACTATGGTTAGGTTATATGATGGGGTACAAAAATTATCTGCAGTGCCATTCTTTAATACGTCATGAGAAAAAAGTTTTCCATGTAAATATGAAAATATCAAAAGAGATTTTAAAATATCGAGTAGTTTTGGTATAGTTATAAGGAAGGAAGTGTCATCTATTGAATATAGCAAAGGGCTGGAAATTAGGATCTGGGTCCATTATTGATCTTTCCTACCCACTGACTTACTATGTGACTTTAAGTGAGTCTCTTGTTCACTTCACACCTCATTTTGCCCATCTGAATGCTGATAAATAATATTTAACTACTTTATTGTAACTAAGTGGGATGAATTGTAAATGAATCTATTGGAATGTTTGGCATGGTGATCAGTCTACATTAATCTCAGTTCTTCAGGAGGAGTGGTTTTAGGGCCAAGGGAGTTAGAAGGAATTGCAAGAAGGGGTACATGAATACTGTGTTCTCGCAGACTTCAGCATGCATTCTTGTTTGAGTGTGGTCCCTATGTGGATTCCGTATGCGGGTGCGCATGTGCATCATGTGCCGGAGCCGGAACTGTTTGTAGTAGTGTCTGTCGACTCACGTGTGTCGTGTCTTATGAGGCTACGCAGGTCGATGGCACTCTAGTTCCCTCTTACTGCCTCATGGCCAGAGTCGGAACTCCTTTTTCTCCTCGCTCTGAGCTGCTAAGAAGCCCTTTTCATCTGAGAAAACTGTTCTGTTAGTTACTATTGTATAGTTCTGCAAAGTTTCTAGTTAATAGTTAGCTAGGTTTCTGTTCACTTTACCCGTTGCATGACATCTCACCCATCTCGGGACTGCCCAAGCAAGCTGGCTTCAAAAGCGGTGCTTCATGCCTGGGCTCCTTTGTGTGTGAGAAGCACCAACGTAGTTCTTAGTTATATTTAATAATTTTCTTTCTTGGTACAATAATTACACCTGTCTTATAAAACAAGCCAAAGGGAATCTATTTTTGTATAATTCTCTTTTCTTTCATTATCTTTTATTTTACTTTGCAAATAGTGTGTAATGTTAGAGGGTTTTTTTTGTTTGTTTGTTTGTTTTTTTCCTGCATTGTATTTCAGAGGGTATGATCTCATTGTGATTTTAGGAGGCACATCACCAAAATAGGGCACTGCACATCATGTGGTTGTGCTTGTATATTAAGTAGATCAACTAGGGAAATCCCACTATCGTTCCAAAACAATCTAGGGAAAATGTACCACATGCATGCAACGTTGGGTGCCGTTAAGAGCGTCACACTGTTACATAGGGTATACAGCAAAAAGCAAAAGCTGTGCATGAGCTAGCCCAGTGTTTTCAACCTTTCCAGACTACTGTATCCCTTTCAGTAGTATGATTTGTCTTGCATACCCCAAGTTTCACTTCACTTAAAAAAAAATACTTGCTTATAAAATCAGACCTAAAAATACAAAAGTGTCACAGCACAGTATTACTGAAAAATTGCTTACTTTCTCATTTTGTCTGTATGACGTTTTAGTATGTACTGACTTTGCTAGTGCTTTTAATGTAGCGTGTTGTAAAACTAGACAACTATCTAGATGAGTTGATGTACCCACTGGAAGACCTCTGCAAACCCCTGTTTGAGAACCACTGGCCTACCCAAAGTATCTTGAATTCATCTAGCATGAGTAACAGCAGTGAAGACAGTGCAGCATGGGCGTCAGAGCAGGCTAGTGAGCCAAATACATATCTAGGGTCCATGCTGGGCTTATGCTACTTGCATTGCTCTGTTTTCATTCCCATTTGTTACTTGCGGTGTCTGGATTTGAGCTAGCTGAGGTAGACTAGTCTGTTCTCAGCTTTTGCTGTGTAGACATACCCATAGATTCAGGTTGTGATCAGACATGTTGCTGAAGCATCTGTGAGAGGTGTTTGAGAAAATAATGCGGTATTATAAAAGAGTACTAATGTCAACTTCAAGACTTTTTCCGGGAAGTCATATAAGATGAGTTTTCACAACCCATAATGTCTGTATAAATCCCAGGAGGATTTTTGTACTCTATTTTACTAGAGCTTTCCTGTCTTTTAATCCTAATTATTTGTAAGATAGAGTGCCATTTAAAAAGAGATCAACTTGAAAAATAAGAAAATGGCCAAGGTAACAAGTCAACAGCAAATGCAGTATAACCAGTTCATTTCAATAACTTATTTACCATTCATATACATTATATGAAATATTGCCTTTATTGACGGTCAAGTAGGGAGCAAAGCAGCAGAAGGCTAAAGATTCGGGACTCCAATAAAACAGCAACAAAATTGCATAGGTACCATGATTAGTTATGCTATTACCATGAAGTTCAGTTACTGTTCATTTTTCAGTTCATTTTTCCTCTTACGACTACAGTGCTTTAAACTTCTTTCTTGTATTTCATTAATTAGTTCTGTGTCTTTGTAATATTCAGTGGTAGGTTTTTTAGTAGCATTAGAGATTGATTCACATAGTTTGCTTCTTAAAAAGCATGTCTGGAATAAAAATTATTCTGTTACTGAACTTTTTAACAAAGCACTAAATTTTCCAAGGAAACACTAGAATCATAGTCTCAAACCTTTGTGATTTTAAGTACTAGCATTATCAAGAAGTATGAAATGCTGTTAGAAACTGATGTTCAAAGAGATGGGTGGTGAATTAGTTATCCATTAATGAGATCTCCTACAGTATTCTCTTGCTTGAACAAGGGGGCATTTCTTTCATAGCAATAAAAATTTGCTCAGGCACAATACCAATAGTAATATCTGTGACTTCTTTATTTAAGGTGACAATGTTCTCGATACATTCACAAACAGTAGAAATTCCACACACACCCTAGTGATGGAGTAGTTTATACTTAAATGTATATATAATAATCACTACACCAGAATTCTCATTGTCCTGAACTTGAATTTCAGTAAGATAGAATGGATAGGGTTAAACAACTTGCCATATCTGGATATTTCAGATGAATTTCAGTATTTAGAATGGATATGATGTCAGAACATGTAGACGTTTTCCTTCATTTAAGGTACTTACTGAACTGGTACAATATTTTTTTTTTTAAAGTAACAGAAATATTAAGAGATGTTAATGATCATTTTTCCTCTTACTACTACAGTACTTTAAAGTTCTTTCTTGTATTTCATTAATTAGTTCTGTGTCTTTGTAATATTCAGTGGTAGATTCCAGATATTTGGAGAAGTTCTCTGAATAGCCTGCCCTCTTGAGAGTTAAAATTAAGGCCAGTCCTGCAGTTGACTGCCTGTAAGTGAAGCCTATGCCTGCTTGTCTTAAGACGACTGGGAGACAAACCTGCAGCCAGACCAGGGCTGCTCACTCAGCTACCATGACTCATCCCTTCAGCAAAGCCTGCAGTGATTCATCCCTCAGGCAGTATGAAGCTACCTATCCCTGGTCAGGAGCTGGGTCAGATTGCCCCAAGGCACAAGTATTTCACTGACCTCACCAGAGCTGCAAGTTAGTCTGTTCAATGGTGCTATTCTTCCAGGAACTCTTCTGCTGTCTTCCAGTGTTAGACTCCTTAAACTTCCAGCTGGTCCTTGATCTGGTTCCTGTTCCTACGCCAGCCTTGCCCGAGTCTTGTTCCAGCTTGCTTCAACCTTGTCTGTGCCTTACTCTGACCTTGCTCCAGCCCTCCATCTGTCTCCTGACTCTCAGACCTTCAGACTGACTACAATCTGGCTTCAATCTTTGATCTCCATTCAGATAACTACTGCAACTACAATCCTGATTTGTCTTATCTATAAACTTTAATATCAATTCTGATCTCCAGCCTGTCCCTGGACCCCGGTTTCAGCACTGCCCTTGCCTCCAATCTGACTCTATGGCTGGCTTTGACACTTGGTACCTATTCTCAACCATGACTTCAAATGCCAAGCCTGATTATAGCCCAGAGGCTGACAGGAGTTCTAAACTGGCCTGAGATGTGCCTGAGTGCAGTCAATTGAAGGATCAAGATCCAAGCTTTTACCATTCAGGTAGAAATGAATTGACAGAGGCCATGGCATTCTATATAGGCACAAAGATCAACTCCTTAATTAGAGGAGCTTTAAACTTGTGTTATATAAGTTTAGTAGACAAGTCCTATGCACGGGAATGAGATTTAGCACTATAGCTGTACTATATATAGAATATTACTTTTAAAGAGCTAAAATCAGAGGTGTACTGCATTACATGTTCTATAGCTTCCCATTTTAGAGGCAGATGATGATACCTTAAGTAAAATACATCTGAGAAGTTTAGATAACATTTAAGCCAGTGATGTTTGATATTTTAATAACTCCATTGGAAAAACAGGAATTTATTTTCCCTTGTGTTAACAAGCTGTACAAAGGGGAAAAATAGAATTTTGGCAGTCCAAAGAATATGGACAAGTAAACTAATTGTAGAGTCCCTCATGCACTGACATTTTCCTTCAAATGGCTGTTTAAACAATACAGTACAGTCTAATTCAATATTTAACTTGGTTGGTATACAAGGATATCTCTACACTGCTCCACCTATACTTAGTGGGATCCAAAGGAAATTCTTAAGCTCATATGATTTAAATTAACAACTTACTAATGATGACCTCTATATTTTGGCAATCCTGTATGTCTGGGCCTTGATCAAAATTTGAATTGTTGGCAAGTGCCCCAAAATATGTAAAATATGCATCGGAAAAAATCAGATAAATGGTGACAGAAAGTGGTACTTGTGAGAATGATGGTATAGCAACACCAATAGGATAGCTTTTTCTGCACAGTTCCAGGAAGTATCATTGTCAATTGTGTTAACCTAGAATGAGAGAACTCAGACTCTCTCTTTGGGTTAACTAGATTTTTGAACCTCCAAACCAGCATATCTGTTTTAAGATGGTCAACAGGAGAGGTTGGGCTTGTTTCTTGGAGGAGAAAAATCTTGTCCTGGGGCTCCAATACTAAAGAAGTTGTTCAAAGATGGGAACAAATGGTCTGGAGTTCAAGTTACTAGAGAGAGAGGGTGATACTGGAAAAATGAGTGAACAAAAATTCTTCAGAACATCTTCTAAAATCTCTTCTTCCTAGGCTGTCCAGACCAGGGAAACTATTCCTTTTCTTTTCCTTCCTTTTGTCTTTCAAATATCATATATAATTAATTTTTATCTTAATCTAATTTACATCAGTTTAATTTAGCTTGAGTGATTTATGTTTCGATAAAATGACCATTCACTGTGTGATAGTAAATTTACTTAGCCATACTAACAAAGAGGAGCAATGAAAGTAGCTTTCAACTTCAGAAAAGGAGTAACTTATTTAATTTTTAAATAGATAAAAGTATTCCTCTACAGGAACAATTAAGAGTTGATTTTGCTTTATTGATATAGACGGAAGCCATCTGATAGACTTGTTATTAATTCAAGTAAATAGGCTTATACCCATAATGTAGCTCTAGTGATAATTCTTTGTCTTTATCTAACAGTAGAGCACTTTATTTCTATCGCACAGAGAATTCTCCTCTATAAATGCTGAATTAAAAATGTAAAGCAATATAAGGGGTAGACTTCAAACACACTAATCAGAAAAATTAAAATCACAGCAATTGGTAAACTGACCACATTTTTCATGTGTGTGTGTGTGTGTGTATATATATATATATAATATTGACATATAGTAAAGGAATGCTAAGGTTCCATATGGTGGAACTATATTGAACCCTATATGTCTCATCAGGGGTGTTGGAACCTTTAAATCCATAGCATAGACCTCTGCTAGTTGAGGCAACAGAGGAACTGGTGGCAGTAGTAGGCTATACCCTTTCTCCCTTTTTCTCCCTTCCCCCAAATTCATACATACCTCAATTTGCAGCATTGGGGCCAAAGAGTCTCAAAAGTTCAGTTTTGCAGTCAAGTTGATCACTGTTGTTTATTGTCAGAAAATTGCTATGTTCAGCGGGCCTTGTTTAAGTGCATGGAACTCCACTGAAGTAATTGGAATTTACATCCTTGTAAACTAGGGCTGAATTAGGCATCTGATGTTTAAAATAATGGATGTTCTTTGTTCTGCAATGTCTGAAATTAATTGGAGTGAACTGTATGCCTAAAAAGTTGATTATCTATGCAAATCATTATTGGCACTGTCATGGGAGGCTTTTAATTGAAAAATCAAAATATATTGAACAATCTTATTGACTGATTTTTTAGCAGGTTTTTTTGGCAAATGTAACATCACAATACAAAATGGCATGCAAAATAGCTCACAATACAAATGATGTTTTGTGGATATACTGCAAAAAGGAAACTGTTTTATGGTTCATTTTGTTAACTGATAACTTAATAATTTCAGTGATACAAATCATCTCAGAAACATAACAGGAAAGAGCAGGTCATCCTGATGCCAATTAAATCATTAGTTGTTAGACAGGGTCTGGAAATAACTAATTTTTTAGTCTGATGCAGTCATCATAATTGCTCTTTTTTAACCTATGCCCTACATAATAAAAATGCATAATTCAGTTCAGCAAATTGAAAGATGTTTTCTCCCTGTAATAAAGCAATTTTCATGAACAATTCAATCATTTTTCCCTTCGGTTTAGGGGAAAACGTCACAAGAGATGTTTTTGCAAGTTGCTTATCGCCCAAGGCCCAGGTTCTTTGACTTTTTAGTATCTGTCGCAAAATGGTTTTATCCTAAATAAAACCTATAAAACTGGTATTGAAAAAGAGAGAAAGGGAGAGAGAGAGGGAGACTAAGTATATCAATGGAAAGGTTTTTTGAAGAAATAGCTCAGTATTGTATTTTTTTCATTCCTTTATACTGATCAAACTTTCGTTCCAAATTTAGCTTCATTGTTAATTAGCTATAAAGTACCATTTTGAAAGCTTTGATCTGTTTTCCTCACTTCGTCTTTAGCAACTTTTATCCGTACTAAAACTGTGATCAATTGGATCTAGCCATCTGAGAAGTCCTCAGGTTTTGGAGAGTTCTGAGGTTGTGTCTTTTGAAGGTGTAGCTTAACCCTGGGTTTTTGGAGGGTAGAGGATGTGGCAAGTACACAGTGACTCCAATAATCCCCACATCTGATTTACAGTGCCTTAGGAGGATAATTGCCAGTTGGCATAGATTAGAGGAGCCCTCCATGGCTACTGTAATGTATGTTGAAACTGGAGTATATCTATTCAGGGTATGTCTTCACTGAGGGCGGCAAATTTGATTTATCTGGATTAATTGAGCAGAAGTGAAGACCCCCCTCAATTGATCTGGAAGTCGATTTAATAAAACCATCTCCCCAAAAAGTGTTGCGCTTTGTTGATGGGTACACATTTCCTGTTGGCGCAGCATAGTGGAGACAGCGCACAGAAGAGAATTTGGGAAGTGGATTAAGTTATGCAAGCTACTCTATGTAGCTTGCATAACTCCAGTCGACTGCCGCTGAATTTGTCTGTCAGTGTAGACCAGGCCTTAAAGAGTCAGGGAGCACAGACTGGCTCTATGAAGGCACCATCCACCACGACTCCCCACAAGCACAAATTGAGCAAATCTCAACACAAAAAGAATGTGGGCTATTATCTTCTGTACAGCAGATTAAAAAGGTATATTCCAAGATATATCCTGATCTCATTTACTAATTGTTCTATGTGAAATTTCCTAACTTAGGTGTATGCTAATGTGAATAGATGTGCTTTTTGTACAAAAGCATGTGTGAAAATTTAGTCCAGATCTGGCTGACTCTTATGGGTTACATGCAATGCCTATAACATTTTTACAGATCCTTGCTCTGAATTCTTCAGCAAGACCCCTGGATTAATGCAGAAGCATGAGATAGAAGGAGAATCATTAAGAAAGTGTTTGACTAGCCAATATTAATAATTATTAATTTATATAAAGTATTTATAATTTAAAATACACTATTACATTATTCTTTTAATGTTTAACTGCATAAAATTCTGATTGTTTTACCATGCATGTCGGGCATCTTTCTGATTTCTAGTTTACTGCACTATACAATGTTGGGATGCCACAAAAATCAGGAAGAGGAGGGAAGGCAGCAGTGGGTGGGAGTGAGAGTAGTTAGGCACTTATGAAATTCAGGAGAACAGCCTGATGGCGCAGTAGAACATTTAGTGAAGACAAAACTACAGGTAACAAAACTGATTTTATCATCTGAACTTCTGATATGATGATAGGTTGCAACTTTCCACTGAAGATTATAATGGATATTTGGCAGGAAGTATCCTCTTAGGTTACAGAAGTGCCGTTTCTTTGTGCCAATGAAATTCAATCCAGATTTGGCTGAAATATAAAGAATTATAAAGATATATAATGGATCTTGCTATAAGACACTGGGGAGAACGCCTCTAGAGTTCAACATACAGCTCTAGGGGTTTCATTACAAGAAGGATGTCAGCAAATACAAAGGACTTAATAAAAGAGTAGTATAACTGAAAGAACTGAAGGGATAAAGAGCAAAAGAATGAGAGCTGGAATGTAGAAATTGCCATAGTAGATCACATCCATGAGCCATCTAGTTCAGTAACCTTTCTCTGCGAGTGGCCAACCCCACATGTTTCAGAGGAATTTAGAAAAAACCCCATGGTGGGCAGTGTGGGAGAATTTTCCCCTTATGAATTGCCATCCTACCATTCCAAATCTAAATACTGAAGAGATCAGTTTAAACCCTGAAGTATAAGGTTTTCTATCCCTTCCAGTACTTTTATTTAAGCACTAACTGTTAATATATGAATATTCTTGTTATCCATGTAAGTGTTCAATGCCTCTTTAAATCTTGCTATGTTCCTGGCCTTAGTCATGTCCTGTGGCAATGAGTTCCACAGTCTAATTGTGTGTTTTGTGAAAAAGTATCAGTTTTGAATTTTCCTCCTTTTAATTTAATTGAATTCCTCCTTATTATTGTGTTACAAGACAGGGAGAACAGAAGCATCTCATCAGCTTGCTCTATACCATTCTTTGTAGGGGGAGCTGATAATGACTCCTATATTTAGGTAGTCCAGCACTTTTTCAGTTATGAAAGTTATTTTTGCAACTTTTTCTTTGAAATACTCTCACATCTCCATTGGTTGCAGCAGGCTGCTGATATCTTAGGTTACAGAAGTGCCTTTTCTTTGTCCCAGTGAAATTCCATCCAGATTTGACCGACACATTAAAATTACCATTTCTTGTCTTTTACTTGCAATTATCAGGAAAGTGAGATAAAGTGAAAAAGGCCAAAAACCAAGTAGAGTTGGACCTTGCAAAGGGAATTAAAACCAGTTGGTTCTATAGTCATATAAATAGAAAGAAAACCAAGAAAGAAGTGGGACTGCTAAATACTGAGGATGGGGTGGAGATTAAGGATAATCTAGGCATGGCCAAATATCTAAACAAATACTTTCCCTCCATTTTTAATGAGGCAAATGATCTTGGGGATAGTGGTAGGGTGGCTAATGGGAATGAGGATATGGAGGTAGAAATTACCACATCTGAGGTAGAAGCCAAACTCGAATAGCTTAATGGGACTAGATCGTGGGGGCAGGATAATCTCCATCCAAGAATATTAAAGGAACTAGCACATGAAATTCCAAGCCCATTAGCAAGGATTTTTAATGAATCTGTAAGCTCAGGGGCTGTACCATATGACTGGAGAATTGCTAACATAGTTCCTATTTTTAAGAAAGGGAAAGAATGTGATCCAGGTAACTACATGCCTGTGACTTTGACCTCAGTGGTATGCAAGATCTTGGAAAAAATTTTGAAAGAGAAAATAGATAAGGACATCAAGGTTAACGGTAATTGGGATAAAATGCAACATGGCTTTACAAAAGGTAGATCATGCCAGACCAACCTGATCTCCTTTTTTGAGAAGATAACAGATTTTTTTAGACAAACAAAGAGAATGCAGTGGATCTTATTTACCTAGATTTGAGTAAGGCATTTGATACGGTTCCACATGGGAAATTATTAGTTAAATTGGAAAAGATGGGGATTAATATGAAAATTGAAAGGTGGATAAGGAACTGGTTAAAGAGTTGTCTACAATGGGTCATACTGAAAGATGAATTGTCAGGCTGGAGGGAGGTTACTAGTGGAGTTCTTCAGGGATCGGTCTTTGGACCAATCTTATTTAACCTTTTTATTACTGCTCTTGGCACAAAGAGTGCGAGTGTGCTAATAAAGTTTGCGGATGACAGAAAGTTGGGTGGTATTGCCAGTACAGAGAAGGATCAGAATATCATACAGGAAGATCTAGATGACCTTATACACTGGATTAATAGAAATAGGATGAAATTTAATAATGGAAAGTGCAAGGTCATGCATTTAGGAACTAATAACAATTTTTGCTGTTAGCTGGGGATGCATCAGTTGGAAGTGACAGAGGAGGAGAAGGACCTGGGTGTATTAGTTGATCACAGGATGACTATGAGCCGTCAATGTGATGTGGCCATGAAAAAAGCTATTGTGGTCCTAGGATGCATCATCTGAGGTATATTCAGTAGAGATGTTAGTACCGTTATACAAAGCACTGGTGAGACCTCATCTGGAATACTGTGTGCAGTTCTTGTATCCCATGTTTAAGAAAGATTAATTCAAACTGGAACAGGTGCAGAGAAGGGCTACTAGGATGATCTGAGGAATGGAAAACCTGCTTTATGAGAGGAGACTCAAAGAGTTTCTCTTGCTTAGCCTAACCAAAAGAATGTTGAGGGGAGGTATAATTGCTCTCTATAAAATACATCAGAGGGATAAATACCAGGGAGGGAGAGGAATTATTTAAGTTCAGCGCCAATGTGGACACAAGAATTAATGGATATAAACTGGCCATTAGGAAGTTTAGACTTGAAATTAGACACATGTTTCAAAAGTTATGGAGGGGATGGTATGATGGGACAGCCTCATTTGGCAGTTGACTATCTTTGACTACTGGTGGTAGATATACCAATGGCCTGTAATGGGACATTTGATGGGGTGAGTTCTGAGTTATTACAGAGAATTCTTTCTTGGGTGTCTGGCTGGTGAGTCTTTCCCACATGCTCAGGGTTTAGGTGATTGCCATATGTGGGGTCAGGAAGGAATTTTTCCCTAAGGCAGATTGGCAAAGGCTCTGCGGGTTTTTCGCCTTCCTCTGTAGCATGGGGCACGGCTCACTTGCTGGTGGAATCCCTGTACCTTAAAGTCTTTAAACCATGATTTGAGTACTTTAATAACTCAGTCATAGGTTAAAGGTTTATTACAGGAATGGATGGGTGAGATTGTGTGGGAGGTCAAACTAGATGATCATATTGGTTCCTTCTGACCTTAGAATCTGAGTCTATTTCATATAGTCACACATAATAGCAGCATAAAAAGTGTAGTAGACTTATTATTCAATGGAAGTGTGCCCTTTTAGGGATCAGTTACTGCCTAGATCCTTATTATCGGTAGTCACTGACAGATTGTGAGTTAGTATTGAGATTGATGTGCTTGTATGGCAGACTTTAAATACCATGCATAAAAGGTTCTTCCGTGAAGGACAATTAAAGCATAACATTGATGTTTTCCTGAGTTATGTGTGTTTGAATAAAACAATATTGTGTTTAATATAACTATATAAATACGTTATAGGAACATTATGAGCTTGGGGGAAGTCTGAGGGAGCTTACTCAGCTCTGTAATTAGTCTACCAACTGCTATTTTTTCCTGTGAAATACTTTTAAAAACAGTTACACTAGTTGTTTCCACTGTTGACCTTGACTCAGGGCATTCTGCAAGTTCAGCAATCTCTGTATGAAAATGTTTTGCCTAAATTCTCCTTGAATTGACATCATTTCAAAGATTCTGCTTATGTTTACTTTCACTATCCATTTTGCATCTTGAAAACATTAATCATATCCCTCCATAACATTCTTTTCTTCAGTGAGTACTTTCCCATTTTTTTCATCTTTACTGTATAATTTAACTCTCCTTAGCACCTTTTCTGTTTACATGATAGTTTTTTCAATGTGTTCTCAAACTGCAACATGGTAGTCCATCTTGTAAACTATTAAGACAATTTATCAGTCTAGCATAGGCCTACCCTTTACCAACTACCATGATGATTATACAGGAATAGCTTATTGTATTCACCCATCAAGAAAGTGACTTTTTGTATGACTGGATGAGTGGACTTTTATAGTGGAAGACTGAAATAGTCTAAAAATATAGTTTGATAAATACATTATAGAGTGCTACAATGATTTCCTCCATCTAGTAAGTGAATCCCCTTGCTTATCCATCTGTCAGTATTCTGTTTACTACCTTAACTGCAAATACTGATCTGATAGTTTCTTGGTTCAATCTAGTCCTAAGTCTTTCTGCGCTGTGGTCTACAAAGTATGAGCTTTAAGAATATTATTTCTTTACCTTACATATATTTAAAATACATGAGCTTATTTGTTGACTGATGCACCTCGTATTTTTCAGCATTTATAGTTGAGCCTTTTCTAATCCTTTAAATGTTATAATATTTTGTACAATATTGTTCACAATGTATGTACCATGTTAGGGGTATCTTAATCTGTACAGTAAGTCTACTGCAGTATATACAGTGAAATGTATTGACCCCAATGTTAGTCCTTGTGTTATGCCATTTGTATTGTTTCCTGATTATTTGCTTATATTAGTATTTCTTGAGAGTACATGGCAATGGCAGATGGAGAACAGGGAGAAAAGTTTATTAAAATAAAAGCTAATTATGGTGTCACAGTAGTGTTACTAAAGTTTTGGTTGAGAAGGCACTTTCAATAAAAGCCTCTTTTTTCCTGGTTCAGATTCTGCAGCACAATGCACAATTCTACTTACCAGAACACCAAGTATAGGTATATCCAGTTATGTCCGATTTTTAAGTTTATTAGAAGCATCCCATCAGTTACAATGGTCTTCCTGATGGGCCATAATGCTTTAAATGGGTGATGTTCGTATCCTTGCACAGTAATAATTACAAATATAAAATAGTTTACTTATATGATGTGACTTAAAGGTTATAAAGTGGCGTACAAAGGTTCCTGCCTTTATCTTGAAGTGTATTGGTGAAAAACCTTCATACATTATTTGGAACTGTTCCTAGTGAGTATATGAGTGTAATGCTACTGTCATAAAGGCTGTCTTTAAGTATGTGTCATTATTTTCATTATAAATACCTTTTATTCAGGATTTGTTCTGTGTAAAATTTAGCTGCTGGCTAAAATGTGATATAAACCTCAGAGAACAGTTTTTACAACTTTTTTTTAAAAATTGTTCAACAGCATTAAAAATATGGCAGTTTGTGCGTTCATACAAAAAAAATGCATTCCTTAAAAGTAAAATCTACAAATATTGACCATAATGAATATTAATCCCTATATCATAGTTGCTCAAAATTGAAATGGAATTATGGTCAGAAAATGATTCTCCTAAAATTTCATCTGACTGTCCGATACTTATTCTCAGCTGGTTAAATACTAAATTTTGCTTGGTCCCAATCCTTTTGGATTTGCTTAACTTTTTACTACCATGAGTGGGGATTACTCATGGTAGTAAAGTTAAGTATATGCGTTCATGTTGACAGGATTAGGGCTTTACATGTCAAAATATAATGGTGAGCTCAATGTGGTTTCTGAAAATCAATTTCTAATTTGAAAGATTGTCCATTATGTAATCCACTCTGGTGTATATGTACCTATATGCTTACAATCAGAATCTTTTGGGCAGCAGTGGCCATTGGGGTTCCACATATGCCCTGTATTGAGGGCATAAAGTATAGAGCAGGCCTAACTGCCCCTCTGTTTCTTCTTCAGACCTGTGGCTGCGTGAGAGAGCCCCAGCAGTGTCTGAGTCTCAATGTACTTTTTTCTAACTATTAATATAGACGTTTGTGTATAAGTAGTGTTAAGTAAGTTTAGTGTCACTAGGATTGTCCATTGGCAATTCTTTCATAGTTGAGTAATTTTATTTTTATTTTTGAAGGGAGGATTTTTCCTAGTACTGTGGCTTAGTCATGTCCAATCCTAAAATTGGATTTAAGAACTGCCCTTCCTGTGAGGTGACTGTCCCTCTTAATGATGGCCAGACTAGATGCCTCTTCTGCCCAGGAAGGGCCATAACCCTGGGAAGTGCTCTATTTGTGAGTCCTCAGTGAGAGAGGCATGCTCATTAAACTGCTCCATGTGGCCCGCCTCCAGTCCAAATGAAGTGCCCCCTCCGTTGCAGACCACCTCCATTCAAGCCCAGAAGTGCCCAAGTGAACTCCCAATCCCTGACTTCGAAGACTGCTACAATTGCAGACTTAGGTAAGAATGTTACATGTACTAAGTGAAAAAGGAGCAAAGCTCCTCTGCGAAGCACAAATTTCCACCGGCAGTCCCCTAGTAAAAAAGAAAGCTCAAATGACCTCCACTATTCCTATGGGAACTTTATGACCTGAATTGTATACAGTTGGAGCTCTGAGAGATCATAATACCACACCTTGGCACCATTTTGAGAGTCAAGACATCCAGCCTTGGATATAGAGAACATAGTACCAATCTCTACTTCAGTGTTGATCCCTCCAGCATTGGTCCCTTTGGTCCAATCTCTATGGTACCACTCACCTCATTGCTGACTACTTGTTCCTGTTCACTGTGCCACCATTCACCCTGATGCAGCCTATTCCTGGCACTAGGGTTTATGACAATATTTCTCTGTATTGAGGAGCCTTGTGATACTGGGAGATCTGTAAGTGACAAAGCAGCAGAAGTCTTTGCTGTTCTCCATGGTACTGAATATGTCCGCCATAGAGAAGACTACCACCACTGCTGTGATACCCTCCAGGAGTGGCTGAGACTTGTGCTGTGGCACATTCAAGCACCACATTTAGGGGAGTCCCTCTTGGAACAAGAAGTGTTCCTTCTCTTTCTCTGATTCACAACAGAGGATTGAGGGGTCCCCTATAAGTTTTACAAAGGCCACCTCATTTGAACCTTATGGATTTCAGGCTTCCTATGTACCCCAGTCATATAAGGGTTATAAAGATAGGCATATGTCTCAGTACCCTCCTCCCTGGCCCCTAGGCACTTTTCCATACAACATTCAACCATGGCCCTATTGGAACCCTTGGAACTCAGATGACATGAGACAACTTATGTCAGAACCTCCTCCCTTGAGCCCTCCCAGGAAGCTAGTGTGTCTCAGTGGGAATCCATCAGCCTTATCAACCAGATGAGTTGTCTAAAGAGGAGCACGCTCAGATTTATGAACACACTATGCCAGCTGCCTGCTATGTCCTCATTGTGCCCAGATGGGACAGTGGTTCCACCTACACCATCTCATCCCAACAATTACAAGAACTTTCAACGTTTGTTCAGACATAAATCTGAGTCTCTAGGAATCCTGGTAGAATTAGTACAGGTGAGCCCTGCACAGACATTTGTATATACTCTATACCTTCTCACTCGGTCATCTGACATTACCCATCAATGAAGCCTTATTAAAACCAGCAAAGCTTATCTGGCAGACTCCAGCATCAGTGACAAAGACCTCTAAGAAGGCAGATAAGTACCAGGTACCATCCACTATCTTTGAGTACCTGTACACTCTTCCAGCTTGCTGGTGGCTGCAGTGACTAATGAAAGAAAAGGCCAAAGTTCTGGGAAATAATTCTCTGTAGTAACTCAGAGCCCTCCCCCTCTAGGGTCACCATCTCTGGGCACTGAAGGTATTTGTTAATAGGGGTAGTGGATGGAACTGATAAATCCCCAGTTTACAGCAAAGATACATTTTAGTCCCTAATTGCATGACTTTGCACTATTAAATTTCATCCCATTTCTGTTACTCCAGTTTTCAAGGTCATCCATCTTCTTATATAATATTCTAGTCTTCCTCTGTATTGGCAGTACCTCCCCACTTCATGTCATCTGCAGATTTTATTAGCACATTTCCAATTTCTGTGCCTAGGTTGTTAATGAAAATATTAAATAAGATTGTGTGATGTTCCCCTGATGCAATCTGCACAGGCGAATTGCTGTGTCATCCCAATCCCCCACTCCTGGAGTCCGTTTTACCCTGCTGTGCTGTGAGAACCCCCACTCCTGGGGCTGTTTTCACACAATCTCCAGCATATAAACCACTCCCGACTAATTGAATGAGTGTTTCTAGGCAGCCACTCTTTAGATTATGCAACAGAATGACCCCAGCTACTATCCCCAGTCCCAGATGCAACCCTAGAAACCTCCACTTTACAATGTTCAGTTAAGCCCATTGAGCAAGGTAAGCTCATAAATTCATCAGTTTAACAAAGAAATTGATATGCACCAGTCTCGTTAGTCCAAGTGGAGTCTCCAACACACTTCAAACCAAATGCATTGCTTTAGGTCAAACAAACAAAAAATTTATTAACTACAAGAAGGATTTTAAGTGATTATAAGTCAAAGCATAAGAAATCAGATTTGGTCAGGAGAAACAAAAGCAAAACGCATTCTAAGCTAAGCTTAACACTTTCAGCAACCTTACAAAGTTAGGCAATTCTCACCACAGGCTGGGTGGTTTCCCTTCAACCAGGCTCTCTCCTTTGGTCAGCACTTCAGTTGCCTGGTGGTGTTTGTAGATGGAGGTGGAAAAGAGAGAGCGCGTGGCAAATGTCTCCCCTTTTTATAATGTTTCTTCTCCCCTCAATGTTCTGTTGATGCCCAGCCCAGTCCTTTGTTCCTGAAAGGCTGAGCTGTGTTTGTCCTATACACACCTTGACGAGGTGCAAACTGCCCCTCTGCTCCTGGAGAGTTTTGCCTGGATATGTTTCAAGCCATGAGGACACACCTTTGAAAATATTACATAATGAAACCTCATAACTATACACATGACATTATGACAAACATGTTACTACATCAATAATCAGTACATCATGAGCATTCCAAAGACATCTACCATGACATACTTTGCATTAGACAATACACCATTACACTAAAAGGGTGACCATGGAGGTGCAGAGTATCACAGATAGGTCCCAAAACAGATTCTTGAGAAACTCCGCTAATAACATCCCTCCAGCCTGACAGTTCCCCTTTCAGCATGACCTGTTGTAGTCTCCCCTTTAACCAGTTCCTTTACCCACCTTTTAATTCTCATATTAATCCACATCTTCTCCAATTTAACTAATAATTTCCCATGTGGAACTTTATCAAATGCCTTACTGAAATCCAGGTAAATTAGATCTACCGCATTTTCTTTCCTAGAAAATTAGTTATCTTTGCAAAGAAAGATCAGGTTGGTCTGGCACCATTTACCTTTTGTGAAACCATGTTGTATTTTATTCCAGTTACCATGAACCTTTGTCCTTAACTAGTCTCTCTTTCAAAATTTGTTCTAAAACCTTCCATACAATTGAGGCAAACTAATGGGCCTGTAGTTTCCCCGGTCCCTTTCTTAAAATAGATACTCTATTTACAATTCTCCAGTCATAGGGTACGAATTTACAGATTCATTAAAATGACAATTGTATTGATGATGCATAAGGCACAAGAGAATACATCTTACTGTTCTGAAGTTAAATTAGTTCAGTTTAGGCAATACTATATATATTTTTTGCAGGTAAACTAACCATTTTCTCAAGGGGAATACATATGTGTTCTAATAAGGTACCATTTTGCAGTCACTTTTCTGACAACTGCTTTTAAGTTTTAACATTTAAATGTGAAAGTAGCTCTATAATTCTCTATTGTTTTTTTAGCAGAGATTGTGCTTTGGTACTGTTACTATGATGATTCATACAGTACCATTGATTTTAAGAGGAGATATAATACAAGAAATAAAGTAATTGTGGTCTCCAGGTGGTATCAGATTTTGGTATCAGTTGCTACTGAAGATGATTTGAGGATGGGATTGTGCAACGATAAAACTAAAAAAAAAAAAAAAGCTGTAGAACAATATTTTAAAACGGGTATTGGCAGTGGAAAACATGAAGGTGGGCTTGTTGATAGCCATGTCTACCAAAGCATGCAGTTGTGATGAGTTTTCCAATGCAAATGTTAATCATATTACTTAGAGGATTGATTATCTGTGATAATTGGGAGAGGGCCAGCCTTTTCTCTTTATGTATGTTGGAGTGTATGGTATAAAAAACAGATATTCAAAGGAGTTAAAAGTGCATCATCTTAAAGGGGAGCTGAAAGAAAGGAAATGTAATATTGAGTAGTCTAATAGGCTAGGAGAGTGCATGTTGGAAGTAATTTAGGACTCACTTTTGTCCAATCCTGAGAGAGATGGTTGTGAAAAGGTAAAGAAAAGGAAGGCTAAGGAAGAAAATTCACCAATCTTTCAAATAACTAATTGTTGTGGGTTGGAGTTCAGTATTTTTTAAGAATAAATAGAGGCACTGGAATAAGTGTCTCAATTATTATTATTTGAACCAAGAAAAGAATTAAAGTGTTAAAATATCAAATGAATAGGTAAAATACATCAGGAAAGGGTTGGCAACATTCATGCTGTGCAATAGGTTCTAATATCTCGGTGACATCCAATTGACCAGTATATGAGATACTCAAAACCCTGCAAATTTGGTGAGTGGATGGAAGGTCTTCTGCATCTCCAGTCATTGCTACGGCGAGGTGACCTCGCATCTTCATCTTGCAGGGAAAAGTATATCCTTCAGGTAGTCACCCTTTGCCGCCTTCTTTTCAGAAAACATATTTTTCATTACTACCTGTTTTATATTCCATTTGTATTCACAACAAAAGTTGGCAGGGAAAGAAAATATGAGATAGCCTTCAGGGATTAGTGAGGAGGAAAGGAGAATAAATAGGAGACATCCAATATTGTCTTTCTCTTCCAATTATGGTGTCTTCCCTTTCTCTTCCTTCTACTACATGCTCATATACTCTCTGGTGTCCTCTCTTCCACTGTCTCTTTTCTCAGTGCTATCTTCTTTTCCCAACTCCCTGCACTGCTTTCCAATTGTACTTAAGTAAAAGATGCACAGGGCAGGAAGTGAAGTAGTGAGAATCAGTTCAATAGTATTTGGAATAGTGATCATTAGTGGTGGCTGAAAAACACTGCAGCCTTTTTTAATTCTCAGTTTCCTGAGACTCAGTGCAGAAACCCAGTTCTATTGAAAAGTATTTCACACACTGTGATCAATATTGGCATGCCACAGATACTTACCCTTCTGTACAGACTAATAGCAGAATTCCTTACCACCAGAGATCCTGGGTTATCCCTAGATTATCCCTGATGCTTTTATTTAATGTTTAGATGCCACAATCATGGGCACATTAGAAATGTGTTAATCAGATAACATTAAATTTGCGGAGCTCAAAGCTGTATATATTTTGGCTTGCATGTCAGACAGCTTGGATAAAAATCAAGACCTATAAAAGAATCAGGTGATTTTTGTTGTTTTGTTTTTTGTCACCAATAGACCTTTTCAGTAGGTGAAAGCCAAACAGGAAATATTTTCACAAATAAATGTCAAAACTCAGATTGGCATAACAACTTTGCCAGAGTAAGAAGATGATGTAAATAGATGTAAATATTTTTTATCTAATCACTGCAAGTAAATCAAAGGCTAAAAGTGTGAAATTGTGTGGATTCTAAAACCATGCTTTTCCTTCACTGGTTTGTGTGCCCAGGTGTGTGCTCGCTCTCTTTCTCTCTATGGGGCTGATGTAATAAAGGACATGATAGGAGTATGCAAAAAATTGTCTTTCCTTGGTCTTTTCACTAAGATCAAGTGTGTATCATTTTACAGTATTATGTCTTTTTATCTTCTGTCTGGGGAGTGTATCCTACCTAGATAAACTCTTAAATAGGTATTTTCTCTTTTTACTATTATTTTATTCTATAATGCGTATCACAGAGCTTCTTGTAAAGTAGTTACTGCATTTGGGTACACATGCCCAAGTGCTGGTTTTATGAGATGAAGGACCATATTCTCATTTCTTTAAGGCTCTCCACCCCCACTTTAAAGCCTCCTTCACAATGATGGATACAAGAATCAGCTGCACAGTACTCAGGATTTTGAGAGAAGGACTGAAATTTAAGTCTTTCACTGTAAGCTGTGCATCCATAAATATTCAGATTACATTATACACTATCAGAAATTTTCATGTTCTATTCTAGGTTTTTTGCTTTTTGTGACCCAAAGTAACACATCTAAAGTAAACCACCACTTGAAATAATTGCTGTTTTTGGTTGTATTCATCTCCTCTTCTACTCTAACATCTTAAAAGATACTGCATTCAGTAATAATTCATATAATGCTTGCTTGCAATATGTGTTTTAAAAGATACTGCATTCAGTAATAATTCATATAATGCTTGCTTGCAATATGTGTTGTGTCTAGATGTTGTAGTGTGCACTAATATAATAGTGGAGAGGAAGAAAATCGTAATATTGTAACAAGTTAACAGAATTAAAATCTTGTACAATAATTTGTTCAGGACAAATGTAGATGTTTGAACAGTCACTTTGTGTTAGCACTGAAATCTGTCAAAAGAAACAGACATAGTATGAAATTACCCCTATTTCTTATGTGGTTTGATGTAATAGATGCCAAAAACAATAGGCTAACTTAAATTTTTCCTTTCTGAAATATTAAATACTTAAGGCAAGATGTTCTCCTGTAAAGTGTTTTCCTTGTATTTAGAAGAAACCCAGAGTACTTTGTTCTTTGGACTGATTTTTTGTCTTTTGTGTAGTTGTCTCTCTCAGGTTAAAACACTGTCAGTGTTGTCACTTATATGCATGTGTGTAGGTACCTCACTCATTTTATATGCTTGATGTGTGGCAGGATGGTTCTATAGTTAAGAAATGAGGGAGTGTTTTTTCAGAGTTTTTTACCTAAACATGGAAATATTGTTTTACAGAGACATCACTGATACATTTTGTCTCTAAGGCCTGGTCTACACTACAAAGTTAGGTCAACATATAAGCTTCTTTCAATCAACCTAGTTGTGCATGTGTCTTCACATAAACTTGTCTCCCACTGATGCAAGTGCCTCATTACTTACTCATTACTCTGACATAGTAACACCAGCTCCCCAAGCGACATTGACCCATAATCGATGTACAGAGGTGGACGCAGTGCAAGTGTAGACACTGCATTACTTATGTCAACACTAACAGTCCTCCAATAGCTGCTCCTCAGTGCCAGACACTGACTGCTCTGGTCACAATTATGAGCTCCATTGTTCAGGGGTCACAGAGACCAGAAATCTCTCTCTTCTCCCCACCTAAAGCCCACACAAGTTTTTGAAATGCCTTTTGCTGGTTGTCCAGTTTGGTGAGTATACCTCTTTCTGTTTTCTATTATGCGCAACTGTCCAGCTGACCAGACGTGTGCTCCTGCCTGGGGTAAAAAGCAGATACTAGATCTCCTGGGTCTATGGGGAGAAGAGGCTGTGCAGGCACAACTCCAAACCAGCAGTAGAAATGGTAATATCTACAAGCAGATTGCTCAGTTTATGCAATGGAAGGGGTATGACAGGGACCAGCAGCAGTGCTGCCTGAAAGCCAAGGAACTGCAACATGCATAGCAAAAGGCCAGGGAGGTCAACAATCGATCCATTGCTGAGTCGTAGACCTGACACTTCTCCAACAAGCTGCATGCCATGTTTGGTGGAGACCCCACAACCTCCCCATACAGCCTGAGTCACAGGCCCTGCCATGAATGGCAAGGAGGAGGTGGTAGACGAGGAAGAGGAGGAGGAGGATGGGGACACGCATCCAGGGGATCCAACAGTGCAGCAAGTCAGGACCTGGTTTTGACTCCACCACAGTCCTGCCAGTCAAGCACAGGCAAGCCCGATGTAGGGGAAGGAACAGCCACTCCACCTCCACTGCAACTTTTCTCCCTTTGCTTCATAAATACTATGCAGGACACAACAGACGGCTGTAATCATTGGGATATGTTTTGCACTGAGATCCAGTCTGGTGAGTAAACAACAAGAGCGCCCTTTCAGTCTACTAAGAGCACATTCATCTGTCACTCTACACCTGCAGAGCTGTAATTGAATCTTTCTGCAGTGGCCTGTGTATAGCTTCATGAGCCATGAAAGAAGGGGTAGGTGGAGTCCTGCCTGACAACTATTGGCATTTCAGTGTTGCCAATGATAATCTGCCGGTTGGAAAGAAAGTCCCTGCTTATACCTTTCTGAATAGTCCCATGTTCTTAAAGATGCAAGTGTCATGCACTTTCCCTGACCTGCCAACTTTGATGTCAGTGAAGCGTCCCTGGTGATCCTATGGGATTGCTTAGCCATGGACAAGTAGCCCTTTCTGTTGAGTTAGTCTATGGTAATGTGTTCTGGGGCCAAAATAGGGATGTGTGTGCAATCTGTTGCTCCATGCAGTTCAGGAGCCCCATAGCTGAAAAGCCATCCACTATATCCTGCTCATTGCCGAGAGTCACAGTCCTGCATAGCAAGAGACCATTAATGGCCCTTCACACTTGCATGACAACAGCCCCTACAGTGGTTTTTCCCAGTTCAGAATGATTTCCCACTGACTGGCAGCAATCAGGTGTTGCAAGTTTCCACAGTGTGATTACCACTTGCTTGTCCACTATCAGTACTTCTCTCAATTTGGTGTCCCTGTGTTAGATGGCTGGGGCAAGCTCAGCACACAGATTCAGGAAAGAGGCCTTGTGCATCTGAAAGTTCTGCAGCCACTGCTGATCATACAAAACCTGTATTATGATGTGATCCTACCAGTCAATGCTTATTTGTCGGACTCTGGAGCAATGCTTCATCTTTTGCAGCTGGTCCATAAATGCCACCAGCAACCTTGACTTGATTCTCACTGTGTCCGGCAGCAAACTGATCTCCAAGTAATCATCGTGTTCCCCGCAGTTCTTCTTGCAGTGATGCAAACACCAGAGGAACATGCATCCTTTGCAGGCTCTAGGCTTCTGTCAGAGATGTCAGACAGCAACAAGTCCCATGCAGGTTCATGAAATAGGCATGAAAATTATGGAGTATGGATATTACGAGATGGAGAACACTGCATTATGGAAAGTTGACCCCTTGCTCCCAGTACCTCTGTGTGAGTTGTTTCTGCCTCTCTATGTATTGCCATAACTACCCAAAACGCAGTGTGCTGAACAGTAGTGGATTAAACACTGGATACCTACTGATGATGCACCGCATTGTACATTGAGACAAGCACTCTTGGTGAGTACATGCTGCACTGATGCAAGGACTAAAGTAGGCATGTGCACAAGTAATATACTAGCTGCAGAAGCTGTATGCCAATTTAATTTGCATCAGCAAAAATTTGTGGTGTTGACATGGCCGTAGAATGAGAATCATGGAAACTAAAGAACCCAAGAGTATGACCTTTTTTTCCACAAGGGAGAATTAAAAGAAACTTTCCTTTCCCCTAACAAATTCTTCTAGAACCCAGGATTGACACTTGTAGACTATTATTGTGTATACAGTATTAAATTAATTTTACTAAGTAAATACAGAATGTTTCTGTTCTCTCCTAGCTTAGATGCATGTACTTGACAAAGGAAAAACATAAGGGAATTAAAAAATAAATCAAAAGGTGAAATAAGATCTTTAAGCCAATATCATGGTCATTTAGTTTACATTTAATACAATTGAATAAGATTGGAGATTAAATTTTTAGGACATGACTTAATTATTTTTTTTTTAGTTATCACAAAAGTTATGTTCCTTTAGCCATAATAATCCACTGAATCAAATGCTTTTAAAATATCTACAGAGGCAGTATACCATTCCCTAAACAAAAGCTTATTTCCAAAATTAAATAAAGAGGTGATTGTTGATTTTTTTTCATCTCATGGCAATTGATTCTGCATTAAAACAGTATGAGAATATAGATAAAAAGCTGATAGGGAATGAAACCCTTTTCAAGCAAAGTAGCTAATACAGACTGAGTAGTAATAAGCCTGTAATTCTGTGTCGTTAGTCTCAGTAAAGGAAGGCAAGTGCATACACCATGGTTTTACAGATGTTGGAACAAACCAATATTAATAAAATAAAGTATGTAGATAGGGCTGTTAAAGTGCAATTTATTCCAACAAACCTTTACTCCACTTGGTTGTATTGCATGTTTCTTTGGAAAGGTCAGTCATGAGGTTCTATAGACATTCACTGGTACAAATTGAAAGAATCCTAAATACTCTCACCTGCAGTAGTTCTATATTTCTGGTGTGGAGAAAATAGCAGTGTAACATAAACACAACTACTTCCTGTAACTTTTTATAAAACATTTTTTTCCTTTTCTGTGGCCATTATTGAAATAGCTGATATGTGTACCTTATTCTGAAATGACAAGTGCTGAAATAGAGTCCTTTTGAAATTCCTTTAAAACACACTTTACTTTTTATCTCTTCCAAAACATAGTGATAAACCCTTGAATCCTTATCATGGGAAGTATTTCCCTTTTCTGCTTATTACTGATCTGTTAGGCATTACCACTTAACCACTGTGCTGACAAGCCCCCTACGCTTTTATTTTTATTTTTTAATTTTAGAAATGGTTAAATCTTAACTACATGTGCCTGCTGTCCTTGGAACTATTTGACCAACACACTAGATTTTTCACTTTGGAGACCTACATTCCAAACTTGATTTTTCACAACTGAATAAGACTCAACAGTGTGAGTGGTACAGTACTCTGTTGCCTTCAGCTCTCCGCTTTTCTTTGAGGGCACCTGTATATTTGTATTTTGGGGAATTATACCGCCTGGCTCTTCAAGCTCCAGAATTTCTTAGTAAAATTGATCTCTTGTGGTCCTGTATAGCATCTGTCCTAGCTTCAAGAATCAAAATAGCTTTGTATTCAGAGGGACACAAACTTTTCTGAATCACTTTGCCCTATTTCTAGCTACAACTTTGGTGGTATATGGTGGTGTAAAAAGTTAAACAGAATCTCTTTAAATGAGTAGCACTGTGATGGTTGGTTCATTCATTATTTGTTAAGCCATTAAATGTCACAGCAGAAGTTCTTGCAAATCTTCTGTTACTTCACTGTGATAAGTCACTGGCTCATTTCAGTTATGTCACTTTATATAATGTTACATTTGCTTGTCTGACATTATTTTAAATCTGTTAGACTTGCTGCTTTGAATGGTGAATCTGTTTGTCTTTATTGTTTTAAAGTTGTAATTTTGCTGATCTTATTACTCTAAAGAGCCATATTATATGGAAATGACATGTGCCCTGCCACCCTTGCACATGGCTGGGCACCAAAGGTATTGTGAAATGTTTTTGTTGGAGCACTTCTTACAAAAGAAATACAAATTACAAATTCACAAGATATGGTGCTCCATCTTTAATGTGTGTTCTTCCTCTTTAATTCATCCTACAAACGGTTAATTTCTGTTTTATCTCATTTTTCAATAGCAGTTCTGCAGTATCACAATAAAGATGGTTATAATGAAGTGTTTAGTTACAAACAATGTCTTAAATTGTTTTCTTTTTTAGGCTACTTACCCAGAACGTTGGTCTTCTTTATGTTCGAAGTTTTGACAGACCTTTTGCACAAATTAAGGTATGATCACCACCTTGTTTTGTTTACTTGAAAGTTGTTAAACTCTTGTATGATTATAGTCTCGATATTCCAAAATACTTTTGAAGGAATCAATATCATTTCACGAAAAATAAATGAAGAAAAGTAATTTCCAGGGGTTTTGTTATGTTCTGGAGTTATTTCCAATGACATTTATATATATAGCTTGTCAAAGAAGTTCAGTGTTTTCTAGCATCATGATTTGATTAATTTGGACTCTGGGTTAATTATCAGAAAAAATGTTTATTTTTTTCAGGTTACTTGTCAGTGACATTTCAAAACAAAACCACCTTTTGAACTTTTTAATCTACCAAATCATTTTTGACAGAGAAGACATTACAGTGGAAATCACAGATCATTTCCACAGCATTATTACACCTTATGCAGTTGCTGAAAAGTCTTTTATGACTTAATGATCATTTTTATTAGCTAAATTATAGTTTTATTGTTTAATTGCCATTTGCCAAAAGAATCATTGCTGTGTTCCCTAAGAATAAAGAATTATTTCATTATTCCAAATGAAAAACTGCCTTTGATCCTGTCAGCACCAAAAATGTCACAGTCATTTGTCCTCTTTATAACAGCCCTTAACATATTTGAAGACTGTTATCAGGTCTCCCCTCAATTTTCAGACATGGGACTGAGCCATGCAGATCCCTGTTAAATACACCCTGCTCAGTTTGTCTGCGAACCACTGATAACTACTCTTTGAGTAGGGTCTTTCAACCAGTTATGCACCCACCATATATTAATATAATCTAGACTACATTTCCCTTGTTTGCTAATGATAATGTCAAGTGGGACTGTGTCAAAAGTCTTACTAAAATCAAGATATACAACATCTACTGCTTACCCCATTTGCTAGGCCAGTAATCCTATTGGAGAAAGAAATTAGATTGGTTTGGCACAATTTGTTCTTGATAAATCTATGCTGACTATTCCTTGTAACCCTATTATCCTCTAGCTACTTGCAAATTGATTGTTTGATCATTTGTTCCAGTGTATTTCCAGGTATCAGAGTTAGGCTGACCGGTCTACAGTTGCCCAGGTTCTCTTTGTTACCATTTTTAAATATAGGTACTATATTTTCCCTTCTCCGGTCAAGTGGGTTCTCACATGTCCTCCATGAGTTCTCAAAGATAATTGCTAACAGTTCTGAGATTGCTTCAGCTAGGTTCTCCAGTACCCTAAGATGAATTTCATCAGTCCTTGCTGACTTGAATAAATCTGATTTATCTAAATATTCTTTAACCTGTTCTTTCCTTATTCTGGTTTGTGTTCTTTCCCCCTTGTGACTATATTAATTGAATTTTGCTTTTTAGCTAAATTATACAAAATATCTTTCCAAATCTCACAAACGAAACTGAATTTAAAAGTTTTACATTGATGATTTGTAATGTAACTTGTAAATTGTAATTCTGGATTGATCATATTATAAAATATATTATATTTTATATTTCATTATATTAGAGCTGGGGGGAAAAAAAGGGAAATTTTTTTTCTGTGGAAAAAATGCTGTTTTATCAAAACCAAAATGGTTTGCAGAAATATATTGGTTTCGACAAAGTTGCATTGAGAAGGTTTCTCAGGTCAGAGAAAGAGAGGAAATTTTTCACAAAACAGAGTCGTTATTTTCTAGCCAGCCCTAATAATTATATTTAGTCTTGGCAGAATTCAGGGGGTTTATTTTTTTGGTTTTGGGGGTTTTTTGTTTGTTTGTTTACAATTTTAACAGATGATAGACTTATTTTTAAGCATTTTTTTATTTTTATCAATTTAAATTTTCACAATTGTAGGAAATTATAGGGGTCAGACATGGTAGGGTCAGACAATAATTATTTAATGATTATAGATGATAAGATTAAAAAAGTTAAAGCTTTATAATTGTTAAAACACATTGTCAATATCATATATAAAAATTGTGATAAAGCTCTTCCTTTACCTTGGTGGGTCCAGTGCTTCCTTCTAGCAGTAGGTCAGGGAACTGCTTCACCCTTTAGTGTTCTTCCACCTCTAGTGGTGGGGGAGGGTTATATAGCTTCTCTAAGATGGCTGTTCCCTGCTGGCTCCCAGTCTTGTCTCTGGTTCTCAGAGGCCCTTGCCTCTTCACTGGGGCTCTTGCCCCTCCAATGAGTGACTGGTACGGGGGGCCTGGTCCCATCCTTGACCACAGTCCCCAACCCAGGGACCCTACAAGTAGCAGCCTCGTGCTGTGGCTTCAGGAAAGCTGCTGACTTCCCTGGGTTACTTTCCCGTGCCTTTTGACTTAATGTCTGGACCCTGCTTGGACAGGGGCCCTCCTGGCCTCTTTGCCAAGGGAGGCTCTTGACCTCTGACAGCCCCACTGGGCGTGGTAGTGCCAAACCAAATGTCCCATTCTATATTCCTCTTTTGGCAGGGTCTTTTCCCTCAGGTCTACAGGCCTGGGAAAGGTCCTTTGCCTTTTTCGGGCAGGGTTTTTCCCTCCACGTCTTTGTACCTGCAGAGTCCTCTCCTGCCAACGTTCTGCTCTTTCTTCTAAACCCTCCTGGTTTCTGACAGCATCTTGCCTGCTCACACTCTCTGGTAGCTTGCCTCACTCTCACAACTCCAGCCACACCTTTTCTCTGGAAGGGGGGATTTTAACAAGTCCTGGGCAAGGCCTTGATTGGCTCCAGCTGTATTAATTAACCAGGAGTAACCCGTGCTCAACTACCAGGGGAAAAGGGACTTGCTGCTCCTTCTGGGGCTGATATATATTGGCCCTTGAGCTAGCACTCTCATGTGGGGGCCAGACCCCTGCACCCGCCATTGGCTTGTGCTAGACCCATCTCCCCCCCAACCTTTAGCTGCTTGCCCCTGCCCCACCCTGACCTACTTCCTCAATGCACCCAAGCCTTTTTCAGTACCTGTGAGTCCCCACAGCCCCCTGTTTTTCATTTTGCCCTCTGCTCATTGCACCCCCTGATGTTCTTGTAACCCCCTCTTACCCAGTGCAGCCAGAGGAGCCAGCACCCCCCACACCTTCCCAAATAAGGCCCCTGCTACCTTTCCTTGTCGGCACTCTCCTCCCCTGCCTGCAGCCTAGTGGGGAGGAGAGGTTAGCCATTCTGCCCCTTCCTTTCCTAGCTCCCCTTTCCCTTAGTGTTTGCCCCTGCGACCCCTCCCTGTTAGTACCCTCCTCCTCTGCATGCAGCCTAGCAGGGAGCAGCGGTTAGCCCTGACCTGCCCCTTTGCCCTTGCCCATCCATTGGTGTCTGCTCTTGTCCATCCCCCCAAATGGACATGGAGACCCCCTCAGTCAACCCTGTCCTCCTCAACCCCCAGCCTGCTCCCCTGTCTACCTCTGCAGCTACCACTTTGATCGCTGCTGCCAGATTTACTGCTGTCACCGCCCCCACTGGGGCACTGGCAGCGGTAGGACAGGGAGGGACCTTCGCCGCTGCTGCTGCGACTTTCTTGGCCGGCAGAAAGGGCCAGGGGAAAAAGAAGGGCAAGAGCAGGTCCAAAACAGCTTATTATAGTTCAAGCCACCTGTCAGGTGCAGGTCTGTTGATAAACTAACAGAAATCAACATTTACTCCAGAGCAGAGGATAAAATTCATCAGGGCAGTGCTTAATCAGATTTAATCGTCTGTGTGACGACTCACCCACTTATCACCTTTCGAGTGTGCCTCAGGCTGTTATGGCACATGGCAGCTTGTACCTGTGTGGTGCAGTAAGCTAGGCTATGTCACAGACATCAGTCTACTCCCCAGGCAGGTACCATTTGGACACGGTTCTCATGATTCCATAGTCAATATTAACCTCCCTAACATGGTGGTCAGACCCACGTTCCATGACAAAAGGAATACCCTTCACGGCCCTGCGTCTGACTGGGACCTTGGAATCAGATGCATCAGACCTAGGATGGGGAGTCTACTTCAGCAGTCTCAGAACCCAAGGTCTCTGGTCCCAGGAGGAACTGCCCCTACATATAAATGTCAGGGAACTCAGAGCGAACTATCTGGCATGAGAAGTGTTCCTTCCCCACCTTTCAGGCAAGGTCATGCAGGTCATGCAAGGTGAGGGTGACAGATAAGGTAAGGGTGAGGTGAGGGACTCACCAGGTGGACCTGTTCACCCCCTGGCAGAACAGGAAATGCCATCATTTCTGTTCACTGCTCTCTCTTGGACGCCTTTCTTCTTCCATGGACAGCTGCTCCACTGTATGCCTTCCCATCAATCCAAATGGTTCACAAGGCCCTCCTAAAGATCAAGAGGGACAATACGAGGGTTATTGTGATAGCCCTGGTGTGGCCTCATCAGCATTGGCTCAGCATGCTACTAGACTTAGCAGTGGCAACTCCTCAGGTGTTCCTGCGCTGCCCGGAGTTGATCTCACAGGACCACAGTGGGCTGTTCCACCCAACCTTGTCTCCCTGCACCTGACAGCATGACTAAACCCCAAGGAGTGGGCCTACTTCGAGCAGGTTCAACAAGTCTTGCTAGGTATCAGGAAACCTTCCACCAGGGCTACCTATCTGGCAAAGTGGAAGTGCTTCATACCTTGGGCATCTGAATGGAACTTTTCTTCAGCTGTCTTCTCTGAAAACCATCTTGGAATATCTCCTCCACCTAAAGCATCAAGGTTTGGCACTGTTGTTGGTCAAGGTCCTTTTGATGGAGAAGGCCAGAGCCTATCTAACATCTAAAATATGTAGCTGCCTCTCCTTGTCAAAGCTATGAGGCTTTGGAAAGAAGACAAGTAGAAAAATGTCCTGATTGACTCAACAGCCCCTTTGACAAGAAGGCCAGGTGAAGATGCAGCTAGACCTTGTTAGTATTAATAATACATAATTTAGGTTTGTATAAGTATTTAGGCCTGTGTATCCGCCTGAGATGGTGTTCTTAGCCTGCCTTTGGGCCTGCTTCCTCACCTGAAAGCTAAAGTCCTCAAGTAAACAAAACAAGTAAACAAGTAAACAAAAACATTGTGCGTTACTCTTGCCTACCCACAACTAGATGGGTTTTCTTTATTACTGTGAGAAGAGATAAGGGATGTAGTTAAAATGTTTTGAAGCATAGCGGGGTTTGAAATATGAATGCACAAATGAAGGAAAACTCTGACTCCTCTGCAAGACAGACGCCAGAGCAAGGTTGAATAACCGATGGGAGGAGCAAGGGGGGCAAAGGGAGAAAAAAATACTAAAAGGTCCATCAAAAGGAGCAACCCCTTCCGTAGGTCTACACAACTTTTCTTCACTGAGGCTGACAGGATGAAAGGAAGCTTGGTATCATCCCAAAGAATGTCATCCTGGATTACCACTTCCATCCGAGCTTGCTACTAGCAGGCGAGGATCCTGCCTCTGGCTATCATGACACCTACTCTACAAGAGCACAGGCATCATCATCAGCATTCCTCGCACAGATACCAGTTCAGGATATCTGTAGAACTGCAATATGGGTATATATCCATAGCTTCACGTTCCATTTCGCCATCACTCAACAGACTGGTTTCAGAAGAGCTGTTGCAATCAGCACGGCCATGAACTCCTAGCCCATCTCCAGAATCACTGCTTGTGAGTCACCTAACATGGAATGGACATGAGCAAGTACTCGAAGAAAAAATGATTACTAACTTTTCATAACTGTTGTTCAACATATGTTGCTCATGTCCATTCCATGACCCACCCGCCTACCTTTCTGTTGGAGTTTTCAGCAAAAAAGAGGGAGAGGAGCTGGCAGTGCCCCTAATACTGGCGCAAATGCATGCAACCTCAGGGGGTGCCGGCACCAGAGCCAGCCCTACGGATACCATTGAGGGAAAATCTCCGGCACTGGTGCATGTGGTATGCACACACCTAGCATGGAATGGGCATGAGCAACACATTTCAAAGAACAACAGTTACGAAAGGTTAGTAACCATTTTATTTCTTTACTGAAAAGACCTTATTTACTACCATATTAAATGTAAGTAATTGAAGCTTGTCATCTTTTGTGTATGTAAGCTCTTTACAAGCTGGAATATGTTGGCTATTACATTCTCCCTTATAGTATTATCTTATTTAGTATTCATAGACTATTATAGTGAAATATGTATGTTTTCAGCAAATGAGTATACAACCTGGTGTAAAGAAATATTATGATGGTTTAGTTAAAATCTTTATCTATATTAATCAAATACTAATATGTCAGCATTTAAAGAAAGAAGAAGCTGTCTGCTGCTCCCAAATCAAACTTAGTTTTCCCAAGTCATTACTTCACTACTTTTTAAAAATTAATTATAAAATTGTTTCCATATTGCCAAGGCAAGTGTAAATATTAGTATTTTTTATTTTACTTTGTTCTGAGGTTACCGTGAAGCACAATATCGAATTTCAAAGGATACCCCGGCATATACTACAATATACTGTATCTTTCATGAAGAGAGTACAAATTCTGAGGGAGAATCAAATAACTTTAGGAATTACTGTAGTATGGAAGTACTCTAACAGATGACCATTTATCTTTTTCCAGAAATCATGTCTGGTTTTCAAGAATTGTAAGAATTAACCTATGTAGATGTATTCACCTTATCAGTTAACAAAAGCCTCTCGCACCCCCAATTATGCATTCTCTGTCAAGATTCTGTTTTTTCTGTGTTGTTTTATCTGTGTTGGTCCCAGGATATTAGAGAATATGATTGAGGTAATATCTTTTACTGGACTTGATTGGTTTCCAGATCTTTTAGCAGCCAATGGAGAAAGTTCCCTCTTTATTTCCAGTTTCCCCGCCAAACACTAAAATACTTCCCTGTGGCACCCATGACCAGAATCCCACTTACTCATTTTGAAACATGATTGAGACTCTCTGAGAAGGTATAGATTGCTACCCACATCCCCACCACTTATCAAATTACACAAGCAAAGGAAGAAAAAATATAAAAAGAAAAGTAAGGAAAAGTTTGTATTATCTTATATCTAACAGTGCCCCTTTGTACTTTGAAAAATCAGCATATGGTTTGTTACAAACATATCTTGCCTCATTACATGCTTTATTCCAAGAAAAGAGAAATCAGGATGTGCTTGTAAAATTCTTTGTATTCTTTTATTAGAGCTAAAGTACTTTAGCATTCTTTCACCTGGTTATTGATTTTTTTAAGGACTACTTCCTATGTCAAGGCCTAGTGAAAGTATCTTTTTTTCTTGGCGCCTTAACTTGGTCCTCAGAAGGTTGTGATTCCCCTTCTCATGGCTCTGGGATTCTTTTTCCGCAAGATTTTCTTCATAGTGATGTGCTCAGCCTGCAGTGTGTGAGCTGACGACATGACAATGCTAACTTTCTTTCGTTAATATAAGGCCTTCTCTACACTAGCACCTATGTTGGCGAAAATGTTGTCAGTCCGGGCTATGAAAAAACACACCCGAGCAGCATAAATTTTGCCAGCATAAGTGCTTGTGTGGACAGCGCTTATGTCGATGGGAGAAGCTCTCCTGTTGACATAGCTACTGCTGCTCATTTAAATGATTTTAGTATGTCAGTGGGAGAGATTTCTCCTGTCAACATAACACAGCTACACAAGCGCTTATGCCAGCAACACTTATGTCACTCAGGGGGGTGTTTTTTTTCACCCCCCTGAGCGACAAAAGTTTTGTCAGCATAAGTGCTAGTGTAGACAAGGCCTAAGTGATTCATAAGATGGTTCCCTTCTTTGCTCTGAAGGACTTACCCTTTTCTGTCTTAATCAAGAGATTCCCTTTCCTATCTTCAGTCTGACATCCACTGAAAGAAAGTCATGCTCTATAGATGTTTGAGCCTTATGTTGTACATAGAATTCAATTTCTGACTTCTGAACTTCCTATTGGAATTAATTATATGGAAGGAACATAAAATGTGCCCTCCTTGAGTCTTCTAAATCTATCAAATCTGATATCAGGCAGATCAGAAGGAAATGAAGGGCTCCCCTGCCTGGAACAAGGAGAAACTCTGTGGAGTTTTTCCTTTTAGTGGTTAGCTCTCCCATGAGTTTTCTGAGACATTACAGGCTTCATGCTTTGCCTCTGAGAGCATAGCATTTAAATATAGGGTTCTTAAGTCTGTTATCCAATCTTAATTTCTTTTTTTATTGTCACTTAATTCTATATGGTTTTTTTCTTTTCAGGATTGTTGGCTGATGTGGTAAATTCAGTAGAAATTTCTATACATACATTTTATTTCCATGCATTTACTTGGTGCATTCCATCTTCGTCTGGAGCAAGTAATTTTAAGGGTTTGCGGTTTTTATTCATATGCTAGTCTGTTTAGTGACTTTCTTGATCTTAAGGAAGTTATGTTATAGAATCTAATAGCAGAAAAACTGAATGAAAATAGTGCTAATATCTACATTGTTATATTAAGCAAGTATGTGGTTAATGTTTGATAGTTAGTGCAAATGGATGGTTGACATGGCCTGTCATTTAATTGAGGGAGAGGAATAAGTGAACTAAGATTTGGAAATCAAATTAACAGTTGTGATGAAAATTCCTATTTATTTTTCAGAGAATTGCTCTTTTAAGGTTATATTGAGGGAATGAAGTTAATTTAAGGTTAGTACTCAATAGCATTTTAATTCTGTTTTTAAGTTAGATTATTCCAATCTAACATTTAACTCTAGCATCTGTTCAAAGGGGTTATAAAACACTTTTAGATATATTTAGTGTGTGTGTGTGTGTATATATATATATATAATCTGTCTAAATAGTAACGGCTTATACTATTAACTTCTAGAAAAGTGAAAAGGCTATGAATTGAGCCTTGAGGGAATTCAGTGATTAGCACCTTTCTGTGTTGTGATTGGTCCATTAAATCGCTCTGAAAGTCTCACAAACTAGATGAAACTAAGAAGAGTTCTGTAATTCGATATCATGATCAACTAGATAAAATAATTTAGTGAAGATATTTATAATTACCATTTGAGTTTTCAGAATCCATTTACATTATAATGTTGTTAGTAATCTTAAATAATGCTTTTAACACAGAAATTTTGTTCCAGTAAGGAGTAATTAAATTGAATACACCAGCATACGCAGAAGTCATTTCATAAACTGCCCTGAGAAATGCTTGTGGAATAAGTATTTTTCATGATACACGTTTCCAGATATATTTTCCCTTTAAAGTAAAAGTCTCATAGTTTTAAGGTAAAATGAGATTTGTAATACAACATATGTTGTTAAAGCATTATAAAATATCTTCTGTAAAGAAAATAAGATCAAAAAACATTTTTAGGATAGAAAGTTTTTGCAGTTCAATCCCCAGTAGCTTCTGGAATTAAAACAAATAATTCAGTACGTTATGTTCTCCATTAATAAGCAATAATGAATCTTCTGGCAGTCGTCACTATTCAGTTAATGACCAGTTTCACGTTGGGCTCTTAACATATTAAATTACCATTTGAATGAAGATTAATTAATGCTATTTTAAAACAAGATTATTTATTTTTAAGAGTAGTTATTAAGAAGTTGCATAATAAATACTGCTTTGATCAAAATGGAGCTGTTCATTTTCATAGAGTATGACAGTTATGAAGTAAAAGAATATTTTGGAAATAGAGATTGGTATTCACATTTTGTATCCACATGCATGCTCTGTGCTCCCACCCTACTGCAAAGATGATCAGAGTTTTACATCTATTTCTGGGAAATTTGTGAACATTTTTCAGAAACCTAGTGAGAGCTAGTGGGTGTCCTACAGTAGTCTCCTGGTCAGTAATTTGTGTAGGATGAAGTTGTACTTTGAACTACATCTCTAAATAGCCACTACCTGTGGCTTTATTGAACTTTAGAGAGCATCATTAGTGGATGCTGGGAGAAAAAGTAAATTAAACTGCAACTCCACCCTGGGCAAATTACTGGCTAGAACCCTATACAGCAGCCCAAAATGCCTCATTCTTCCTCAATATCTTCAATATGTATTGAACAAGATAAGCAATAAAACATACCAGAATCCAACACAAGAGAGGTCTTGCTGCAAATAATAGTTGTCTCAAAGTACCCTCTTGGAGGACCTCTAAAGCAGTGGTTCTTAACCTTTCCAAACTACTGTACCCCTGAAGCCTGAGTCCCACCCCCACGGGGCTGAGGCATGTAACTTAGTTTCATGGCGCCCCTGTGGCTCCAGGCAATTGCCTTTCTTGCCACCCCCAATACCAGCTCTGCACTTGCGACCCCTCGAAAACTGTCACAACCCCCAGGTTGAGAAACACTGCTCTAAAGAGAAGAATAGAGCCATACTGGTACAAATCCATTCACCCCTGCTATGGTCGATGGGCAAGTCGTCATCACCTCATGGTCAATGGCCTGACAGATTAAACAGCATCAGCATGCATACCTGACCTTTGTCCATATTTAGGAGATCAACCAATACTTCAGTCTGAGTCCCATACCCAGACCTGAAGTCTGATTGACTGGTTCAGCAAAATAAGATGTCTACAGATGATACCAAGAGTTGTTTTGCCACAACTTACTCGATCCTTTCCAAAAAAAGAAGAGACAGGGCATTAATTGGGAAGACTGTTGATGGTTTCTCAAGCAAGGGCTAGAAAATGACGATGTAAGTGAAGCTAGCACTTTGCCCCCCTAATGGAGCCAGTAACCCTCTCTACTGATAAACATTCCAACATTCAGCAGTCCATTTCTGACTTTAACTAGCCACAAGAGACAGGGTCCATCTGGCAACTTGTTTGACCATGGTTCTCCTGTCTACAGAACTCACATGAACAAAATTACCAAAACCCAACAAGGAAACTGAGCTGCCACTCCCAGACACAATTCTACTACCATAATATGGTCCAGATCCAATTCAGTCTCTTTTGCAAAGAATGTGTAATTCTCTTGGCACCAACCAAGATTAATTGAGTTTTCCACCATATGAAACAGATCTACTGGTCAGGTTTTCATGGATAATGTGGTGGGGTTTTTAGTTTTTGCCACAGCCATGGCATAACAGCTCAAACACTGAATATCACAATCAAACCAAAGAGTTTGCAATATAACAATATGAAATAGAGAGTAAGCATTGCAGGGGGAGAGGAGAAGGGTCAGACAGTGAAGAAACAGGATGAGGTAAGGAACAACAACAGGTTTTCACACTATTATGGATACTTGGTTACCCAGTTTAGGCATGTGCACATCATAGTTGTTCAGGTGTGGGTTTGTTACATGAAAAAAGAAAGATAAATATATAATATGCTTGGTCCTAATGGTATATAATGGAGTTGTATGTTTCATAGTTAGCATAGGTAGGTTTATCAAACTTATACATCATTGCCCCACATCCTTGGCTGATCTTGGTTCCATGTGTAGTTCTCTGCAGACTTGTTGGTTTATTTCTGTATCCCAGATTGCTGGTGTGGTTGGAATGGTTATTTGCCTCAGAGTTTGGGTTTGAATGTGCACATCTCACTTTACAAGATGTTCTTCACAGCCCAACATTCCCATTGCAGGTGGCATCTAGATGATGCAGAATTTTGCCTCTCTAGTATTTGTACTTTTATGGAACATGAGTCGAAACTTGGGCTCTTTTTTTTTTGAGAAGGCTCTTCAGGTGCCCACTTTGGAGGTGCCTAGTCATTCTGTGCAATAGCATTTTGATGTCAATGCCATGGCCATCTTTGGAGCCAAAGACCATTTCCAAGACTGGCTTAAATAAGCCCTTGAGGCTGAAGAGATGCAAAGATACAGAAGGAAGGTTAATGTCAGCACAAACTATTGATTCTTCCTTTGTGTTGCGGAGGAAGTACAAGTATGTGGTTATTCTCTTTGACTTCACTCAGAATCCTACAAAGAGGCAAGGGAGCATGGATCTGAGGGTAAGCTGCAACTGAGACAGATTCCATGTCAAATTATTTTTCTGGGGTGGAGATCCCCTGAACACTATAGGATGTGAATGACAGTGGGTGGGTAACAATGGGAGATGCATTAGTCCCACTGGCCTTGATATCTTCCTTGGGCATCAGGGGACTGTCTGGAATCTTGCTGTAAAGAAGCTAAGTAAGACGTTCTTTCTCATCCTTCTCCTTCATCTTCTGTTTACCTTAGTTGTAAACCACCCACAATTACATTTCTCTCAGTATTTGGACATTACCTTGGCAGCAAGGCTTGAAATAGCCAAGAGGCTAATTAGCTGGAAGTCTCTGTCCACCTAATTGCCATCTAAAGTGGAGTTAGACCTTGCTCCTAAAGTTATAGCCCAAGAAGCTTTTGTGCAGTTTCCTAGTAAAAGAACTACACATTTTGGAGGTGATGTGTCTAACCTTTGGTGGTCCTGTACCTAGCCTCCTCTTTTCCTAAGATCTGTCCTCTGCTCTCTCCATTGATTTTCCATATTATATTGAATCAGATGTCATTACTTATCTTTAAGGCACTTAAATAGCCTGAGTCCAGAATATTTAAAAAAACAACTTAAGTTTTGGGATAAGTACTGTGGTTACTGCTTTCCCAGACACAATGGAACTTTCTGCAATAAGGGTAAAGTTAGTTTGCAGAAGACAGGGCTTCCTTAAGGGGGTGGCCCAAGGCTGTGGAATGAACTTCTACAGGAGCTAAGGACCATCGCGTATCTCGCCACCTTCCACTCCAAGTCCAAGGTATCCTTCTTCAATCTGCCTTCTTTAATATAAATACATATCCATGTCTACATATTGAAACAAAAACTAAATAACAACCCCCACCACCACCAACAACAAAAACCCTACAAAAACAAAACATTTCATTGCACATACAATTCTCCCCATGTGGACACTGAGACAGAGAATAAAAATGGTATGACAGATGTTAGTCATGACACTTACAACACTACTGGAAGGCACTCAGGTACTATGGTGATGAAGGCGATATAAGAACATATATAAAATATATTAGGTAGGTTCATCTTCAGGGATACAATGATGGAACCATGAATACCTCAGGACTGAGCTCCCTCTTCTGGAAGATCTACAGGTAGAGTCTCTGGCCCGTTGAAAGCTACTTCTCCACCTGCATTGGTGTCTGGCCATTCGTCTCTGTTCGCAGGACTTCCACAACTGCTTCATACCTATTGCAAAAATACTTTTCTTCCTAATATTGTTGTTGGAGGTGATCAAACAAGAGTCTGTGTCTCCCTGTAGATGATTCTGTGGGAACTTTCTCTTCATCCTTTTCTGAAGACTATTGTAGTTTTCAGGAATTTGACCATCAGAATGGTCTTAATATTGAGTTGTCTAAAGTATATAAATCTTATCACCTGTTCAACATCTTAGAGCCATAAAGCCAGAGGTCAGAGTGAGTATTTCTCTGAATGATGGCAACCTGGAACCATCAAAAGATCTTTAGCTCACTTCAAACCACAGCCAAACGCTTTTGGAAGGGACTGATGAGCTAGAAAGGTTTGAGAACCCCAGGTCTGCTCTGCAATCACAGCCTCTATTAACCTGCATAGCGAGGGAAAGCCACCAATTAAGTTCCAATGGCAGAGCACAACTTATCCATGTATACACTCCCAGAATGATCAACAGAAGCAGCCTTACATTGGGATTGTCTCATTTTATGTCTTGTACAACACCAACCCCATTGCCAGCATTACTTGAATGATAAGGTTCTCCATAGAGAGAGTTCTTCTTCTTGGACTTTTTGTGGTCCACAGGGCCTTTGCAAAATGCCAGGCAAATCACTTGAGATGTCACGGTATTCATCTCTATGCGAACAGGAAGTGTGCATTCACACTGACAATGTAGTCAAAGTAGTACAATTACTGGTATATAACCTGTCTCATGCTTGAGCGTGTTGCCCAAAAGAGAGAAATTCACTGAATTTATAACAGTTCCAGAGGGGTAGCCGTGTTAGTCTGTATACAGCAAAAACAATGAGAGTTTTGTGGCACTTTAGAGACTAACAAATTTAATTTTTGTAGGCATAAGCTTTCATGACACTCAGCTCACTTCGTCAGATGCAGAGGTAGAATGATACAGTAAATAGGAAACATAGATATACAAGTGCATAGAGAACAATGGGGGAGGTGGATGAAAGCCGGGTACTTGAGGGCTGACAGTCATTGAGTAGGAGGTGGGAATGAGTGAGCAAAGCAATTTACCTACCTCTTGTAATGAATTTATAGATACTGAATTATAAATCATTTTTAGTTGCTAACTAGAAATCCCCCAACCATTGATGGGTAAGTTATATGGTAACTTTTTAAAAATTAAGATTTGGAACAATCAATTTATACAGTAGCTACTTATATAAACCACGTGATTTGGTTTTGTGGCCCTTGTCCTTCCTTCTCTCCTTTTTTTTTTAACACAAACTTTGTTGCAACTTCTCTCTAATTGCATTGTAAACTCTTCAGGTCAAGGGACCATGAATGCCTGTGTGTTTGTGCTGTGCTTGCCACTCTGGGGGCCCCAATCCTGTTTGGGCCCTCTAGTTGCTGCTGCAGTACAAATATTATATATTATTTATATTACAATGAAGTCTAAAGGTCCCTGATTAAACTGAGGCCCAATTAAGTTGTGCACTGTATAGATACAGAATGAGAACAAATCTACATGAACATTTTCTAAAATCTGGAATAACACAAAGTTTCACTTTCCTTGTACCTTATCACATGTACCACACTTAAGATAAGTAACTATGGTAATAGAACCTTATTTATGAATTCACAGTGTTCAAATATTCTTACAATTATGCCACAAGTCAGTCAGAAAATTAGCACTTTTTAAAGCATGTGGTGGTCAGAAAATTCCACAGATTTGGGAAGACTACCTCTGCAGATTTCTGTAGTCTCTGTCAGTGAGATAAAATAACTGCTTCTAGATTTTGGACTCTCTTTTTTTTTATTGGCTAGTGTTGCAGCAGAATTCCCAGCATATGCCCACCCCTCGCACCCCCACCCCCGGGGTGCCAACCGTAAAACCGTGACCTGACCTTATTAGGCTGCATCTGTTGTTTACAGCATTTAGTTGTTATGCTGCTACCCCCCCCCCCATAAGAAAATCGCCTACGCACCCCAGTGCCTATGTTGTTCTCAGATAGCTTTGTTGCCCACCGATAACGGGCTATGTATCCCGTGCCATTACAGCTCTACCCAAGGCCACAGGCCTCGTCATAGTCTGGCACGTACTAATGTATATCCCTCCCCCAAACCAGAGCTACCAGACTTGTGCTGCATTCCCTAGTATAAAAAGGGGTACGCCCTATGCCCAAATTGAGAAAGCGTTCGCCAGCCTGATCACCTGGACCGCCCCGCTTCTCCCGTTCCCGTACTCTGAACGCGAATCGTGAAAGCCGGCCCGTACCGAATGATATGCTATGTCTCCTTCTCTGTTCCTAGTGGTGAGATATAAAAAGTAACTGCTTTGCCTGTTTCTCTGCCTGCTTTATATGATAATCATTTAAGCTACGTATTAAGTATTACAGCGTGTACCCCATATTCCTTAATAAAATTTTGTTGTATTATCCAACTGACTGATTATTGACTCTGGGGGATCCATAACCTGTCGCGACATGGCGTCACGAGCAGGACCCCCAATCGTCAATAATTCACCCTCCTGCATGACACCCAGTCGTATGCCACCCTCACCGCTGTTAATGGGCAACCAGTCCACTTCTTGTTGGACACGGGGGCACAAGTGTCCATTGTTAAATCCCAAGTGCCTCATATTCCCACGAAAACCACCCACAAAACTCTGATTCACTTAATTCAAGGGTCAAAAATGGTTTGGGTCTAACATCTGTAAGACCCCTGTAAATGTTCATCTCTGTCTCTGCCTCTGTCTGTGTATGCCTGTCAGCATGTGTAAGTGTGAATGAAGATACCGGTGTCTCTGTAATTATTGTGTTAAGACTGTTTTCTTACGTGTTATATTGGTAATACTGTTTCCCTAAGTAAAGAACCATATTAAGGTTGGTACAGTGTTAATATTTTTCCCATAAATACTATTTATTAAGTTTCTGTATCCCCAATAAAGGTGGCTTGTTGCCTCATCCCCTAGAAAAAGATCTTGTAATATTTGCTATTTGGGTAACCGTAGAAATTCAAGGGGAGAACAGTAAGCATGCCATTGTTTTTGTAAATATCGGGGGTGCACACCCAAGGAAAATTTGTCAGTTTCAACAGCGCAAGAAGTCTGTGTGCCTGACTGATTATTGACTCTGGGGGATCCATAACCTGTCGCGACAGCTAGCTTTTATTATTTTGATTGCTAGTTGTTTAAAAAAATCCATCCAAATGTGTTCTTGCTAAACACAGGATAAATTAAGCTTTCTGGAAAGGTTAAAATAAAATCTGATTAATTGTAGAATATATTAATTCTTGTTTCAATTTTATATTTTTCCTATTTTAACTATTTGAAGAGTATTGTAAAATGGACAGATTGCAATTCTTCATACATCAAAGTCACCTGTTTTCTTGGTTTTGGAGTACACATTTATTTCAGCAATAGAAAATTAGCTTGAGAATACATCATTTCTGTCAAAATAGCCATAGACTTTGAGGAACAAGTGCTATTGACAGAAGGACATATTTAGAGTGTAAGCAGTCATCACTATGCAGTACAAGTTGGTTGGGTTTTTTTTAATTACATAAAAAAACCCGTCCATTTATTACATTTATATGGAAATTGTCTAGTTGTTTCTTCCATGTTATTGAAGCTGCAATAGTATAAGATAAATAAAAGTTCATTAATTTCCTCAACAGTGTAGGTATATAGTGTGTCATTCAGTTTTCCCATCTGCATTTTTCCTTTGCTGCCATTGTTTCAGAAGATAAGACTTTCAGCACCTCTATTCTAAGGTCCTTGATTTTAGTTTTGCGTTAAATATCTTTACTCTTTATCTCTGTAAGTAAATGCCTCTTTCATACAGTGTCAAAAATATTGAAAAGATAAAATAGTGTCATAAAGGTGTGGAATCATTATTACCTTATAGAGATAATAATAGAATCATTGAAATATAGGGCTGGAAAGGACATTGAGAGGTCACCTAGTCCAGCTCCCTGCACTGAGACAAGACCAAGGAAACCTAGACCATCCCTGACAAATGTTTGTCCAACCTGATCTTAAAAACTCCAATAATGATATCCCACAACCTCTTTTGGAAGTGTATTCCTGATCTTACTACCCTTATAGTTAACCTAAATCTCCCTTGCTGCAGATTAAGCCCCTTACTTCTTGCCCTACCTTCAGTGGACATGGAGAACAATTGATCACACTCATCTTTATAACAGCCCTTAACATATTTGAAGACTGTTATCAGACCTCCTCTGTCTTCTTTTCTCAATATTAAACATACCTAGTTTAACCTTTCCTCATTGGTCATGTTTTCTAAACCTTCTGTCATTTTTGTTGCTCTCCTCTAGACTCAGTCCAGTTTCTCCACATCTTCCCTAAAGTGTGGCACCCAGAATTGGACCAAGTATTCCAGCTGAGGTCTCACCAACACTGAGCAAAGTGGGACAATTATCTCTGGTATCTTACATACAACACTCCTTTTAATACACCCCAGAATATTAACATTTTTCGCAACTACATCACATTGTTGACTCATAGTCAATCTGTGATCCACTGTAACCCCCAGATCCTTTTCAGCAATACTAGCACCTACCCAGTTATTCCCTACTTTGTAGTTGCACATTTTATTTTTTTCTTCCTAAGTGAGTACTTTGCACTTGTCTTTATCGAATTTCATCTTGTCGATTTCAGACCAATTCTCCAATTTCTCAAGGTAGTTTTGAATTCTAATCCTGTTTTTCAGAGCATTAATAATACTAGATGCAAGACAAGCCCTTGAGAGACCTCACTAGATACTACCCCCAGTTTAACAGCAAACCATTGATAACTCTTTGAGTATGGTCTTTGAACCAATTTTGCACCCATCCTATAATAATTTCATTAAGACCACATTTTGGTCTTGTTATGAGAATGTAATGTGGGACTGTGTCAAAAGCCTTACAAACTCGAGATACATCATGTCTTCTCCTTCCCGCCATCCAATAGACCAGTAACCCTGTCAAAGGAGGAGATTAGATTGGTTCGGCATAATTTGTTCTTGACAATCCCTATTTGTTATTAATTATCACCCTATTATCCTCTAGGTTCTTAAAAATTGATTCTTTAATACTTTGTTCCAGTATCTTTCCAGTTATCATTAGGCTGACTGATCTATAATTCACTGGGTCCTTTTTGTTCCCCCTGTTAAAGATACTATTGTCCTCTTTTACGAAATATGCAGTTATTCTCCACCAAAGAAAATACTTAGAAGAATTAAGAGACTTTTAAAAGTAATTATTTACAGCTATTTTTGCTCCCTCATAGGGTGATGTTGTTTTACAGTGATATGTATTGTAAATAAGTATCTCTGGTGGCTTGAGCTGAGTGTGTGTTTTGTGAGCATAGTTGGAACTGAAACAAGTTGGTGTTTTCAGGAACATCACTGAATATGAGACTCTTGTAGATGATTCAGCATTAGTTTTAGACTTAGAAAGAATGGTAGCAGAGGAGGAGAAACAGATTTTTAACTTGCAGGCTGATTGGGTTAGTAGCAAAGCTCAAGAATAACAGGGTGACATAAGGAGCAATCACTGAGTAACTATTAAGGAGATGGTCATGGAGGAAGAAGAAGTCTTAGCTAGGGAGTGAATTAAATAAATTAAAAATGTAGACAATGCTGTCAGTAAGTGAGCGTCAGACGATGGAACTGTACAACACAAGGAAATGAGAGAGAAAATTATAGGAACAAAATCAATTAGAGTATACAATAGGTATTAGGAGACTTTGTGTCCTCTTTTAGGAAGTGATGCTGATCATTGGGAGCTCCCTGAATTAATCCATAAAACCATTTTCCTCTCCTCTTTCACTCCCACTTTGTTGACCTACTTCTGCTGTAGTACCTGTGAGAAATAAGTCAACCTGCAATTCAACAGTATTAAGATATTTGAAATCTACAAATATTAAGATATTTGAAATCTACAAGTTTGCCATAGCTAATCTATGTTACAGCATGCTCTTATTTTTTGTTACTATGTTGTTCTCCTTTGTACCTTCTCTCCTGTTTGTCACACGAATTGCATTTTGTTTCACCCTGGAAACTCTTTGCATAATGTAATCTTTGGTCACTGCTGCAATACAAATAATCATACACATAATACATTTTTGTGACAATAGTTGTCTGCAGACCTTTCCCAGTGTTAATTTTCTAATTAGTTTATCCTATTGAATTGGCCCCTTGCTGAATACTACAGTCAAAGGTCTCATTTCTGACATATATTGATCATATTATGGATTCGTCTTCCATTACTGAAGGCTGGAATCTCAGGTTATGGTGCCAGAATTGTATTCTCAGTAGTTTTTTAAAAATGTTATTAAGTTTAAGATAACATAAAAACATATACAAAGCTTGCATAAATATTGAAAGATCAAGCCTCTGATTGTAATAAATAACGTGTACTGTTAATACAAAACAAAGATCAAACGAGTCATCTAACATAGTTCTTTAGCCACATAATACAATTGAAGCAGAAAAAAATCTCATAATGTGCATCAACTGATGAACAAAACAACTAACATAAATACATCATGTGGGAAAGGCATTCAATAAAGAAGGCAAAACTAAAGGATAAAACTTATGTCACAGATGATCACAGGATTGTTGCTTATCACATAGTAAGAGTTACTGAGAAAGATATTTGTAATAAGAGAAATTTCTATTCCTTTCCCAATAAATACAGACATACCAGGTGTTCGTATCATCATCATTACATTGACCTTTCATACTTATCTTGACTAAACAATCATCAGTTCATCACATTTTACTACTTTCAAGCATGTTTTGTTTTCATACATAATCAAATAATCCTTTATTGTTCTGCTCATCTGTGTCACATTCTTCTTCTCCAGACTCTTCAGTTGTTTTGGAGTGTTCTGGCTTCCTTGTGTATCTTATCTGAATTTTGGTGGCACAAGAAACTTCTCTCCTTCTGTTTTATAAAATATCTCATGAATGGAGGATGATTTGCCCCATTGATGAAGATCTTTATACTCCTTTGACTTAATCAGTTGTTGCTATATGTCATGACTGGGGCTTGAGTGGGCATGCCTAGAGGTTGGAGCTGTGGTGGTCAGAGCAGTCACAGTCAGAGGTCAGGAACAGTGCCAAAGGTCAGAGCTAGGGTCAGGAACCAGAAGTCAGACCCAGGTCAATCCAAGAGCAAACTGAGAGATAGGTATGTCTCTATGACTTGCAGGGGAGTCCACTTTGTTGCATAGACACTTCCTGGAACAACTCCTGGGTTTAAATAAGGTGTCTGGACAAATTAGGTTCCATGAGGGAAGCTGTCAGTCTGGCCATCCGAGGTTGTACTTCCTATGGTGTTTAGTGGCATGGAGGCATCAGTCACCCCACAGAGTTGGATTTTAGTCCCCACAGATTCTCACACTATAGCTTATATTGTGTTGCTCTGTTGCATTCTGGATTTTGTTTTGGGATGTACTTTTTCTGTATTTATAGATAATTTGCTCCAACTAGTTGATTCCTGTGGCTAAAATAATTGGCAATTGATGCTGCTGTCAAAAGATTGTTTGTGGAGTGATAGTGCGTACATGACTGAGGTGGTCTGGGATTATTTTCTTCATTAGTGCAGGAATAATTATACTTAATTTCCATCAGTACATTTGCATTTTATTTGTACTTTCCTTTATTTTAAATAAAATAGCATATTCAAACAATAAGATAAATAAGTTCAAACTTCTCAGAAGGAAGAGTATTAAGGAACTAATTCTGGACCTTGCCTTCACACAGTGGAATCAAATCTTATATTTGACTTTTTCATTGATGTTTTTCGTTGATGGAAATCTTCAGTATAATTCATTTTTGTATTTAATCACTCTAATTTTTTATTTATTTCAATCAGTTCTTTGTCTTCTACATCTAAATTAGCCCATACATATTGTTGGTACAGCAGACAGTTTGGACAGAACTTAAGGACAATAAAGGTAATTAGGTAAATGCTACTCAAGGAAGAAAGGTAGGATCAAAAACATTTTATAGAAAAGAGGCATTTTTAAAAGTCAGAAGAGATTGTTCGAAATATTACTTATTCCATTCTATTGGAATAATAAAGATGAATTTAGATAAAGTTTTGCAGAACTGTTTTTTACCATTTGTTATTTAGTGTTTGTATTGTGGTAGTTTCTGGGTGTCCCAACAAATCTCAGGGCCCTGTTACAGAAACAGAGTAAGATATAGTCCCTTCCCTGAAGAGCTAAGTCTAACTAAATTTAAATTTTAAACAGTATGCAGAGTCGGAAGCTCTTTTGAATCTAAACTGCATAAATGAGATAAATGAATTTGAACTTGTAGCATTTGGAAAATACTCACCATAATATCTTTAAAATAAATTACTCATAGATCAAGATGTTGACATTCAGAAAGATGACTGAGAATTTGATAGAATCACAGGTAAATTATTTGGTAGGAAGCAGGTTGGTAAATGAGGTGTGCAGTAAATTTTGTTTGTGAAACCTTTCTTGTTCCTAATACATACGTAAAAAAATGTGGATACAAATATTTTAAATGTAAGATGTTCATTTACAGATAAAATTGCAAGGAAACAGTTGACAACATTACTATGAGCTTGGTAGGGATTGTTATGTTTTAAGAAACAGGGCTAGTAAAAAGAAAATGTAGATTAAATATAGATAGATTAAAAAAGAATAGACCCACAGACAATAAATCAAAACAGAGAAGAAATCTTAAATGAAATAATTTTGCAGGATACCAGCTTACAGTAGGAAAAGGTTTATGGTAATACCATGTGTTTTTCATAATCAAAACAGTCAGCCCAGGGCTATAATGTAAAAAGATGAATAGGCTCCGTCACCAGGGTGGTAGAATACAAATTAATTACCATGGCATAGTAAGACAGCCACTGAATCAGAAGCAAGCATTTCCTGAATTCTGTTCCCAGCAGTAGCACCATGGTCCTGATTCAACTTCCGTTAAAGTCAATAGACTCCCACCAATCAAGTAGCTTGTTCCACAACTCAACTTCTCAAAAAAAGACTGCAAAAATAGATATGCCGTGCAAGTTTAGGCAGTTAGACTAATGGTGAGGAAGAACTAATTCCATAATATAGTGCCTTTTACAAAAAGTTAACAAACATCCAGGAGGATATAATCAAACTGTAGAGTAGACGGAAATGACTCAGCTGCTTGCAACAAAATGAGATCAATACTGATTATAGTAGAGAGCCATGGTCAAGGTTTATCCAACTCTGCTATAGTTAAAGTTAAATCCAGCTTTCTGTTTAAAGCTCAACTCTTCTAAATGCTCTAAAATTTGCACGGTTACTTGCATTTCATTGAAATTTGGTGTGCTGTGTGAGGACATGGGGTTTGGTCACTGATCCAAATTGGAGGCCATTTGACCCAAGAGTTCCTGAGATACAGCTCCCTCCCATATCCATGCCCCCCTGATTTTCTTAAAGTTAACGTTTTAGCAAGGGATTTTTAGTCACAGATAGAGATCAAACTAGATCTGAGATATCTCACTAGGATCTTAAATGCTTCAGAGTTACCCCAACAGAGGGTATGCCTCCCACTAGCTCTTAGGGGAAAATCAAATTACAGTGTTCTTGGCCAAAGAGTTTGATTCTACAGTTAGGCATGCGCCAAGCAGTTTTAAAGATCACATGCCAAATGTTTATGCTGCACATGTGCAGAGAGGCAAAGGAGGTTGAAAGCTAGTTATAACTAATAGGACCTGAGTAGCTCAAGAGGGAATGTTACAGACACTGAACCTGAGCAAAACTTAGGCACTGTGAGCTCAAATCCAACCCTTGACAGAAATCTGAAATAAATCTTGTTACATTCTGCCTCTGTCAAAAGGGGGCTTTCATTTTGGGCAAATGTAATTGGGATACAGCAGAATAGTTAGAAAGGCACTCAAATTATTTTTGAAATGGAAATAAATAACACATGCAAATCCCTGCTGGGTGGGAATGGGCGATTGAGGTGGAAGAGTAGATGAGAGAGAAGTCGTGACAATTATGGGGATGAGTGGGTAGGAGATGGGTTTGGGGATCAGGTGGCAGGAAGGGGTGGGCATTAGGTGGAGTGTGAGGGGTGGGACACTTGGAATGAGAACATCAGGGAAGAATAGGAGTAAGGGCACCTGTCAGCCCCACATTCCCCTGCTGTGTATGTGTCAGGAGCTGAGGGTCCCTAGCCCCTGTGTGGGGGTCCGATTTCTAATCCGATTTCTAACCCTCTCATGTGAGCTGAGATATAGGGAACTGCCCTTCTGGTGATGTCTAAGACCTTCTTTCTATCCCCTTCTTTTCTACCTCTATCTATTTATGGGGCGTCTGATCTCCCTCCCCTTGCACGCTTCATGTGAGCTGGGATCTGGGTGGTCTTGCCCTTGTGATTCTTGGGAGATTAAGACCATCTCCTTCCTCACCCCCTCCCCCATGTGTGTCAGAATTGCCACCTGCAGATCCAGGCTGGGAGTTGACATGGAGAGAACCAAAGAGCTTGAGAAACTGAGACAAAGGGTTTCTGGGGGATAAGTGCCTCCTCTCTAGAGTTAGTCAGGCTCACTTCTCAGGGATTAGGGTTAGGTAATTTCGGGGATTTAAGGTGGGAAACTGAGTCACAAGTCCACCTAATTTAGGCTTAATCAATTTTGCCTCTATTTAAAAATTTTTAGACAGAATTATTGTTACTTATATTTTCTGGATATGTATTTATGCCAGACAATAAACAGATAAGACAGAACAGATAAGGACCCAAGATACCATGTTCCAGGATACTGGGAAACTCTTTTGTACTTTATGACTGTTGTCTCAACCTCTGATCCCAAGTCTGGCCCATTAGTTTTATTTCTTAAGTTTCTGGTCTAGTATTTCTTCAGCTTGGACTCCTCCTTCACTTGGATTCTTATACATTTCCATATTTATTAACTTTTCTCCAATCAATGTTAAGCATTGTCTTATGTAACCCATATAATACATATGCACAAGCTCCAATTTTCACAACTTTTGCTATTTATACAATTTTCATGTCATCTTGCCCTTTTTCCCCCTAGTAAAAGGGATTTTTAGAATTACAGCTTTGTATATTTATCATACTGACTAACTTTTCCTTTTACCTAAATTCTTCCAATGCAACATATTGCATGAACAAAACATCACTTTTGTCCTGTCAACAACAGCATTATTAATTAAGCAAATCTATGCAAGAGAAAAATAACACTCACGCCAGAATTAGGCTGAAGCCTTGGCCTGGGCTTCGGCCTTGGCTCATGTAAACTCATTCATTATCCATAATTATAAACTATTAAAGTAACGAACCCCTTATTTTTACTATTTAACAATTATTCATTTTTATATTTGTGTCATAATTCAGTATATGAATATCATCATAACCTTTAATTTTTATTTGAATAATATTGAATGTTATGAGGAACATGGTGCCCTCTAATTTCAGCAATTTTATCATCTTCAAACATGGATTTTCAGGGGTCTTTTCACTCAGTCCATCCTGTTTGTAAATCATTACAAATTTTTGCTAAAAATGTTGTTCATTGCATTTTGAGGGGTGCTCTTTATTTAAGGATTTTCAAATCATTGTTCACCAACATTAAGGTAGGCTGTCCATTTTTAAAATCCTTTTTCTTATGTTATGCTTTATTCTTGATAAGATTAAACAATGTTTTAGTTTAAGAAGGCTGTCAGTTGCTATATTTACCTCTGGTCACAAGCTCCTGAAGGAAAGAACTGCAGATGCTGGATGTGCTGGAGTTAAGACAGTTAATAGACTGAGTGTTAGGCTACAGTACACTGTGTAGGTCTGGGAGAATGCAGGATTCCATCTCAGGAAAGAGAGGCACTGGGCTTGATACCTGAGGGGGTGCACATAAAGAGACCAGAGAAAGGGGTCAGAGGTGCAGCTAGCCCTGTAACTGAGACACTTGGTGTGACCCCATCTGGAATTTTGTGCAGTTGTTATTCTGGCAGCTTAGGGAGGATATAGAAAAATATGAGAAAAACAAAAAAGGGCAAGAAAAGGGGAAAAGGCTGGAGATAAAAACATTTGAAAAGAGAATAGATGAGTTACATTTATTATAGGTGAAGCATCTTCTATAATTAAGGTTGCCCACCTGTTCTCTGTAGCTTATTACTTTGCCAATCTTTAACTATTCAGACTGAAATTTTCCATTCTGGGTGTCAGTCACAGGTTGACTGTTTTTGGAAAGTTTCAGCAAAAATGGTTCAGCTGTTTCTGAGAATCGTATTGAAGGAAAATACATGATTTTCCCCATGTTAAAGAAAAAGGCTTGCTCCTATTTTGTTGAGAAACTGTTGTGCCCCCATGCTTTGGAGTGAAGGATTGATATTTGGCAAGGTGTTTGCCCTCATGCCAGGGATGTGTATTTGGCTCTCCTCATGAAAATTCTCTCTAATTTGGCAAAGTTATGAACCTCCAAAAATCTTAATTCATACATGCTCACTCGAGTCTTGTTAGAGTTTGGCAGTTAAAGTCTCGGATGATTCCATCTGAACTGAGCATGCTTCAGTCCAGGGCTGCAGCTGCTGAGCAGGACTTTCCTCCCAGCAACTGGGAGATGCTGTTATGCAGAGTACATAAGTGAGAGTAGAGGAACTCTTTTTCTTGTTCTCTCAATGCTTATGCTCAGGAATAAAAGAGGAAAAGGAGCAGTCACAATGGAATGCAGAGGGGTGAGAAAAGGTGTGTAGGAGCCAGAGCATAGGTCAGATTAGAGGGAAACAGTAGGCAGGAGCGATGGGGGTGGGGATAGGATCAGAAAAGGATAGACAAGGTAGGATCTGGGGCAGAAGATACATAAGCAGTAGAGTACACTCACTTACAGAATCTGGGATTGAACCCAGGATTCCTCAGACTCTACATTTCTTGCAGTCAACAAATAGCTGTGAAACCCACTGGTAAAGTGTATCTCTTGACCATCTAGTAACTGGACCACATAGAGGAGAGCAACCTACTACTGCTACCATTTACTCTGGTAGCTCAAGTGGTAGAGGTCTGTGCTGTGGATCTAAAGGTTGGAACCCTGCTGATGACCCAAATTAGACATCAATATGATTTCACATGATGGAATTTCTTTTTGTACAGTTTTTTTTAAATTAGAAATTACATCAAAAAACTTTTAAAACAACGTTATGGTTTCAAAGTCAAGTACTAAAGTTAGGGAATGCCTAAATTAAAGTTCCTCTTTAGTGATAGTATGCATATATGATGGGCCTGTGGCCTACTTGCCTTCATGGGTGTAAAAGATTGTAGCAGGACCAATTGCCTCTCAGTTCCTTCTAACTGGAGTCTTGACTGAGAGATAAAATAATTAGCAGTGTCCTTACTCTGTCTAGTTTTTTCCCTACTATTCTCTATTGTAAATGCTGTGTATAATTAGGATTAAGCTAGGATTAAATTTTAGGGACAGGTCTCATTTGGGTATTTTTTGTGCATACATTTCTGATTTATTAGTACTGGGTCTTCAATCTTTATAGCTGAACAGAAAACTCCTGGTTTCAAATACTGTCCCTCATGCAACACAGCCTTTTTTCTTAAATGAGTGCCATGCTAAATTAATGTTTTTGTTTAGTGAGGGGCATATATTGAGCAAACACTCAATTTGCTGTTCATTTTCAGAACACACTCAAAAAGTGTGAGACTCACTTGATGCCATTCCTATTAGACAGATCCATGAGACTTGCCTTGGATCTGGCCGCTCCGGATCTGTCTCCTTTGAAATAGTCTTCCTTCGCTAAAAGTGCACTGGCAGCTTTCATGGTTTGTGTGTCTGTTTCTTTAACTTCTTGACAAAGGTGCGGCTCCAGAATCATCAGACTGTGGTAGGACTCATCATCATTCCTCAGGGCAACATCGGGAGATGTCACATTCTCAGGGACCTTCTAAGAAAAAGATACTCAAATCTCCTCAAAAAGCTGCTTTTAAGCATGGTTCAAGGCATAAACCGATCCCTCTGGCGTCCTGAAGCAGGCCAGTACATGTGAGTCAGTACCACTAAAAGAGCACCTCCCTGCTATTGGCCATACCAGGGCTATGGTATTGCCTCTAAAGGTCTTGGTACCGCATCCGTCTGCACTAAAGCCTTGTGAATTGTTTCCTTCAGTACTGATACATCAGCCCCAACATTTATGGCACCACCAGATTTAACAATCTCAGATTTCTCTGAGTCTCCATTACTCCCTCAACTGGGTTAGAATTCTTGCATCCCTATCGGGATCCACTAATGGGTTAGTTCCAGACGCTTCCTTATTATTTCTGAGGGATTCAGGTACAGATATATTGGGGACTTCTGTTAAATTGGCTCCTCCAATGCAATTCATTTTCTTCAGTTCAATATTAATAAGAACGACCATACTGGGTGAGACCGATGGGCCGTATAACCCAGTAACCTGACTTCCGACAGTGGCCAATGCCAGATGCTGCAGAGAGAATGAACAGAACAGGGTAATTACTGAGTATTCCAAACGCTGTTGTCCTGTCCCAGCTTCTGGCATTCAGAAGTTTAGGGAAACCCAGAGCACAGGTTGCTTCCCTCTCTTTAGTCTGTTTCTCTCCTGATAAACACATTGGAGCTCAGGCTCATTAGGCAAGGCAAAGGGATCACAGAAGGGACACACTCATCCTAGTATCCCCTCCATGCAGGTGATGAGAGACAGCACTTCTGCTGTGTTTTATATTAAACGGGTAGGGAGGAGCCAGATAATCTCCCCCCATCAGGAAGTCATCCAGCTTTGGGAGTGATGCATTGACCATCAGTTATCTAGCAGTGCTATTCATCTACTAGGACTGATGAACATTCTTGTAGATCGACTGAGCAGACATTTTTCCTCTGACCACAAATGTTTCATAGAGATCAGTTATTCGGGAGATTTTCCAAAATCGGAGTTACCAGATTACATACCTGTTTGCCATGGAGGTGAACAAAAATGCAACATTTTGTATACCTATTCACCTATTCCTTTCAAACTGCAAATTCTGAGAAAACTCAAGCATAATACTGCAACATTTATTTTAATTTTATCAGCTTGGCCCAGGCAATTTTAGTTCCCACATTTGCAGATATTTTGGTTCAGACTCAGTGTCATTGCCTCTACTCCCAGATTTGATCTCCCAGTACGAATGGAACACTCTTCACCCATACCTACCATCTCTGCACTTTACAGCTTGGATGCTTATTACTTAAATGACAGATGTCCTGCTCCAGGGATATTCAAGATATTGTATTTAATAATAGAAGAGAGACTATAAAATGTACGTAAGCCAAATGGAAAAGGTTCACCAAAACAACATCGTTACCCTCTTTCTAACAGACATCCCTTTTATGTTGTACTACCAGCTTTTATTAAAATTGTCTGGATTCTCCATTAGTTCAAAAAAAAAATTCACCTGGCAGCTATATCTGCTTATCATCCACAAATTCAAAACCAGAAAGTATTTTCATATCTCACAGATTTGCAAAGGGTTAGTGCAGGTATTTCCTCCAATTTGAAAACCACGTCCATTTTGGGATCTGAATGCTATTTGCAGATCTAATGAGTCCCCCATTCAAACCATTAGCCACTTATTCTTTCCAACATCTTTCTATGAAAACATTGTTTTCATGTATCATCACATCAGCATGTAGAGTGGGAGAAATTCAAGCCTCAATGGCAGACCCACCATACAAAATTTTAATAGAGATAAGGTCTCTTAGGCCTGACCCTAGTTTCATTCCTCAAGTTGTTTCTGAATTTCATATTAAACCATTCATTTATCCATATTAGTTCCAGAACCGTATGCCAATGATATGGAAAGAAAATGATACACCTTAGACGTTGCTACAGCATTATCTTTTTATTTAGACAGAGTCAGATCACTTAGAATTTAATCTAGATTATTTATCACCTGTGCCTAAAGAGAAAAAAGGAAGGTCATCTCTTCCTAAAGGTTATCCCAGTGTATTTTGGACTGTATTAAGCTTTACCAAATGGCTGGACATAATCCATCTTTTCAGATAAAAGCTTACTCTACCAGAGCGCTCAGGCTGCTTCAACAGCTTCTTTTAGAAGCATTTCCATTTCTGAAATTTGTAGAGCTGCCCTTGTTGAAGCACAGTTCATACACTCATAGGACACTGAGCAATAGGGGAAGCTTCCAGAGCTGGTGCTTGCTTCAATCATTGTCCACTTAAGATTCCATCCATATGCCATCTTCTTTCATGGGGCCACTGCTTGGAAGTTCCTAAGAGTGGACTACATATAGACAAATCACTCAAAGAAGAAAAAACACTTACCTTACAGTAACTGGTCTTTGAGATGTGTTGTCTCTTTCCCCACTGTATCAATGTCCATAGTCTGTGGATTCCGGTTACTGAAGGAACTGAGAGGCAGTTGGCACTGCTCTATCCTGTTATGCCCTCAGGAGGGAAATGCAAAGGCAGAAGCATGGGCCAACAGGTACTGCTGGCCAAAAGATTCCAATCTCCAATGCTGGGGACACATGCGCACCAAGAGGAATACCTTTTGACACATCTTGAAGAGCACCAGTTACTGAAAGGTAAATGACTGGTTTTTAAACATGTAACCTTAATTCTGTCCTCTTTTGTATAGGCATTATGATGGTCTTTAATTACATGATCATATACCACTTTTTCCATGTAGGTGGTTTCCAGCAAGTGTCTGTTTTCAGAGTTATTACTGCGTGACTTTAATATATCCTCAGTGGCAGTTTTCCAAAATTGTTACAGTATTTCAACAGTTCTACATCTGATAGTGGGAAATATAAAATAAAATTCAGGGTAACAGTGACACAATGTCTTGGTTTGTAATAGCTGACCGTGGGGTTATTTATTCAGTTTTTGTTTGGCAACAACAAAACTTACTACAGTTTCATTTTTCTGGTACTAAATAAAAGTGAGAGTAAAGAACTACAGAGCTCAGTGGTGTTATTACATTTCAACAAATTGAAGTTTGCAAAATGCCACTTCAGCTTCTTTCTGGAAAGAAAAGATTTATTGTATAGCAAATAGCATGTTACATCTTTGGATAAAACAGTGTAAAAATATTTGAAAAGGAGAGATCAGTAAATGCAGCAGTATCATTAAAAGCTTTGTTTAGGCATCCCACTCCTTACCGCCAAGACTATAGACACTTTCACATTTACTGAGAAGAAACTGCGGATATACACTATCTGCTGAGACTTCTCTTTTGTGTTCATTGAATTGCTGTTTAGTTGAGATATAAATATTTTCTACCATTGACTTCACAGTCAAAATACTGTAATAAAATACCCTATCTTTTCAGAGAGAAATGTTCTTTCCTCTTGATTAGGAGAAGCATTGAATTTATTTCAGTAAACGCATCCACTGGTTTTTAGCTTTACTAACTGAAATTAAAAGTACATTAATGGATGTTCAGTTAATAGACCAATAGGGTGGCATGGGTTGGCATGCTGGATACTTTAGAGCATTGGGTGAAATTCTCATCCCTGCTTTACAGACCCTTTATGCCAAAGGAAAGGCCAGACTGATGTAAAAGTATTCTAAGAATTGTCAATGTATTGTCAATGTAAGCCTAGGGTTAGTGGGACTCTTTAGTTGACCTGTGTCAGAGGACCCTGAGCTTGAGTGTCCTGTATTGCATTTTAACCCTAGGTTAAGGATTTTCTGACCTGTGCTTGAATCTGGGCTCTGATATCCACACTGCAGTGCCCAGACCCCAGTCAAAGTAAGCCAATCCCAGAGTGCCTAGCTCTCCCCCCCTCACCTCCCCAGTGTCGACACTCCAGCTCTACGAATGTGTTGCACTGTGGGGAAACCTTATTGTGCACCCTCTTTCCTAACTGATGGGACTCAGGTGCCCATAAGCAGCACATGAGTACATATACTGCATAATTAGCTCCTTTGGTGGCCGTCTCAGTAGAATGACTGCAGTTTGAGAAGGCTTTATATTGAACGACACCTAATCTGAGAATTCGGCTCCCCACCTCTAGGCTGAGTTACATTGGCAGGAAAATGCCCTTATGCACCTGATCTGAGGATAATTAAGACATCAGGCTCCAGGGTTGTCAAAGTATTAAAATGCAACTTTGAAATTCTTATTTTTTAAAATGTGCTGTTCAACTAAGGTGTTTTTGGTTGGTTGGTATTTTATTTATTTTTGTCTGTTTGTTTTGAAATTCGACATAAAATATAGGTTTCCAAGGAAAAAACACACAGTGAAATGCATCCCCAGGGCTTGGGGTGCAGTGTGCTCCAGCAACCCCTGGGGATCCCTTATTCCTGCCCCGCCACATCCCAGGAGGCAGGGATAAGGTATCTACAGGCAGTAGTGGAGAAGTTTTGGGACTGGCTCCCATTCACCAGTCTGAGTGCACACAGTCTCAGTGTGCACACACAGTACCAGGGAGGGGGAAGCAAGGGCCAGAGAGTGGAGCGGGACCAATGGCTGCTCTGCAGGGAGAAGGAGCAGCAGAGCTCCCAGCTCAGCACAGCCAAGGGAGGGATGGACCCCCAACATCCTGGCAGCTGGAAACTGCTTCCCACTTGTCAGGTTTGCTCCCGCTCCGGGCAAGCTCCGCACAGTAGTGAGGAGGATCCGCAGCTGTGGCAGGCTGCAGAGATGTTTTGGGGCTGGGTTCCCAATCACTGCCCTAATAGCGCATGCTGTCGGAGCGCCCCTGAACACACAGCTCTAGGTAGGGCTGGGAGTGGGGGGCAGAGAGCAGAGCGGGAACCAGGCGACTGCCTGCAGGGAGGGGAAGCAGCCAGGTGTTAAGGGTCATCCCTCCTTCTGCCATGCTGCAGAGCTGCCAGCTTTTTAGCTATCTGTTGGTACACATGATCATTCCTTGTGCTTTTGCTGAAGTCCAAAATTTTATTGGTCTCACGCCACAGATTCATTAAAATCTCACTGTGCTTTTGTGACCAGGAAGAAGCTCTCTTTGCAAAAAGCCTTTTCTGATTGGTCTCCATTGAAAACCCTGCAGGTTCTCTCTTAGTATCCTTGCAGACTGGTTTTCAGCAGACAATGAATTAATGCTGATCTGAGCTTCTGTCACTTGCAAAGGGAAGTGTGGCTTCCATTTGCAATAGAGTGCAATAGACTGCACAACAGATTGTCAGCATAGAGAGGACTAAAGAAATTGCCCCAAGGAACTCTGGGATACATCCAGAAGACTTCTGGGACCGAGTTGAGCTGGGGCCAGCTGCACACAGGAAAGCAATAGAGCTCGGACCCTAGGTCCCAGCTTAACATGGCTTGGACTCTCCAGCCCTGCAGGGTCCTGGGCCCTAGCTTCGAGCCCTAGGTTAACGCAGTTGGTGTATTGACATAAGGTGGGTTAGGTTTGAGCCCAGGCTCAAGTTTGGGCTTACATTGCTTTGTAGACATACCCTAAAAGCCCCAGTTCCAGCTGAGGAATACTTTCTCTGGTTCAGGCACTGTTGAAGACAGCCATAGGCTGTCCTTCCAAGGATCTTCTCTCAGGCCATGGTGTAATGGGCGGAGGGTGATTAAAGAGCTAGGCTGCAGCAGCATGTAGCACTGCAGAGTTCTCAGCATTACCGCTGCCTGTAGCTAGCAACAGCCTGTGGTAACTTAGGCATTCCCCAAGGCTAAGTTACACCAAGGGTGTCTCTGGCCACTAGAGCAATCCATGATCATGATGGCACAAGAATGACTTAAAGCCATTTTATTACCCCAACTCACTACCCCGGCAACAACTGGGATGCAGCTCTGTAGGGGAAACTGTACTTTGTCTAGCTCATTCAAGTTTTTTTTTTGTTCTGGGTTGTTGTATTTTAAATATAAAACTCAATCTGTATCTCTGTTTGAAAGAGAAAATGGCATGTTTTATGGCTGGCAGTTTTATCCTATAAACATTCTTATAGAAGTAGGCAAACTTATCAATTTGTTTAATTATTTATTTGGATACTAAAATAAAGAAGTGCTTATATAAAGATCTGTGTCCCTCCACCGGTAAAAATCCCATGCAAAATTATACAGAAATAAAATACCCAGGCAGCCTCATCTCAGCATTATCTAGCTGAAATCAACTAATAACACCCGAATACCCCATGTCGCCTCACACCTAAGTAGTCCTTGTTAAAATCTCTGTATGTGTTCGCTGATTATGGTGAACCAAGCCTGGCCACTGACCAATTCAGAAGTATTTTAACGACGCTCTTGCTTTGTTTTTTCCCCACTAGAGCTTTAATTCACATAAAAAGGTTGGCAGGTTATAGTAAAGAGTCTGAGCAGTAATGAAAGTGATGTATAGTAGAATGCAAAAAGCAAATCAAAAACAAGATTTCTTTAGTCTTTGGATCCATCGATGTGAACAAACACTAATATGTTGTTCTCCCACACCAGGCTATCCCCTTTCCCCAACAGGAGTAGTGGCTTCTACTGAATATATTTTTGATGCCATTAATGCATAATGACAGGCTTCAGGATAATTTAACTTCAGAGTAAGCCAAAATGAAAGGCATCTCTGAATAATGTAGAGGGACATGTACAGACCAATGAGTCAGATGTTTTGGACTTAAACTATAAACGTTGGAGAAATTGGCACTGAAGTAATCAAACCAGAATAAAAATTTAATTACAGACCTACCTAATGCTTCATAGTGAACTTTGAAAAACCATTCTGTTGGAGGCAATTTTGTGCGGCACTGTTGTCTAGTGGTTAGAGGAGGGAACTGCAAATCAGGGGTTATGGTTGCTATTCCTGGTTTTGCTACAAGTTCACTGTGTGAATTTGGGCAAGTTATTTTATCAACTTCAGTTCCCCATCTGTAAAATGTATATAATACTCTTTACCACAAAGAAGAATCATGAGATTAGTTTCATAGTTGTAAAACACTTAGAGATTATCAAAAGTGCAAAGGTGTTATTACTATTTGTTATCCTGTATTTTCTGTTTCTTCTTTCCCCACCCCTTTCCAGAGCTTCAGTTCATGGACATTTGCATGTAAACAAGAGCTTTGTTTATTAAAACTTCATTTGTTCCTGCTGATCATTCCTCAGTTGGAGTTATAAAAATTTGTGATGTCATTTATTTTCTATGGAGTGGGTATGATATTACTAATATAAAGTTATGTCAAGTGAAAGGCAGACTAATAGCAAAAAAAGTTTGTCATAGAGCTTTTGTGTCTAAGAACTATTATTGTTACTGTCTTGCATAAAGCTGGGCAAATAATTGATTTTTTAGTTGAGCCAGCAAACCAGAAAGTCAGGGAAAATATTTGGTTTGGTTCTGAAAACCTCTGGAATTTGTCAGTGAAATGGAAGAATCCAGCAAACCATGTGCATACCTGTATTTTTTGGCAAATAAGCTATTTGTCCAGAAAGTTTTACCCAGCTCTAGTCTTGGCCCACAGTCATGCAAAGAAGCCTGCACAGGTAGATCTCTGCACCTGAGCAGAACCCTTTTGAACTCAACAGGGTTCAGAGATCAGCCTATGGAGAGTTCAATGCAGGTATCAGAGCCTTGGATATCTGAGCCAAAAACAATTTTGAAAGTAGTCCCCTTGGGAAGGGACAACCTGAAAGGCTGTTTCAGGGACCTCTTTCACTTAACGACAGCCTTCCTTTTAGAGGAACAACCCCAGTGGCTGATTGGTGTCACTGGGTAGCCTAAGGGATGCGGAGCACTGCATTGGGTGAGAAGACCAGCATGCTTTAAAGTAGTGGGTTGTGGGGAAAGGGAGAGGAAGAGGGAGAAAGGAAGACATTGCATTTAATGCCATTAATATTTTTTTTTGGTAAAAGAAAAATGAATTTGTGTTCAATAATTTTAGCCTCTAATTGGTTCCAATGAGTCTTTGAGGTTTATACCTTCCTTGTTAAGGTTAATGGTTTGAAAAGATGACAGAATTCACGCCTCCTCAAGGGAATTGAGAAATGAGTTAAGGCGATTGAGAATTTTTGCTACCACTGTTGTTTGGACTGAAGACAGTTTTTGAGTCTGCATTAATAGAGCAGTAACTCATCTGTTTATATTGTGATGGCTATATCTCAGCAATGGAAAAAGGTAGAAATTTACTTCCTTTAAAATAAAAACTCAGGCCTGTTCTACACTAGGAAATTAGGTTAGTATAACTATGTTGCTTGGGGGTGTGAAAAATCCACATCCTTGAACAACACAGTTAACTGACCTAACCCTGGGTGTTGACAATGCTAGGTTGACAGGAGAATTCTCCTGTCAACCTCGCTACCACCTCTTGGGGAAGTGAAGTACCCCTCCTGTTGGCATAGGAAGTGTCTTCACTAAAGCATTACAGCGGCACAGCTGCAGCAGTTAATGTGTAGACAAGCCCTCAGAATCTGCAGAATATTGACGAATGCAATGAACATTGCAGAGTGACCCTAAAATACCATCCAGAGATTTTTCACATCCACATTTTGTTCCCATTCTTAATTTGATGGCCACAGGGAGTGCTTTTGTTTGTGTTTTAGGCTGTGCTCTGTGTTTCAGAATGTCATTTATAAACTCCCTCACATAAGTGCTCCTAGTAGCAACCTGAAACTCAGTTTATTTACTTTAGTTAGAAGAATGGAGGGTTGAGTCGACAGTATAACCAGCCCCAAGGGCTCAGAAATCATGAATCAGGTCTGAAAAAATCATAAAACAAAGACTGGGTTCTTTTTATTTGTCTTCTGATTGAGCCTTTAGAGTTCACAATTTCAAACTTTCATCCACAATCACAAGGGCTAGACACTTTTTTAAAAATGCAAATTGAGGTTGTGATGTAATCATAAGACTACAAGAGCTGGAGCTGTAGGAAAAATACCAAATATTGCAAAACACTAAGTAAAATCCAGAATTAATAACACTGAGTTTAACCCTCTCTGGCTAAAATCTGAGGTTCCTGGGAGGCTTTGTTGATGCTATTCCTTCTAGTGAATTGGCATGGTTTATTTAAGGAAAAATTGGTTTTATGAGATTATGAAATCTTAATTTTTCTGCGAAAGAAGTGTCTTTTTAAATCTTTTCATGTTCTAGTATCAAGCACATCAGCAAGTGAGAACTAGTTCTGAAATGTTTGAAAAAACCAAAATGGCATTTGTAACTATCAGTTAGCAAAAAAGTCAAAGCATTTTAAAACATCTATGAGATTGAAAGATTTCCCTTATAAAAATGTAATTTTGGTCTTGGATAAGAGAGAAGAGAGAGTATGCCAAAGCCCTGATGCATTCAAGCAATAATATTTTTTAAAATGCTAATGCCATTTACAAATCTCCCTCCCTACCTTCACCTTCCTTATAGCACTTGCATAACATGTTGTTTAATAGTCTACATATTTCTTAGCTGTCAACACTGAATAATGTAAATGTACCATAATTCAGATTCTGAGATTATATTTTGCGTTCTAATGTAATGTCTATTAGATAAAATAAACTTAAAATGATGATTAGAAATTTCTTAATCTTATTAAATAATGTTCTGAGACAGAGAAATTTGAGACATGGGGAAAGCAGAGCTGTTAACAAACCAGTCTGGGGCTTTGTTAGGCAGCAAAGTTGACACATGAATATGTTACATATGATTATCATAAAATTATGGCCTGGAAATTGAACAGTCATGCTGCTGCATTTTAGAAAGCACATTTATAATAAGCTATAATAAAGTAAATGTTTTGAATGGGTATAAGAATAGGCATTACTTGCAATCACAAATGTATGTTCAATTGAAATGCTTTTGAAGCTCAATTTAACAAAGCAAACAAATTTCCTAGCTGTATTTACATAATTGTTCTCAGTGTTGAATTTTGATTTACGGGAGGAAAAAAACCTTTAAGCATATAAAATTAGCTGTTTAGGAGCTAAACAGAAGAAAAAGAATATGATTCAAAATGGCTAGCATTTGAAAGCTGCATATTAATGAGTAAAGGATGGATCTTAAAAGATTCCCTTGTAATTATTCACTACTTTGCATTCTGATTTCAACTTCTTTTGATCACCTGTGTGGACTGATTTGTATTGGGAGTGGCATTGTAATTTCAGAGAAGATTTAGAGTGGTGGACAGACAGAGTCTAAGGCCCTAATCTTGAAAACACACAATTAGTGACCATTTGTGAAAAGTTTGTCTTAAGTGACTTGACTAGTATTACGTAGGAACTGTGTTTCACAGGCGGAAATAGAATCCAATTCCCCAGGGCAGCATTCATTTGCCTCAGCCATGAGACTATGACCGTCTTTTCTCTTCCTGCAATCCCTTTTCTCATTCACTGCATACCTTCCATCAGACCAAAGGAGGTGGGGGTCCTACACATCATAGTGTCTTTCCTTCAATCAGGTATCGATAATGTATGTCTACATTTAAAATGCTGCAGCGGTGCAGCTGTGCCACTGTACTGCTTCAATGTAAACACTATCTACACTAACAAGAGGTGTTCTCCCACCAGCATAGATAATCCACCTCCATGAGAAGCAGTAGCTAGGTCAATAAAATAATTTTTCTGTCGACCTCACACTGTCTATATTGGAGGGATAGGTTGGCTTAATAACACTGCTCAGGAGTATGGATATTTTCACCCCTGGCCAACATAGTTAAGCTGATTTAATTGTCTAGTGTAGACCAGGCCTCATTTTCATAGAAGGGCCACGCTGTGCACTGATTGAGGCAGGGGTTCTGTGGAAAAAAATATTATATGATCAGGTAATTACTGTATCATAAACACAAGGGGACTGAATTAAGATCGTTACTTCCTGCTCTCAGTTCTAGTGTCTGGCCCAAACCCGCAGCAGCTCAGAGTTGTAATTGCCCTGCTTAGTTTCACTATGCATGGAATCTGAGGAATTTAGCTGCAAAGCACTAGCTAGTCTTTAATGAGCATGTGCAACAGCATATTTTCAAAAGCTTATCAATTGGCAAAATTTGGGCACATTTTCATAGGGTCAGCAAAGGCACATCCCTGAAACAAAAGCCACCCCTTGCCAAATGTCAAGTCCCTGTGCCAAAGCATGGAATCTTTAAAAAAGAGAAAAAGTCACCAGAATTTTTTACCATGGATAAAGGATATTTTTCCTTAAACTCATTCTTGGAAACAACCAAACTGTTTTGGCTGAAATTTTCTCAGACCATTCAGCCTGAGGTATACATCTAGCATCAAAAATTACAGCCCAAATGGTTAAAATTTGGAAAAGTTATAAGCAACTGAAAACAGGGTCTTAAAATAGGAAGTATCAGGCAACCTTAATAATAGGCAGTTCTATCAGCCCTGCCTGTGATGCACAAAAAAGGAAAGGAGGCAGGTGGAAGAAGAACTAAAAGCAAGGGAAACAGTATGTTGGTGTTACTATACATTTTTTTAAAATTTGCTAGTGATGCTGGACAGTCTTTGTCTTTGCTTACATGTTGGTTGAGCTGTTACTCAGAAAAGCTATGTCATCAGCAAAATCTAAATCTTCTAATGTACTGTTGTCTCTATTATATTTATCTACTCTTTTTCCTCATAATGAAGTCATTGGCAAATGAGAGGTGAGAGAATGTATCCTTGTTTGAAATCAGTGCGTAGGTTAAACTATTTGCTCAAGTCTGCATTTACCTTAAATGTGCAAGCTGTTGTTTGATATAAAGGCTTGTGATTATGTTTTTTTTCTTTTCTGGCATACCATAACACTTCAAGTTGTTGCAGAGTGAAATGCAATGAAGGCTGTCAAATGCTTTCTTAAAATCAATGAAGTTTATGATAAGTAGTTTTTGCCATTCATTGCTGTCTTCGATGATTCCTCTTAGAGTGAAAGTCTGTTCAGTCATAAACTTCCAAGTTGAAATCTATCCTGCTCTTCTTGTAGGCCAGGTCTACACTGTAGACTTACACTGGTATAACTACGTTGCTCAGGGGTATGAAAAATCCATAGCCCAGAGCAATGCAGTTATACCAACATAGCCCCCAATGTAGACAACGCTGTATTGACGGGAGGGCTTCTCCCATAGACATAGCTACGCCTCTGTCAGAGGTTGATTAACTATGCCGACAGGACAAACTCTCCTGGTAGCGTAATAGTGTCTTCACTAAAGTGAGCCATTGCAGCATTTTTAGTGTGGACCTGCCCTTAGCTTTGTTTCAGTTGTTTCTTTTAGTCTGAAAGTAGAGGATACTTCAGAAGACTTTACCTATCACTAAAAGGACTGTAACACCTTGCCATCATTACAGTCACTTTGGTATACTTATTATAAAGCTATTTTTCCATTGTTTTGGAGAGTTTTCCTGGTTCTGTATTTCGTTAAAAAATTCAGTGATTTTAATCAATTGTCTCACCATCACCAGCTTCGCCGTTTCCCTGATGACTTACCTCTTCATCTGCAGCCTTCCCAGGTTTTCACTTTTTTGTGATGAGATGTTACATTTCTAATGGGTGTTTAATGTCTTTGTAAAAGTCAATACATTCTTGTGGTAATGGTCTGTTTAGCACCTCTTGAAAGTGCTCTGCCCATCACTCTTTTTTTTTTTTTCTATTGTTAAGGTCTTACCTAGTGTCATGGGTAAGGCTAAGATTTTGTCATGGGTATTTTTATTAAAATCATGGACAGGACGCAGTCAATAAACATAAAGTCATAGAAATATACATACACTGTTTTCACTACATCAATACAGAGGCTTTTAAATTTCCTATTACATAATTTTGACTACTGACAAAATTGTCATGGTCATTTACTAACAGTTAGAGCTTTCCACAATTCTGAAACAGCATGTTGTATGTTGCCAGGTTGTCATCTTTGAGCATCTGGCATCTCGCAAGATATCTTGGTAAGATTAAAATGAGCTCTTGCAGTCCATACTGTTCACGGGCACTGATGAACACCTCAGAGCTACTATGGCCAGACTTGGAAAGTCATCTTTTAAGTTGCACCAAAATTTCACAATGTCACATCACTTCATTTCAGAAACTGCACTGCTGTAGCTGCAAAACTCAGCATTTGCCAACTCATTGTCTTCAAACATGGGAATAGACTCAGATACACTTAGCAATGGAAGGTCAAGAAGTTTGGCCTGATTGGGATCAAACACTTTGGCAGGCTTTAAAAAAACCACCAGCAGGTTAACAAAACCATTCAGAACCAGTCATGTAGGCTTGGATTTTATCACTGTTTTCACTGTTTTAGCTTTCTTAGCTAACAGGCGTCAGTCGTGCCACTAAAGGACTTTGTCCTACTGGCAAGATCGTCCAAATCTTTTGTTCCCTTATGTGATCTGATTTCTGGTTTTTCTTAAGCAGTTAGAGTTGCCATTATTCTTGATGCAAACACTTAGACTGCTGTGATATCTGCTTTTATTTCCGTTGATTTACTTAAAGTGACCATATCTTCAACAGAAGAACTACAGCTTTGCTCCCACTCCTCCTTAAAACAATTCACATAATCCTGCAGGTGGCTGATATAAAATGGACAGCTTCAAACCAGCTGTTCCACCATGTGATTACTGGGGGAAGTGGAATTGCAGGCATTTTCCTGCACCAATTGACAGGACCATGCTTTGTGGACAGGGCAGGCAGTGAATGCATGTTTTTGGCAATGCAAGTTCATGTACTTTTCCAAATGTTTTTCTTCAGGTATTACCCACTAAGTTGAGAAGACGTGCAGTGCATGTTATGTGCACTGCAATCAGAAAAAACACTTTGAGGCTTCATTCCTAGGTTTTGTTCATATATGCAGCATTATCAGTGAGAAAATCAGTGACTTAATCACAAGAAATTCAATATTCTCTCTTCGAGTGATTGCTCATATGCATTCCAATATAGGTGAGTGCGCGCCCCGTGCACGAGCCTCCGGAAGCTTTTCTGCCCTCTAGCAACCCCCTGCGGGTCGGCTCCTGCGCCCCCTGGAGTGCCGCACTCATGCCGCAGTATATAGGGACCCTGCCGACCCCGTGGCCCCCAGTTCCTTCTTTCCGCCCGTGACGGTCTTTGGAACACTGCCCCTTGCTCTTCGCAAGTAGCAATCTCCTTTAGCATAGTTGTTAGTCTAGTTAATAGTTAGTTAGTTTTTTATTGTTAAAAGTTAATAGTTTAAAAAAAAAATTGTTGTTTATTAGCGTTAGTAGTTAGCCCTTACGGGCTCCGCGGAGCCATGCCGGGCACCACGGGATTCAAAGCCTGCGCCGAGTGCTCTGAGGCTTTCTCGGTCAGCGACCCGCATGATCGCTGCCTCTGCTGCCTGGGGGAACTCCATAGGAAGGACAAATGCCGTATTTGTAAGTCCTTCAAACCCAGGACTCAAAAGGAGCGCAATGCCCGCCTCAGGACCATCTTAATGGAGTCGGCACTTCGCCCAGTCTCCGAGCCCTCGGGGTCACCGTCGGCACCGAGTATTTCATCGGCGCACAGCGCTCCCCCAGCACCGGCAGCGGCACCGATGCGCAAGGTGCCGAAGAAAAGTAAGCGGCAGGAGGCCATGTCTATGGACTCCCCCCTGCGACCGGTACAGCAGGGGGTACAGCAAGAGCCGACACCGGCATCTCCGCGCAGGGAGCCTCCCCCGACCCCGGGGGGTGGGGGACCTCTCCTGCAAGGGCCGTCGACGCCGGAGGCGTTTGTAGCGGCACGAGCCCTCATGGCCATGCCCATGCTTCCATCCCCCCCTCGGCCGAGGGAGTCAGGGTTGGCGTCTTGGGGTAGACCCGTGCTGGGTTACCCCGGTGGGCAGCGGAGACACGAACCATCGTCTCCCCCCAGACGGTCGAGGACGGGGGAAGCGGGAACTCCCCCTCCTCGCTCCGACCTTAGGTCGTCGAGCACCTCGGTACCGCAGCACCGGGAGCGGTCTAGAGGTTCTGAGAGCAGCCGCTCTACCTCGGGCAACAGGTCCTCGGTGTCCCGCCACCGTCCGGCCAGCCAGTCGGCACCGAGGGAGGCTGACTATCCTCGATCTTCGGTGCGCAGCTCTCGGCACCGGTTGCCCTCAAAGGACTCCCGGCACCACTCTCCTTCTCGGCACCAATCTGGCTCGCCTGCGGAGCCGAGACACTTAGAGCGCACACGCGAGCGCCGCTCTCGATCCTCGGTGCGCAGCTTCCGGCACCGGTCACAGTCTCCTAGGGATGGCCGGCACCGATCCCGCTCTCGACACAGATCCAGCTCTCGGCACCGATCCGGCTCTCGGCACCGATCTCATTCACCGGGGCATACATCGTCAGTGCGTTCGCGTGGCCAACGCTCTCAGTCTCTGGCCCCGGCGCGCCTCCCAGTGCCGCAAAAGAGCAAGACATCTCGGCACTGGTCTAGATCCCCGGTCCGTTCCCGTGCAGATTCCCGGGACAGACGTCGTTCCCAGTCCATTAGTAGCCGTCGGGGTCCAGCTGCTTCAGAGCCTTACCATCGCCGCTCATCGTCAGAAAAGACCACCCCTACAAAACACAGCCCGGTGCGGCCTTTGGCACCGCACACTTCGGCACCGAGGGATTCTCCGGTGCATCGGAGAAGGCATAGCCGCGGGCGGGACCGCTCCAGGTCGCCGGCAGCTGACCGCCGCAGGGCCAGGAGGTCCCGGGGGAACTCGTCCAGTTCCAGCCGTTCTCCCCCCCGCCGTCATCACAGACACCGCCGCAGCCGCTCCCGGTCATCCCGGAGCAGGTCACTGCCTGGCCGGGACAGGAACAGAACAAAGCGCCCTAGATCGCGCAGCCCGGCACCTCGCGGGCCCGCATCATCTATGGCACCGGGACCAGTACCGACGTGGGTGCAGGGGCCCTGGCAATGGCCCTATTGGGGGCCATGGCCTCAACAACCCACCCAGGGTACAGCGTCGGCTCCCTCAGTGGCAGTCCAACCCCCGCCCCCACCTCCCAGTCAGGACAGACCAGACACCTCTGACGAGGAGTCTGACCCTCTGGAGGGTCCTTCCATGGGTCCCCTTCGCCAGTCCTCCTCCTCTTCCCCTCCGGACACTACATCTAGGGACCAAAGAACCCCCCTTCCTGATTTTAAGACTCATCAGGAACTATTGAAGAGGTTAGCTGATAACCTACAGCTCGATTTAAAAGAGCTTTCAGAGGAGGAGGACCCTCTCTTCGGGGTCTCAGGCTCAGCGGGTCCCTCCCGGGTCGCGCTTCCAGTCCATGACAGGGTGCTGAAGGTGGTCAAGCCCCTTTGGGAGACTCCAGCATCAGTATCTGCCACCTCTAAAACGGCCGAGCGCAAGTACTATGTTCCCTCCCAAGGCTTTGAATATCTCTACAATCACCCCCCCCCCCCCCCAGGGTCGTTGGTTGTAGATGCCGTTAACCAACGGGACAGACAAGGGGCCCAGTCGAGTACTCCCAAAAACAAAGAAAACAAAAAATTAGATCTGTTTGGGAGGAAGGTTTATTTGACTGCAGCTTTGCAATTGCGCATAGCAAATCACCAAGCGCTCCTAGGCAGATACAATCTAAATCTCTGGACTTCCCTCCAGAGGTTCCTCCGCACACTACCACCAGATATGGCGGAGGACTTTAATACCATTCTCCAGGAGGGAGTGACGGTCGCTGGAGCTGCTCTCCAATCCGCGAGCGATGCCACCGATGCGGCAGGGAGGGCCATGGCATCTGGTATCGTCATGCGCCGGTCTGCGTGGCTACAATCCTCCGGGCTGTCGTTGGAAGTGCAGCAGGCCATCCAAGATTTGCCCTTTGATGGCGTAGGCCTGTTTTCGGACAGAACAGACACTAAGTTACACGCACTCAAGGATTCCAGGGCCACTCTAAAGTCGTTAGGCCTCTATGTGCCGCAGGCCACAAGGCGTCAGGGCAAACAGCGACCTCAAAGACAGCAGCAACAACAGCCTGTCCCTAGACTGCCTCCTCGACCCCCTCCGCCTAGGAGGGGTCGAGACCGTTTTAGGCAGTCAAACCGCCGAGACCGCCAAGGCCCTGCAGGGGGCTCCCAGCAAGGCCAGCAAAAAAACAACAAGCGGTCCTTTTGATGGGACGCTCGAGGGCAGCTCTCTAACACTCTCCATCCCACTGGATTCCACTCTACCCTTTACGGACAGACTGCATCCCTTCCTCCGAGAGTGGCAGGGGATAACCTCGGACCGCTGGGTGCTCAGCGTGGTGAAACGAGGTTATGCTCTTCAACTCTCGGCGTTCCCACCGGACTCTCCCCCTACCCCGTCCCTCTTCAGGGACCCATCTCACGAGCTACTCCTCATCCAAGAGGTACACTCTCTTCTCCGCCTAGGGGCGGTAGAGGAAGTTCCTCCTTCGGAGAGGGGCAGGGGGTTCTATTCCCATTATTTCCTTATCCCCAAGGCAAAGGGAGGCCTGAGGCCTATTCTAGACCTTCGCCGCCTGAACAGGTTTATCAGATGCCTCAAATTCCGTATGCTCTCCCTAGCCTCTATTATTCCCGCTCTGGATCCAGGGGATTGGTATGCTGCCCTCGACTTAAAGGACGCCTACTTCCATATTTCTATCCTCCCTGGGCACAGGCGTTTTCTCCGCTTTATGGTAGCGGGTGTCCACTACCAGTTTTCGGCCCTACCCTTTGGCCTCTCCTCAGCGCCCAGGGTCTTCACAAAATGCATGGCGATGGTAGCTGCCCACCTCCGGCGCAGAGGCGTCCAGATCTTCCCCTACCTCGACGATTGGTTAATACGGGGAAGATCCAGGGTTCATGTACAGAACAGTCTAGCCCTAACCTGCGCAACATGCACCAGATTGGGTCTGCTCATCAACGAGCAGAAGTCCACACTCACCGCAGTGCAGCGCATAGACTTTATCGGGGCCACCCTAGATGCAGTTCAAGCCAGGGCCTTCCTCCCTCTGGCTCGATTCCAGACCATGACGGCCATCATTTTGGAGTTATTCAGGTTCCCCACGATGACAGCCAGGCGCTGCCTTCAGCTGTTGGGACACATGGCGGCATGTACATATGTGGTGAGGTTAGCTCGCCTCAAACTCAGGCCTCTCCAAGGTTGGCTGACTTCGGTGTACACCCCATCCAGACATTCACTCTCCAAGGTGGTCACCATCCCAGCCCAGGTACTAACGTCCCTCAACTGGTGGACAGACCCGAGGGAGGTACTACAGGGGGTTCCCTTTGCAGAATTAACCCCATCTGTGACGCTGATAACGGACGCTTCCGACGTGGGCTGGGGAGCCCACATGAGCCGAGACCTCAGCACACAGGGTCTATGGTCGCCTCACGAACTACACCTCCACATCAATGTCAGAGAGCTACGAGCGGTTCGTCTCGCCTGCAAGGTCTTCCTCAGGTTCCTAACGGGCAGAGTAGTGCATGTCCTCACGGACAATACAGCAGCCATGTTTTATATAAACAGGCAGGGGGGCACGCTCCTCCGCTCTGTGCCAGGAAGCCATACAGCTATGGGACCTTGCAGTGAGGCACGATTTTCACCTCTCTGCCTCTCACCTCCCAGGGGTCAGGAACGACGAGGCAGACCGCCTCAGCAGGTCGTTCTTACCCCGCCACGATTGGTCGCTCCACGGGGAGGTGGCGTCTTTTCTCTTCCGCAAGTGGGGTACTCCCCAACTAGACCCGTTTGCCTCTGCGTGGAACAAGAAGTGCCCGAGGGTCTGCTCACTCCAGGGACGCGAGCAGGGCTCCCTCTCGGACGCCTTCCTAATAGACTGGACGGGGCCCCTGATGTATGCGTTTCCCCCGTCCCATTACTCCCCAGAGTGCTCTTGAAAGTCAAGAGAGACAAAGCGAATGTTATCCTCATTGCACCAGCCTGGCCCCGGCAACACTGGTTCAGTATGCTATTGGACATGTCCATTGCCGAGCCAATACCGCTTCCGAGGCGTTACGACCTCCTCTCCCAGGACCGGGGCCGTCTTCTACACCCAGACCTGGACTCCCTCCACCTGACTGCATGGAGGCTATGTGGTTAATAGAGGGAGAGAGAGCCTGCTCAACACAAGTACAGCAGGTTCTGCTAGGGAGCAGGAAGCCTTCCACTCAGGTGCTGTATAAGGCTAAATGGAAGCGCTTTACCTTTTGGGCGGAGTCCCGGGGGATCTTGCCCAACTCATCGCCCATACAGGCAATCCTAGAGTACCTCCTACACTTAAAGATGCAGGGCCTTGCACTAGCCTCCCTGAGGGTACACCTGGCGGCCATCTCGGCCTTCCACCGGCCGATGGAAGGGAGGTCTATCTTCTCTCACCCTATGTCCTGTAGGTTCCTGAAAGGGATAGAGAGATTATATCTGCAGGTCCGTGACCCGGTACCTCTCTGGGACCTGAACTTGGTTCTCTCCATGTTAACGGGACACCCATTTGAGCCCATGGCAACATGCCCCTTGCTAGTCCTTTCCTGGAAGGTGGCTTTCCTAATAGCCATTACATCGGCTAGACAGGTCTCCGAGTTGAGAGCTATGACCTCGGAGCCCCCTTATACGGTCTTCTATAAAGACAAAGTGAGGCTGAGACCCCACCCAGCATTCTTACCTAAGGTGGTGTCTCAGTTTCACTGTAACCAAGACATTTTCCTCCCCGTGTTCTTTCCCAAACCACATGGATCGGAGGCAGAGCAGAGATGGCATTCCCTGGACGTCAGGAGGGCCCTGGCCTATTATATCGATCGTACAAGGCCATTCAGGAGGTCAACCCAACTGTTCGTCGCTGTCGCGGACAGAATGAAGGGCTTACCTGTCTCTTCGCAACACATCTCTGCATGGATCACCGCCTGTATACGTACCTGTTACGATCAGGCAAAGGTGCCGCTTTCCTGGAACTGTGACGGCACACTCAACCAGAGCCCAGGCCTCGTCAGCGGCCTTCCTGGAGCGGGTGCCACTGATGGACATCTGCAGGGCAGCAACCTGGTCATCAGTCCATACCTTCTCATCTCATTACGCCATCGTGCAACAGGCAAGAGAGGACGCGGTTGTCGGCAGAGCCGTCCTAAGAAGGGCTACTCGACAGTGACTCCTACCCGCCTCCAAGGTATGGCTACGTAATCACCTATATTGGAATGCATATGAGCAATCACTCGAAGAGAGAAAACAGGGTTACTTACCAATAACTGTTGTTCTTCGAGATGTGTTGCTCATATCCATTCCAAACCCACCCTCCGTCCCCGCTGTCGGAGTCGGCAGAAAGAAGGGACTGGGGGCCACGGGGTCGGCAGGGTCCCTATATACCGCGGCATGAGCGCGGCACTCCAGGGGGCGCAGGAGCCGACCCGCAGGGGGTTGCTAGGGTCAGAAAAGCTTCCGGAGGCTCGTGCACGGGGCGCGCACTCACCTATGTTGGAATGGATATGAGCAACACATCTCGAAGAACAACAGTTACTGGTAAGTAACCTTGTTTTTCTGAACTGAGCGCCCAAGCCCTGTCGCCCAGGGCTGAGGTTGCTGAGGTCACAAAAAATCATGGAATCCGTGACAAACTCTTAGCTTTAGTCATGGGGCAGACTCACCACGAGGGTGCTGTCTCCTGTCTGTTCTGGGATTACCTTCGCCAAGTCTGATGCCCTTTCCATCTCTCGTTCCTGCACCCTGCAGCCCTCTCTCTATCTCTCTCTGCAACTCTCTCTTCATGACTCAGTTGCTAACTCATCATGGCTTGGTCTCCAGCCAGGTCACTATGTATTTCCCCCCTTCCAAGGTATCAAAGTCCCACTGGACAACTGTCTCAGTCTGTTTTCTTGTCCATTGCCCAGCTCATCTCCCTTGCTGTCATCCATGCCTGAATGCAGCCAAAACCTTCCAATGGCTGAGGTGCTCACATCTCTCAGATTCTTTGGACAATTGTCCCTTGAAAGCTTTGTTATATGTTGTCAAGAATGCACTGACCCCAGCACTAGCAACCAGGCTCCATTTCTCATGCAGCAGGAGTCTGGGGATGACCTGAAGTTTTATCACACTCTCCCTCACAGCGTTATTCAGTTAATTTTGGATGTATGGCAAAGAACTATCTTTCTCACTTTGTCCATAGTAGTGTGATATGGGTGGAGAAGAATCAGTTACATTTGCAGTTAAAGGGGGAGTTGTTTCACTGGCCTACTCAAATGTGGTAAGACCAGCTCAATATGGCAAAATAGAAGACAGCTTTTCTGCAGTCCAGCCAATGAACTGTGAGTGAATATTATTAATATGGTTATTTGTTCATTTACATAGGAAAAGAATAATGCTTACATCATGTGTGTTTTTTCTTACAAAGAAGCAGATGTCTCTTGGAAAACTTTGAAATCCACTGTATTTATTAACAGTTCTGTTTGTATATTCTGTTTTCTTTTTCTTATTCTATATTACTGAGAAATTACATGTAAAAAAACCTTTATTTCTTAAGAATACAGCTGCTGCTCCTGCTTATTCCTTCCTGGAAGTCATAATCTTCTGTCTCTAACATCACAATAATTTCTACTGGGATATCACAAATAGGATGATGACTTCAGGCAAGGAATAAGCAACCAAAGCTGGTGAATTTATAAACAACAGTTTTTTAATCATGCAAATGTTTCTGGTAATAAAAAATGAGGGGGAAAGTACAAAAACAAAATGATATTAACAAAAAAGTAGTTCTACATAGAATATTTTAAAAAATCTTTTGCAGCATCAGTGTCTCTTGTAAGTAGATTATATTTTCCTAAAATATGATTTGTCATAATTGCATTGAACACAGTGTTCCTTTTTGTAATGTAAAACTTTTTCTACATTTTTTACAAAAGAACTAAAAATTAGAAAACTGCCCAAAATAGAGGTTGGTCATTTTTAAAAGTTCAGAACTTGTCTATTTTAACCAAAAGTCTGAGTATTTGCTTAACTGCTTGATGAAAATATAAAATAAACAATGATATTTCAATAACTAAATTACATATAATAGTAGCAGATTATGCAGTGATCCCATTGTCTCATGAGCTAAGGTCTGGATCAATATTTGGATGAGACATCCAAGGAACCATGTAAGAATTGTAGGGAATAATGTGGTAAATTCAGTAAGGTGAGATCATCCCAGACTCATTACTGAATCTGCGTGCCAGCATGGTGTTGTAGAGGCACTGTGTGGCTGCAGGAGCTCTTTTGAAGGAGATGTAAAACAGAAATGTTGACCATTTGTGATCATCAAAGATACCATGGCAGTGTTCAAAGCAGTAAAAAAATTACTTTCTGTTGACATAAATGTTTTCTGTATTTCTATCTTTGAGTGATTGCTCATATCCATTCCCATTTAGGTGTGTGTGTGCGCTCCGTGCACACTTTCTCGGAACTTTTTTGTCCTTAGCAGTCCTGGTAGGGTCAGCTCAGGCGCCCCCTGGAGTCCCACGTGCATGTCGCGGTACATAGGGCACTGCCGACCCCACCGGCCCCCAGTTCCTTCTTTCCGCCCGTTGACGGTTGTTGGAACTTTGCCTCATGCTTGCAAGTCGCAAACCCTTAGCTCTTTGTTCTACAAATCATTATCCAGTTAGTTAGATAGTTTGGAAAACCCTCAGGGGTTCTCTCTGCATTGGGCCACGCCTGGTTTAACAGGTTTCAAGCCTTGCACCGAATGTGCTAAGCCAGTCCCTGTGAGTGACCCTCACTCACGCTGCCTCCGATGCCTCGGGGAGCAGCACCGCAGGGACAGATGTAAAATCTGCAGGGCCTTCAAGCCGCGGACCCAGAAGGAGAGAGAGGTGCAGCTGAAGACAATTTTGATGGAGTCCGCTCTACATCTGGACCCCGAGCCAGCGAGGTCGTCTGCAGCACCGAGCGTCTCCTCGGTGCGGAGCGTTCCGCCGGCACCGATATCATCATCCAAGGGGCCGGCACCGAAGCGCCGCAGGGAGACAGCGCGCCGGGACTCCTCCGCACCGCCTACCTGGCACCGGGGGAGTCCAGAGATGCCCCAGCCACGTGCCATCGAGACTTCTCCGGCACCGGCATCTCCACGCAAGGAGCCCTCCCCAACTCCCCAGAGTGGGGCAAAGCCCTTGCAGGGGCCGTCGACGCCAGAGGTGTTCGCCGCGGCACACACCCTCATGGGCCTGCCCACGCCTCCGTCTCACCCTCGGCCGAGGATGGGACCTGCGTCTCGGGGTAAGCCCGCAATGGGTGGACCCGGTGGGTTGTGGAGACATGAGTCGAAGTCTCCCCCCAGATGGCCAAGGAGGGTTGAGAGTGCGGGCTCCCCTCCCAGCTCCAGCACCGAGTCTAGCTCCTCGACGCCATGGGACCGTGGTCGGTCGAGGAGCTCTCGAGGGACGACAACACCATCATCCCTCGACAGCCCGGCTCGGCACCGCAACGCTCGGCACCGGTCCAGATCCCCGGCAACCTGTCCGGTGCGGATCCCAGTGCCTTCAAAGATGGCACAGCCTGAGCCACTGGCACCGCCGCCGCTGCAGACCCTGTCATCGCCGTCTGCAGCAAAGCCAGCTGTACCGTCGCCGACCACAGCACCGCTACTTGCGGCACCGACGTCATCGGCACCGCTGGCATCGGCGCTCTCGGCACCGACTTGCCGTGCACCGACGCACAGTCCATCCCGCGCTCGGTCTGGTTCTGTAGCTCGGCACCGATCCAGATCCCGGTCCCGATCTTCTCGCCGGCACCAACAGCACCGTTCCCGGTCACCTAAAGGGGGCAAACGCCGTCGGAAATCCTCAAGAGGAAGGAAACGCTTGGGCTCGAGCAGCTCCTCATCCCGCCGGCACCACTCACGACAGCACCGACATTCGCCGTCATCCTCTAGTTCCCGGAGCCGCTCCCCCAAGTCCAGGAAAAAGCGCCGCTCCAGTGGATCCGGGTCTAGATCACGGCACCAGGTGACCCACACGGCACCAATGCCGGCTCCACAATGGCCCCAGGGACCTTGGCAGTGGCCTTATTGGGGCCCCTGGGGTACACAGGTGGGACAGGCGACGGTTTTCCTCAAATCATCTGGGGCACCACCGCCTCCGCCTCCAGCGTCCCACAGGGAAAGGGATCACCCCTCGGACAAGGGATCCGATCCGGAGGAAGACCCCTCCACAGGGCCCCTTCCTCAGTCCTCCTCCCCCGATGACGTCACCTTCCGGGGTCGCAAAGGTCCATGGCAGGACTTTCGAGCTCACCAGGACATGCTAAAACGAGTCGCTGGCAACCTGGGACTAGATCTCAAAGAGCTCTCCGAGGAGGAGGACCCCCTATTTGGAGCCTCGGGGATGGTAGGTCCATCTAGGGTAGCCCTCCCAATTCACGAGAGGGTGCTCAAGGTGGCCAAGTCCATTTGGCAGACTCCAGCCTCGGTTCCTCCCACGGCCAAGGGAGCCGAGAAGAAATACTCCATCTGTGTGGAGGGGGTGGAGTACTTATACACCCATCTGGCACCATGTTTTCTGGTTGTTGATGCTGTCAACCACAGAGAGAGACAAGGGGGTCAAGCCAACACCCCAAGAAATAAGGAGGCTAAGAAACTGGACCTCTTTGGCCACAAGGCCTATACAACAGCGTCTCTGCAGCTGAGGATCGCCAATCACCAGGCGCTCCTAGGGAGGTATAACCTCAACCTATGGTCCTCGCTGCAAAGGCTTGCTGAGGTCCTTCCACAGGTCCTGCCCCAGGACAAGACTGCGGACTTCATGGCGGTAATAGAGGAAGGGGCCACGGTGGCAGGAACGGCCCTGAACTCTTCCAGCGACGCAGCGGACGCCGCTAGTCGGGCCATAGCATCGGCCATCGCCATGAAGAGGGCCTTGTGGCTTCAGTCGTCGGGTCTGTCCCAGGAAGCCCAGCGCACCATCCAGGATCTTCCTTTCGATGGAACTGGGCTTTTCGCGGACACCACTGATGACAAGTTACACGCCCTCAAAGACTCGAGGGCCACGCTACGCTCCCTGGGGATTTACACCCATCAGGCTGCGAGGCGTCAAAACTGCCCTCAGGGCCAACAGCAGCCTCAACAACCACCGAGGCAGCCCCCTAGACCTGCTCAACCCAGAAGGGATCGGGAGAGGGTTTAGAGGCCCTAACCGCCATAATCGTTCAGGGTCTTCGGCGGGGACCCATGGCTCGAATAAGGGCCAGAATAATAAAAAGTCCTTTTGATGGTGCACAAGGGGGTGGTACTCTTACTTACCCCCTGCCTCTCGACCGACCCTTTGCCCACAGATTACGGCCGTACTACGCCCACTGGCAAAGTGTCACGTCGGACCAATGGGTCCTTGGTATAGTCCGCAGGGGCTATGCTCTACAGCTCACGGCCTTCCCCCCGGACTCTCCTCCAGTCCAATCTCCCTTCAGGGACCCACTTCACGAGCAACTCCTCACTCAGGAAGTCTGCTCCCTCCTCCGGCTGGGGGCGATGGAGGAGGTCCCACCGGGGGAAAGGGGACAAGGGTTTTACTCCCGATACTTCTTGATCCCCAAGGCCAAGGGGGGACTGAGGCCCATTTTGGACCTCCGCCATCTGAACAAGTTTATCAGACGCCTAAAATTCCGGATGGTCTCCCTGGCCTCTATCATTCCTACCCTAGACCCAGGGGACTGGTATGCGGCCCTCGATCTCAAGGACGCATATTTTCACATTTCTATCCTCCCAGGACACAGAAGGTTCCTAAGATTTATGGTAGCAGATGCCCACTACCAATTTACAGCCCTGCCATTTAGTCTTTCGTCTGCCCCCAGAGTTTTTACGAAGTGTATGGCAGTGGTGGCAGCGCACCTGCGCCGCAGAGGGGTCCAGATATTCCCCTACCTGGACGACTGGCTGATCCGGGGCAAGTCCAGGGCCCATGTCAGGAACAGCCTGGAACCTGGGTCTGCTCATCAACGAGCAGAAATCCATACTTATCCCGGTACAACGCATAGAGTTCATTGGGGCCACGCTAGACGCCACCAAGGCCAGAGCCTTCCTTCCGAGACCTCGCTTTGAGGCGATGGCGACCTTGATAGACGACCTTCACAGGTCCCCCACGACGACAGCCAGGCGGTGCCTGCAGCTGTTGGGACACATGGCAGCCTGCACATACGTGGTGCGGTTAGCTCGCCTCAGACTCAGACCTCTTCAAAGGTGGCTAGCCTCTGTGTACGCCCCAACCAGACATCCTCTCAACAGGATAGTCACCTTACCCACCCCACTACTGACTTCCCTACTCTAGTGGAAGGACCTGAGGGAAGTGTTGAAGGGAGTTCCCTTCAGGGAGATGGTGACGTCGGTAACCTTGATCACCGACGCCTCCGATGTGGGGTGGGGAGCACACATCACGGGAACCTCAGTACCCAAGGGCGCTGGTCACCAAGCGAGATCTCCCTGCACATCAACGTCAGGGAACTCAGGGCAGTCCGCCTTGCTTGCAAGGTGTTCCTCCGGTTCCTCCAGGGCAGGGTAGTACAAGTCCTAACGGACAACATGGCAGCCATGTTCTATATGAACAGGCAGGGGGGAGCACACTCCTCGGCCCTGTGCCAGGAAGCCATGTTGCTCTGGGACCTGGCGGTGAGGCACGACTTCCACATAGCTGCCTCTCACCTCCCGGGGGTCAGGAACGATGAGGCGGACCGCCTCAGCAGATCGTTCCTCCCCCGGCATGATTGGTCACTACACCAGGAGGTGGTAAATTCCATCTTCCACAGGTGGGGGGTTCCCCATCTGGACCTGTTCGCATTGGCCTCGAACAGGAAATGCCCGAGGTTCTGCTCACTCCGAGGGCGTGAACCGGGCTCCATTTCCGATGCGTTCCTGATAGAATGGACGGGGACCCTCATGTATGCTTTTCCCCCCATCCCCTTGCTATCCAGAGTCCTCTTAAAAATCAAGAGGGACAAAGCAGACATCATATTGATCGCCCCAGCTTGGCCGAGACAGCATTGGTTCAGTATATTGCTGGACCTGTCCATAGCCACACCCCTGCCGCTCCCAAAGCGTCACGACCTGCTCTCCCAGGACCAGGGTTGCCTGCTCCACCCGGAGCTGGACTCCCTCCACCTGACAGTGTGGAGACTCTGTGGCTAACAGAGGGAGAGAGAACCTGCTCCCTACAGGTGCAGCAGGTCTTACTTAACAGCAGGAAACCTTCCACCCAGTTGGTGTACAGGGCCAAGTGGAAGCAGTTTACATGTTGGGCTCAGTCCTGGGGCATCCTACCAAGCTCCTCGCCAATTCAGGCAATTTTGGAGTACCTCCTTCACCTGAAGCTGCAGGGCTTAGCCCTGGCCTCTCTCAAGGTACACCTGGCGGCCATCTCGGCTTTCCACCAGCCGATGGAGGGCAGATCTCTGTTCTCACACCCCATGTCATCTAGGTTCCTTAAAGGGGTGGAGAGGCTATATCCCCAGGTCCGTGACCCAGTGCCTTCCTGGGATTTGAACCTGGTCCTCGCCATGTTGACGGCCCCCCCTTCGAGCTCTTGGCGACATGCCCGTTGCTCGTACTCTCATGGAAAGTGTCCTTCCTGGTGGCCATCACATTGGCCGAAAGGGTCTCTGAGATAAGGGCCTTAACCTCAGAGCCTCCCTATATGGTCTTTTACAAAGATAAGGTCCGACTGAGACCCCACCCGGCCTTCCTGCCGAAGGCGGTGTCCCAGTTTCATTATAACCAGGATATCTTCCTCCCTGTGTTTTTTCCCAAACCACACGCTTCGGAGGAGGAGCGGAGATGGCACTCCCTGGATGTCAGACGAGCCTTGGCCTTCTACCTCGAGAGGACCAAGCCCTTCCGGAAGTCGATGCAGCTGTTCGTGGCAGTGGCGGACCGGATGAAAGGCTCACCGGTCTCCACCCAGTGCATCTCCACCTGGATCACTGCCTGCATCAAGACCTGTTATGATCAGGCAAAGGTACCGCTTCCAGGGGCTATAACGACACACTTGACCAGGGCCCAGGCCTCATCTGCGGCCTTCCTGGGGAGAGTGCCCTTTCAGGACATCTGCAGAGCAGCGACCTGGTTGACGGTGCATACCTTTACGTTCCACTACGCCATAGTGCAACAGGCGAGAGAGGACGCTGGGTTTGGCAGAGCCGTCCTGGCCAGGGCAGCGCAACGCTAACTCCTACCCACCTCCAGGTATGGCTATCTAGTCACCTAAATGGGAATGGATATGAGCAATCACTCGAAGATAGAAAACAGGGTTACTTACCAGTAACTGTTCTTCGAGATGTGTTGCTCATATCCATTCCGCACCCACCCTCCATCCCCACTGTCGGCAGAAAGAAGGGACTGGGGGCCAGTGGGGTCGGCAGTGCCCTATGTACCGCGACACGGGCACGGGACTCCAGGGGGCGCCTGAGCCAACCCTACTGGGACTGCTAAGGGCAAAAAAGTTCCGAGAAACTTTGCACGGAGTACACACACACCTAAATGGGAATGGATATGTGCAACACATCTCGAAGAACAACAGTTACTGGTAAGTAACCCTGTTTTTCAATTGGATACATTATTTTTCACGTCCTAAATTGCTGTGTAAAGTTGCTGTGTGTATCTCACCTCAGAAATGGCTGCCTTGCAGTGGCAGATGGAAGTGTAATTATTGTGTGTAGTTGGTATTTCAGTTTCTTTCGTGCTTCAACTTCCTTTTCCAAGAAAGGCGATACATACATGCTAGATGTTATTATTTTTGTAAAGAGAACAGCACTTCTGGGTTAAAGGACTATATTAGATAGTGCAGGTAGTGGGAAAGTTTTTCATCATGATGAAAGGAAAAGACTATACTTTTATATTCCATATGATCTAATAGGATTACCTTAAATTTACTAAACTTCAAAGGAATCTATTTATACCATGACTGTGACTCATGTGGCATTGTAGAATCCAGGTTCAGGATTATATAGAAAAGCTGGACATACACAAGTCCATGGGGCTGGACGCGGTGCATCTGAGGGTTGCGTTGCAACGCTGACGGAGTTGGCTGACGTGATTGCAAAGCCATTGGCATTATCTCTGAAAATTCATGGTGATTGAGGGAGGTCCTGGATGATTGGATAAACGCAAATATAATGCCCATCTTCAAAAGAGGGAAGAAGAAGGATCTGGGAAACTACAGACCGGTCAGCCTCACCTCAGTCCCTGGAAAAATCATGGGGCAGCTCCTCAAGGAATCCATTTTGAGGCACTTGGAAGAGAGGAAGTTGATCAAGAATAATCAGCATGGATTCACCAAGGGCAAATCATGCCTGACCAACCTGATTGCCTTCTATGATGAGATGACTGGCTCTGTGGATGTGGGGAAAGCGGTGGACATGATATACCTGGACTTTAACAAAGTTTTTGATACGGTCTTCCACAGTATTCTTATCAGCAAGTAAAAGAAGTATGGGTTGGATGAATGGACTATATAAGAGGGATAGAAAGCTGGCTAGATCATTGGGCTGAATGGGTAGTGATCAACGGCTCAATGTCTAGTTGGCAGCCGATAACAAGCGGAGTGCTCCAAGGGTCAGTGCTGGGGCTGGTTTTGTTCAACACCTTCATTAATGATCTGGAGGATGGGGTGGATTGCACCCTCAGTAAGTTTGCAGATGACACTAAGCTGGGTGGAGTGGTAGATACTCTGGGGGTAGGTATAGGATAAAGAGTGACCTAAACAAATTGGAGGATTGGGCAAAAAAAAATCTCATAAGATTCAGCAAGGAAAAGTGTAGAGTCCTGCACTTAGGACGGAAGAATCCCATGCACTGATACAGATTGGGACTGACTGGCTAGGCAGCAGTTCTGCAGAAAAGGATTGGGGGTTACAGTGGACAAGAAGCTGGATATGAGTCAACAGTGTGCCCTTACTGCCAAGAAGGCTAATGGCATATTGGACTGCATTAGTAGGAGCATTGCCAGCAGATGGAGGGAAGTGATTATTCCCCTCTATTAGGCATTGCTGAAGCCACATTTGGGATATTGTGTCCAGTTTTGGGCCCCCCCCCCAACTACAGGAAGGATGTGAACAAATTCGAGAGAGTCCAGTGGAGGGCAACCAAAATGATTAGGGGGCTCAAGCACATGACTTATGAGGAAAGGCTGAAGTAACTAGGTTTGTTAATCTACAAGAAGAGAAGAATGAGGGGGGATTTGATAGCAGCCTTTAACTACCTGAAAGGGGGTTCCAGGGAGGATGGAACTAGGCTGTTCTCAGTGGTAGTAGATGACAGAACTAGGAGCAATGGTCTCAAATTGCAGTGGGGGAGGTCTAGGTTGGATATCAGGAAAAACTTTTTCACTGAGAGTGTGAAATTTCCATTCTTAGAGGTTTTTAAGGTGCAGCTTGGCAAAGCCCCGGCTGGGATGATTTATTTGGGATTTGTCCTGCTTTGAGCAGCGGGTTGGACTAGATGACCTACTGATATCCCTTCCAACCCTAATCATCATTAGAGGCCTGAAAATATTCTAGGGAATGAGTGTTTGATTAAGGGAGGCTCCATAGAGTTCCTCAGTTTGATGGAAACTTCCAAATTTGAGACCACTGAGCACTGGATTCCAAGCAAGGTCAGTTGAAACAAATTTGGAGTCCCCTGAAAAGCTAATCAATTGGGCACCTACTTGCCAGGACCAAGATTCAGTATGTGATCACCTGTCCTTCACACTTGTACCTATTCCCAGCCCCTGTGTAGTACCAGTCAGGTGAGTTCACTGTGCATTGGAATATAGACGATGAAATATATTCAAACTGAGATTTCTGATTATGGGGACAGATACAAGAATAGTGGATGGAGGTTTTCTGTTGACTGGGGAGGGAGAACATGTCGTTTATCCCAGTCTGAGCTGGGATGGAGGGAGAAACATACTGAGTATCTTCCAAAAGACTTTGCATGAAGTTGCTCTTTCTCTCCAGCACATTGCACTAGAATAGGTGTTGTGGCCCCATAATTTGAGCCCTGCATGGATACACAAATGTGGATCTGCATCTGATCCGCATCCACCCCAATCTGCTTATCTCTGACTGCTATCCACAGTGTAGTGATCCACACCCCCACACACCTACAGCTCTGGGGCCCCCAATCAGGTGTTTGGAGGCCAATCCCGCCTTCAGGTAGCTACCAAAGAGCTGATCGGTGGCCGGCAGGGGAACCCAGCAGAACAGCTGATCTGTGGCCAACCCCCACTCCCATTTCAAAGGCGGGGAAGCAGCCTCAAAAGCTGAGTTGCAGGCAGCTGCTTCCCCACCTTTGAGATCCACATCCAATCCACCGTCCACAAAAAATGATCATCAGATATCCACATTCGTGGATATAAAGCAGATATCCGTGGATTTGCAGGGCTCTACCTATAATCTGGCAGACCCCTGTGGCTGCAGCAGGTTTGGAAGATTGTCAGAATTGGCTCTGGTTCCACAGATCTGTCATCACTGGAGTAAGAGCACCAGCAGCTCATACAATAAATCTCACTGCTGAGCAAATTGTTCAGCACTCAGCCCTAAATCCTATCATTGTTGAGACATCTTCCCTCTTGTCCCATCAAGCACAAGCTGGAAGAAACAACTGCCAAAACACCCTTTCAAGAAGTGAAATGATGAGTTGCTCAGATCTCTTCTACAATATGTAGTAATGGGAGTAGGGGAAGGGCAGAGGGAACCCATAGCCAAGAAGTGAGAATAGAGAGAGACCCCTCTCAGTAGCTGAGGGTAGGATGTGTAATATGTCACTAGGAGGGAAGTTTAATCTCTCACCCCCAATAGTAGGAAGGAGCTTGGTGAGGGAGAAGGGGTTTTGGTGTGAGATGAGTTACATTTTGGTGGCTCCCAGACCCCATTTAGTCTTAATCACCACTTCAGGGAATTACCCTGAATAAACGTTGGAGGTATATTGTATTAAAACTGCAATTGTGTATGTGGTGTTGTGGCATTTTATGTATCTTCTCTAGAGGGGAGGGGTGATACTAATGAATGTCCTCTGTTATTTGCCTTTGAAGCATGTGAAGTATGTGGAGATGTACACATACACTAGTTCAGACTGGATTTCACAGAACCAAGAGGCAAAGAAAGTGTTTTGGGATAAAAAGTTTGGGTTTAAATGGACTCAAGGTTTCTTCCTGATCCAGCAAATGGGCAGGACCTCTAGTTTATGGAGGGCCCCAATCCTGAGGGTAGAGTTGGGAGAATTGGGCCTTACAGAATCCATGTAAGCGTGAACTCTGGCAAGCTTCTTAGCATGCATGTAGGTTCTTTTATTGCTTTTAATATGTTTTCTCTGTAATACTTTTACCTGAAGAAAAAAGTTGGTTTGCTAAGAGTGAACTGTGTGAGGTACTTTATACCTGCAGAAATCACTCTGTTACCAGTCTCCAAAGAGAAAGCAAGCAGGTCTGTTTAGGCAGACCGCCTTTGCTGGGAAATAGAGAAGATAGGGAACTGAAGCCTGGACATATACCCTAGTCAAAAGGGAGTGAATGATCTGTCTCCACCCAAAAAAAGCCACAGATGGGGAGCTGGAAGCTGAGAGCTGGATGATTGTGGGGAAACACAGGTGCAGTTCCCTGAACTGTGACATATATTTGTAACAAAGCTTGTTTACAGTGAATACTTTTTCAATCCTCTCCAAACACATACATATTGAGAAGCCTAGAATAATAGTGGTTGACTGGTATTTTCAGCATTGTTCAGGGCTGAAAGGGAGAGTACTTTTTGTATTCTTGATAAAATGTTCAACAGCTCCTAACAGAAAATGTGCCTACACATTAAGACAGGTGGTTTTGTAAAACCAAGGTCATTTAATAATGCATGGAATGGTAATATGTTCCTTACTTGGGTAAGATAATTGCTATAACTGGTGATTGTTAAAGACTATGATCAGCAGTTTTTCAAAAGCATTTAGCTCAGTGCATTGGCAGGTGTTTGCATTTTCTGGAAAGATCTATCTTCCAGATTGCTAATGAGTGGCCAAACAAGCATACAGAGAGTTAATAATACTGCTTAATTGCCACAGTCACATAGAGCAACCACATAATTTATTGCTATTCTGAGCCTCTGAACACTAGAAGAATGATAAACTATATGACAAAGCCTTACTGAGATTGCTATTGGTGAAGTCACTGGCTATAGTTGAATATCTCTCTGCCTCTAACAGATGATTCTTCTAACAGCATTTTCCTGCTTCATCAGGAAAAAAAGGTATATAAATAATTTTTTTCTTGGCAGTTATTGTCAAAGTAATATACCTTTCCAAATCATTACACAGCCAAAAGTTTCTTCTTTTGTTTAAACATCCACAGTGAATTAGAAAAGGATGTTGTGTTTTCCTGACCACACCAATGAAACATAAATGTTAACTGAATCTGCGTTAATTGAACATCTGGTTGGAATACAGCTTTTAACACACGTATAGAGAACTAACATGCTGTGCAAGGAAATGTGCCAAAAAGGGAAAGATGGACAAATTAGGGAATGAGTTAATCTTGCAAACAGGATAGGAGATATCTCCCCTAATCCATGTGTTCATTGTAGCAGTTCATTGGTTTTAAAAACATATCTGTAGTCAGCAGAAGGATTACTTCTTTTTAAAAAAGAAATACATGATCTTGTGATATGGCATGCTAGAGCTGACTTTTTTATGGTAAAGTTTCATGACTTGACTGGCCTAAATTAAGCAGTATAGCTAAATTATCTCAGTGTCACTTTTACTTGACAAGTAAAATCCCAGAGCTCCCTTTCCTGAAATTAATAGTAGTGATCAGAATAAATGTTGAACAAAATTTGATGGTTGCATTTTTAGCAATTTGACGATTAGATTTATCTTATTTTGCAAGTGGGATAACACAGGATTGGGACTCAGATTGGCAGATTAATTGCTTTTATCTAGAAATTAATCCAAAAGAGGTTTGAGAGTTTTCACTGCACACCATACTAATTGTTCCAAGGACTTTCCTTGTCTTCTTCAAAGTCCTTATCTCCGAATACTAATACATTCTTGTGTCAGTACTGGTAAGTGGACAAACAGTAGAAATGAAAAATTATGCTAATGAAATAACCAGTCCTCTTTACTGTAAGAAAATGTACTTACTCATAAAATATTGGATCACAGTTGTGATATTACCCTAAATAACACATGATTTGAAAACTATAACAGAGCTAAACACAAAACTAACAGTTAAATAAAGAATCATACATACAAAGAAGCTTTTTGGAACAAACTGAAGTATACTGGAAAACAGTTGCTAAAGCAATAGATAAAGTTCTCAAGTTGCTATGGTTACTTGGGAATTTTGCATTTTATCATAGGTTAAGATGCATAGGATGAAGTAGTGAAAATAAACAGGAAGTATAGTACACATGAACTAAAAATCTCCAAATCACTCATCATCATCTAATAGAAAGACAAATAGCTCAGGATATTGGCTGCTTTCTGACAAATCTATGAATGAATGAAGAAAAGAGGCCTGATGGATATTTAGAACATGTGATTTAAAAAACCATGTGATTTTTGGAGTTATAATTTACTTTATTTTTGAAAGAAAATAATCTCTAGAAATTTGAAGAGTGGAATGATGTCTATAAACTAATTCTGGTATTGAAACCTAATATTTGCCTTTGAGACCTTTAACAGAGAAGGTTGATGGAAATACAGATAATACATTTCATAAACTTAGACTGGCAATAGCACGTACACAGGAAGTTAGTTCATACCCATGGAAACCTGTTTGCATTTGGGACATTTGGACTGGGGTTTTTTTTGCTAGAGTAGCTGATGTTTTAGCATAATATAATTGCCTTACATTGAAAGCAGATTTCAAAAGTATTTTTAAAACGTTGAGTAGCTGAGCATATGTACAGTGGAGATGTATGCTATTTAGCTAAGCTTAATTTTAGCTGTAGAATGAATTCATGATGAATTTTAGGGCAATGTTTGGCCTTCCATTATCTGTCACATGGTGAAGGAACAGTGCCTTTAAACAGATTTAATAAAATACATTTATCTTAACTTTTTTTAAAAACAGGTAACAAGAGAACTGAAACAGTACGACAATAAAATTATAGAGTGCAAATTTGAGAACAACAGCTGGGTCTTCATGAGGCAGAGAATAGACAAAAGCTTTCCAAATGCTTACAACACTGCCCTAGGTGAGTAGAATATCTTACTTTTGCACTCACGTCATATTTACCATTTCACTAAACTTAGTTAAATGGACTCTGTCAAAAAATTTAGTCCCAAAATTTCATCTGCCTTAACATTGTTCTAATTTAATGGGGGGAAATTATCTGAATTCTCTATATCTAATTTAGCCATCTGTATTTTTCCAGTATAACATTAGGCCCTGATCTTGCAAAAACTTATGTATGTGCTTAACTTTACACACTATGAGCAGTCACAGTGGCTTTAATGGGACTTACTCACTGGGTGAAATTAAGTAGGCTAAGCTCCCATTTGTTATGTCTACACTGTAGTTAAACACCGGGGGCTGGCTAGGGCCAGCTGGCTCAGGCTAAAGAGCTATTTAATTGCAGTGTAGATGTTTGGGCACTGTCTGGAGATCAGGCTCTGGGTTCTTGCAAAGTGAGAGAGTCCCAGAGCCCAGGCTCCAGCCCAAGCCCAAACATCTACACTTCAGGTAAACATCCCCTTTGCCTGAGCCTAAGTCAGCTGACACAGGGTTTTTTATTGCAGTGTAGATATACCAGTAACTTCACTAAGTCCATGATTTCACCCATTGTGTGTGTGAAGTAAACATGTATTTCAGTTTTTGCAGAATTGGACCCTTATTTATTCAAATATATGTTAAAAACCTTCATTTAAGTGTGGCCCACAAAAATATAGTAGTCTTTGGTCTACAACACAGTTAAGTAACAAACACTATTCCCAGTTCTACGTTGACTTGTGCTGATGCACAAAGAAAGATACTTTGGCACATCAACATGCTACATAAGTTGAATTTGTTGAACAAAAAAAGCCATGATAATTTCAGCTCTATTCAAGATCATTGTTTGCCAGATGGAAGACAAAATTAGTAGGAGAAAATGTAATTTCAAGCTCCAAAAATAGTATTACAAACAATGGAGAGTAAAGCAAATGAAAGCTATGAAAAAAAGTTGTCCGTATGGGATTGTGACGCCTTCAGATTCTCCTATAGACAATAAAAAGAACCCTCTGAAAATGCAAAAGAGCAATTTTCTTTCAGGTGGAATGAATGACTTTAAATAAAACAGATATGTGTTTGAATAATATAAGTAAAAACAGTCATACTGAACTGGCATTCTTTTTGGTGGTATCATTAACTTAAACATGGTATTCAGGACTACTAAGTTCACCAGGAGGTATATATATATTGCTAGTTTTTCTTTAAATTATTCTACCCAGGTAAATTTCTGATAATTAGTGAAATTAAATTGTTTGGATGAGCAAATTGAAATTAGCCATTTGATCAAGTGACAGTAGGACTGCTGCACTGCTGGTGCCTTTTGGGAGACACCTCATCAAGCAGTTCCACCACCATAGCAGCTTTGTGCATCTCTTGCAGCCCTCCTAACACCAAGATGAAAGAGGGATAGGCTCCTAAAGAAGAGGTACATCATACCACCTCCTAAAGCTTTTCCCTCATTGTCACCAACATTTCCCCCAGTTGCTTCAGCAACTGTTTTTTCCTTTGACCTGCACCTGTCCCCTCCCACACTTCCAAGCAACAACCACTTTTCCTCTTGCTTCATCCACCTCCAACATTCACAGTTTTTGTCCCTTCATCCCCTGTGCTAGAGCTGGCTGAATTTTTTTTTCTGAAGAGTTTCCCCCCCCCCCCCCCCCCCCCCCCAAAAAAAAAAAAAAAGTTTTGTAAAAAATGAAACTTCTCATAGGAAATCATTATTTACAATGAAATTGGGAAAAAATGAGAAAAAGTTGCATTTTTTTGTTCAGTTGTGAAAAAAAGTTGTTTTTTGGAATTTTGATAGTTCCCACTTCTCCTTTCTTAACTTTTCTCCAGGTCTGTGGTAGGCAGGTGAGATCCACTTTTTTCCATATTTGGAAAATGCTGGAAAGAAATAGTAAAGCTAAAATAAAAAGACAGAGAATGCTATTTCTTTCATTTAAAAACATTTTTTTTTTACTTTTTACACTTTTCTAGTTGAAAAAGTTGGTTTTTTTTTAAATAGTGATTTTTATTTTTATTTGCCCCATTAGTCCAGGTCAGCCTTTAAAAATGGCCATACAAATTTACCAGCACAGCTTTGGTAAGGTGATAACTTTTTTATTTTTATAATTTTTGTTCATTTTGGCAAGGTTAGCTGCTTTTAATTATTATAATGTGGTTAAATCTGACACATACAGAAAACATTTTTAAAAAGCACCTTTACATCAAAAATGTTTTTAATTATACAAATCATTAACATTAAAGAGGGTTTTATTAATGTTACATTAATATTGTGCACGCTTCCAAAATTACAGTGGTATGAAAAAAATATTTTTAGTGACACACAAAACCATACTTGACTGCTGGTCATGAAGATGATTTTATTTTACATCAGTTAAAGGAGAGAAGTTTACTCATTTTATTTAATGGATGTTGGGGCTCAACAGAGTACTTCCTCACAAAGCTGCCTTTCTAATATAGCCGATCTTCTTCATACTATTTCTCAAAATCTTTTATAGCTTTATCTTATATTTTTGTCATAGCTAGTTATGAAATTCCACCTTACATCAATATAGCTTGCTTCTAGTCTTTTTTTCCTAAGTCTCATGATTCATCAGACAAGACCAGGTTGCAAAGGCAAAATGCTAAAAAGATAGTCAGTTGTTTAAACAGAATCAAGCCTTTTCATAAATTATCTAAATTGGTTGATATTTGGGGAGAAATCCAAAAACTGATCCATTTCAGTTCCAAGTTTGTCAAAATGGATAAAATCATGTATTCCTACCTGTTACGACTTAGGTAGAGCTTCAGAGCCAGAAGACACATTGCAAATAAATTTTGTTGCTACTGCTTGCCTAAACAGTGTGTTAATTCCTGACATTTATATTGGATTTAATTTTACTTTTTGTCAAAGAATTATTCTCGTGACTAGGAGGCTAGATTGAGTGCCTGTTGGGACAGACTTCACTCTATGTAGTCCTCAGCTCTGAGTGAGCAAAGTAGAGAAATTTCATCCCTAACACAAAAGTTCTATACAGTATTATACGTTCAAAGCTGAACATTTGTTCCAAATACTGTCATTTATTTTGAAAATACAAGATCAAATTGTTCGTGTTGATTGCAACTGATCAGTTTAATAATGTCAAAATGTGTTCTTTGTTCCCAGCTATATGTAACAGCATCCAAAATCCAGTCACAAAGGACATATTGTTTGAGTTCATTGATAGGTGTACAGCAGCTTCTCAAGGACAGACGCATAAACATCACCTGGATCCTGACACTGAACTCATGCCCCCACCTCCTCCTAAAAGACCACGCACCGTAACCTAAAAGGCCACAGTCCAAATGAATAGCATGTTGTTTACAGTTCTGCAGAAGGTGAAATGAAAATGTGTGTGGATTAAAAAACATTTGCAAAAAAGTTATTTCTAAGCATCCTGTAAATATCTAGATGCATTTTTTCAAATGCCACATCATGAACCGACATTCTTTTTGTAACTGGAAAATTCAACCTTACTTTGTGGGATTTGAAGATTGAAATATCCAAAGGTTTAGACAAGAACAGTATAGAATCAGTGGAAAGTTGCCTTGTTTATACATGGATATCTTTCACCTTTAATTTATAATGTTAGCAATCTGGAACTGTGAGAAAACATTGGAACACTGTACTTTTTAGAAGCTGTGTTTCAAAGTGGTGTTTCTTTTTCTTTTTTCTTTTTTATTATTTAATTAGTTGAGATTTGTCATCCTTAGTATAATTTATCCTAGTGTTCCTACATTTCTGAGACTCATGTTCAAGAACAAACAGCAATGTTGTTTGTGCACTGTATTGGTTTCAAAAACCTCATTAGGTTTACTAATTTTAAAATTAGCTGGGTTTTTGTTAAAATATTAAAGAACTGAATCTTTATTGTTGTAAATAGCATCCTTTCTAAAAGAAATGTACTCAGTGGTTATGGCGGGTTTGGTTTCTGTTTTGTTTTCGTTTCATTATTTGAACTCACACACTTAATGTATGGTGGGACAATTTTAGCTCCACATTTTAAGCTTATCTGTAGATAAGGAACACACATGAAATCCTTAGAATTAAGGTCTCTGTTCTGAGACAGTTTCTAATACAGGGCTTGGTTCTCCACAGTGAAGCCATTATAAATAATATTTAAAGGTACAACTCACTGTGATATGCAAGAGTAATAACCAGGACTAATGATATTGTTTTAGATCCAGGTACAAAATGGCAAAAGAAATGCCAGACAACACCTTTGATGAAGAGGTAATTCTAGTGGAATGGAGTCCTATCAAAGGGAAAGGGCCTCCTGTTGTTGGATAAAAGCAGGGCAAAGGCAAGACATTAATTTTCAAAGCAGCAGTCAGTTGTCCTGTGACAATATTCTAATCTGCTGACTTGATTTCTGTTATACCAAATGATGAAACAAATATCCTAATCACTCTTGCTGCAGTACAAATGGCAGTTGTTCACTCTATTAATATGGAAAAGCTGCATTCTAACAGACTTATGGAGGAATTGCTCTGAGTTTGAACTAATTAGAAACAAATGTAATTATAAAAATGCAGTTTTAAAAGTTTTCTGCACAATTAATAAGCTGGTATTTGATTAGCTATATAGCTATTGAAAAATAGGTATAAATCTGGGTCATCCATTCATTCAGCAGTCTGATTAGCTAACATATTTGATATAATAATATGATCCAAAAAATGTTTATATTTAAATGAGTTTTAATGTTTGTAAATAAAGTTAACTCATGCAGTATTTTTTTCTATATGGAAACTTTAGGGCTATGCTTTGGGAGGGGGCTCTGCCAATTGTTTCAACATGTATAAATATACACTGTATCATTCACATGGTAATCCTAATGTCTCTTTCCTTGGGATACTCCATATATGTGTTAGGGCATTGAGGAGGTTAAATAAGTTGCTTTTTTGCTGCAGTAAAACTTGAGGGCGAAAAGGGTGTTCATCAAAGTTCATGTTTCAGTCATACATACTTTCCATGTATTACCTTTATAACAGATATAGCACCTATGCAAGGTTGTAAAATTATCTCCCAAAAGCAACCTTATCAATTTGATGTGAAAACCTATGCAACCTCAATGCATCCTTCATGGAAACACACAGTACATTTTTCCCCACATAGTGTTTGTTGTAGGTATTTTTCCCCAGTCTTACAGCCCTATCATTGAGTAAAGTCATGACATACATTTTGTCAAAAATTTCTAGAGCTGTTTAAATGTCTATGGTAATTGCAACCTTTTAAATGAGAATGAGATATATGAAAAGAGCATTTTGTTTTAAATATTTATCCAGATTATTTCCTCTGTTCTCTTTCCCACCCTCTTCCTCTTGTATTTCAACAGAATTTTAAAGTTTATAATTTGTCATTTTCTTTAGTGCTACAGCAGTGTAGCCTGCCCTCAATGTGCATTCCACCCAGTTCATGAATGCACTGTTGCCCTTTGCATATTTTGACATTGCTGGTTTTTTCCACTCAAGCTTTGAAATGCATTTATTGAAGGAGTTATAAAGACATTGAGAGATGATCTGATAGTTTGGGAGATCCTTGCTCAGATCTGACTTGCAGTTCTTCCTGCCCTGTAACTCTGTAGCCTTTGCAAGATGCTGATTATCTTAAGTTTTCTGGACAAAGTTTTTTTTAAAAAAAAAGAAAAGGGTACTGGGAAGGAAAAGATAGACTGAAGAAGCAGATGAAAACAATGAAATTCCACTTGGACCAGTTTTTTTTGTTTGTTTTTGTTTGTTTGCTGTAAGAAGTATGAGACCCTTCTCTTTGCTACTGGATATTCTGAGACTGAAGTCAAGGGGGCAAGAAAGAACCTGTGTCAAAAAAAAAACCCTGAGAAAAACTAAATTGTCTGCTCTTAGGATAAAGAATATGAACCCATCCTCCAAGAAGTTGTTTGTTAAATAATACATATGCGGTTACATTTTGCTTTCAATGGAGTTCTCAGAAAATGTCAGTACGTTCCTCTGCAAACTATGTGTTAAGTATTTTAATAAAGTCAATGGTTTAAAAAAATGGAAGTTCATTTACTTGTACTAGTGGTATAATTGTTTATGCTTATGAGATGTCTAAACTTTCTTGGCATCCATCCCATTGCCAGCAATGGGGTTACTCGACCAATACTCATAATTCAAACAAAACAATTCTACATGATTTTTAGAGCTTCAACTCCATGGGCTAGAAAGCCTATACATAAGCATTCCCAAGGAGCCAATATAGCTCTTGGCTATGATAAATATTATTTAGAAGCAGAGTTTTTCCTTTCTACTGCTGGAGGGGGAACTGAAAGATTGGGGAATCAATAACTTTTTATGATATGCTAACGTATATTCAATTATTAATTATTAACTTAAACTTCTACTGTACAAAAAGACCAAACAAAATTCAGTATTTCCCCACCCCAGTTAAATTCTCACTGGATACTTAAAAATACATGTTTGAGGATGCATGAAATACTGAATAATTTGATGTAGGTTTTGCGTGTTTTGTAGATGTTCCCTCTTCCTATATTGTGTTGTCAATAAGATAAATGAGCTCCCCTTGTCTTATTGTGTTCCAGATACCTTCACAATATTTTCTGTCTGTGACACTACTTCTTGGGGGTGCATGTTCCAACTCATGGGGGTGCTAGCTTGTACAGCTCAGGTGGTAGAACCTGCTCATAGTAGTGCTTGTGAGAGCACTTGTGCACCCCTGCTATCCTTTCCCTCTTTCTTCCAGAAATGAGGTTATAGAGGGGGAGGGGCACCCTCTGCTGCCTCAATTCCTTCCAACTACGGCAGCAGATGGATATTAACCTCTCTGAATCCAGTTGGATCTGGAGCCTTCTCTCAAGAATAATGTTGTACCTTTGGTTAGTGTAGTTTTCCTGTTACTGTAGTTTTTAATATTAGTTTTAGTGGTAAACTTAGTTAAGGGAAAAAAACATTATTCTTAGCATAGATAGTAGTTAAATCTTCAGTTCTAACTACTTGTTCTGTAGTGGATCCATTTAAAAAACCTGCAGCAGTGAGTCTAAGAGCCCAGGTCTATAGACTTGAGCTCACGCTACAGCACTAAAAACAGCTGTGTAGATGCTCAGGCTCTGAAGTCCGGGGAGGAGGAGTGGGTTTCAGAACCCGAGTTGAAATGTTTACACTGCTGTTTTTAGTGCCATAGTGTCAGCTCAGGCCCTGAGACTCGCTGTTGTGGTTTTTAAAACGCAATGTAGCCATATATTAAGAGACCTGGCTTCAAAGGGTAGGTGCACCTCTTGTCCGGCAGTTTTCCCAGGATCAGGATCCCCAAAATAGATGCTCAGTATGCCTCAGAGAAGGTCACTCTCCCTCGTGGTGGTCTGTCTACAGCACATTTACCCCAAGGGTGTTGAAGTAGCACTAGAACTGGCTGCAAGGCTTATTGCTCCAGGAAGTTCTGGTTGCGAAGTATTCTGGATGTGACACATCTAAGAGATCTGTACCCAAGGTGAAAAGACCAGTGTCTGCTCCTAGCCCCTTGGGGACCTAAAAAGAAAAGCAATATGTAGAATACTCTGATTTCTTTCCTAGGATCAGGTTCCAGTGCTTCAAAGCAATCAGTATCCAAATTATTGGATCCAACACTGAAGTACTCAGATATTTGGTTGGTACCAGCCTCTGAGATAAGAGCCAAACCTCAGGAGAAGCCTTCAGATCCATCTACTTCAGTTCTGAGAAAGCTTGTGCAATGCAAGAAGGCTCCTGTTTGCAAGGGCAAGTCACATTCAAAAGATGCCCGAGACTCTAATGATCTGGATCCAAGAATATCAGATCTTAAACCAAAGACTAAGATTCCGGCTTAGGGCGAATCATAGAAATGTAGAGCTAGAAGGGACCCCAAAAAGTCATCAAGTCCAGCCCTCTTGTGCTGAGGCAGGATCCAATAAACCTAGACCATCCCTAACAAGTGTTTGTCCAACCTGTTCTTTCAAGCCATCAATGGGGATTCCACAACCTCTCATGAGAGTCTATTCCAGAGCTTAACTACCCTTAGAGTTAGAAAGTTTTTTCTAATATCTAACCTATATCTACCTTGCCGCAGATTAAGCCCATTACGTCTTGTCCTATCTTCAGTGGACATAGAGAACTTCACCATTTTTTTTATAACAGCCTTTAACATAACTGAAGACTGTTAACAGGTTCACTTTGTCTTCTTTTCTCATGAGTTAAACATGCCCTGTTTTTTAACCTTTCCTCAGAAATCAGGTTTTCTAAACCTTTTATCATTTTTGTTACTCTCCTCTGGATTCTCTCAAATTTGCCTACATCTTTCCGAAAGTGTAGCCCCCAGAATTGGACACAGCTGAGACCTCACCAGTGCCAAGCAGGGCGAGACCGTTACATCCTGCGTTTTACATACAACAGTCCTATTCATACACCCCATAACAATATTAGCCTTTTTTGCAGCTGTCGCATTGTTGACTCATATTCAATTTGTGATCCATTATAATCTCCAGATCCTTTACAGCAGTACTACCACCTAGCCTAGTGATCCTCACTATTTTTCAAGCGGGAGCCACTTTTTCAAAAAACCTTCAATGTGAAAGCCACATCAACTACTAAATTAACGTGTTAGTTACTATGATAATATTACAATTATTATACAATTTAGATTATACAATTTAGATTACAACAATATTACAGTTATTAATTAAACAATTTAGATGTACTTATTGGTGCCCATCATACCATGTGGTCAATGTGACATGTAAAGAAGGCGGACTTTGATAGGCTCGGTACATAAAATAAATTGGAATATAAACAATTAGGGAGCTGCACTTAGGGTCGATGGGAGCCGCCACTGGCTCCTAGGCCTTGCAATGAAAAACACTGATCTAGCCAATTATTCCCCATTTTGTGGTTGTGCATTTGATTTTTCCTTCCTAAGTGAAATACTTTACACTTGTCTTAAATGAATTTAATCTTGTTCAGTTTAGACCAGTTCTCCAATTTGCTATGGTCATTTTGGATTCTCATCTTGTCTGCCAAGGGGCTTGCGACCCCATCCATTTTAGTATCATTTGCAAATTTTGCCTAAAACTTATTCCCCAGTTCTGAAGATTGCATTGGATCTGAAAGTTGTTCTACAATTGGCAGTCGTTTCTTCATCCATTGTTGACAGGGCACCAACCCTTACTGTGGTAGCACAAGTGCATGACATAGATTCACAATCGGATCAGTTACCAGATCTGCAAGAGACAGAGTGTCTACTTGCCTAAGCAGGTAAAAGGAGTGCTCCTGCTACTTGTCCTCCTTCAAAAGAGAAGGTTAGATGTGTTGTCTTAGATATCCCTAGACACTTCCCTTCCGCTGCCTAAGATGCCTACAGGCTGTCCCAGTAACATTTGTTTGCTTTTCTCTATTTTGCATATGCAGGTCCTGTAGTTCCCCCATTTTCTTCTGTGTTGCATCCAAGATTGGATCTGAGGTTAAATCTGTAGACCGAGGAAGAATCAGAATATGTTAGATGTACAGATATAACTCCAGGTTCCATTTTCAGAAGAAGAAATGCACCTCAGAATATGGTGCCTACAGATCATCACACTCTTCCAGATATGACAGACGTGGAGCCTGAGTTTGGTCACTGGCATGATTGGCAAATTCTGCCCTGGTCTGGATGGTTCTGTTATTCCAACTGCAGATATCTGCAGGGTTGCTATTTGGGACTCTATACATACATTTACAAAACACTACTTCCTAGACGTAGTATCAACATCGAATTCTTAGTTTGCCAGGGCAGTATTTCAATCCCTATTCAGTTAAGACTCCAAGATCCACCTTCTGTTTACGGAGTATTGCTTGACAGACTATCCCTTGAGGGGGGACATGCAGCAGAAATGCAGGTTACTTACCTGTAACCAGAGTTCTTAGAGATGGATTCTGCATACTCACACTCCCTGCTCACCTTTCCATCTTTCTCAGAGTCCTAATGGAATCTTGACTCTGAGGAAATGGCGGAAGGAACTGAGGCAGCAGAGGGCGCCTCACTTTCAGAAAGTTCAGGAACACTGAGGGGAGGAGGGACAGGAGCATGAGTATGCTAATAGGCACTGCAGTGAGAAGGATCCACCATGTGACCTGTACTTATGGGTGAATCCCATGAGTGTGAATGTGCAGAACTATGGCTATAGGTAAGTAACCTTCCTTCACAATTAGGCCAAAAAAACCACCCAACTGTGAACTGTTCATTCACCTTGAAAGCAATGGGTGCTTTACACCAAAGCCATCAGTGACATTTGGGGGTCCAGTATCACACACACCCTCACCCCAAACTATAAACAAGTATTGAAATTATTTATAGTGCTTGAAAAACTTTAGTTTATAGTCTTGTGAATAGTCATGAAATCTCTGATCTTAAATCATGTAATTGTAACTACTATCATGCTGTTTCCCCCTCCCAGTTGAATTCTGGTGTGATTTTAGTGGCCTCTCTCTCAAGAATTGATAGAATCCAATGTTATGTCATTTGCAAGTTTGGAATATTGTAACTGTAGTGGTTCTCCTTCATAGACAGGTTTGCCACTCACAGTATTGATTTTTCCCTCTGTTGCTGCAGTTTAGGAGACAAGGCAAGAGCAGTTTTTCACAGGAAACTGACTGCCAGTTTTATTCTACATCCTGGCAGCTACACAGGGGGTCTCCAGAGCAACCACCTTCCTAATCTTCAGAACAGAGAAAAAGCCTTGAAATTCATTTCTAAAAAAAAATTCTAACCTATTTTTCACTCAGTTTGGCTCATGAAGGAACAGCCTGGAACATTTGCTCTGTCTTTATGCAGCAGCAGCTCCCCTCTGACTCAGTGCCTTTGTGTAACGGTAGAATTGTGGTAGGATGCCAAGTTCCAGTCAGGGTCAGAGCGGTTGTGCTCAGAACAGTGTAAACACATAGGAAGATAAGGTCACCACCCTGAAGAACCTTACAATCTAACTTGAAACAAGGGTGAAAGGATTGGAACAAACAACAGGAGAGACTGTGGAGATGGAACTATGAGGGTAACAGTAATAAAAAGAGGTGGCATATAGGCTAGCTAAGTGCATGGCTTGATGATACCAGAACATTTGAATTTTAAATAAATACATATTTATATGAGTGCCTTCAGCCTAGCTATCTGTTATTGACTAATGTATTGGGAGCATTAAAGCCAAGGCAGGTTTGAAGGGATATTTTGAAAGAGGAGAGGATGATGACCTCATGGAAGATGTTCCTTGCATGAGGGCAGCATGTTAGAAACTGCACAAATGCTGATTGGCGAAGTGGTACAATGGATGCACATTGTTGGCAAAGTGGAGGGGTTAGGGGCCAACTCAGTAAGAGGCAGGCAAAGTGAGTGGTAAAGAAACGCAAGGCCTAGAAGACTGTTATAAGAAGCTTGAACTTGATGTGGTGGAGAAGAAAGACGGGTTAATAGGATAGGAAGATGATCTTGGCAGTTCCATTTTGCATGGATCGGAGAGGGATGAGGCAGAGGAGGTGATAGCAATCAAGGAAGGAGATTAGGGCCTGGTTAAGAGTTTTCTGAGCAGAGCAGAAGGGTCTGATATTAGATACATTGTGGGAGAAAGCAGGAGGATTTGTACACAGACTGGATATGAAAGGGCAGAGAGGTGGTGGACCTGGGCAACAGAGATGCTGGTGATGTCAAAAGTAACAAAGGATGGGGGATGTAGGGAGAGCGTGGGAGGGGAAATGAATTCAATTTTGGCCACGTTGGGTTTAAGTTGATAGGCATTCAAGAAGAGAGGTCAGAAGTACATGCCGAGATGTGGGATCAGTTGAGAGAGATGAGTGAGGAGCTGGAGAAGAGGTACATTTGTGTGGATGAAAGAATCTCAATGGAGATTTTGGAGATAAGAAACCAAGAAGAAGGAGGCTGAAAGGTGGTACAGCTTAGACATAACAGAAGGACTTGGGTTTGAGGTAGATGAGTGATAAAGGAGATGAGGTGGTGGTCAGGACATAGGAACTTTGTGATGGAAAGATCAGAGAGGAGCAGAGGTTAATGACAATAAGGTTGAGGGGGCAGCCTTTTGTTCAATAGGAAAGTTGATCCAAGATATAGAGGTGAGGGCTAGAGGGAAAGACCCTAAGGGCTCTGATGGGATGTGGCCATTGGTGATGTGCCCCCACCAATCAGAAGGAAGGTTCTAACATGCTGCTCCCCACTGTGCCAGCCTTGTTGGGTCAAGTAACAGAGAACTAGTGTAGCTTCATGATGGAGCACAGGACCCAAGAGCAAGAATCTTTTGGGTTCAGATCTTCAAAGAAGCAGAATAACAGGTAAGTAAGTTTCTCTTTTCCTTACAATTATTCTTTGCATTAACTCAGAAATATCTGTGGTATAACTGGGAGTACCCCTGGGAACTGAGTTTCCTCCTCACTGCTGGGTGAGTGAAGGTGTCATAATGAGAGAGGGGCTTGGGTCAGATCCCTGAATTGGAACACCACCACACAGAGAAATTCCTGAACCAAGTGAATGCTGAGAAAGGACTTGGTTAGTTTAGTCAGTGCTCTGTGAATACATGTTCAATGTGTATGCGGTGCACATAGCTCGTACTTATGGACCTTTCTATTGAAACTATGGGCAAGATCCCTTGATCTCCCAGCTGCTTTGTGCAGCTCAGGAAGCCCAAAGCAGTCAGAAAGTTGCACCAAAGGGGCAGTTAGGAAATCCTTTGGCAACTTAAGGCTGGTGTTGCAAGCTCTATACCACTGCCTCCCAGTGCTCTGCCAGCATATAAGATGTGTAAAGTGCAGTACACTCCAGTGATCCACAGCCAGAAGATGGTCCCTTGGGCACAGTTGTGCCAGTGTAATATACACTGTTCTGATTTAAGATGGGGACAGAAAGGTGGATTAGAACCACTTTCCCGCCAGTCAATGCTCTGGTGAACCCATGAATTTCCAACCCTTTGTTCTGATTTGAGAAGCTGATAGTAACAGGTCACAAACACCTATGTATAGTAATTCAGTGCGTATGAAATGCCCTGCTACATGCATGAAAATCCAGAATAACTTCACTTCATTCTGGAGTTACTGGGGATTTTCCCTAGTGTAAACAAGATCAGAATCTGACCTGTAATAGGATGAGATAAGAATAGAACCAGTGACCTTAGTTCTGAATTTCCTTTGTAAGTTTATTAGGCACTAAATGTTAATTGAGTGTATTTTAATGCTTATTACATCCTTTGGTTTGTGGTGTAGACAAGTACTCTACCAGAAGATCTTATTTTAATAAAAAAAATTTGCTTTGCTATATGGGAAACATAAAATAACCATTCAGATATTCAAATCTAAAACAAAACATTTAGGCTAAACTTCAAACAATGGGCAGGGAGTGAATCCAGTGTCTGCATCAAACAGCAGAGAATTCACATCTCTAAACAGCATTCTGCTCTTAAAGATGGTCAGCTTGCTGGAATAATTTACTTTCTGCTGCTGAGCAGTTCCTTTTTAAAAAATAAAGATTTAACGTGCTACTGTTGTGCAGAAAAATCAATCCTTTGGAATCAATGATAATTTTGCTGGTAGTTAATACTTGTTCATATGACTGGCTGAGCCTGCCAGTGTTCTGCAAAAATAATGTGTCACAGAACAAATACTAAAGTTTGAAACATTACTCCTGACCAGGTGTGATTTCTAGATTTTACCATTTGTTGTTCACATCAGTGTTTTGTATTTTACCTCTGAAAACAAATGGAATCTGTGTCAGCCAGTCAGATTACTGAATGGCTGTCCTCTTACTCATATAAAAAGAGAAACAAATACAGCTTCTCTCTTTCAGATTGCTAACACATGTATTGAATGTACTGTGAACCTTTAAAAAATTACGTAACCGGAAATCACCTTCTTCATTAATCTGTAGCCTGTAGATCTAGCCAAACAAGGCACTGGAAGTTTTCTCTGCAGTGGGGAATCATCCTGCAGTTTGTGGCTGCTGTGCAGTGGCACCTATGTTACCCTCCTGAACCCTGAAAAAGAAGTGTATAGTGGGAAAAGAGGGCAAGGCTCGGATGCTGCTGCAGCCAGCTGATCCCCAATGGCTGGAACTGGGCCTCCTGAAGGTAGCTCAAACATACGTTAGGGACTAACCCATTCCCCTGCAGCCCCAGGATAGAGGATACAAAATTGCCTTAGGTAACCTTTTACCTTCCTGCCCCCTTTAGTCCTGCACTTAGTGCTGTTAGCTGGACCAGAGAAATCTGACCCTGGTTCTCTAGATCAGTGGTTCTCAGTCGAAGATAAATACACAGTTATTATACAATGCTATAGTTGTGCATAATGCTTAATGGATACATGAAAAGACAGGCCAAACTTGGCAATATATTTTGGATGAAACTTTTTTAACTAAAATAAATGCAGAATTTGCTCAATTGTTTCTGTCGGGTGGAAAAAAATTCCAGAAAAATCTGAACGTTTCATTTAGACATTTTCTAAATGAAACATTCCCATTTTTTGAGTCAAAAGAATTTTCAGTTTAAATTTTGCTTCAATTTTATTTTTTTTAAAAAGTTAAAATTCAAAAACAAAACACATTTTGAGCTTTATTATAAACCATTTCCTACAAGATGTGCCTTTTTTGCCAGTCGTTTTCACTGCTTCCATTATCTGTACTGCAAAAATCTATCTTGTACTTCTAAGGAGATAATTTAACAAATACTCAGCATGAAAGAAACATCTGTTGTAAATACCTGTACACTAACTTTTGAAGCCTTGACAGTGTTTGAAGGATGCAAAAAGTTTCCTGCATAGCTCTAGTCAATAATTCTGTGCCTCCTTAAAACAAGTCCACCAATGTATGTACAATATGTTCAGTGATTGCCGTTAAAGTCAACATAGCAATATCGGAGAGGGCACAATTTCTTCCTATTGTAAGTAAAAAGAAATACAGTAGCATCTCAGGCAACAGTGCACACAAAATGGAAATTCAATTAGATAAGACTAAATCAGGTCAAGGCTAAAATGTTAAATCTGAGTGAAACAATGTGGGTGAGGTAATATCTTTTATTGGAGCAACCCTCTGTTGGTGAGAAAGACAAGCTTTTGAGCTCACACAGAGCTGAAGAAGAGCGCTGTGTAAGCTTGAAAGCTTTTCTCTCTCACCAACAGAAGTTGGTTCAATAAAAGATATTATCTCACCCATGTTGTCCCTCTATTATCCTTGGACGGACATGGCTGCAACAATGCTGTATACAACAAATCTGAATGAGTTCATTATTGACAAATATTGCAATTAAGACATTTCAGGCTAGTATTCCTCAAGAAATATCAGGTTGGCTTGCAAGTGAATTCACTAAAAATAATATTTTGCACTTCTACAATACCAGCCAACCAAGGATCTTAATGCTTCTATAAATGTTGATAATCAATTAAGCCTAATCACAATCCTGTGAGACAGGGAAATACAGGCCCTATTTTGAAGCTGGGAAACTGAGGGTCAGAGAGGTTACTGCAAGTGGCTTCCCCAAGGTCACCCAGGAAGTATGTTGCAGAGCTGACCTTGAACCCTTATCTGCTTATTCTTCAAGTGCTGGTCCTTACGTGGATTCCAAACCGGGATGTGCATGCGTACTATGAGCTGCAGCTAGAACTGTTTGTAGCAGTATTCGTCAACTCGTGTGCATGTCGTGTGTTGGCCATGTGGTTTGTCCAAGGTCTTATGAGGCTGCCCCTCATGTCAATGCCTCTCCAGTTCCCTCTTACTGCCACATGACCAAAGTCGAAACCCTTTTCCTCTCTCCATATTGCGTAGCACTTTTAGCATTACTGTATATAGTTATACACAGTTAGACTTAGTTTTAGTAATTAGAAGTTAATAGTTAAGAATTTAGTAGTAGTTGTTAACCTTCACCTTATGTGGGGCGTCCTACCTGCCCAGGGGGACTATGCCTCAACAAGCCAGCTTTAAAAACTATCCTTCATATTCGCGCTCCTTCTTCGTGAGCAACAAACATCAACATTGCCTCTATTGTCTGGGTGAAGCCCACATCATCACCATTGCTCCATCTGTTGCTCCTTTCCACCATGGATTCGTAAGGCTCAAGAGCTTTCACTCCGAAAACACCTCATAGAGGAATCGATGTGCCCGCGTGTGCACTCGTCTGTGGCATTGGCGGATCCACCAGAGCATTCGGCCTCACCGCCAGTGAGTGCTTCACTGGCTCCGTCCAAAGTGGCACCCTTGGCTCTGGTGGTACTGGTAGCACAGTCAAAGCCCCACTGTGCTCACAAGAAGCACACACATGGGCACAAGAGCAGCTCCCCAAGAAGGACTGCCTCAAAGTGCAGCGTTGCCTCCCCAAACCCTGCTAGGTCGGGTGGGAAGTCGCATGATGACCCGCTTGGTCCTCAACCCAAGAAGTCTTGGCTGGAGCATAACTCCAAATACCATCAAGACCAATCGGCGGCGTCTTCAACCTCTGTTGTGGAGCCACCACTTCCACCCTCAGCTCCATCCACACTGCCGGGACCGTGTGGAATCTCACACCTCATGCTGCACAAGCCCAGCTGCCAGTCTCTGCTGACACTTACAGTCAAGCTTCTCCTGCCATATGCCTGATTCCCACCGCATCCCAGATCACCAGGAACCATACCCCCTCCATCACCTGGCAGATGAGCCACTCCTACAGACTGAGCCACTCCTCTTTGCACCATCAGACTAGCAGGCAAGCATTTCTTTGCAGAGTTGCTCCACAATGGCTCCAGCCAGTCCAATGGCACTGCCATTCCCAGACCAACCTTCCAACTCCGAGTAGTCCTCAGAATAGGAGCCTGCCTTTTCACCAGCACACTCTTACAGTCCACCACTGTGACACCTGCCCTTTGTGCCAGCGTATGGACCTCCCATCAACACATAGATACAATACCCCTGAGGTCTGCCGGTTCCAACGGATCTTTATGCTTGGACTTACTGGCATCATAGGGACCCATAACATGGCCACAGGGCACCGCCAACACCTCACTGCAGATCTTCCACAGTCTACATGGCTCCTCCCTTGGTTTATGAGGAACCCCAGGATGCCGCACCTCCGGTCCCATCGGCACTGATGGACCCACCAATTCCCATGGGAGCTTCTTCCTACCCTGATAAGGCACTCATCCCACCTTCCCTTTCTCCCCCAGATGACCATGGTCAATAACAGAAACTGCTCCAACACACGACAAGGGATCTTATCTATTGGCAGAGGACATAAGGGATCACCCGGACGAGTTCCTGGACATTTTGCAGCCATCAGGCCCCTCATGCACCACTCTTCCTATACATAGTACACTTCTTCAACCAGCTCGGTTGGCCACCAATGCTCTCAACGACCTTGGTACCCTGCTGCTACCACTTCCACGGCTGCTTCTTCATTCGCACAACACCCATCCAAACACCCCTGTTGACTCCTCCCTTGAGACCTGCAAATCACCCTCCCCTTCTCTTGCGATTCAGACAGGGACCACACATCTCGAAGAACCTCCAGTTGCAGTAAGTAACCTCCATATCTCAGCCCTGTGAGATGCCATAGAACCAACCCCTGACCATCAGAAGCCTTATTGTGCAATTTCTTGAGGGTAGCAGGACTGGAGATAATATACACACAGTCTGCAATTTTTAAGAAGTGACTTGACTACTATTTCTCATTTCACAGATCCATATTAAAATGTCATAAACTGCCTGCTAAGAATCAGATTATACCCTCCACATATATTATATAATATTTTGTGGGGGGGTGATATTTGTTTCGGTGACTATTTCTTGCAAAGATCATCTAAGCTTCTTAGGGCAGAAACCATTTTTTTGTTTTGCTCTGCTCTGAGTACACATGTGGCATTCCGTAAATAAAATAAAGGCCCACTCCAAAACCCATTGAAGTTAATGGGTGTCTTTTTACTGACTTCAATGGGTTTTGTGTCAGGCTTTCAATGAGCTGATGGTGTAAGTCTAGTTTCTGTTAAACAGGTATTCACATAATTAACATGCTTACTGGTAATCTTAGCAAAGACCAAAGACTAAATAGCTTGGAAATGCTATTTTCTAACTTCTAGGCATGGTCCCTTCAAACCTTGATGGGGGTAAATTGACAGAATAATGGGGTACTTGTTGTGTCACTGCTTGGCCTTCTTTGGTTCAGTGGATAAATAAAGGATTTTAGTTAATGATGTCTGTGTGAGCTTTCATGAGCCCTGTAGTGCAGTTGTTCTCAACATTTTTGGGCTCAAGACCCCTTTGGCAACCTTGATGGTCTGTCATGACCCAGTACATAGCTTTAGTGCACAAAACATCTGGCTTTCTAAATATTTCTTACCCACAGTATGTAATATATACAATGTAATAAGCACTAAATGCAGCAAATATTAAAATACAGTACTTCTGTATTTGTTATATACGTCCTAGGTTCCACATAATGAGAAACCTGAGCTTGTTTCTCTTGTTTGAGTTTATCAAAGTTTGGTGTAATGGTAGGCAGCCCAATCTGAGGGTCATGTTCAACATCCAGTCTGTTCCTGCTTTTATTTTTCAGCTGACTCATGGCTGAAAATCGTGTTTCACACCAGTAGGCAGTACTGAATGTTAAAATAACTTTAATAGCATGGCTAGCAAGAGAGGCATATTCACCTGCAGCATTGCACCAAAACTGAAAGAGACTTGTTTCAGTATATTTTCTCTGTAGGCTTTGATAGGAATACAACTCGACCAGCTGAGCTTCTTTTTCTATAGGCAGACTCATGTTTTTCAACACTGCTCCAAATGGAATGCAGCTTCATTCTTCATCTCTGAGTTGCTCGTCTGGAAAGTAATCACAGAATCTAGTCAAAATGTGTAATTTATTTAAATGATTACGGATGATTTTCTTAAGTGCTTCCCAGCCTGCAGAATCCTCTCAGTATTTGTTACTAGTGACATGTTAAGAAACATGGCCATACTACCTTTCAAAACATTTGTTCCTCAGAGTCCTTTTTTTATGCTACAATTTTGTCAATTTGCTTAAAAGAATTGTGCCCTCTGCCCTGTAAAGACAGATTCAAATAATTTGAATGGAATATTTGATAGAATATATCTGCAAAATACACAATGTGAGCATGTCATGTCTCATTACTGAAATGCTCTGCCAGGTGAGACGTTTTTTCTTCAGGAAAACTGCCAACTCATTTGTCAGTTCATATACATGAGCCTGTATACAAAACTTTGCTATGAAACAGCCAACAAACCTCAGCATGGAAAAGCAGATGGATACATGCACTACTCATTTCCTAACAAAAACCTGAAAGCATTGGAAATTCTTGACATGGTGTTTGATATAATTTACAATTTTCACAACACCTTTGAGATATTACATCTTTAACTGCTAACACCTCACTATGCAGGAAAGAAAGCTTCCATGATGCACTGGTGCTTTCAAAAGGACTCTTTGCGCAACTCCCAAATGTTTCCCAGTCATTGAAGCAGCTCCATCAGATGTAATACCAACACACTTTGTGCAGCTCAATCCCACCTACTGCCTATAATTATCCAGTGCACTAAATAGATCAACAGCAGTAGAAGAAGTAACCATATCTACACCGAATAGGTATTGTTCTGGAATCTCAGCATTCCATACACGCTTCACATAAGCCAGCAAAATGGCACCGTTTGCTACATCTGTAGATTCGTCTAATTGTAAAGCCAAATATCTGGCTGAAAGATGGTCAGTCGGTTGCTATTTGATGTCTTCTGAAATAGCACGGATTTGTCTCTGCCTTATATCATTGTGCATGTGTCGCAGCCTGGCGTTGCCGATTGTGAGTCTGACCCCACCTGTGTGTATGCGCCAACCCGCCAGTCTGTTGGGTTAGGAATTTGAAATTGACTGTGAGGTTCATTTGTTTCTCAGCAAGCCTCCTACACGACTTGCTGACATTCTGGAGAACCCAATTTTGGGTCGTGACCTAGGGCTTGAGAGCCCTACAATAGCATGAGAACAAGAGCCATGCTCGAAGCAGCAACTAGAGAAGTTTATTAATCTCCCTATTGCAATATGTCCTGGTCCTCTCAGGTAACTGTGGAGGACCAGAACTCCATAACCACTCCGTAGCTCCCTTTCATAATACTAAAACAAAGTATAAGCCAATGTATGTACACACAACTCAAAGTAAACTTCAGATTCCTTACAACTATTTATACTACTATGACCCCATATCGACTGCATTTAAATAGTGCTGTGCAGCATTCTAAAGATCAAATCCTTAAGAAAAGTTTGAACAGTCTTCCAGAATGTGTTCTTGCTTCTGTTGAATCTCCATGTGGAGTTCCCTGGGGAGAGAATTCACTTCCTGTCAGAGGACCTGCAGGTCTCAGAGCCTCTCTTTGTTGTGTGGGGAAATACTGAAGATGAATCAGACTTCTCTGATGAACTCCTTTTGGAGTCTCCACCAGGAGAGATCTGGGAGTTTCTGCCAAGTTCCAAATAGCTGGGAGCATTTGATCCATACTTTGTTCCCTGGTCTCAATTCAAGTAGCACTTTTGTTCTGTGCCAAACATTGAAGTTTTGTTGCTGCTGAATTTTTATTTCAGCAGCCCGTTTTTGAAATTCCTTCAGGCCACTTACATTTAAGCTATCTATCGGTGCCACAGATAAAGGCATCCTTAGTCATCTTCACATTAGAAGGTCTGCTGGAGATATTCCAGACGCAAGTGGTGTTGACTGATATGCCAGGAGTGCTTTATGTGGGTCCCCTGGGTTTTGCAGAAGTCTTTTTAAACACTGCACTGCTCTCTCCACCTCTCTGTTGCTCTGGGGGGTAATGTGGACTTACTGGTATAATGTTCAAAATCAAAGACCTGTGCTAATGCTAGGAATGTTTCAGAGGTAAACTGAGCCCATTATCAGATATGAGGACTTCAGAAACTCCATGTCTGGCAAATATTGACTTCTTCTTGTTTCTGGCACCTCCTATTAAATTTGGTCATTTCATATATAATATTTTTGTCTGCCTGTGAAATAAGCATTAAAAGCCTCTTTCGTTTTTGTTGTGTTCTTTCTTTTCCTCATCATTGAGGGGTAGAGTATACCGGATGTCAGCAGCAGTATCTCCTTTTGCAAATACCAGGGCATTTACCAGGTATTTGTGTGTTTTCTCTGTAAAACCAGAAACCATTCAGAATCGCTCAAATCTCTGGATCCAGCAAAGCCAGGTACCTGAGTTACCAAAAATAAAACGTGTCTCGCAGAGCCATTTGTACTATAGATTCCATTGCAGCACTACACAGGGCTCTGCCTTCTTCCTGCTGCTGATTTCCCAGGTCTCCTCCCTGATTTCCCATTTTTTCCCACTCACTCACCACTCCACCAGGGAGGGGGCCACTTTTATTTCTTTTCCACCTCCTTTAGCAAGAGGGATTCACTGTCTTTTGACACCAGACAGTGTGAGTACAAACACAAATAACTACGTTTTAATCAGCAGCTAAAGAACTCCTTTTCCAGGAAGTTTCTCCCAGCTGCAGCCCATCCTGTTCCTCTCTGGTAACTGTGGAGGACCAGGAATTCTATAACTGCTGTGCAACACCTAAAACTTTCTGTTGCTTACCAATCTCTTAACCTTTCCAAGTACACACTTCTTCATTCTAAAAAGCCAGTGTGTAGATAAAATATTGAACAAACTGGGATCCAGTAAGATTTTGTGCTAGAACTAGGAGCATTACAATATGGTTTATCTGAATGGTTCTCAACAATATTATTAATTCTCTAATCTTGCTGAAAATGAAAGAGACTACTGGACTAAGATAAATGTGATTGAATTTAGCTGCTCTGATGTTTCTTAAACAAATCTTTGGACAGAAAGTAATTTCTCAACCTGGTCTGTGCATGCTGTATAATTTAATATATTTTGATAACTTCACTGGATTGCAAATTTTGATGATATCCAGGTTATAAATTTCACTTCTATGGTTTTGCCATTTAAAAACCAAACCAAACCAAAGCATAATAAAAATCTCTTTCAACATATTCCAAACACTGGTTTTACCTCTGTTTTGCAAGTCTGTTTCTTTGGCTGAATCCTTATTCATATTCAGTTCTTTGACATGCTTGAAAAGCTAATAATGCAAATGTAGTTACTACCCTCCAAATAAATAAATAAATTAAAAGATTCTCAAAGTTCTGATTTGCTGGCAAGAGACTGCTCTGTGTAAACAAGGCTAGTAAGAGCAGTCATGCCTACAGAGTGGATTGAATTTTGTAATATCAGAAACTGATAGAAGTAAGTCCTATATTGTTATAAAAATGAAGATCCAAACTGATCTTTTCCCCCCACTACACACACAAAGTATTGCATGAGGAAATTGCTTTGTGTCCAAAAACCTTCCTGTAAAACCTTTGATAGATTGAATTTCACACCATTCCTCTTCATTAGATAACCAGAAATTTAAACTAAGACATTTGGTTGCTCCTTAGCAGGCTTATATTTCATAGTTCAAAAGGTTGCTGAAAACAGACATTCAGAATCCTGTACTGGTGAACCTGCACCAGTCAGATCTAACACTCTGAACTGAATCACAATCACTTTAATATATTTTATTTTTCTTCTAAAGAAATCACTAGTAAAAGGAGACCTCCTTGTTCTTTGCACATGCCTTCATTAAGGATGAGGGACAAATGTTAGGATCCGGGGATCCTGTGTAGACTGCTCTACAAAACTCTAAGACATTTAACAACTCTTCTGCTGTAAAATAACCTTCCATGGATAGGGATGATTTGAATAATGACTTGCTGTGAGGCCAACTATTGTGCCATAAGAGTACGCTGGTTATATTTCTCATAAATGAGTAGAAAGACTTAATAAAGAGTTTGATTTATTAACTTTTCTAAGCCATGTAACATCTGACATTGTGGCTTTCTGTGATAAGAGAAGGTTTTGACAGAATTGAAATCCTTTTTCTGACTCTATGTGGTCTCCAATTAAATGATTCACGCAGGCTCACTGGACTCAGCTGCCTCTTCGCTTTTTCAGAATATTTAAGGCTTTTTCTCTGTATTTAATCTGTCCAGAACCTCTAGAAGAAGCAACTTGAGTTGTTTGTGCACTCTAATGTTTTAAGTGCATCACCTAACCCCGGCACTTAATATTTCATGGTTAAAAACCTGCTTTCCTTTGCTGTTTTTCATCAGGATATAATTCTTAAAAATGACATTTTTGGAAACTAGATACTGGAACTTTGGGAAAGTCATTAACACAACTTGCCCTTTCAGAATAGCATCCCTTGCAAATGATCCTCTTGGCTCTTCATTCAGAAAGGCTTTGTTCTTTTAACCAGCTTTTTGAGGATTTTGGAGTAAGCACAAGAACAGAAACACCTAAACCCAGTATTTCATGCAGTACTAATAATCATACTATGCCTTGCAACAAAGGCGCCTGAGCAGGGGACATTTCTGAAGAGGAGCCAAACTGAGAGTTAATATGGAGCAAAAAAAAAAAAAAAAGTCTGCCTCTCATGGAGGCTGTATTGTCTAGGAGCTTCACATGGGAAACGCTAGCTCCTCCTGGAAAAGAAATAAATCCTATACTGGAAACCACATACTTTATCGGAAATCGGGAGAGAAAAGGATTTGCAATGTAAGGCACATTTAGTGTGGCTGTGTTAGAGATTCAGATACAAACATATCAAGTTGTGTGTTTGCAAACGAGAGATTAATGCTGCTAACAGCTGCGCTGTTGTACAGCCTGCTGATGCAGGGGCATAACTCCTATTGAAGTTAATGGCAGCTGAGAATGCACAGCCCCACCTCGGAATCATGTAGCATTTTGTACAGGATCAGGTTCCTCATCGATTAGGGTAACTGCAATTTGACATTCGGTATGAAACCCCCTGTCCCCTGAAACATTTATTTTCCTGCTTGTCATTCTAAATTCATCCAGGTATTTTATCCAAATCTCATTTAGCCTCCTCCTCTCTAATAGTAACCCAGAATAATTTAGTACCTTATCATGGGCTTCATTTTGGCAGGCAATAAACTCACTCTTATCTTGTTTGATGTCTGAGTTTGGCTTCTGCAGTCAGTAATTTCAGACGTTGCAGGAGGGAATGCTCAGTCGCAGAAGCACAATTTGAGTCTGAAATGAAAGCTCAATTTGGTTTAATTGTCCTTGATTTTATCAAGCATATGAAATGACTGATTCTGTAGGCAAAAATAAATACATGGGACAGCAGATCAGAAATGTCTTCCTCTCAACAGTAGCAATTTTATAAAGTCTCCTGTTTTGTTCTGTGTGCCTGTGTTCAGCCTCAAAACTGGTTACATCTTTCTAATAAAGGACATTTTGGTATCCATTGTAATTAGAGATGAAAAGGATCTATTAGATCACCAAGTCCTTGCCCTGGCAAAAGCATGAGATAGTCTCCCAACAGAAGATGAGTGATGCTGGGAGTGACACTATATCTTGTATTACTAGTTGATAGATTTAGGGTTTTATATTTTGTCCCTAGAATGAGCACAGGATTTGGATATCTGCACTGTGCAATGTTGATTGTTTCAATCCAACAGGCCTTCTATGCCTCCAAGTGAAAGGTATGTAATCTTCCTTCTGTCAATTTGACTACTTCAGGCAGGTCTAGAAAGATTTTTCCAAGGCTAACATAGCATTTTCACAATTATTTTTGTCTCTTCAGTACTTTTATTATTATTAATTTACTTCAGAACCCAAAAGTGTGCTAAGTGCCTTACCGTACAAACACATAGACATAGTTCCCACCCCAAAGGGTTTGAGTTTTACCTTTTATCCCTAGTAGTAGTAATAATAATACTCTGCTCTTATGTAGTGCTTTTCATCATTAGCTTTCAAAATGCTTCACAATCTTTTAATTTATCCTTGCAACACCCTTGTGAGGTAGGGTAGTGCTATGATCCCCATTTTAGAAATGGGGAACTGAGGCACAGAGAGATTAAAGATCTGTCTGCACTACAGCTGATATTGTGACACAGCATCACAATAGCGTGGACCCTTCCTATATCAACAGAAGGGCTTTTTCCATCACTGTAGTTAATCTACCTCTGTGACAGGTGGCGCGTACACTGGGATTAGGTAGGCCTAGCCAGGGCAAGAAATTTTTCACAGCCCTGAGCGATGTTGATCTAATTTTTAAGTGTAGACCAGGTCAAAGTGACTCGTCCGAGATCACAAAGGAAGTCTGTGACAGAGCCAGGAATTAAATTTAGGTCTCCCACCTCCTAGGCTACAGCCGTAAATGCTGGCCCCTTATGCTGAAGTGAGTAACTACAAATCTCTGGAGGATTCCAAAGGGAGTGGCAGGAGGTTTGTGAGAGAGACAAGGTGCTATTCCTCTCTTTAGACACAATGGCGTAGCTATAGTTAAAACCACAGCACAGTGTGGACACAGCTCTTTCAAATTTTCCAGTTTTGCCTTCAACCATTAGGAATGCCTCAGGATTTACACTGTTACCTCAACTTCCCTGTAGTAATTACAGGGAATACCTAGAATACTGCAGGTCCAGGGGTAAAGTTTTATCATTAACTAAGGCTATTGGCAAATTGGCGCAGCTGACCACTGTAGGTAGCTTGAAAAATGCATTTGATGTGTTTCATTCTGCTCATTTTTTAGTCTCAAAGAAAAACCAGCTGATTGGTTTTCTTAGATAATAAAACTATTCTAACAGGTCATGGTCTCAAAAGAAATAGCTTCCAGCTGAAATCACAGGACATTTTTCTTTAATACGTTAACAATTTGGGGGCAGTTCTCCACTGGTGTACATTGCCATAGTTCCATTGGCGTCAATGGCTCTAACAGCTTACGCCAGATGAGTATGTACTCCTATGGTTTTGAGGGAGTTTTTTTAAACACGGATAGCAGAAGTGTGGGGAAACTGGCTTATTCTGAATATACATTTCCTTCTTTATTCTGAGTACAGGGAAGGAAATCTGTTTAATATAAGATGGGAAAAAAAGACATGCTGAGTGCAAGAATTACCACTTTTATTTCACTTGTTTTTCATGGCTTTGACATAAGACATATGATCGAATTTGGATTAAAACAGGAATAAGTTAGTTTTGCTCCTACACATTTTCAAAAAAACCCTGCATATTCCAATTTTGATATTTTCCTACCAGATGATTTCTGAAGGGAATACGGCTGGTTGTTACTTGTACAAAGTGGGCTGCCTTTGTCAAAGTCATCAAAACTAATCTACCACATCTTTTTTTAAACTAGCAGAAATGTTAGTATATCACTATGTTTGTAATGGTTCACTTTTCCCAATTTAATCTTCCTCCTTCCCTACATTTCTGCACCATAGTACGATACTTTCCACTGCCTGTGTGCCTTCCCTTTGAAACTCTCAAAATGCTTTACAAACAGTAAGCATCACAATAACCTTGAGAGGTAGGTAAGTATTGTTCTCCCCATTTTACAGATGGGGAAACTGAGGCATGGGATTTAAGGGCCAAATTGTCAGTGACCCAACCTCTCCTTTGAAGTATTAATTTATCATTTATTTAGCTTTGTTTACACACCAAAAAGAAGTGCCTAGTCATGCACTTTACATGCCCTTAACATAACCTAAAACATATAACAGAATTAATACACAAACCTAAGTGAAGTGCAATGCTACGATTCAACATATCCCATCACCAGCAAATAGCAACTGAAAGCTCAAATTGTATCCACGTGCCAACAATTCTCCACCCTTCTCACCTCCGCCCACCTGAGTGAATGGCACTGTGACCTGGCATTTCCCCTTCCCCCCACTTCTACTATAGCTGTAGAACTATCAGAAGACTTGCTATTCCCCCCCTCCACTTGAAAAACCTCTTTTCTAGAGGGCAGAAGGGGGTGGGCACACTGAGGTTTTGCCTAGGGCAGCAGTGGTCTTGTATATTACATGCTCTTTCTAGTTTAAAGAAAGTGGGAGCCCTCCCAATTTCTACAGTGCACAGGGCTCCAGAATTCTTTAACTAGGGCTTGCCCCCAGTATCTAGATACTGATAAGGCCTCTATCACTGTAAGATCCGATCTACACCCCTACCCCCATTGCATTGTTAATCTCTTGCTACAACATCCTGCTTAATCTTCTTGTTTCTGCAAGTTTGGCTGGCTGGTTGTGTTACCTAGATGGGCTGAAAAGAAATGATTTCCCTTGATTGCACTCAGAGGCCTTTTGCAGAGGAGTAGCTACTTTGTTAACATGAGCAGCAAATTTAATTTTTTTTCCTGCGATATATCCGAGAAGAAAGTGCCAGGGCATGGTCAAACGTAACCTACTATCAAATGTGAGATATAAGTCTATCAGTAGCAAGACTCGACTGAACTCTGTAGGAGTGCAAAGTTTGTGGAGAGCAAGCTTCCTTAACAAATGCCTATTTACAAGCACAGATTTCTACAGCCATCTGACCAAAAGATTTCTCTGTGAAACCAATTGGGTACAATAGCTGAGTGTTTCTCTGCAAATGAATTGGCATAATTCATGGCACAGCAGAATGATGCAATTATTACACCGCACACCTGAGATGAGTGTGTATGCCATACCTTTACTTGCTGTTCAGTCCTAGGGTGACCAGATAGCAAGTGTGAAAAATCAGGACGGGGGTTTATGGGGAAGAGGTGCCTATATAAGACAAAGCCACAAATACCAGGACTGTCCCTATGAAATTGGGACATAGATGCCTCTGGAGATTTGAGAAATTCTTGTTCCTTTGGGCTATCTAATATACCTGGTTTGCCTGAGAACATCTTGAAACCAAGTCAAACCAATGCTGTCTTGCTGAAACTACTCTGTGAAGCAGCACCAGTGGATTAATAGCTGGTGCTATATCCAGCAACTTTGTTGAAATGCTGTGTTCTCCACCTCCCTGAAATGTGTAGTTATGAAACTTTGTAGATGTTACTTTTGCCCTCTAGTCCTGATATTTCTATGAACTCTATTCTGCTCCTTACGGTGCTTGCATAGTGAAGTCTAAAATTATTGTGAATGTAGCTGTAGAAACAAAGTTTAATTTTTAATCACAATTTTAAAAAAAAGTTTCATCCTGAGTTTTATGAACTATTATGTCTAGTTCTTCAGGCAAAAAAATAACAACATTAGACAGCCACTCTTGGTAGCCACTGTAGTGCCAGTCACTGATATTGATATGTACCAAATATCATTTCCTGTCATGGTTGTTTACACTTTCAATAGAAAATATAGCCAAGTCATTTGCAGTTATGGGACATAGCAGATTTGAAAATGTTCATGGCCATGATGAGTTTCATCATTTTTATATGGATTGGAAATATACTGTTAGGAAGAGGCTCCCTCCGAGCTCTGTCTTGCCTCTCTCCCTCCCTCACCTCACAGCTCCATTCAGTGTGTGTATTCATACTTTTTATATCTGCTTAACCCTCCACGGCCGTGCTGTCACTCAGAGACGTCTTCCTGGCGCTGACACTGACCTGGGCGTAGGCCTGCTTGTGCTAATGCAGTCTGAAAGAGCAATGAAGCTCTCATCTGTCAGCCCCAGATATGAATTTAAATTAAACCTCATTTAGCTGGGTGCTCCCTTTTGATTTATTGGCAAATACCTCTCACTGTTTGAGGCTTGTTAAATTTCTAGCAAACACTTCACTGACCAGCTGTTCCTATTAAGTCTTAAGTGTGCCACAGAGCAGGGTCAATTCTCCTTCACTTTTGATAGCTCTTACATGTTGTCCCTGTGGAGTTTTTCACAGGCAGGGTATTATATCCATCACACTGGGGGTCTGGTTAATATGAATAAAATATTCTTGGTTCTCAGCCTCTGTTTCCTCCAGTTCCCATATTTGTATGCTATGAATGAATAAAATCTCTAATAAGCTTCCCGTTGAGTGAGGAGGTAGCATCATTTTCTAATTTAAGCATTTCTTCTTATTATTGAGTGCTGTTTACTATGAACCAGTCAGTCATTTTTCAGATGAATGCAAAATAAACTTTTCAGAGCTGCTGCGGAGTTGCATGTATTAGTTAGAAACCAGAACTTGCTTCCATTTTCTTCAAATTTCAGTGGATTAGGGCTAGGATTCTACATTCAGAAGAGGATATTTTTAACATCCAGGGAGATATTTTGTACACATGCAAGTGATTTGAATTCTCCTTATTCATTATAGTAAAGTAACGATATTTGACATTTATATAGTGCCTCCATTCTGAGTGAATAAACAAACAATACAAACAAACAAATAGACAAACTTCAGACATCCACCACTGAAATGCAGCGCCATCTGAGGTGGAGAATAGAAACCAACTAGTGCTCATTGCACAGCAGTAGAGTAGAGGGAGGGAAAACTTTGGCCAAGGCAAACCCCTATTCTTATAAAATGCACTGTGAGAGCAATAATGTCCATGAACAGTAGAAAGAATCTTGGTTTTTAAAGTTCTAATCTGAAACACCAACATTTGGTAAACTGCATGGAACTTAATTTATCTAGCTTCCAGGATCAAGAGTTAAGTTGATCTTGCCAAGACCTGAGGGGAGTTGTAAGTATTCCTTGCTTGAGGCTTCAGACCATTATTATATTTTATTAATGTCTCACTTTGCTTTATTATTTATTCATGTGGCATTTATAGTTGTGTATTGTGCTTTACAGATCAGCAACGGCAGAGTTTCTACCCTGAGGAGCCTTGATAATCTAGGGCCCCAATCCTGCAAAAATTTGCATCAATATTTCATAGGACTATTCATGTGCCTAAAACTAAGGATATATGTAAGTTTTATAGGCTCAGACCCCGGGTGAGGTAACACTTCCTGTGAGAGAGAGGGAGAGAACTTCAGGCAAGTGGGTGGCAATTGGTCTGAAAATGATATAGTGTAAGGCACTGAGGTCACATTGGATTTAGTCAGTTGGGAGCCATGATGGGGAAATTGTTTTTAAATTGTCTTGAGTGAGATGTAAGAACATTTTACAAGTGCATATTAAATCAGAGCTTTTTCTAAGATCTATATTACACTATTAACACAACTAGAATTAGGGACTATATCATTTTTCCTCTTACCTGACATCACACTTTATTCCCAGTCCTGTCAATCCTTCTTAAAGTTCATCTACTCCCATCAGACTCTCTGTAGAGCTGGACTTGTTGCCCTCTTTTTAATGCTAGGCAAGTTGCAAATTGGCTTAGAAAATGTAAAATCTTTCCTAATCCACAGACAGCGTCTCTCCCCCTTTCCGCTTTAGAGCAGCTGAAGGTATCCATTAAAATAGTTGGGAAATTAAGAAATACAGCATCTTCTCAGATCTTTCTAGTGATTACAGTCTTTAGCCCAAAGATATCAATTAAATGACCTACACCTCTGAAAGCATAATTCTGAGTTTATATCGTCTGCCACCAAGATAGAGGGGGAATTTACTCTCCTACTAGTAAGTAGATTGAAAATTATTTGTGAGATTAGAGATGGCGCTATTTTATTTGTTTGAGTCCTGATACCAAGCTCTCACTACTGACAAGGAAAGGTCACTGACCTGGAGAAGAGCTCTGCATAGCTCAAAAGCTTGTCTCTCTCACCAACAGAAGTTGGACCAATAAAACATATTACCTTGCCCACCTTGTCACTTTAAGGAAAGGTTAGGGCAGTTATCTGACAAGCTGCTTTTTAATTTAAGTAAAGGAAATGGCCTCTTAGATCCTTGTCAAGGTGGCTGAAAATTCTTGACAATCTTATTTTTATACACCCAGTGCCATATAGCAATGAGCTTGGCCATGTGTCTCACTGCACCACATGGAAGAAAAGAGGATGCTGTCTCTGTCATATATTGGAAGAGACATTAGAGGGGGAGGGCACTTGTTGAGATTCAGCCACCAAACTGAAGGAAGGGTTGGGGGCGATTTTCTTGCCTCAGTTGGAGTCAGCCCCTCTCCGCATCCTGTTAAATCATCTCTGCCAGATATGACTCATCCCTGGGGCTCATAAAAATACTCCTGAGTAGCTTTATTATTTTCTTTTGCCTTTGAAATGGACTGATAGAGGTGGTAGGAATTTTCGAAAGGTATTCCTTAGCCCCGCTAGAAGCTCTTTAAACCCACACTCATTTTTAGTGCTATAAACAGAGCACACAGTATCAATCCACTTAGTGTATTTTTCAGGAGCAAAGTCTAAACATTGTCAGCATAAGCTGTTGCCTCTTTCATTTCTTATGACTATGAACAAATATTTCTGTCTGAATAGAAAGGGAAAACAAATTAATAGATTCCTTAGTCCCTCACACCCTCTTCCCTGTAAATAGATGCACCCCCTGAGAGGTGGGCATTATCACAGGTTCAAGGGAGGGAGGATGTTTTGGGTGGCCCTTGTTAAAACACTGGCAGCACATCACTAACTGTGGAACACAGGGGAAGATGGTTAGCATCTGAGAATAGCAGCATCCTTAAGATTGTGTCACATTATTCTAAGGGGAGTTTTCTGGCAAACCTTAACAGCTTTCTCTATAAATCAAGTCTGAATTTTAATATCTTAGATATGAATATTGGGAATATTATATCACATTAAATGTCATCTGTTGATATTTTGGATGTAGCATATTTAATAATTCTTCACAAGAAGATTAACATTTAATTAAAGTAATATTTGAAATTAGGGTTTTGATAAACTCAGTGGCTTCTCTTGCTCTAGACACAGGAAATAATCTTGAGGGCTGTCATTTTTAAAACAAGTGAAACAGCAGACAGAAGGGGGGTAAGTAATTAACCTTGCAAATGTGTGACAGCATTTTTACCGTGATGGTTCATACCACTATTTTATAATTACAATACTGCGATGTTTGGGAAGTTACTGTAGAATACCTGTCTCTCTTTTGTGTACGAGTAATCATAGTAGACAGGGTTAGCTGCTGATGTTGCACTCCACACCTCTATGAAATAGCTATCCTGCTGGGCTCGTCTATAGCATGTCATGATCATCATCGTAAGGTTGCCATCTGGCTAGTTTTTGATTGTGTGTCTGTGCGTGTTGGGGGTGTGTGCATGTTAGGGTGTGAGTTTCATAGCTAGTGCAAGCTAAGCAGAAGCCAAGCTGTTTTTACTTCTCCTGCTCCTGTGAGTCTCAGATAGAGGTGAGCAAAATCAGAATTTCCATCCTGCAGGAAATACTAACATTTGTTTTTGTCTCAAATTGGGAAGAAAAGTTGACATTTTTAAGGGAAGACAAATTCTGAAAAATTCTGATTTGAAAATGTTGAAATTTGTCATTTTGACATTTTCAATCAAAATGAAACATTTCAACATTCCTGAAATCAATTCAAAATGCTTCCTTTGGAGTAAGTTCAACATTAAACTGCATTTTCCTATGGTGGTGCATTGCATCATGGGAGTTCAAGAACCTCATGCCCCCCACGGACCAGGTTCCCTGACTGGAGTACAGCTCCTATGGTGCACCATGCAGAGCTTGGTTGGAGGGAAATCCACATTACATACAGAATGCACAACTCCTGTTAGGCAATGTGCAGACAGGGAAACGCAGTTTAAGGTTTTATTGAACTGATTCAGAATGAAGAATGTTGGGTCAGTTCAATGAAATAAAATATTCCCATTTAGGTCCAGCTGACCTGAAACATTTTCCATCAAAAATCTTTCCAGCAGAACATTTCCAACTAGCTCAAACTCCCTTTTTGCTGATGACCATTCTATTGTTCCAGCTGAAGTTGTTGTAGCAGTTCCTGGTCATGCAGAGAGTTGAGGCTATCCCAGAGTCTGCTCGGGGCTCAGTCCATACCAGTTGGAATGCGACACAACCTCTTCACTAACCATGGATAGAAGAAAGCAACATAAAATATTAACAAAAATCATTTTGGCTTATTTGTAAACGCCAAAGGTTTCTGATCGAGCACCTAACTGACTTTATGGTCAGGAAGATCAATTATGAATTAGGCATTTGTCATCGCAAAAATGGGGTAAAGTCATAATTTTGCTTTTAAAAAGGCGAAAATCTGAGTGTAGACCCCATCCCCTTTGCAAGGGGATGGTGCCCCAAGAGAAGAGAGAGAAGTTTTGGAGCTTCCCCCTCCCCTCCTGTGGGGTTGACAAGGCAAAGTCCTGCACTGCTGACTTCCCCAAGTAGCTGAAAGGAAGGGGAGGAGGTCAGCACCAGCAGCCAATGAGATGGCAAGAGACAGCCAGGCTGTACAGGAAGTGGTCTGACCATGTGAAGAGCCCTGGATGCCTGGGAAGGCTATAAATACCCTGCTATCTCTACAGGTGGAGAATGGAGAAGGTCTCCCTACAGCCGGCCAACACAGCACATTTTGGCTCTGCCCCTGGCCTGACCACATCACTTCCAGGCCCATCAAGTGGCTTGTCTTTCCCCTTAGTCTGCAGAAAAGTCTCAGGAGGGGACAATCCATTCTGTGCCAGCAACAGCGGGAGAGAGCCCATCTCTCCTGCCTGCAACCTGCTTGCCCTGCGACCAGCCTATGTTGGATTCCAGACTTTGGATCCAGAGACCTGATCTGCTTAAATCTGTCCTGGTGGGTTCCCATTTCTAAAACTGCCAGCACGGATCCAGAAGGGAGTGGATGATTAGTCCCTATCCAGCAATCCCCAAGTGAGGAACTGCTTGCCTGTGCCAGCCTCCTGACTGCTGACCCAGAAAAAGAACTTGAGTGAGTACCCTGAATTATAGCTAGGCAGGGTTTAATTTTGCATTATCAAGGCACAGTGCATCTGCACGAGGACTTTAATTCACCTGGATTATCAAGACCTGGACTGCCAGCTCCCAGTATAAGTGTGTTTCTAACAACATCTCCTTACAGGCCTGCAATATGTCTCCACATGAACCACCTGGGTACCTGAGACATGGGGGACAGATGGAAGTGAGGGAGGAGACTCTTGTGTGTAGCAATATTGGAGAGTGTGTGGTCACGTGACCTAGTGTGCTTGTCCTCATAGCCTTTAGTGATAAAAAGTATTATTAATATCACCAGTCATTTTCATAATTTAATATTGTTATTAGTTGTGCATTTTTCTTTCATCAAATCTTTATATGTAGTTATTGTTTTTAACTTGTTTGAGTGAGTCTGAATTATTTGTAAGTTCAAGTGTGGTAGGCACTGCCTCAGTGTGGTTACCCCTTGTCTCACTGGAGGCACCGCCAAATAGCTTTATTCTTTAGCATTCGAGGAGATGGAGTCAGACACCTACTGGCAGCATTGCAAAATGAGTTCAGCGGGCAGAAACTTTGGAACCATCCAGAAACTGTGAGGTACCCTTCATCATACAGGTAATAAGCCAGTGCCAAAAGGGGGGTTGTGCTATATTAATAGAAAGGGGGTGCAGAGTAGCTGGTCAGGAACAGAAAGAAAGAAAGAAAGAAGTCTGTCATATTTGAATTTTGCTTGTCATGTAATGTTTATGCATCTTCAGTGTCCTGCAGGGTGCCAAGTTAGCAGGAGAAGCAGCATCTTCAGCCTCTGTGGAGAGGCCTAGGTAGCAAGAACAGTGGCATTTTCAGTTCCCTGCAGGTGACCTACCTAGGCGGCATGAGTAGTGAGTGTGAACTTTCTATCCCCAACAGGGATTAAGCAGCAGGAAGTCACTTGGAGTCCTGAAAATATAAATCTGGAAGTCACCTCTGGCCACTGCGCCCACCAGCCAGTCTTGGTTATTATAGAAAATAAACAAGCGCACACTTATAAGTTATTCACAAAATGAATTTACATCAAAGCAGTAATTTCCAACAGTCTCCCAGTGTAATTACACGTCAAGGCTCATTGAAAAATCACACTGGACAAAGGTATTGGGAGGGTTTTATTTACAGGTGGCTTATTGTTATAACTCTGGGCTGTCAGGAGCTATGGACCTGAGTTCCTTCAGTTGAGCCTGGAGCTAGCTGGCTCAGCCCTCAAGCCGGTTAATGAGCCCAGCTGGGTTGCGGTAGAATCTCTTGAATAGCTGGCCCACTTGATTGGCTGCAAGGAGTTTGCAGGTTTGCATTTAAGCTCGATCCTTACACTTACACCTGTAGTCACCCCTGTGCCTGTCTTGTTACCAGCCTTGCTCCTGCCCTGATCCAGTCCACCCCTCTGCTTACTTCCTCACCCTTGGCTCTGACTCTGGGTTTCTGGCTCTGACCCTCCATTCTGTTCCTGCTGCTGACTCCTGCTCTGATCACTAGGCCTGACCTCAACAACATCTGTGACATGCTGTTGACTTTGTGTTGCCTCCTCTCTATCTCTACCAGCCAGTCATTTGGAACGTAAATAAGCTCATCAGACACATGTTCCATTTTGTGAGAGCAAAGCTGCATAAAAGAGTGTAACAGAATATGAATAACCCATTTTTGGCATCTCCCAAGCCTTGGAGCTGATTTGTATGAGAGTCAGAAATAGGCACTGTGCTGCAAAAAGAGCTCACTTACCAACATGGAAGGAAGAAGTAGGAGACAACGTTATGCTGATTTAAGAAAAATGTTGCTCCCTGAAACAGCCTCTTGTGACACATGGCAAGTTGTCACGTGCAGGCCTAGTTTGTGTGGGAACTATTTGGGTTTATACCAGTATTCTGTCCATTGATTCTTGCTGTTCACTTATTATAGCACAAATGTCTTCAAAAGAAAGAAAAAGTAGCCTGTGTGTCTTTGAAAAGGAGAGAAGTTAAAAAGACAGGCTAAAAAACTCCAACATTTGAAAAAGTCATATAGAGTTTTAATTTTGTTTCTACCGTGAGGAGGGGGGAAAAAGCTATTTCAAACTTTGAGTTTGAAAGAAAGTATCTCTGAACTCTGTGTCCTTACACAGAGAGGTGAAAATCATTAGACTACGTAGCAACATGAGCTGGAGATGGGCCTGAGCCACAAAGGGTCAGGCCTAGATCTGAAATCTCCCAGATACCTCGTGTTTTGGTTTAGGCTCCCCTCTAATAGGAACCTGTCATTTATGGATCAGAGAACAGAGCCATGTTCTTTTTTCACATTTGGGTTATTCACTTAAATTATATGAGGCAAATAGCCATTGCTGACCCTCATGGCAAAAGACCCTGTTTCCATAACCACCCCAATAAACAGTGTGTGCAGTAAATAAAGCACTGGTAACCGGTTTCCCCCCCGTTTGACTCCTACCAATGATGACTGAATGGTGGGTTTGTTTCTCTTTTCATATGTGTCCTCTGACGTCAGCCCTGATTATCTCACTGATTTTGTGCACCCTAACAGACCATGCTCAACCTGGCTTTTATCGGTGCCCAGTCCTTCAGCAACAATTCAGGGATGGATGACTTCCAGTAATGCCTGGAAAGCTAACCCTGTGTTAGCTCTGCCTGACATTTGTGGCCCAATTCTCTGGCTTGAACCCTCCTCAGTTATGCTTCAGAAATGGTATAGGAGAGTGGTTCCAGACAGGGGAGGGGACAATCATATGTGCAGGCCTCTCACTTCAGTACAGCAGTGGGAGAGTAAGGTCAGCCAGAGGAGGGTGCATGTCATTATTTCAGGCACTTGACTCCTTGTTCCCTTCATGAGAGGACTTGTTAGCGCAATACAAAGGCCTAAGAGAACTCCAGCTCCAGGACGTAAGCCTGTTTTCCAAGTCATCACTCCCAGCCCTTCGTTCCACGGACCACTCCGTCCTAACGGTTCAGGTTGTCTCCTTTTATGCTCAGCCCCTTGAAGAGTAAACAGTGGAACCACCTATCTGTCTAACAGATTATTTGGGAGTATGTCTGTGTCAAATTGTGAACTCCATTTTGTGTGGCAAATGCCATTTTGATTGTAACCTTCACTGTAACTTTCATTTTGTAGCGTAACCTCAATCTTGGGTTAACGTATCTAGTTGGTGTTAAAAACGGGCCAATCCTGACAGGGTCAGGCTATTATGGACATTGTGTGCTCATACTGTGGTGTGAGAGAGCCATCAAGACCCATTGACTCTGAATTTCTCTCAATGACCAACCCAATCCCTTGGGACAATGGCCTCTACACAGAAGCTGAGAAAGCTAGGGGAGGTATTGGGAGGAAACTGGGACCAAGAACCTGCCCCCCCCCCCCACTAAAGCACCAGGGCATAAATGGGTTTTAAAAGGAGGCCTCTTTTTAAGCCGGGGGCCATTTAATCACCACAAGTAAGCAGACCAGGCTAAAGAGGAGAAAATGAAGCAGAGAATGCCTCACGTAAGGACATTGACCGGAAGCAAGACTTTCAGATGGGGTGAGATCAGACAAGAGAGATTGGGTTCATGACTTGTTTTCCATATGTGACGACTGGGCCGAAGGCAGACACGCCTAGTGCTCAGAGCAGAAGTGAGCAGTCAGGCCAAATCAGGTACCAAGAGGTCAGAATCCGAGATAGGCCAGAGGGCAGACCAAGATTCAGGTGTCAGGAGACAGGCAGGGTTGGTTTATCAAGAGGTGAGGTGCCCGGTTGCAGACATCAATCGAAGAGCAAAGCCAAGGACAAACCAGGGTTGGAAGCTGCCGTCTAGGGTCTCTCACAAGCAGGGTGTGGCGCAGAGGCCGGCAGGCAGTCTGCATTGTTGCTTAGACAGCTTCCCAGCATGGCTTCCTGGTTTAAGTAATGGTACCAGCCAATCAGTGGGCTGCAAGGGGCTGCCAATCAGGTCCTGCTAGGCAGTACTTCCTGCCAAGCGCAGACTCACAGGGTCCTCCCACAGGAGCCCACCCTAAGCCTCCAGAGGTGATGTGGCAGCATCAGCAGCACAGAACCCCATGGGCCCAAGTGCTTGCTCTGCAGGCTCTTACATTATAGATGTTACACTTACATAATAGATGTTATGCTTTTTAAGAGTAAAATAGAGGTGGTTAGAATTCCTTTGCAAAGCTTGGATTCCTTTATTTACTGTCACATTGCCCCTGAAGGGTTTAATTAGGAAACTAAAGGTCCCACAGCCAGGTGGTTTCTAGGAGAACATCTTAAGCAACTCTGTACTTGTAAGAGCTGTGGTACTGGTTCCAAGGTCCAGGCAGATGAACTGTAGGATCCCACTGCCTAAGAAGGATGTCAGTCACAAGTTATGCATCTGGGAGTGTGCCTGAGAGACCCTGAGTTAGGAACAATGATCAGCCATTACCCAGCCACTATCTTAGAAGCAAATAATCTCCAGCCTTTAGATCTAATCATAATGTTGTGGTGTCTGTCCAGAGAGAAGGGCAATAGAATTCTATAGCAAAAAGAATTCTCAATTAATTCTGTATCTAAAATCCAACAGAAAGAATATCGTTTTCTGTTAAACTCTGTATTCTTTTTTGAGCATTCATTATAGAAACACATTTCTAGGAAGTGTTATCTTCTAAATGTGAGAAGTGTGAAATGTGTTTCTATAGAGAATACCCAAAAACATATATAATTTAATAGCAAACTATATCCTTTCTGAATGATTTTAAAACCAACTTATAGAATGAATTGAGAATTCTTTCTGCTATAGAATTCTACGGGTGGTTTAAGTGTCTCTAAACAGGTGGTTGATCATTCTCTATTACATTTTTAGAATAGGACTTTTCCATAAGGGTTGGATGCAAATGTGATAAAAACTTACTGAGGGTCATGTTTGTGTGTCCTGATCCGCCTCATTGTGACTCTTTCACGCCATTGAATTGGCCATGGCACTCATTTCCAGTAACTTGCCACACTGTCCCCTAACCTAATGCTTAGATGCTACTGTAATGGCAGTGTTGCTAACTCTCGCAACTTCATCATGAGTCTCCAAATAGTGGATGTTTTTTATTAAAGCTCCAGCTACTAGAAATGAGAATGCACAAGAACTTTTTTTAAGAAAGAAAAGTGAGTTTCTAGTCCTCACACAATTACAGAGAAAAGCTTGAAAATGTGACCTGAATGCACCCTGAACGCTCAGAAATCAGACAGCAAAAAAGAACTCAGTATCCATTTAAAAAAAACCCATGATTTTAAGTTAATCTCATGTTTTGGGGTCTGATGTGAGTTTTGAATGCTTGAGGTTGTCAGTATTGTGATGGGTGCTATAGAAAGTGCATAAAAGGATGGCTGTCTGGATAGATAGAAATGGGCTCAGGACTGAACAGGTATTCCTTAGGTATGGTGTATGTTGGCAAGGTATACTTAATGGTTGGCTGGACAGAGAATGTGACAGACAAAATCCTAAGGGAGTACAAACAGGAGCTCTATATTTCCTCTGTTTAACTTTGGCAGCTATCAGAGTTTAGATTCAAGCTTCAGGTTTGTAGGAGTTGCTTCTGGCAAGAAAGGAGTTAATTTGTTTGTTATTTTTGTTGTTTTTTTAAAAGATCTGATGTGAATTATCCATTTTTGGCAAGGGAATGGGAACAGATACATGTACTCAGTATTTTCTGTCACACACACTATTATTAGCAAGAAACACATTTCCTTTTGGGGTGAACATTAGGGACAAAAATACGGCTGTTCAGATTACCTTTATTAACTCTGCTAAAGCAATTGTGCTGGCATTTAGAAGAACTGGCAAATGCATTTGCACAGCAGCAAATGTGATATATTCAAAGTTCTTTTCGTGTTAAGAAGAAAATAGGGGCTTTTAGGCACTGGAAATGTAATATCCAATCTTTGGTAATGATTTTTAACATTTTCAAAAAGAAAACAAAGATCCCATTCAACCATTTTAGTGCAAAGGGAGAAAAACAGCTCTACATTATCCAAAATAACCCTGGAAGCTCTGGGTAGCAATTGATGCACGTTTTCCGTCCACATGCAGTCAATTTACCTTCAATGACACATCATTTGGCTAATGCTTGGGTTATACATCCAATATGTACTGTATGCCTTAATTAATGGAATGAATTTGTTTTACTTCATAAGCCAGTGAAGGCACACAGAAAAGACATATTTTAGTAGCATGGTGTTCTTCCAATCTTCATGCAGGGTATGTAGTTTTTTTAAAGAACGGGCACAGTTTGCTTGAGTTCTCAAAGACCCTAAAATGTTTTGGTTATTAAGAAACTATGATTACATCTGGTAGGAACCCTGAAGTCAAGTGAGATGCTGGGTGTGTTTGTTTATATAGTGTTACCCAGAATGGTCTTGCTCTCTTTTATTTCATAGCAATGCTAATGTCCTCAGAACTATTCTGTGATTTAGGTGTGCTTGTGTGTATGCTAAGTTCCTGTGCCATTCCGATTCTGGACTAAGTAGCTGTTTCCCTTTTTTCTTCAGTGCAATTATAGTCACTCACTCCACCTCTGAATTTGGTCCTCTTTCTACAAAATAGGAATTGTGGGCAGCTTTCCCCATTGAAACTCCATTTCAGTTTCGTTTATAATCATGAACTCTCTTGCCTTAATTCAAGAGATTCTCATGAGGCTCATGACCATTAGCATATCATGGAGAGAAGGGTTGATTCTAGGATATCCCAAGGAGAAAGAGTCATGAATGATTGTTATATTCAACCAAGAGAGTAATGTAAAGGTAACCCTCAAAACAGCAAGTCAGCTTTAATCCATTTCTGAGAGGAGAGAGGGCCGGATTCCAAGTGTCACAGTTCAGAACAACTTCACCTGTATTTCCTCAGTGTTCCAGCAAAGCCAACTAATCTCAGGCTTCCAGCTCCCCGGCTGTTGCCTCTCTTTACCTTCTGACTGAGGTATTTCCAGTTCTGCACGGTTCCCTGCCGTCACTGTGTATTTCCCAGCACAGACAGACTGCCTGAGGACACCTGCTTGCTTTCTCTTTACAGACAGTTAATAGATGTAATTGTTACAGATACAAGTTACTACACAGCAATTACTGTGCAATCCTACTTTATTCTTAAGATAAAAAGCATTACAGACAAAACATTCAAAACAATAAAAGAACCTACACACACACAACTAAGCCAACCAGAATTTAACCCCAACCCTCACAATGGGATTCTGGCAGTAGCTGTCTTTCAAACCCCCACTCAAGGTGATCCTTGTGATTACCAGTTCATCACAGCTTCAGCTCAGAACAAGTACTCAGTCTTATGGGACCTCAGTAGGACCAGTCCTTCCAACCCTACCCCAAGGATTGGTGGCCTCCATGGACCAGGGTTCCTGTTCATTTGCTGTATCAGGCAGAAGGCTGTAAACCAGTTTGAAAACAGTTGCAAGTTGGCAACTTGGCATACTCCTGTGGCCAAAATGACCAAGGACTGTGTGACATTCCCCTTTGCAATCTGGACTAGTATATCTCTGTGTTACCCCAATCCCCCCACTCCTGAGGCCATCTTGCACTTGCCCCTCTGTGTGAACCCCCATTCCTGGATCAGCCCACACACAGCACCCTGCGGTTCCTGATCTAGTGAATGAGCGCTTCTGGCCAGCCATTCATGGGATTATGCAATGGTGTGAACCCCAGGCAATGTCCCCAATCCCAGATGCAACCCTAGGAACTGCCATTTTACAGAGCTCAGTGCTGCCCACTGGACTCTGCAAGTTCATTGGTTAGTCAGTTTATCAAAGAAATTGATATGCACCAGCTCTGTCATCCAAACGAAGTCTCTCCACATACCCAAACCACATGTACTGCTTTAGATAAACCAAACAATTAAGTGTATTAAATACAGAAAGATTTTGAGTGATTATAAGTCAGAATAATATGAATCAGATTTGATCAGAAAGGAATAAAAGAAAATCACATTCTAAACTAAACTTAACATGTCAATAGCCTTACGGTTTTGAGATGATTCTCACCACAAGCTGGTTGGATGGCCTCCAACCAGGCTTCCCCCCATGGGCAGTCTATCTTGATGTTGTCTTGTAGATGGATTGTAAGAGAGAGCTCCAGAAATCAAAATGTCTCCCCTTTTAAGACATCCATGTGCCCATCTCTGGGACCTTACCTCCCCCCCTGCTCCTTCAGGGTCAGGTAACAAAAGTATCAGTGCATGGTCGACGAGCATCCCCTTATCAGATACTTAGGCCAGTCCATTGTTCCTATATGCATGCTGCTCAGTGAGGCGTGAACTCTCACTCTGCTTTGTGTTTGCCTGGATCTATTCAAGCCATGTAAGAGACACATTTGGGAATATTACATAGCAGAGCTTCATAACCATGTATGTGACATTGCAAGACGCATACAGTCATAACAATAATGTTCAGCATGTTATGAGAATTCCAAAAATACCTTACATGATATACTTTGCAGTAAACAATACACAGTTGCACTATATGGATGAACATGAATGATACACAATCATAAGGGTGTACATGGGGTGCATTGTGTCACAGACTGACAATGGCTAGAGGTAATCTTTGCAGGACATGGCTGACGCATAAGGGTGGGAAAGACAAATCTTCAGTGGAGCCCATCCATCAGCTTGCATGTGCACTAAATTTGGTTTAATGAGATGCTTTCCAAATAGAGTGTACTTCTGAAAATGAGAATATTGACAAGAAGCAGCTATTTAGTTGTTAGTAATTTTCAATATATATTTTGCATACTGTGATAAGGTATGGCCAAATGGCTATGAGAGAGTCACTGAAGGCAGATATGTAAGCCTCAGATTGGTCAGAGCCCTGTTCCCGGCCAGCTGGGAAGGAGTAACCTTAGGTTAATGAGACCACCTGGGACTAATTAAGGGCCCACGTAAGACCTATTAAAAGCTCTTGCTCCAGTTAGAGGGCTGAGAGAGTTTGGAGCTGTGAGAACAAGGAGCCAGGAGTTGAAGGAAGCAGAATGAAAAACCAGAAGCAGGAGTGGACTAGGGGGCAGAACCACGGTAGGGGAAAGTTGCCACTACCAGGAGGGTGGCTACTAAAGCCCGGGAAAGGTAGTGTGAGGAAGCAGCCCAGGGAAAAGACTGTAGCAGTTGGGCAGGCTGATATCATCAGGGTCTCTGGGCTGCTGTCCGAAGTAGAGGGTGGGCTTAGACACCCCCCACCGGCCGCAGCCAGGATAGCCAAAGCTCCCCCCCAGAGAAGAGATGAAGACCCCACAAGCCCCAGCCGGGGATATAGGCTACAGTGAGGGCTGACTGCTGAGAGAAGCGCTGGACACAGGGGCGCCGGGAGAACACCCCATCAGGCACCACACCACAATACATACAGACATCAGAACAGGGTTATTCACCCACAAAACCCAGCTTCTTCTGTTAGATATGCACAGCTTCTGGTTGAGTCTGTGGTGTAAGGGCCTTGCCATGGAAATGACTGTGATGTCACAATTTTGTTTATTACCTCACGGGACTCTTGGAGGAGGAGTTGGTTTTTGAGGGAGAAAACCCTGAAAAATACATAGCAGAAGCAATTGTATTTTTCCAGCAATGACTCCTTCACAAAAGAGACTCAGCTGTGTGTGAAAGTGACAGGCAGAGGTACAAGGATTTGCCAAACACAGAAATCTTAATTAAAGCAGAATCACTGCTTTATTATATGATAGTCCTGTTTATGGCAATGAACAGGTGGGGTTCTTAAAATTTAAAAGACCTCTGCTATATGCCCCAAACTGGCAATTGTCAGCCCAACTGGATATACAATTGCAGTCATAGCAATGTGCTGTATTTAGTAGTTGGTGCTTGAGATCAGAATTTTTAAAATGCCTAAATATGACCCTTATCTCACTAGGTGATCTGGAACAACTATTAAAGTATGCAAGTAAATGCTCAACAATTCAGGAAGTTAGACACCTAACTTTAGGCAATATATTGGCGTACGTAACCATGGACAGGTCTACACTAGAAGTGCTACGTTGGCGCAGCTGTACTATTGCAGTGCATCTGGTAAAGCCAGCTCTATGCCAATGGGAGAGCATCTCCCCCGACATAGCATTGGTGTGGACAGCGCTTAGGTTGCTGTAACTTGTGTCTTTTTCATACCCTTGAGCAACATAGTGGTAGCGTAGACCTGCCATATGTTTTGTTTAAAAGCCCTGCGTTGGTCATGGATTTTGCTACATTTTGTACAGATCAAATTGAATTGCTTTTGAAACTTTTTATACACAATTCTGGTGTGTTAACATACAATCTCTCTACCTAGATGTTTCCCATATATTGATGAATTTATCCTCTCCACAGTCTTATGAGGTAGAGATATATCCCCATCTTACAGCTTGGAAACTATTCTTTTGAATTTTGGGGGTAAAAAAGCTTTCTGTTTTCAAGCAGACCTACTGTTTTACAGATAATGGCTGCCTACTATGACATAGAAAAGGTTATATAGCTCTATCCAAGTCTTCCATTAGCTTTCCCCAATCACTTTACACTGTCTCAGTCCTATCCATAAGGATAATTGGTTTGTACTAGGAAATGCATACTTCAAGATACTGCCCTGCACTAATAGGGAGTGGGCTAAATGACCTAATAGGTCATCTCTGCCTCTAACTTTTACCCTTAGAACAAAAGAATGGCCATACTGGGTCAGATTAATGGGCCATCTAGCGAAGTATCCTGTCTTCTGACAGTGGCCAATGCCAGATGCTTTAGAGGAATGAACAATTATCAAGTGATCCATCCCCTGTCATCCAGTCCTAGCTTCTGGCAGTCAGAGGCAGCCAGAGCATGGGGTGGCCTCCCTGACCATCTTGGCTATTAGCCATTGAGGAACCTATCCTTTATGAACTTATCTTGTTCTTTTTTTTAACCCATTTATACTTTTGGCCTTCACAATATCCCCTGGCAATGAGTTTCACAGGTTGACTGTGCATTTTGTGAAGAAGTACTTCTTTTGGTCTATTTTAAACCTGCTGCCTATTAATTTCATTGGTTCTTGTGTTGTGTGAAGGGATAAAAATACTTTCTTATTCACTTTCTCCACAACATTCTTGATTTTGACCTCTATCATATTCTGCCCTCAGTTGTCTCTTTTTCAGTCTGAACAATCCCAGTCTTTTTAATCTTTCTTTATATAGAAACAGTTCCATACCCCTAATAATTTTTTGTTGTCCTTTTCTGTACCATTTCCAATTCTAATATATCATTTTTGAGATGGGGCAGCCAAAACTGCATACAGTATTCAAAGTGTGGGCGTACCATGGATTTATATAGTGGCATTATGATATTTACTGTCTTATTATCTATCCCTTTCCTAATGGTTTCTAACATTAACTTTTTTTTGACTGCTGCTGCACATTGAGCAGATGTTTTCAGAGAAATATCCACAATGACTCCATAATCTCTTTCTTGAGTGGTAAACAGCTGTTTTAGACCCCTTCATGTTGTATGTGTAACTGGCATTTTTTTTCCAATGTGCACTATTTTGCATTTACAAACATTGAATTTCATGTGCCATTTTGTTGTCCATTTACCCAGGTTTGTGAGATCCCTTTGTAACACTTCACAGACTGCTTTGGACTTAATTAGCTTGAATAATTTTGTGTCAACTGCAAACTTTGCCACCTCATTGTTTACCTCTTCTTTCAGATCATTCATGAATATGTTGAACAGCACTGGTCCCAGTACAGATTCAGTGGGGACCCCGCTATTTACCTCTTTCCATTGTGAAAACTGACCATTTATTCCTACTGTTTGTTTCCTATCTTTTAACTAGTAGTTAATCCATGAGAGAGGCTTACCTCTTATCCCATGACTGCTTACTTTGCTTAAGAGCCTTTGGTGAGGGACCTTGTCAAAGGCTTCTGAAAGCTTGTCCACATGTTTGTTGGCCTCCTCATAGAATTCTAGTAGACTGGTGAGGCATGATTTCCATTTACAAAAGGCATGTAGAGTCTTCCTCAACAAATCATGTTCATCTGTGTGTCTCATAATTCTGTTCTTTACTATAATTTCAACCAGTTTACTTGGTACTGAAGTTAGGCTTACCAACCTGTTATTGCCAGGATCACCTCTGGAGCCTATTTTAAAAACTGGCATCATATTAGCTATCCTCCAGTCATCTGGGACAGAGGCTGATTTAAATGATAGGTTACATACCACAGTTCTGCAGTTTCATACCTGAGTTCCTCTTGGGTGAATATCATCTGCTTCTTGTGACTTATTGTTTAATTTATCAATTTGTGCCAAAACCTCCTCTATTGACAACTTAATCTGGGTTAGTTCCTCAGATTTGTTACCTAAAAAGACTGGCTCAGGTGTGGGAATCTCTCTCACATCCTCTGCAATGAAGAGTGATGCAAAGAATTCATTTAGCTTCTCTGCAACAGCTTTGTATTCTTTAAGTATTCCTTTAGCAACTCGATAATCCCATGGCCCCACTTTGGCAGGCTTCCTGCTTCTGATATATGTAATATTTTTTCTGTTTGTTTTCTTCCTTTGTTTCAATATTGCATATATCCTTGTGCAACAGAGGGTGTGGGCTTTGTCAGTAATTTATATTTCATGGCAAGGGAAAATGGGTAAGAGGGATTTATAATGAGGAAAATTAATTCTGCCTATTTGAGAGACCATGATACAAACTGGATGCAATCAGGCCAAAGTCATGACCTATAGCCAAGAGCCATAGATATAGAAATCAGAATTCAACCACCTTTATTAATGAGCATGGCTAAATTGCAATGAATGACAAAGAGGTCTTGGAAACCCTGAACTTGAAGCCAGGATGATGGGGCAGGGAGATATTATTAGAATGAAGGGGACAATCACTGTATGGGTATCTGAGACTTTTTTTGCATGTATCCCAGATGTTATAGCTGATCAACTCCTACATTATGGAGATGCTGGTTTAGGTTATTCTGTTATGATAATGAACTCTTACCATCTCGGAGTTGACCTGGATTAAGGAACTGGTCAGTAGATCCAAAAGAGACAAGAGGGAATCTCTTGGACTGTGTCAGGCTGATCAGCCAATGGTCTTTGGGTGAATCATCCCTTGTAAGAGATATCAGGTTTCTTTTCATTTCCTGAAACTAAACTGAGAAGGCCCTGTCTAGTTTAGTTTATGAGAAGTATAAATCTAGGTGCTATGTATATTTTTCCTTTTGTTTTACTAATATTTTTTGTCCTTTTAATAAATCTTGTTTTTAAGAAGATAACCAGAAAGCACTGTATGGGTAATTTCATACTGACTGTCTCAACAGACAGTAAAGCCCTCATCCACTAAAGGTAGAGAGTGTAAAGGGTTAGGAGTTTCTGGAGCATCTACCCCCACTTGAGGTCTCTGTCAATGGTTACAGACAAAGAGGTCCTTTCCCAGAAGATTTTGCTGACTAGGATTGCAATCAGGCATATACTAGGGCCTTAAGGACCAAGGAGGAATTGGAACGGTGCAGATGACACCTAACTGTCTGGAAATCTATATAACTCATTCAGATGAGCAAATGCTTAAGAGGGACAAACTGCAATATCTATGGAGTGTTTAAAGGGAGAACAGGAAGAAAAAACATTGAAATCAATTAAAGTTGCAAGTGTTTATCTTAAGGCAGAATTTGGCCCTAACTTTCTGGGGGGCGGATTGAAGGGGGATCACAAGATTTTGTCCACTGTTCCCTTTTCTTCTCCCTCTACACCTTATCTCTGGGTAATTTCACCTGCAAACACTAATTCAACTACCTTCTTGATGCTGATTATCCCAGGTCTACCTCTCTATCCCAGACCTATTTCTTTCTGTCCAAACGAAAATCTTGCCCTGTCTTGCTGACATCTCCTTGTGGTCTAGCTGTCAGCTCAAGATCAACATAACTAAGAGAGGGTTCTTAATCATTCTCCTCTCACAAGCCCTCTTTGCTACCTCCTTTCTCAATCACTGTGGAGAACACCAGCAATCTGGGTGTCATCTGTGACAGGCTATGTCTAAATCTTGCTGATTTTTTCTGCATCTGTAAGATACAGCCTTTCCTATCCTTCCACAGAGCTAAAGCGTTCATCCAAGATTTCCTCTCATGTCTTGATTGCTGCAACATCCTTCTATTTGGCCTTGACAAATGCAATCTTGCCCTGCTCATATCCACTCAAAATGTTGCTGCAAAGATTTTTCTTTTAGCCTGTCACTTTCACCATGTGACTCCTCCCTTTGCATTGTTCCACTGGCTCCCCCTTTTCTGTCACATCGAACTATCACCTAAGTGACTTATCTTCGCTTTAAAGGCCCTTCACAACCTATCTCCACCCTACCTATCATCTGTCACTCACTATCAAGAGGTTGATGACAGCCTCCATTGTCCACTTGTTAAATTCTCAAACAAGTACATTCATGCTTTCTCACATGCTGCCCCTCACACTTGGTAGACGCTCCCGGTAAACATCCGCAAAACTAATGCTTTATCCTCCTTCAGATCCTCCTTAAACTTCCCTTATTCAGTGATGCCTACAAAACAAGACAATGGTTAGGCCACTGGTGTGCTGATACCATGGGCCTATCATACTGACCAATGTTGTCTCACTGTTTCCTTGTATGCCCTATTCTGTCTATGTCCATCTATTGTGTTTTCTTTTATTCTTGGTCCCTGCCCCAAAATGCTTATAAACTCTCTTCTTGTTCTGTGTTCCTACAGTATCTAGTACAATCTAATATCTTCTCCATGACTAGGGCTCCTTGGTGCTACTGTAGTATGTATAAATAATAATAAATTAGTAAGCAGTTTGAGCTCAAATTCAGTGAAATAGGCTTTTGCCTGTTGCTACTTTCAGTTCTGGCTGCTGAGGCCTTTATCTGAAGGAAGGGGAAGAGGTGTTGTGGATATATATAGTGGAAATGAGGGCACAAATGGGAAGGGAAATGTGAAGACTTAAAGGCTACGTCTACATTGCCCTGCAGTTCAGACTGTGGGACTGAGAACAGCAGTGTGCATCAAAGTGCTGCACTGTAACTCCCCCATGTGGACACTGCAGGTGTGAACTAAAAGGTTTCTACTTTGCATTAATGTAGTGCTGTGGATGAAGTTAACGCTAACTAGGAACTATTTAGTTCACACTCGCAATGTCCACACCAGGGAGTTACAGTGCAGACATTAGTCTGCTCTGCTGGTCTCGCTCCTGTAGTCCAAACTGCAGAGCAGTGTAGACAAGCCTTAACTTGCCACCAGAGTATTCAGCCATTAGATGTTTCTGGGCTATATTGAAAGTTCCAGAAAAGGAGTGGTTTCTGGTAATGAACAGAGACAAGAATGGAGCTGAAACTATTGAAAAACCTATTAGTTTTGTTTGTAGTTGCTGTTTTCCCTAGGAAATGTGTGCTCTATAAAGAAGTATAGTAGATCCAATATTATGACACAGGGAACATCTGAAAGCAATTGAGAGTTCAAAATAGTGTCTGGTTTTTTTTTTAATTTAATATTTTCATGTGTATGTGTGTAGTGGATTGCTCAGAAGTGGATTGGGACATAAAGTCAGATTGGCAACTGCAGTGGGCATTTAAATTACTCTTATCAAAATTGTATTTGCGTGCACAATTAAGCACCTAAAAGTGCTTTGGCTGCATACTTTAAAAATTAATGCTTTAAAGATCTTGGCCAAAATTTGCAAAGTTAAAAAATATTAGCATAGCGTTTGCAGATTTTGTAGGACACTGGATTAATTATGAAGTGAGATGTGGTTCTACTGAAGGACTTGAATCCTTTTATCATGTCTGTAACTATTAACATTTTAACATGCAACTGACAACAAATTCAAGAATGCTAAAGGAAAGAGGTTCTTGAAATAAACTTCAGCCAGCATCTTTATAAACGCCACACACTCGTTCTTGCAGACCCCCGAGTGTGCCTAATAATATAATAAAAGGCCTGTGGACCCACCAGGAAACTACAAACCAGTTAATTTGGTATCACTTGTGGGAACAATGCTGGAAGTCATTGAGGGATTTGTTAAGGGAAGCACTTGGCAAAGTCAGTTGGTCAGGGAGATTTCAGGGAAACCATTTCTTGCCAAACTGCCAATGCCGATGAGGTGGCTGCACAGGATATTACAGCCAGACAGCTTTAGAGCATTTTGCTAGTGCCATGCAAAATGGGGTGCTGCAATGTGTTTAAAAAGAAGGCGTGGGGGGGAAGGGAGGCGGGCTAAGACCCAAATCCATTTTCTGTGGGATGAGATATTTATAGTCTGTTTAATTCTTGCACTATAGTGCGCAATCAGTGAAATGGACTCCTTTTCCTCACGTTAAACCACTGCATCACCCCAATGTGCACAATGTGCAGAAGAATACAGCTGCTGTAATGAATGAAAATTAAAAAAAATTAGACTAAAAAAATCTAAACTAAGACTAAAACCTGATAAAGTACCACAAGGACTGAACTGATAACAAATGAGAACGAGGCCCAGATGTAGGCATGTAACTCAACATGCCCATCTGTCTAGCTAGGTATTTATGGCCCATATCCCTGTAGCACCTGAGCTTACCAAGCAGGCTGGTATTTTCCAGAACAAGCAGGCAGAAGAAGATATTTTGTGTGTCCTCAGTTGATTCTGAAGAGGAGAGATCTGGGAGGAGTATTTGGAAAGAAGCAGCTACCTTACAGCATTTTGCAAGCCTAGACGCTTTGCAGTGGAAGAGATCAGAAGCAGTGACTAACACTAAATCCTAGCTCTGTGTTCCAGTCGGCCCCACAATTGTCAGAGAAATGAAAGTTGACATGATAATGGGAATGAGACAATCCTTTCTCCAAAGAAATACACAGTTTTGAGTCAATCCAGGCCATTTAGCCATAGTCCATCCTTAGGTGGTCTGATTTGGTGCCAGATCCGTAGGCCTAACACATTGGACTCCTAGGACACCTCTCTTCACTAAATGCAAGAGCACATACCTACTGCCCCAACACCTTTGCAGTATCTTTGGTAGCTAGAACTTGCAAAATAGCAAGGATTAGAGTCCTGCGTCAGTGATGACCCCATGTGAAACTCTTCAGTCCAACAGGGACCTCTGGATAGGAGGAACAATCAAATTATGCAGAGGAAGTATTGAAAATAGAAATCTCCAGGAACCACTTCCTCAGAAGACTGAGTCATTGCCAAGACCTGCAGATCAGACTGTACAGTCAGGAACTGTGCATCACAAGTGGAGCGGTGCATCACTAAACAATGTCACGGACAAATGAGCACACATGAGACCAGCACATAAATGGGGTTGACCTACAGCTGCCAAGTGCGCACAGCTGACCACAAAGTGTTTACACAACTTAGAGAGCTGTGCCAGTGTTATAAAAGGAAAAGTTGGAGCCAGACTGAGAAGCAGACAAGCATCCCCGGGGGAAGGCAGGGCTATCCAGTGAAGCAAAGGGCAGTGGTCATGAAATAGCAGGAAGCATCCAGTTACAAAAGCTGTTGTGAGAAATCAAAGCATGTTTTTCCAGTGAACTAGCCAGGACCCAGCACCAGATCCAGGATGCTGGGGCCATTAGGTTGTAAAAACTAAAGAACCATTTAGGAAAATAATAAACTTTCATTGCTTTAGTGATATTTTTGTCAAGTTTCATTTTAAAGGGGGGATCAAAGTGTAGGGGCAGATTATTCAGTTTCATAAGTGCTCATATAAAGAGAGAGCTTCCAAGGGAAAATGTAAAAGAGAATTGACACACTTAGTTTAATGTGGTAAAATATGTGCCTCTGAAGAATTTTTACTATTTCACTGTGCAAATAGAACAAAGGGGATATTACTGGGGAACCAAAGAAACAGCTTTTCTTCTCCCTGTGCGGGGGGTGGGACAGGGCAGGAGTGGGGGAGGAGAAGGAGACAGCAGTGATGCAAGCTCCTGGAAGGGAAAGATAATTTCTCTAATATCCCAAATTGCGTGTGTTTGTGCCTTAGTCAAATGATGAAAAGAAGCTTCTACAGGCAAATAGCCAATGTAACCTCTCAGGATATGTCTTCATTGCACAATTTACCTCAATCTGGGCTATTGAGTAAACCAACCTTATCTGAGAGTGTCCATACTTTAGAGCCACACTTGATTCATACCCATGTATTTTTGTCCACATTGCTGCTGCAGGAGCTCTGGTTAGGTATTTGGATTTGTGGAGTACATCCCAAGGTTCTCAGCATCTCACTGAAGTCAGCTGCTCTAGGGATAGTTTTGTGGTTTAGTGTGGAAGAACTTGTCTGCCCCTCCCAAGCCTGCGTGGAAGTGTTTTTATCCCACCAACACATTTAGCTGTGGCACTTCCAGTTCTGCATGTTCCTCGCATCTGTCTTTCCAGCTGATGCCAAAGCATAGATCCAGCACAGGCAGAACTGTTTGGCTTTTGGATGCAGGATGTAGATAGAAGGTATGGAACACAGTAGATGGCATCTTAGCAACAGCCTGTGATCCTCAGCAGGCAGTGAAGGATCTGTGTGAGGAGATCATGTTAGCTGAATAGTAACATGGCAGAATGGAAACAGCTGCAGTTGCTGCAGATTTCTCATATGTGGGTGGATGCTTCTTGATCAGGACCACCAGCCTAGTGTGGTGGGAATCACATCATCATGCAGTCCTACAATGGCTCCATAAATTTGGCACAAAGAAGGCCACCTTTCTGAGCTGTGTGAGATGCTTCCATCACCCCTCTAATGGCATGATGTGAAGATGAGAAAGGCCATATCAGTGCAGAAGTGGGTTTCTATAGCCATCTGAAAAGCTGGCTACCCCAGATTGGTTCATGACCAACCCGTTTGGTATTGGCAAGTCAACTGTCAGTACTGTGGTGGTGGAGGTTTGAGAGACAATTATGCAATTTACCCATGGGTGATGGACATAGCTCATGCACTTGAAATAATAGTTGGCTTTGAGAGAATGGAGTTCCTGAACTGCACCAAGGCCATAATTTACCCACACAAGGAGTATATCAGTCACAAAGGATACTGCTCCATTGTTCTGCAGGCCTTGATTGACCTGGCAGGTTCATGAACACCAGTTTCATGAACACCCGTGTGTGATGTACTGGCAGGTTGCTGTAGTCACTGTGCCTCAGTGGGTCACAGCTGAGAATGCCAGATCCAAGACAAACTGATGAGAAATAGGGCAGACTCATTCCAAACTGGTGGTTATTTTATCATTAGATTATACCAAGCCAGTAACAAAAGTAAACTCCTGTCTCACCACATTGGTTAACAAGAAGTCAAAGATGCAGTCTCCTTGGGCATTCCAGCCCTTATCTCACCACCCAGACACTGGACTCTGATGAGTGGTTATTGAAAACCAATTTAATCACATATAGGGTCCTTTTAATCTCAAGAGATCAACCACTTAGCCAGGTCAATATATAATTCAGCGCTTATCCAAAAATCACGCCGCTGCCGATCTTTAGTAACTAAAATCTAAAGGTTTGTTAAGAAAAGAAAAGGAGACAGTTAAATGGTTACTAGATCATATACATACAATAATTGCAAAGTGCTTATATCAGGTTTGTAGCAGTGATGTTATAGACTGCTGGCTTGTAAAGTCTCTCTGGTAACTTTCAAAAGATTGGAAGATTCTCAGTCCATAGTTCAATATGCTCCTTTTAGAGGTAAATCCACAGTCCAGAGACTCAGGGCAGGAAAGAGGCAAACTGGAGACATCTCAGGAGTCTTTTATACCCTTTGCCTTGTGCCTGGAAATTTACTGGCTCAAACACAACTCTCAGCCTCTGTTTGTGGAAAATTACTGGCATAAAATGGAGTCCAGGGTTACATGAGCATATCACATGTTCTTACGTGGCTTGATGACACATCAAGGGGGGTAGTCACTGGCTCCTTAGAGCTGAAACGTCCATAGGAAGAGCTATCTAGGTGGAATGAGTTTCATCTATGGCCCATTGTTAGAGTCCTTAATGGGCCATCAAGCTTGAATAGTCCATTCGCAATGGGCTCACTAGCCTGGATGTAAACTACACATTTGAGATGCAGAAACATAGCCAATATTCATAACTTCAGATACAGTGATGATACATGGATCTAAACAGGATAATCTTTTTTTAGCAAAGCATAACTTTCCCGCTGACACCTTATATGATATGCCTTGGACAAGATTTTTTGCAATTGTATAACAGTGGCAATATAAATGGTCATATTTCAACCATACAGCATCACAACATGTTGCCAAGCTGCTGAGGAAATCCGGCCTTTACTTATTTGGACAAGTAGGGACCTTATTTCCTCAAAATAATGTGCTAGTGATGGTGTCAGTGTCCTGTGTTACTTTAGGGAACCCGTCTTTCCTGGCTCATGAAGCTGATCATTAATATTGTTGCATGGTGTATGTAGAGGGGACAAATACAAAATTACAGGTATATTGGGAATTATGTTCTTAACTTGTATTTGCCAGGCAGGGCTGATGTTACCCCACCCTAGACAAAGCAACATGATTCTGCCACATTGAAAGTACTTCCAAGTTACATTAAGAAGCAATGGGAATGCAAGTTACACGGAAGGTAAACAAAACCATCAAGGCAACAAGGGGAGGCAATAAATACTCTCAGCATCATTGCAGGGAAGGAGATTACAGGAAACAGATAAATTTGCATTTTAGCAAATGCTGGGGGTGGGGGAGAAACCAGCATGAACCAATCTATCTGTAAAGAGGAGAATAAGTACAATCCAGGGAATTATAAACCTATCATCTTAATTTCAGTATACAAAAAGATAATGGAGCAAATAATCGATCAATGTGTAAGCATCTAGAATAAAATAAGGTGATAAGTAACAGTTAACATAGATTTGTCAAGAACAAATGTCAAACCGACCTAATTTCTTCCTTTGACAGGGTAACGAGCCTTGTGAATTGGGGGAAGCAGTAAATGTGGTACATCTCAACTAGGATTTTGATATGGTCTCACATGATCTCATAAACAAGGAAATATAGCCTGGACAAATCTATTACACAGCGAGGGCACAACTGGTTGGAAACTGTATTCAGAGAGCACTTATCAGTGGTTCACAATCAAGCGGGAAGGGCATATCAAGTAGGGTCCCACAGGGATCTGTCCTGGGTCCACTTTTATTCAATATCTTCCTAATTGATTTGGATCATGGCAATAGAGTACACTTATAAAGTTGTGGGCAATACCAATCTGGGAGGGGTTGCAAGGGCTTTGGAGAATAGAATTAGAATTCAAAATGATCTTGACAAACTGGAGGAATAGTCTGAAATAAATAGGATAAAATTCAATAAGGACAAATGCGAAGTATTATGTTTATGAAGGAATATTCAGTTGTGCAAATACAAAATGGGAAATGCCTGCCTAAGAAGAAGTAGTGCAGAAAAGGATCTGGGAGTAATAGTGGATTGCAAACTAAATATGACTCAACAATGTAAAGCTGTTGCAAGAAAAAGCAAACATCATTCTGGGATGTATTAGCAGGAGTGTTGTAAGCAAGACACAAGAAGTAATTCTTCCACTCTACTCTGCATTGATAAGGCCTCAGTTGGAATACCTTGTCCTGTTCTGGGCACCACATTTTGGGGAAAGATATGGACAAATGGGAAAAAGTCCAGAGGAGAGCAACAAAAAACCATTAAAGGTCTAGAAAATGTGACCTATGAGGAAAGATTGAAAAAATAGGATTTGTTTAATCTTTAGAAAAGAAGACTGAGAGGGGACATGGTAACAGTCTTCTAGTATGTAAAAGATTGTTGTTATAAAGGGGAGGTTAATAAATTATTCTCCTTAACCACTGAGGACAGGACAAGAAGCAATGGGTTTAAATTGCAACAAGAAAGGTTTAGGTTAGACATTAGGAAAAACATGTTAACTGTAAGGGTAGTTAAGCACTGGAACAAGTTATCTAGGGAGGTTGTGAAGAGCAAGTTAGACAAACACATGTCAGGGGTGGTCTAGATCAAGGGATCCCAAACTGAAGTAAATGAGGTGTCTCGGGGGGGGAGGGGGTGGTATGTGAGACGTCTCTGGGGGTTCACGGGAGACATTATGTAATGGTGGATTTTATTTATTATTTATTGCATTTTCATAATAGGCTACTCAGACAAAGCTTTTAAGCTCTGTGGGAATTTGTTATATAAAATACGGTAGTTAATTTACTTCAAGATGTGTCAATGAGAACACAGATACCCAGAGTTGCTGACATACAGAGTCCTCAGCTCCAATCACCATGCAGTGGGGTTCAGTTGCCCAGCAACTGACCAGTCTAACTGAGCTCACAACTTAGGGTTGTTTTTTTTTGATTGTATACGTTGCACTATAACGATACCTATACATAACAGTGAAATATGGACAGAGCCAAAGACAGGTAGTATTAAGAATACACAAAGTATCAGTGATAAGAAGGGTAAGGGTACATGGGCAGCTGGTAGATCTGGAAGGGGCTACATCAGAGCAGGGGCCTGTTACCAGCATTGGTTTTAACACTATTTCAGTCTGGGGAAGCCCTGGAGGATGTTAATCTGTTGGAGTTCCGTGGCTGGAAGAGGGAGCAACTTTTCCACATCTGTAGTACAAGACCATTTATCTAAAGAGAGATTTTGTCACCTGCTGACAGCATATTAATGAATGAAGAGAGCTGATGAGCTCCAGGAGCAGCCATGAGAAGTTTGCCCTGCCCAGGAATTTCACTAACTGTCTTGAGTTTTTCCTGAACAAAAAATTTTCAAACATCACCAGCTAGGAGTGGAGAAAAATTCAGGTAAACATTAACAAGATGCAGAACTAGGATGCAGAAGCTTGCTAACAACAGGACTGCCTTCTCCTTTTCCATCCAGACAGTGTGAAGTGAATGGAGAGCACCAGGAGACCAAGGACCACTGTCATCACTCAGTAATCAGCTCAGACTCAGCCAGACTAAATCATTAGTTTAGTTGCAAGTTTAAACATTTTTCTCCCTCACTTGGGATTCATCTTGGATCATACATGTTTTGAGGATAGGGCAGGGAAATGACCTGGCTTCTGCCCTCAGCTGAAGCTAAGGTCATCCCATAGCAAAACAAAAACTGCATTGGTCGTAATCCACTTATGCTGCAATTTCCCCCATAATAATGACAAAGATGACAGTGGCCACTTTCTTGGCTGTGGCTCTGACATTGGCTCTGCAGCTACTTCCTCTCTTGGCCATTCCCTGGGCCCAAACCCAAACCATTGTCAGAATGTGACCATACGGCATCCCGCAGCCCATCTGGCCATGTGGTCCACTCTGGGGTCTGTTCCTTCTCCTTCTGCCACCAAGGTCTCCTCTCCTGCCATCACCTCTCCTCCCCAGTTTTCCCCAATGGTTTCTTGAAGACAAAGGCCAATGGGATTGGTAAAACAGTTTAATTCTCTATCTTCTAGGAGCTGGCCCTTTGAGGAAGAGAAACCCTTAATTATGATTAATGGTTGCGTTTCAATGGCTTAATGACCTAGCTCAAATACCACCTTTCACACATCACTTTGGCTGGCTTTAAGCAGTTTCAGTCAGGCCTGTTGGTAAACCTCCAGAGCAGTATTTTTTTTCTTTTGTCATAAGCTATAAATTGTGGACAGAGTTCCAGACCCTCTATGGGGTGATTATGGGACTATTTTATGTGAAATATTTAGAATGGCTATTAAAAAAGTCATACCTATAAAGAGGGAAGGTGTGTTTGTAAAGGCCCGTTAGCAGAATAAGTAGCAAAGATGAGTACATTTTGACATATTGCGGCATACATCTGGAAACAGCTGATCTTTGTTGGGAAGATCATTTATTCCTTGTGGGAGTACTTAAAGGTCAAAGTATGCACAATTAAGCAACTTCAAGGTAAGTAAAACAAACAAGTGTAACTCAGAAAAGGGAATTTATTTGAGACAGGCTGGTATTAGAAATTTCACATTCTGCATGAGCATGAATGGTGGAACACAGACACCTCCTTGGCTCCTTAAGGGAAAATTTTTAATACCAATTATAAGGGACTCTTCATACCCTCCCTTATGTGATACTATTGAAAGCAGATTTAAATATATATATGGATCAGTTATCTGAGAGGCAGCAAATATAGAGGAACCAACAGCACCAGAGCCAGAAGGGCTTGAATGATTTAAATAACAAATACCTGGATCAAAGATGGCAAGGCCAGTACAGTACAGGTAAATATAGCACCATGTTGGAGCAAAACACTAACAAAGGGATAACCAGTTATATCCCATTGTTACACACATCACATTGGCCATGATAGACATTTGAAAGTTATTATAGAAATATCCATAATGCCTCTAGCCCAAGGTACAGATGCAGTGGAAAAGACAGATTGGCTGTTGAGCAGTATTGGTAGAGAAATACATTCATAAATCAAAGCAGATTGTACTTTACTTTCATAAGACTATTGTTTCCAACTGGTCCTGTCAAAAAAGATACAGGATCTGTATAATCTTTCTGTGTAATGTAATTGGACCATCCAACTGATGTGTTACACTACACTGGTAATTTACCACCAGTTTGGTCAAGGACAGTTAAATTACTTAATTACACATAACAGTTACTCTGTAAAGACCTAGGAAAACAAATAAACGTAACTAATCCCTTTTTCTATTTGTTCCTTGCAAACAAAAGCCTAAGGATTTGAAAGAAAACAGTGCAATTAACATAATTAGAGATGAGTGTCACTCAAACCGTAAACAAGCCCCACAGATATGGGAATTTTTAATGTCTAATTAAGTCACTGTTGGAGAGTGACTTTTTGGGGGAGGGGAGGAGGGGCATCAAAATCAGCATTAGCCATGTGCATTGCCTGCTACTGTGATGTTACCTTCATGTGGTGGTACCTTCTGAATGGGGGCTTCTTGGAGTTCATTGTATTTGTAAGTCAGTCAAGTATTGGGATACACATCTGGATAGATCAAATACCATCTATAGGCAGTAGACTGATCTGTATATATGTCCAGGCTTTTATGTACAATATGCACACATTTTAAGACAAAGTTCATTTGAATTTAGACGGAATGAGTCAAAGTGACAGCTCTGGAAGCTGAAGGCCTCTATTTCTTAACAGAGCAGTTCAGAACAGACAGTGACATGCAAGTTTCCCACCCCATTGTATTTGCCCTGAGTTGGGTGGATCATCTATAGCAGTGGTTCTCAACCAGTGGTATATGTGCTCCTGGGTATGTAGAGATTTTCCAGGGGGTACATCAACTCATCTAGATATTTGCCTAGTTTTACAACAGGCTACATAAAAAGCACTAGCGAAGCCAGTTGAAAACTAAAATTTCATACAGACAATTACTTGTTTATACTGCTCTATATACTATACACTGAAATGTAAGCACAATATTTATATTCCAAATGTTTTACTTTAGCATTATATGGTAAAAATGAGAATGTAAGCAATTTTTCAGTAATAGCGTGCTGTAACATTTGTATTTTTATGTCTGATTTCGTAAGCAAGTTGTTTTTAAGTGCGGTGAAACTTCTCCTGAAAGGGGTACAGCAGTCTGGAAAGGTTGAGAGCCACTGATTTATACGGTAGAGGAGGTAGCTCAGTTTCAATAGCCCCATTCAATCACTGGTATGTCTACTGAAAGTGCCAACACTGAGTGTTTTGTATGATGCAAAAACCCATCCTTTGTGTCCTAGATTGAGAACACCACATTTTTTTCACATAGATATTGAATAGTCATCACTTTCAATCACTACTGCCAGGGGAGTTTCTCTTTATGTGAGAACAGGACAAGAGATTGAACTAACTAGCTTTAGTTTTCTCAGGAGATGCCGCACCATTTTTCTTCCTTTAGGTGACTGCCTTGCTCTAACGTGATTCTTTTCCTTTAAAAAAAAAAAAGACCTCACTACAACAAGAAAGTGGAAGAGGTAGATGTGTGTTGTTCTTTGCATTCAAGCCACACAAGCATTCGCTGAATCTTTAAATGCACGTAATTTAGTCAGTATGTAACTTGTCACATAAAATCGAATCTGCTGTTCGCTCCAGCCTGCAGCTTGTTCTGAGTGATCACTGCAGTCTAGAACCTCCCCTTCCAAAATGGAGGATGATCTTTGGTCTCTGCTCACACTGCATATCCTGACATAGTAATGGCAGCTAGTTTACACAGGGCCTTCACTGTACGAATAACAACATATCATGGGTTGTGGAGGAGACCTTGGATGCCTTTTACCATCTGAATGTTCGCATGCCACCATCTTCAGGCTGAAAGAACTGTGCAGTCCCAACCCTGTCATTGGAGGAGGAGAGAAAAGGGAGCACACCTACCAGTGCTTGTCATTGTGTGTGATGATGGGTAGAGCTGGTTGGGATTTTTTTTCCCCAGAATGTTGTTTTTTTTTTCCTTTGGTTGGAAAATTCCAATTTATAAAAACTAAAATGTTTTGTAGGATTGTACCAGTTTTGACAAAGCTTCTGTTGGGAAAGGTTTCTCTCTCCCACGATTGAATTTCTGGTCAGAGAGCAACAGTGATATCCCAGAATAGGCAGTAGCCTGGGGTGGGGGAGGGGCCCAGAGCACTTAACTGGGATGTAGAAGACCCACATGCACATCCCTGCATTTATCAGGAAGGCTTGAACCCAGGTCATCCCTTTCCCACGTGAGTGCCTTACCCACCAAGCTATTGCTTTCTGAGCTGCATCTTTCCTGTTGGAACTGTTCCACTTTGCTTAAATAATAAATATTCATTGGAACTTGGATTTGAACCTGGCTATTCTGGAGGTCTCTCGTTTGCTTCAAAAGGTCTGTTTTATCCTGATGTGGACCGGAAACGCTTTTGAAATCTGTAAAAGTTTCACAGGATGGAAAAACTGTTGGCTGCCGAGTTCTAATAGTGGATATAGGTAATTCCTTCTTTGAAAGACACACTTCTAAGTACACTTTAAAAAACAGACTGTAAAGCAGCAGGGGACTGATTCTCGATGCACAGCAATTAGGTATGTAAGCAGGGTCTGAAAGAGCTTTCCCTTGCCGAGCTGGCTGGGGGTGGGGAGCAAGCTGCAGGACCAGACTGTGTTTGCATGAACACACCCACCCTGCCTAGGTGGTCAGCATGATGGGACTGCTTGCGCGTAAATGATCGCTTTGGCTGGTGTTGGGTTACAAATCACTTTACTGTTGAATGCAGGGGTAATGAAATGTTGTTCTTATTGTATTAGTAAGGGCAGCCAAACTGCGTTTAGCCTGTCCTAACTGAAGGGTCATCCTCATCTGAACTGAACTCGGTAAGTAGGGGGCTCAGATGCAGACCCCTATGAAAGGAAGAGGGGTTGGGGATAGGTGTCCCTGTTGGGAGATGTGGGCTTTGCTTAAGAGTCCTAGGCATAGTTTGACCTGCTCATCCCAACTGGTCAAAGGTAGAGCTCATTAAGGCTCCATTAGAAGTCGTTTTGTTTTGTTAAGTGAGCACTAGAGCCGCAATCACTTGCTACAGGACAGGGTTTTCTACCCAGCCTGCTTCAGCAATGACATTCTTCCACTGAGAGCTGGGAGGAACCTCAGGAGACTGACCTGCAGAGGAGCAGGTGGCAGCAGAGGGGGACGGTGTGCATTGGAGTGACTGGCAGAGCCGCTGACGGAGTGGAGCAGCTGGCAGAGCGGCAAGCAGCTGATAGAGTGGCTGGCAGCCGGCAGGGCAGCTGGCGAGATGGCAAGCAGCATGCCCAACACACTCCAGGGTGGGTGTTTTGCTCAGGGTTCTGTACGGGTTTATCCTGCTTACGGCATTTTCCCAAGTTAATGGTGGGTTACTTTTTCCCTTCTTTTAATTAAAAGTTTCTTTCCTACACTCAGTCTCTGTGCTTGCAAGAAGAGAAGTATTACCTCTAGAGGTGCCCAAGGGGTGGTGTGTAATTGTCCCAGGTTACTGGGTGGAGGCTCGAGCCAGGTTTGTGTTGTACTGTTGAAAGGAACCCCTAGATATTGAACCCGGCCCTTCTTGCTGCCAGCTCCGACTGGCAGAAGGACTACAGGCACAATGAGAATTCTAGATGCTAAAAAAGAAGAGTAAGAATAATCATCAAAAAAAGAAAAAACCCTCAGAAAAAAGAATGAAAGGAGAGATTATCATAAATTCTGACAAAAATACATAAAAGACTAAGGGAAAAAAACACACAAAAGACTAAGCAAAAAAAAAAAAAAAAAAAGGCAGCCTCATTCTATTAACCAAGTATTAACACTACTGGCTAAAGCGACCTGTGAGAAGGAAGGATTACCTGTTACAATATAGGGGACCACTAACCAGCACCACTCCAGACTTCCAGGGGAATGGAAAATAGCATATTTAATAGCAAGCTAGAGGTTCACTGGCAAACCATGCTGAAGCTGTTTTTGACAGATGACAAATATCTCAGGTAAAAAGGGCTCGTACAGTTTAGGAAATGCCTGACTTCATGGAAATTTCCATTATGTTATCCATCAGCTGGTGTTTCTTGCAATGTGCCTGACTGAGCTGCAGCACTTGAGAAGGGGCAATGTTAAGGGCTTTGGGATTAGGTCTTCCAAGTAATGCTTTGCATCATGATTTTCCAGTCAATGTTTTTAGCTATAGAATGGAAGAAACACATTCAATGCATTATCTGAGGGAACCTGAGAAAAATATACTCATTTTCTGGGTTGCTTAGTAGCAGAGTGTCCTTCACCTTGTGTTGCTTGGAAGACAGAAGAGAAGAGGTGCGTGTGAAAAAGAGGAAGTTGTATAGTGTAATTCAGTGGAGTTGTGAACCAAACACAGGATCCTTGTACTTAAAGATGGGCTTGAATCAGCTTTTCCGATCCAAACTCTGAAATCTGGGAAAATCATGGTCTGGGTCCTAATGTTACAGCTCAGACCTAACTCAGTAGTTTTGAACCCTTAGCTCCCAAAGCTGTGACGGTTTGGATTCAGCTAAAAGGGGCCATTTCTAGTGAGAGCAGGGTTGGAGTTAAGTCTTTTATTTCTATTTTGTTTTATTTAATCTAACCCATTTAATCAGATTGTAAACAGTTGGGGACAGGGACTGTCTCTTCATTTGTGTTTGTGCAATAAACAGCACAAACAGGGCCCTGATTCTCTTGGGACCTTTCGGTGCTCCCATGATATAAACAATTAATAATAATCCAGAATGATCCCAAAGCATGCTGCAGAGGCAATTAATGCACAAACTCTATGTAGGAATCAATTTGCCCACCATTGAAAGGCAGCTACTTAGAGAATGAAACACTGTGCATAGTAACACTGCCCTGCCGTAGTGGATAGGAAATGAAGAGAAACACCATACCCAGTTGGGAATGCAAGGGTGCAGAGGCAGACAGAACTTAATTATCTACTATATATTTGGTGCAGAGGATGTACTTTGAACCTTTTGAAACCAGAACAACGTAAGATCAGAAGAGAAATTCAAGACATTTACTCTGAAGGCTCCCTTCCAAGTCTGCTTTACGAACAACTCTGAGGTGGGGAATTCTTTCATTTGAGCATGCTGCATAATGAGTGATTTATTTTATTCAGTAACTGTATTTGTGGTCAGAAGCTCCATCTCATGATGTATGTTTTGGTTTGCAGCAGGAAAAATGTATTCCTGTTTGAATAGATTTGTCCTGTTAACAAATATTCATTTAAGCAGAGTCCATTATATTCACAAAGTCTCATCCCTGAATTCAACAAAAGAAACGAGTAAGGCTTCTTGAAGCATTGTCAAGGGCCATTCAGTTCACAAGAACACTGTTACCAAGAGATTAAATGAATTAAAAATTGATGAATGTTCTGTATGGGATGACTTGTAGTCAAGGATATTTAAGCAGATAAAAGAGTGGAGGGGAGGAAAAGGTTGGTTGATAATGTGTTTTTTATAATGATTGGGAGCAGGGAAGAAAAGAGGAAAGGGGGCAACAATCTCTGGGTTTCTAGATAAATACTTGTTAGAAAAGCAAAAGGGAGAAAGATTAGTGTGCTCAGATGTGAGGGATGTTCTTTGCTCAAACAATGTAGAAGGAAGCTGGTCACAGGGCCAGGCTTCTTCCCGGGTTCCAAGCACATACGTGTTGATTCTGGACACTTGGTGATCAGTGTGGATACCAGTGAGACACGGTACGCCCGATTTGCAGATCAATGAGGTTTAATGTGCAAAGTTTTCTATAAACATACTAGTTAGATACAAAGCCTAAAGTTAACTACAATATATCATACTCACTAAGCCTGGAGAGCTAAGCAGTCACTCAGAAGGCTGTATACAGGAACACCTTTCTTCAGGGGCCCCGCCAGGGAGTCAGTGGATCCTCTGGTCCAACTGGCAGCACCTCCCGCAGAGTCAGGTGTTGATGGAGCGCCCCCCCTTTGTCTAAGTGGTGACTTCTTATATCCTTCCATAAACAACCTTCACCTAATTATCTCTCTCTCATTATCATATATGCTAATTACCTACATTGGATTTCCATCCTTAACTATATTTCATTCTCACCACGATAATTGGGGTCGTCAAAACAACATCTGGTGATTGGTGGGGGGGTGGAGTAAAAGTATGCCCCTTGGCAATGACACAGTGTACCCCAGATGTTCAAGGATAACTTGTTGTTCCCATCACCGTTATCTATGTGCAGCTGCAAGCATACAGTATTTGTATTTTATCTTATGATGTGCCATGCTATGCAGAAACTGAGACATCTGCAAGGTTACTCAGTAGTCCTATGCATCTCTGCCAACTGGAAGATGTCATGCTTCAGGGGTCAGAATAGCCAAGCAAGCAACTGAAGCTATGCTAGGCCTGTAAGACAGTGGTCAAGCAACTCAAATTGTACTGGGCCTCCAACAATACTGCCATGCTTGGTCTCCATGAAGATGGTTTATTTTCTTAAAACAGGGAAGTAAACAAACAGAAAGCAATCTTTTAACTCATTCCTTTGTCTCAGACTGCAAGGTCATCTCTCCTAGGGTTTCTGGTGCTCCTGATCCTGGTAGTTTCCCAGTTTTAGTCAGCTCAGCTCCCTTCCCTGGAGTGCTTCCCTGAGCACCTGGCCCCTTGCTCCTGGCACCCACCACTGGAATTAGCTCCACTTCACTAGGGCTTTCTTTCCTCCAGGCACAGTCTGTCTCAATCTCTCTCTCTCTCTCCCTACCTCATTTCTTGCCCTTTAAAGGTCCATGCGTAGCCCAGTCCCCTTTAATCTGGTGGATTGGACTCACCTGCTCTGAGACGGGGTGCTGGGCCCAGCTCTTATTCACAGGGACCAGGGACCTGTGACAAAGCTAAAAAAAATCAGAGAATTTTACAGACTTCATAAGCTTCATTGGAAACAAAGGCAGGTGCTGAGGAGTAGGCCCTGATGAGCCCTACAGAAGAAAGCTTAGTGTGGCCATTCACCACAGCGTGTTGTTGGCAGCACATGCCAAGAGTGCAGTGGTGGGACTGCTGTGGCTCCACCCTGGGGGATTGATCTGTAAATCCCCATGAGTGTATAAAGGATTCAGTCAGAGGAAGGATGACTAGAGAGGGTAGAAGGCCTAAGCCATATGAAGGGACTAACCATATGAAGACTGTACTCCATCTATTATTGATTTTGTTTACCAAGTGCCGCCAGCGTGTTTGGTGTATGCAAGTTACAAAATCAGACATTGTCTGCCCTGCACTTAGTGTCTTTTATAACAAACCAGGAAAATACACATTAATTACAGGCCAGTCTTGCAATTAGCTGGGCTCCAATATGGCAGTAAGGCTGTGAGTTGTGGAGGATACACGGAAACCCCCGTCGGCCCAGGGATCCCAACAGAGGTTTGTCTTGATTGTATTTAATGGTTCCACCCACCTCCTGGTTGCTGTTGTTCAGAGCTGGGGCAGTAAGTATCGTGCACTGGACCTTGCATGTCTCCCCCTTCATTGCCAATGCTGGAAGTGGGCAAAAGGGAAGTTGTGCCGTGAGTATCTGAGTGTATGCTCCCATGCTGTCTTTTGTCTGTCTGGTGTTTACAAGGCCTACCTTGTGAAGGTAACATTAAGGTCTGGTTTAAACCCTGTAAATTGAGGCCAGGATTTTCTAGTGAATTTCAGTCCTTTGGTTTTGAGTACCCAGTCTGAGACATCCTTAAGCAGCCTGATTTTCAGATGGTTGCACTTCTTGAAAATCAGGCCCTTTAAACTGTTTCAGGTTGAGCACTCAAAATCACTAGACTTTTCTGAGACTCTGGGCCCTAGAGCTAAGTTTGAACTTAGGCCTCATCTGTAACTCACCTCATCGGATGCTGCCTTTGGTGGAAGTACAATGTCAGCCATTGTTCTCATACTAGACCAGTGTGAACCTACCAGTTTAAGTTCCACCAATAAACATGCATGAAAACTCATGGTTTTGTCCAAACATTTACGCTTTTATCCAGAGTGAAATGCCACCATTTTCTTCTGTTGAACACCGCACTGCATCCTAAAATGGCAAATAATTTCCCTCCCCTTGTCCAGGATAGATGTAATTTCCTGTCCCCAGCCCTGCTTGTAAAAATCTGTTTTGTAGAGCATTAGTCAAAGCCCTCTCTAATCATCTGAGAACCAGTGAAGTGGAGAATGAATTTCCATGCTTTGTTATATGAATTACATTGGAAATGGTCTCCAGATGCAAACTTTCCCAAGCTGTGTGAGTGTGAATGTAGTGTTTGATTATGAGGTTGTGGGTTTAGGCCCATCTGAAGTTTAAACAGACCCAGTCTGACTTTAGTAGTTGTGCTGGTCTGTCGTGATTTTTAAATAAATACATTGAATAGCTTAGAATATTATATAGAATTAGTTAATGCCCCTTTGGGTGTGACTGTATCTAGCAATGAATTAAAATCAGGTGACTCAAAGACAACTGGCAACACAAGTTGCATCAAAGGTAGATCTCTATTGTTTTATCAGAATAATTTAATTTCACCAGAATTGGGTCATTTAGAAAATACAATGTTCTGGAAGGTGGTCATTATACTTGTATATTAGCTATTTTAAAATATTCATCTCTTAGTTGTATTAAAAAAATGTTCACACAAATATCAAAATGTAATTGTCCATGTAAAGAACCAAAACTTGTGTAATTTATTCTTAGGGGTATTTTGATTTTTCTCTCTCTCCAGAATTAGTTTATTTCCTTTACATAAGAAGAAAAGAGTTTCCAAGTAAATTAATATAATTGCCTTCTTAAAAACCAGCTGACCCAGTGGGGTTGACTCTTCTACTGAAACAAGCTCTTATGTATTTTTAGTGAGAAACTGATGAAAGAATGTATGCAGTTCTGCATGTGTACTTTACACTAACGTGCTCTGGGCTAAGTGTATATGCTACGTTATTTCATCATGTTAGGATCACCTAGGAATAGTTGCTCATTACAGTGTCAACTGCCCTTTGCTAAAGCCCCACTAAGGCCACGCTGTGAGGTGATGAATAAAGGCGAGTTTTAACCCTTGACCTTGGGCTTCCCAGTGCCAGGTGTTGATGACTCTGCACTTAATGGGAAGGTGGGGGTGGGGGACATCTCCTAGCTACTCCTTGGTTGAGTGGAGTGAAATGCTGCAGCATGAGAGGTTGTGTTTCCCAGCATCATGGGTGAAGCTTCCCCTTGGGAGGCTAGCTCCCCGTCCCACCTCCTTTGCCCCAGGCTCTCTCCCCCTGCCCCCGCTTGCCACGGCATGTCCCTGGCTGAGGAGGGACACAGTGGCAGCAGTGATGGGGTGTAAGTGGGGGTGGGAGGAGGAGAGGAGGAACGCACATAGTAAGTGACCGTGGGGAGGAGGGACACGGGTAGCAGTGGTGAGGAGGGGGCCGAGCGAGGGAGTAGAGAAGGGACGTGACAAGGGAGGGACTGGGGAGGAGGCAGGAGAGGAGGAACCGAACAGGTGAGCAGCAGCACGGCAGGGCGGAGAGTGGGGGAGAAAAGGAGGGACATGACAAGGGTGGGAGGGGGGTGGGAAGGAGAGGAGGAACCAGCGAACAGCAGTGATGAGGACTTCCGGAGTCTGGACTCAGAGATTAGGGCCAGGGATGGTGGTGGCCTGGCCTGATGGAGAGGAACAGAGCAGCTGCCAAGCCAGACAGGCAGGCAGCGACAGTCAGAGGAAGAGGAGAATGCTGCCTGCCTGCACTGAATTTTTATATACGCCAGGCAGGTTCCCGGGAGGCTGAGGAGATGGTATCTACTACTCACTTCCTGGGTCCATCAGTGATCAACCTGGCGAGTCCAAGTGACCAGGAAAGCTGAGTAGTAGCTGCCGCCTCCTCAGCCGCTGGGGAACCTGCATGGCACATACATCTTCCGCCCTCCCAGCAGTGGGAGGTGGTAGCCAGGTCGACAGAGGAAGACCCAGTGCTGTTTACACCAAAGGTTAGGTTGGCCTAATTATGTCACGCCAAGGTGTGGATTTTTCAGATTTCTGAATGATGTCGGGGGGTTGACTTAACTTTTGAGCGTAGACCTGGCTTAGATCGACCCAGCTCCATTGCTTGGGGGTGCGAAAAAAGTGATACTTCTGAGCAGCACAGTTAAGCCAATCGAAGTCCCCATGTGGACAGTGCTAGGTTGACAGAAGAATTCTTCCGTCGACCCAGCTAGCACCTCTCAGGGAGATGGAATTAACTCCGCCGATGAGAGAACGCCCCCCACTGCTGTAAGGAGTGTCTACACTCAAGTGCTACAGTGGCGCAGCTGCAGCTGTGCTGCTGTAGCATTTCAAGCATAGACAAGCCCACAGTGTCCTCTCCTGATCTTTCCATAGAACATTGCTCTAACCTGCGATTCTGTAAAATTTGTTTAAACTGATTTGCTCTCTCTCTCTGTTCTGACTTTAAAAAGAACAACTGGCTTGAATAAAGTGCTGGTCCCCACTAAATCTCACACCTTTTGCAAATGCATTGATGACAGTCCGTGAGAACAACCAGCTCCTGGGCAATGAGCACAGCAATGGACAAACATGTCTCATAGGTCATCTCTTTGGGAAAGCGTTCTTTGGAACTCGGGAGAGGTGGATGCTATTAAGACTAGCCCCATCATTTGCCTGCCTGATCACATGAGGCTCATACAAATGTCATATTATATCAAGGTTTGATGTGGGGTCTCTACCATAAACCCTTCGCATCTAGATCTGGCTCTTAGAGCCATCACATATCTGACAGGAATAGTCATTTGCTGCTGAGGCGAGTTCTTCAAAGTGTTGTTGTGTTGCAGAGTTCAAAACAAAGGCCATGTGGGCAGGTCAGCAATTCAGAAACCAGGGAAGTGAGAAATGCCATGAAGGAAACGGAAGCATAATGACCTTCCTACAATGATGCATTTACAACTGCCACATGTTTTAGAGTCAGCCAGAGAGCCAGGAAACATAAAATGACAAGAAGGAATAGGACTAAACAGAACTCAAATGACCTTCTTACAGAGATTGTAGCTAAAACCATGGCATATCGGATTTGATTTATAGCTACCTCAGTAAGGCTTTGTCCTGTGGAGTGAATGATTCACTCTAATAGCTATGCCAAGATATACTGCCTATGTAGCATTGAGTAGTGAAGACTTGTTAAACACAAGGACATGATATACCTTCTCAGCAAAGCTGCAGTCTTTAAAAATCGCCATTGTGCTCTGGTCTGCTCACTAGGGCCACAGATATCCAAATCCAGATGAGCCAAGGGTGATTTGTTTTCTCCAGATTCCTGCAGCCTATAAAGCCCTGCACCTTGCCAGGTTCATCCTGCTGAATAGTTACTTTTATAAATATTTACTGGTGAGTTATGAATGCTTGTCTTACTGCAGGGACATGGTGACATGGTGAGCATTTGTTTCAAAAGCTCTGGGAGCAAACTACAACTAAGTGCTCTTCCCCCCCGCCCCGGCTCAAGTCTGCAATGCCCTTGAGTGGGAATGTGTCATCAGCTATGCATGAACAAAGGTAAACAAACTTCCTTCTCTCCCAGCTGCACTCAAGCCAAACAAACTCTGCACCATTTGGACATGGGAATTCAATAGTCTCCTTTTTGTCCGTGTGCTAGAAATCTTGACAGAAAAATGCCTGGTGATAAGCTAACTATATCTGTGTCCCTCACATCAATAGGAGAACCACAGTCCTGTTATACTAATATTGCCAGCACCTCGGTGCCTCAGAAGTTCAAAAAAAGAATGCATCGTCTGCTGCTGACAATCCTCTGTAGTGCTGCTGATACTCCCTGCTTCCCACTCAGCAGCATCACTACCCATTTCACTAGCTAATGAGAAATCATCACTAGTGGTCTTGGTAATAATGTGGTAGTAGAATTCCCATCCTGCGCTCTCTTGGTGGGAGATTTACATGAGGGGGCAGGAAGAAGAGATTTTCTAAGACTTGTTCTTTTCTGTTGTTGTTTGACTGCCTCAAAGATCTGAATTTTGGAATGAAAACAACTTGATCAAGGCAACACAGAACAAGAGCTGTGTGTACTTGCAGCTCAGCTGCTGTTTTACAGAAGTTCCTAACAGAGTAGAGCGGTAGGTAGATGAAAAGCAATATTTGCAGGTCTCCACTACGCTTCCTGACTATACTGGGATACTTTAATGTTTCCCCATCTTTTTCAGGCAAATGTTCACGTGTAGGCCCTGCTTGAGTCCTAGACATAGCTCAAAGTATGAACCAAAGTAAGGTTGTGAACCAAAGTAGGTCTTGTCAGAACAGTAACACTAGGTATCAGGTAAGCAAGTACGTACGTTCTGGACCTGAGACGATGGTCCAGGAACACACAGAGGCCTCAAGGAACTATGTAAACAAATTCCTAAGAAGGTGGTACAGAAACACACAGAGGCCTTGTTAACATAAGGGTGGGATCACAAGATAATGGATGAGGATGCTTTGTTCAAACTACAAGGTACAAGGGTGGTAACAACATATAGAAACTAGGGACCATCACAGAGACTCATCATTAATATTCAGTAAGGGTGGAGGGCCCAAAGTACCCAGCACGGAAGTTTGCAGGACCACTGCTGGAATGGGTTGCCAACTCCTCTGCTAATTCATTAGTTAAAAAATAGCAGCTCTTAGCCATATTTGTTGGAGGTTTCCTGCAAGCAGATGTTTCAGGGGCAGTGGCATTGTGTCTCCCCTTCTCCTTCCCAGGAGAATGAGTTCTGAGCACTGTCTCCAGCACAGCTTCAGGGGCAACTCTCTTTCACTACATGCTCTTGTATCAGCTCCAGCCACTCCAAGATCACCATATAAATCCCTTAATGAGAACATAACTCTGCCACACCCTTGGAATCTGAAAAACAGGAGCCTGTATCCACACAACAGACCTGGGACCCAAAGAGTCCTATTCTCCAAATCCCAGTTATCACTGAGATGAAGAGACTGCATACAAAAACACTGTACCACAGAAACAGATTTACAATGAGGCACCATTATGAGCCTGTTTTTGACTCCTGTCCTCATCCATCTCTAACTTCCTCAGAAAGGCAGCTTTTACCCTTAAATTTCTTAAGGGATGTTCTCTAGTAAGAGGAAATGATTGTTGTTGAAAAGCTTGAGTTTAATTGGGGAAGCATAATACAATGTAACATCCCTGTTGGGAGGGAGCGGGGGGGACACCAAAGCAGCGCACAACATTAATTTCAGAAAGGGAAACTACACAAAAATAAGACGTTAGTTAAACAGAAATGAAAAAGTATAATGCCAAAAGTGAATCCCTGCAAGCTGCATGGAAACCTTTTAAAGACACCATAACAGAGGCTCAATTTAACTGTATACTCCATGTTAAAAAGCATAGTTAGAGAATCAAAAAAATGACACTGTGGCTAAACAACAAAGTATAAGAAGCAGTTAGAGGCAAAAAGGCATCTGTTAATAAGTGAAAGTTAAATCCTATTGAGGAAGCTAGAAAGGTGCATAAACTCTGGCAAGTGAAATATAGAAATATAATTAGGAAGGCCAAAAAAGAATTTGAAGAACAGCTAGACAAAGACTCAAAAAGTAACAGCAATTTTTTTTTAAAATACATCGGAAACAGGAAGCCTGATAAACAACCCAGTGGGGCCCCTGGATGTGCTAAAGGAGCACACAAGGAAGATAAGGCTATTGCATAGATATTAAAATGAATATTTGCATTGGTCTTTGTGTTTGAGGATCTGACAGAGATTCCCAAACCTGAGCCGTTCTTTTTAGGTGACAAATCTGAGGAACTGCTCCAGACTGAGGTGTCATTAGATACCATTAGAAACAACTTGATAAATTAAATACTAATAAGTCACCAGGAAAAGATGATATTCACCCAAGAGTTATGAAGGAACTCAAATGTGCAATGGCAGAACTATTAACTATAGCATATAACTCATCATTTAAATCAGCTTCTGTCCCAGATGACTGGAGGATAGTTAATGTGATGCCAATTTTTTTAAAAGGCTCCAGACATGATCCTGACAATTACAGGCTAGTAAGCCTAACGTCAGTACCAGGCAAATTGGTTGAAACTATAGTAAAGAACAGAATTATCAGACACATAGGTGAATATGATTTGTTGGGGAAGAGTTAAAATAGTTTTTGTAAAGGGAAATCATGCCTCACCAATCTACTAGAATTATTTGAGGGGAACCAACAAGCAACGTGGACAAGGGTAATCCAGTGAATGTAGTGTACTTAGATTTTCAGAAATCCTTTGACAAGGTCCCTTAAAAGGCTCTTAAGCAAAGTAAGCTGTCATGGGATAAGAAGGAAGATTCTCTCCTGGGTCAGTAACTGGTTAAAAGACAGGAAACAAAGGGTAGGAATAAATGGTCAGTTTTCAAGATAGAGAGAGGTAAATAGTGGTGTCCCCCATGGTCTACCCTGGGATCAGTACTGTTTAAAATATTCATAAATGATCTGGAAAAAGGGGTAAACAGTGAAGTGGCAAAATTTAAGATAATCCAAAACTACTCAAGATATTAAGTCCAAAGTAAATTATGAAGAGTTACAAAGGGTTCTCAAAAAAAATGGGTAACTAGGCACCAAAATGGCATATGAAATTCAATGTTGATAAATGCAAAGTAATGCACATTGAAAAACATGATCCCAACTATACATATAAAATGATGGGGTCTAAAATTAGCTGTTACCACTCAAGAAAGAGATCTCGGAATCATTGTGGATAGTTCTCTGAGAACATCCACCCAATGTGCAACGGCAGTCTAAAAAGCTAACAGAATGTTGGGAATTATTAGGAAAGGGATAGATAATAAGAGAGAAAATATCATATTGCCTCTCTATAAAGCCATGATATGCCCACAGCTTGAATACTGCGTGTAGATCTGGTCACCCTATTGCAAAAAAGATATACTGGAATTGGAAAAAGTACAGAAAAGGGCACAAAAATGATTAGGGGTATGGCAAAGCTTCCGTATGAGCAAAGATTAATAAGACTGGGATTTTTCAGCTTGGAAAAGAGGTGTTCGGGGGGTGTGTGTGTGTGTGTGTGGATACGATAGAGGTCTATAAAATCATGACTAGTGTGGAGAAAGTAAATAAGAAAGTGTTATTTACTCCTTCTCATAACACAAGAACTAGGGGTCACCAAATGAAATTAACAGGCAGCAGGTTTAAAATGAAAAAAAAGGAAGTATTTCTTCACACAACACACAGTCAACCTTTGGAACTTCTTGCCAGAAGATGTTGTGAAGTCCAAGACTGTAATGGGGTTCAAAAAAGAACTAGATAAGTTCATGGAGGTTAGGGCCATCAATGGGTATTAAGCCAGGAGAGGCAGGGATTGCTGTTTGCCAGAAACTGGGAATGGGCGAAGGGATGGATCATTTGATGATTGCCGGTTCTGTTCATTCTCCCTGAAACAGTATTGGCCACTGTCCGAAGACAGGATACTGAGCTAGATGGAACATTGGTCTGATGCAGTATGGTTATTTTTATGTTCTTAAGCCGTAATGGAGGAATGAGAATTTGAACCTGAAGGTTTTCTCTGTTTTTGGTAAAATGTTTGCCTTTTCCTTATTACTGATAAACAGCTTGGCTTAGCAATGCAAAACTGATTTTGGTGGTGTCTCCATCCAACAGCAGATAGTGGCATTTCTTCAGTTCCACAATGGTTAAACACAGTGCTTAATGTGTTATGAAAGAGGCTCCAGGGCTCAAGCAATTAGGTGCTGGGCCTCAAGTAATTTTTTTACTTTCTTAACTGACATGGCAAGCCCAGAGGTACCGGGGCAATGACCTGCCAAGCCCAGAGGTGCCAGGGCTAAGCCCTGGCAAAAATTAAGTACTGGTTAAGTAATAGAGCAAGTCACAGAGCTCAAAGATAGACAAGAACAGAATTTCTGATATTTCTGATTCCCTGTGTGAAATGTACTTCCCTTCCAATCATCCAAGACTAGGGTGATTGGGATTAGAATACACTGATATGCATATGCACGCCCCTGCTACAGTTAAGGTGAAAGGCCAGCTTTCTGTTTAAAGCTTGACTATTTTAAGTGCACTAAAAAAGTTACATGATTTCTCATATTGCCTTGAAATTAGGTGTGCCTCATGACAGCCTGGGGTTTTATTTGTGAACAAATTTGGGACCCTTTGACTAAGCAGTTCCTGAAATACAGTCCCTGGAAAAATACAGCTTTTCTTAAAATGGACTGATTCTGGCAATCTTTTCTTGCTCACAGACAGATCACAGAATGGCTCAGATTATTGCACTTGAGTGTCCAGTGCTCAAACTTTACCCAGCAGAGTGCATGGCACCCACCAGCCCTTTGAGGGAAATCAAATGAAAACATTCAAAAAAGAATTTGCTATTCCAAAATCAAGACTGCAAATCTTGTGCACCTCTTTGCATGCCTAGCTGATTATACTGAGGGTGCATCTACACTACCACGGTGGCAGGCATTGATTGAACGTGTCTGCGTAGACCCGCTCAGTCAATGGCCGAGCACTCTCCAGTTAACTCAATTAGTCCACCTCCCCGAAAGGCAGAAGGCAGCATTGAGAGGAGACGCTCTCCCATTAATGTAGCATCATGAAGATGCCGCGCTGCGTAGATGTAAGTACATGGATGTGCGATATGCTAGTTACGTTGCATAACTAGCATATCTCACATTGACTCAGCGCAGCAGCGTAGACCAGGCCTAAGCATGTGCAGACAAAGGCGTTAACAGGATTGTTAGTCTTCCCAGTTTCACACCAGCTGGATAGCTCAAGGAGATAAGTAAAGGCCCTTGCACTCTAACCCAGCCAGTGTCAGTCTGAGTTACGCTTTGGGCAGAAATTGTGAAAAGGTTAGGTAGCATATTGCTAAAACCTGACTCTGTAATTCAGTGATTTTTATTTTTATTTTAAGGGAATGTATTAAGGTATTTTTGCACTCCCGCACTCCTCTCCAAATTAGATAAATGAATGCTTACTGGTAGGGGAGGGGCATTTTAGGGGATGAAGAATGGGTAGAACAGGCAGCGAGAAGGATTTGGGGATACATCAAGGTGAGGAGGATAAATGGGGACGGCTGATAGGAGAGATGAGGAGTTGAGGGGCTCAAGTGAGAGGGAAGGACACATGGGGCCGGGTTGCTGAGTTACAAAAGGGGCAGGGGCACCTGTCAGCCCCACATTCTCCCCTTCTGTGTCTGAGAGCACGAAGATCTGGGAGGAATCTAAGTCCCTCTCTCTTTGATCTTGGGATCTGGGGGTCCCTGCACTCTGAAAGTGTCTGAGCCCCACTCTGTCCTCCTGTGTGTGTATGTGCCGGAATCTGAGGGTGGAGGGGGCTGGCAATCTATGGGGGTCTCTATTCCTTCTCTGTCTCCCCAATGGGAGCCATGTTCTGGGGGAGGGACTTGCCTTACTGGGGTGCTTTGAGGTCCAATCCATCTACCTCCATGCCCGGTAAGTCACTCACTGACACGAATGGAGCAGTTCTTTTATCTCAGAACTATTGTTTCAAGCTGTATTCATTTCCATAGTGTATTCTCTTTCAGATGAACCCATCTATTTGAGAAGAAAAAACTACTCAACACCTCCCTGAGCCTGCAACTTTGAAGTTAGAAACCTACCCTGGGCAGAAATCTGAGCATGAACAGTAAACGACTTGGGAGAAATCTGCCTCTGTCATGGTGTTTGTAGTGGGTTTTTTTTCCTTCTTTTTAAGAAATGTAATCTGAGTCCAGCAGAATATACAGGAGGTGCTGAAACTACTTTTGAAAAGAAAATAAATTACAAATGTGAATGCTCATTGGGAGCATGAAGAAGATCCCCTGTAGGGGACGGCACTGGTGGCTCTCCCTCTGCGTCAATCTCAGAGGGAGGCCACACCTCTCAGCGCCTATGCCCTTTGGGGAGTCCGAATTAAGGGGCTACCTCCGGCTCTCAATAGGGCGAGCCTTGGTTCAGGCCGCTCTTTTGGGGGAATAGTCTCTTGCCCCATGGGGCATGCCAGCAGTCTATGGTCTGTCCCTCAGCCAGGGGCGGGTCAGCAGTGGGAAACAGCCCTCAGCAGGGCGAGGAAGCAGTCTATAGCCTGGACGGCAGGCCAGCAAACAGTCTCGAGCCCCGGACAGGGCAAGGAAGCAGTCTCTTGCCTAGCCCCTTGGGAGGACAGGCAAGCAAACACAGTCTCGCACCCTAGACAAGGCGAGTGAGCAGTCTCTGGCCTGGCCCTTCTGTAGGGCAGGCAGGCAACCCCACACAGGCTCGAGCCCTTAGCAGGGTGAGCAGCAGTCTATGGCCCGGCCCTTAGGCAGGGCAGGCAGCAAGGGACAGGTTCTGGTGCTCAGCTGGCATCCACCCCAGGTCAGGGTGAAGGAAGAGGGGAGGGGGATGCAGGCCCACCCAGCTCCACTGCGTTCCAGCCCAGGGCCCTCTCAGTGACAGAGTGTCCCGTCACTGGGTCAGCAGGGCTCTGGCTGAAATGTGCTGACTCATAGTGAGTGTCAGCTCAGCCTCACCGTAGTCGGCTTCCCTGGGCTTCTTCCTCCCACCCTCTCCCTAGAGTACCTGGGGCTAGTCGTCTCCCTCTGGGTCGCTGGGGTAGAAGGCATGCGGGAGTCCCACAAGTCCCTCACCATCAATCAGCTGCAGGTCCGGAAACTGTGCAGGGTCCTCTGCAGAGGGCAGTTCCTCTAAATTCTCAGGCTCCCAGGCAGTAGGCAGCTCCGGAGGTTCTCAGGGTCCCCGGCAGTAGGCAGCTCGGGCAGGCCTATCTCCGGGTCACACTGTTCAGGCAGCTCCTCCGGATCCACAGGGCCCCACGCCATGGGTAGATCCGGCAGCTTCTCCTCTGGGTGGATGTTAGGCGTGGCCGTAGGCTCAAGTACTAAGGGAGAGGCATCCTTCTGCCTTGGCTACTTGCCCCTGACTAAGCGAGCAGGCCTGGGTTTTAAAGGCCTAGCTCTGCCTACCTGCTTCTGGTCAAGTGTTGTCTTTCTGGGTTCCAACCCCCAGGGGGGGTTTGGCTCTCCCTCTATGTCAATCTCAGAGGGAGGCCACACCACCCGGCTACAGAGCGAAAGAGTGATTGGGGGTGCAAGAATAGGTGGTAATATGGGAAGAGTGGTTTGGAACCATAGTGAGAGAAGGTGGTATTATGGGGAGTGGAATAAAAGGGAATGGGTGGTAGGGAAGGGAAGAGGAGTTGTTGGGATCAGGTAAGGGGGAGGGATTAGCAGGAGTGGGAGGAGAGATGTGACTGGTTGGAGACCATGAAGGGGAGCAGAGAAAGTTGGGGGCTTGAGTGACAGGGCTGTCACCTGAATTCTCCCCTTATATATATTTCGGGATCTGGGAGCCCCTGCTCCTCTTGAGGTATCTGAGCAGCTCTCCCTGCCCCTCCACGTAAACTGGGATCTGGAGTGGGGGGAATGAAGGTGACAAATTTAAACATCTGAAATCCAGTAAATGAATAGTTAAGATACGTCTCCCCAGTAAGAGGTGGGGGGCTGGCCAGAGTGCATGGGAGTGTGGCCTGGTTTGGAGGAAGGGCAGACCGGGTGGCCCTGGGTCATGGCTGGAAAAGCCAGAGTGGAACAGGAGTCCCAGCTGAGGGTGAGTAGTGGGAGTGAGGTGCCCAGATCAGTGCAGCTCATACCTCATAAGCAAGAAAGAATGTGGCCCTCTAATGTGCTGCTGGCTATGATATATATACATAGTAGCATAGGAAAGGAGACAGCAAGGAGCAACTTTTTACATGTTAATGTTTTCTACAGTGTCAAATAATGGCTTAATGGATGGGAAGGGGAGGGGGACCTGGAAATGTGGGAGTGGGGGCCTACATGTGGTAGAGGGTAGCAAAGGAGAGAGACACACCAGTCTTCTCTCTCACCTTAAAGCTACTGTAACAACCATGTAATAAAACTGTCATGGTTTTGGGACATAAAACATGTCTAAGATTTCTCTCACTGGCCCTGTTAGCAATGACACGTGGCAAAAATTTCAAAGCACAAGTATTATCCCCAGTTAATTATAACAAAATATAGGGCAAAGGGGGAAAGAACTTTTGAGAAATCATGTAAGAGTCTTTGACACCTACTGATGAAAAACACCAGGGCTGGCCGTAGACCAAATGGTGCCCCCAGGAGAGGAGCATCTTCAGTGTTAAAGTTATTAAACTTTTGAATACCTTATTTTTTATTGTATTTGTAGCCCATTTTACTACTTTGTGGCACGATTTGCTTGCATGATTTATCTCTGTCATATAAGATGATAAATTTGCATGCTAGGATCCGTAAATCTGTATTTATTTATGCCATATATGAGCAAATAAAAAAAATTCATTTCCTCTAAGCTTATAGAAACTTGGTAATTTTAAGAATAACTGAAATGTACTAACATCAAGAAATTGAACGTGCACCAACATTAGGTGGACCAGTTTTAAATAGTGTTACGACAGGTGATAGCTTTAGAATGTTAACCCTAGTTCTTTAGTTCAAAAGGTTGCTTTTCTTGCCTTTGCCCTTGTGAACTGAAGCATAAAGTCAGAGAGATCTATAAATTGGCCAATGGCATTTTCAAGTGATAAAACAGCAAGTGATATCAGTCTCTCATTGGCCATCATTGATTGAAGATATGTTTTAATGAGACTGAACTTCAGAAACCTGTGCTCACCACTTGCAACTGTGACTGGCAGCGTAAAAAGAATCCTCAAAGCTATCCACACATTAGGAAACATATCCTTCAGCTCTGCATCATGAATGAACTGGAAAACTTGGAGTGGAAAGTGCTCCTGTGTGGCAAAATGTGATGGATGTTATCCAATTCTACATAGAGGTCTTTATCATTGACGTCCGAACATTCCCCTTGTGTCAGCATCTGGTGAAGGTCTGTACAATTGTTCACGTGTGTTTTCTTGTCCATCAGCAGCTTACTAAGGTCCTACAACCCCCCCCAGATCTTTTCATGGTGCTTCATTTGTCCGTACCGTTCTCTGATGGACACTCGAGCAGTGTGAATGAGCGAGCAAAATAAAACTCCCTCTCGAATTTTTCTTCGCGCTTCCCATCACCTTATCTCATTCCTTATAACCAAACTGTCTCTTTTTCTGATGAATACAAGTTTCCTTGAAGACAAGCTCAACTAGTAAGTTTCCTGCCATTTCTTTGACAGCAGAAATCCATCTTCAAATTCATTGTCTCTGTAGGCCACAACAAAATCAAGGCAGTTTCTCATCAAAGTAGTAGCAGTTGCGTTATCCATCAACTGAGTTTGTAATGCTTTGATTACAACATTTACTTGGAACAGGATATCATGCCAAACCACAAGTGAGACAAGAAATTTGAAGTCAGTGATCAGGTTTGCCAGGCTTTGCGCCTTGTGTTGGATTCTGGCCTCAGCTTTACTTGATGGTGCCGGTTCCATCACAATGTCATAAACTGCAGTCACTTGGTACCTCACTGGCCTTATGCTGTCAATGCAGCTCTCCCAGCGAGTGTCACTGAGTGGCTTCATGATCAGATTTGTAACATTCTCCATGAGGATTTTCCACCTGATAGTTGCTGCTGAAAACAGGACGTCTATCCTCTGCTGTACTCCGAAGATAGATACTGAATCTCAAGAAGATGACGCTGCATCTGACACAACCAGGTTGAGGGAATGGCAGCCATAAGGCACCAAGAGATCTCTTGGATTCAGTGCAAGGATCCTTGCCTGGACACCCTTGTTTCTTCCCTTCATGTTCACACCGTTGTCATAGCCTTGGCTGCAGCAGTCCTGAAACTTTTTTTTATTCTCATTCAAAACGTTCGTAAACAGTTCTGTTAGGCCTTTTTCAGTAGAGTTGTCTACAGACCAGAAACAGATAAAATGTTCCTTTACTTGAATATAGCCATCCTCATCATCAACAAACTTTACTGCAAATTATATCTTTTCACTGTGACTGATGTCAGGAGTGCAGTTTGTTGTTATGGCATAGTACTTTGCTTTGCCAAGCTGCATCAATATGTTATCAAGCACCTTCCTTGCCATAAGGTCAATTAGTTTTGAATTGTTTTGCTGCAGTAATGGTGCATAGCGTCTTTATGAACTACTTCACGTAGGTGCTCATGCATGACATTGTCATATTTCCCGAGGAGCTCTACCAAACCAAAGAAATTATCGTTATGTTCAGTGCACAACTTATCTGATGAGCCCTGGAAAGCCAAATTATTCTTTGCAAGGAAGAGGGTAATTGAGATCAGACGCTCGAGCATGTTCCTTCAATGCTGGGTTTCTTTATTAATAATGAGTTGGTTTTCTGCATCATTGCATTTATTCAGTTTGAGCCTGGACACAACTTCCATCCATTTGGAATAGCCTGTAAACTGACTGGGTGACTTGTCATGTTGCTTCAGAACATCAGCTAAGTTATTTCAGTAATTGCACCAAGAAAGCGGAAGCAATGATTTGGCATTCTTGTCAAATATTTTGCAACAAAAACAAAACACTTTGTCAGTTGATTTTGAATAAACTAGCCAACACCGATTCAGTTGCTCCCCATTCTTGAGCACTCTTTCGCAGATTGACTTTGAGAAGTGTCACTTCTGCTCATTTACTGGAAATGTCATAGCCTCAATTTTGTCTGGCCTGTTCAAAACCGTATGATCAATATCGGCATAGTTTAGGATCACTGGCCATAAAACAGGATCTGATGTTTTGATTTGTGCAATTTTTCTCAGTGCTGTTTCTGTCAACATATGTGAGGTTGATTCTTCTTTATAATTTCTCTCCTTTTCATGTAAATCAGATTTTTCTTTGTCATTACTCTCGTTTTCATGTGAGCCACATTCTTCATCATCACTCTCGTTTATGCCACCAAAAAAACTGGACGATTCTCCATCTATTTCCTCAAATTTCCATTCTTTATCTTCAGGTAAATCTGCTAATTCCTTAGTAACAGAACTTCCATCATTTATGCTTCTCTCAATTTCTTCTGCACTGAGATGATTGCTACTGTATAAAGCACAGTCTATGTTCTGTTTCAAATATTTTCCCATCAAATTTGCCTCCTGCTGCGAACTATATTGCAATTGAGCTTTTTGCTTCCTATACTCAGCTCCTAAAGGCTTCTTTGGGGGCATCTTTTATTTTCTATGGAGGGAAACAGACAGTATTAGGGAGAGCAAAAGTCTATGATCTGCAGTCTTAAAAGGTCGTCAAACATTACATGTTAAGCATGGCAAAAGAATTAAGAGTATTTCTTTTATATTGTTGCATAGGTAGGGGTTTGATAGAAATCTCTGGTGTCTCATTAAATATGTCCTTTATTAGTTGTTACTTACACTCTTCAAGTCTTAAAAAACGAGTATACTTTCAGAATTACACAATATTCACAATAAAGTAGTTGGGTTCTCACTTCACTTCACTTCATTCTTATATTCAGTGGCTGAATGGCGACATCCCGTCTCTTATATACCCGTGAGGCTATGGCTGACAACATTCTAGGAAAATGTAGTTTTCAGAAAGTCTGGAAGGTTCCACGAGATTCTGCGAAGGTCCAGAACGTTCTTGGAGGTTAGTGAAAAATGAATCCACACACGGAATACCTGAAACATTTTACTTCAAACATTCTTTTTTCCCTTTCATTGCTAACTTAAAAAACAGCACCCTGAGCCCGGTGCCCCACAAGCCCAGCACCTGGGTCTCCTGCCCCTAAAGCTAGCCCTGGAAAGCACTATATGGAAGCTAAGACTTTTGATTACCTAGCCACAGTAGCATATGAACTGCAAACCTAGATGAGAACTACCAGTGTCTAAATGGCCACTAACTCCTACCAACAAACATTTCTCTTTCTGTTTCAAAAACTAGGAAATTAAAAGGCAAAAAACTTCATTAATGGTGAGTTAAGGTTGTCTGGTGGGTAGCTTGTTCCTTTTCAGAATGTAGAGTTTAGCAAACTCAGACTTCTGAAAATGAGGAAGGACAGAATTAAGGTAAATGCCTGCACAGCTTTGTCTACCCTCTTTGAGAGATGCCCCACTATGCCCATAACACATATGCTCCCACTCTGCCTTTTCACTGTAATGGACAGTGCTGCATCTGCCCTATGCCCTGAGCCTACTCCCCCAACAGAATATCACACTTGTAAAAATGTAACGACTAGTTTATAACTTTTTCCAACCTCTTCATACTTGGACACAGGATACCACCTAAACCTATACTTATCCCTACCCATCATTAAGTCCACAGACTGCACTCAAATTCCACCTCACCAGTGATGATACCCATGGCAAGAAGACCCCAGTGCCCTGCTACTGATGCAACCAACACAATTCTGCATTGAAATGAAGCAGATTGGAACCTCCAGGTACATATGAATCACTTTCCTTTGATCATGGTGACACTCTCCTCAGGAAGCCCAGAACCATAAGCCACTGTGTTGCCTCCCTGCAGCAGCAAGAGAGAACTTTGCTGAAGCTTAAACTGTGGGTTAGCTCCCTTCCACACCAGTCTGTCTGCCTTACCAGCAAACTCCTCAAGACTCTGCCAGTCTAAACCGTGCCCTGCAGGTAACGTTCAGTATATCCAGTTCTCTAGCTCCCCAGAGTCGTCTCTCTGTAGTAACCAGTCCCTCTCACTGGACACACACAAATGATTAAGTTAGCTGTTTCCAAAGAGACAGTACACACACGCTAGCTGGTTAGCCCAACCGAGGACACACTCTTTACCTTAATACACAGCACTGAGATGTTCTATATTAAAACTATGAATAGGTCTATTACTAAAGAACATAGATTTAAGTGATGCTGAGTAAGAGAAAAAGAGACGGGTATGGTTAAAAACAACAAAACCAACATGATATCTATTGTCTAAAACTTAACGTAAGCAAGCTACAATCTTTGCCTAAGCAGCTTTCTCACTACATCAGGCCATCAGCATCTCTGGCCCCTGAGGCAGGATAATCCACCATTCACAGAATCAGATGGTGCTCACCCCTTTGTCCTCTAAGTGACTGCTAACTAAGGGGTTCTCTCTCCTTCTTTTCATAGTTCAGTAAGCCTTTGAAATATATTTCTTTGAAGTGTATACCCCACACGGAATTCTTCTCCATCGCTGGTGTGCAGAAGCCATGCGGGTTAATTTGCTTTTTCGGCTGGCTTAATCGCTTTGTTTACCTTGATGTTCTGGAAGTGCGCGAGCTATCACGGCAACCTTAACTCTGCATTAGCAAAGTTTTGTGCCATTTAATTAATAAACAGCGTACACCTAATTGTAATTAACAAGAAAAATTAATGTTTTTCTATGAGAATGCACATATGTAGCCACATGCTTCTTTCTTTTTGAACACTCATCAGCTCTATGTACTTTTACCCATGCCATCTGTCAGGGCCATATTAACTAAGAAATCCAAGAAAATTGGGCCAAGGGGTTTGGAGGCAGCCACACAGATATTTGGGAGACCTTGAGAAGTTGCTGCTCAGTGGACATGTGTTTTGTATCTTTGGCAGCCTAGAGGAGGCATTGCAGCTGCTTGCCAGCTGTGCATGACAGAGCTGTGGCACTGGGAGCTCGTATGAGAAGTGGAGAAGAGCTGCTAAACTGTGAAAACAAACTGTTACCATACAGGAATAAAGGGTTACAGGTATGGTGTTTGAATGGAGAAGGGCTCCCATAATATTAGGGCTCATGGGGATAATCCAGCCCCGTGGGCTTGTTGATATTTAACATTTCTACTTGCTGTTGTTTAGTTCTGTAACAGGGAGGTGATATAAGTGGAATCAGGAAATCTTCCAACTCCTGGGTTTTGGCCTACCAGTGCCATTGCCTTTAACTAGAATCACTGAGGGAAAATTACAAAGACAGGGAGCTCAAACCTCAGTGGATTTCCCTCTGGTGCTCCTCTCTTTCAATAGTGCAGATGTTACTTTCCAGCTGGGTTTGAAAGAGCAGTCCTGGTGTTTGAGGATGTTGAGAAGATTAAGGGATTAAGCAGAAAAGACTCCACTGCAGGACTTTATCTTCCAGCTGGTGCTCAGCTGAGGTATAACATTCTGTAAGATAGAGAACTATAGATATACCGTGGATATAGATATATTTGGCTTCTCTGATAAACTTGTTAATGCTATTGTATTTTAACGCTGGAAAATTAGAATAAAATAATACCACATGTTGTCACTTTGTTACAAGGAAGTTAGTATACTGTCTCTCTCTCTCTCTCTCTATATATATATATTATATATATATTATATAGATAGATGGAGTGGGAGGACTGTGACTTTTCTCTCCCTTTTGTTGGTTTAATTCCTAACTTTGAAGTTATTTTACACATAAAGACATACAGCTCTCTCTGATCTTCATGTGCTTTCCTTTGGCTTCCTTAGAACACAAAAGTGAGTAGCTTAATGATCCAAAGCCCATTGAAGTCAATGGGCTTCTTTTGGCTTTGGCTCAGGCCCTTAGAAACTGAGAGCCTCTTTCTTTGGCAGGATGCTTGGGGAAGAGGTGAAGAGCTGAGGACTGGGGCTGAGTGTATTGGGTAGCTGGAGTAGGGTGACCAGATGATATTAGGAGCTATGTCTTATACAGGTAACTATATTCCCTGCCTTCCCCTCCCGAAAAAAAAAGTGTCCTGATTTTTCACAACTGCTATCTGGTCACCCTAAGCTGGACTGAGAGTCTTTCCCCTCTATTTGGTTTTAAATGATGGGTGCATTTGCTTTTAAGTTGGTTTGAATTTATTTTAAAAACAATGAGAATCCTGTACACTTTAAAGACTAACAAATTTAATTTCTGCAGGCATAAGCTTTCTTGGGCTGCAACCCACTTCGTCAGATGCAAGAAATAAAAATCAAATAGGAGGTATATATAAATGCATCCAAGGGTAAGAAACAACAATGGAGAGGGTAGGTGTTTACAAAGTCCATTCAGTTAGAGTAGATGAGACCTATTCATAGCCATTGATTAGAAGGTGAGAATGTGTGAACAGTGACAATTACTTCTTCTAATGAGATAACCATTCCAAGTCCCTATTCAGACCCTGTTTGATTGTGTCAAGTTTGCATATGAGTTCCAGCTCTGCAGTTTCTCGCTGAAGTCTGTTTTTGAAGTTTTTTGTAGAAGTATGGCAACTTTCAAGTCAGCTACAGTGTCCTGGGAGATTGAAGTGCTCTCCTAGTGGTTTATGGATATTACCTTTTTCATGTCTGATTTGTGTCCATTTATTCTTTCACGTAGTGACAGTCTGATTTGGCCAATGTACATGGCAGTGGGGCATTCTGGCACATGATGGCATGTATTACATTAGTAGATTTGCAGGTGAACAAGCTCCTTATGGTGTGGTTGATGTGGTTAGGACCTGTGATGGTGTCATTAAAGTCGATGTGCGGGCAGAGTTGGCAATGGGGTTTGTTGCAGGGATAGGTTCCTGGGTTAGTGTTTTTGTTGTATAATGTACGGTTGCTGGTGAGTTTTTGCTTCAGGTTGTCTGTAAGCTGTCTGTAAGCAAGGATAGGTTTGCCTCCCACGGCTTGAGCGAGTGAAGGATCATCTGCTAGGATAAGTTGTAGATCCTTAATGATGTGTTGGAGAGATTTTAGCTGAGGGCTGTAGGTGATGGCCCCAGTGGTGTTCTGTTGTTTTCTTTGTTGGGTATGTCCTGTAGTAGGTGACTTCTGGTACCCATCTGGCTTTGTCAACGAGAAACTGCAGAGCTGGAACTCATATGCAAACTTGACACAATCAAACTGGGTCTGAATAGGGACTTGGAATGGTTATCTCATTAGAAGAAGTAATTGTCACTGTTCACACATTCTCACCTTCTAATCAACGGTTGTGAATAGGCCTCATCTACCCTAACTGAATGGACTTTGTTGGCACTTGCCCTCCCCATTGTTATGTTTCTTATCCTTGGATGTGTGTATATATATATATACCTCCTATCTGTGATTTCCATTTCATGCATCTGATGAAGTGGGTTGAAGCCCACGAAAGCTTATGCCCGCAGAAATTTGTTAGTCTTTAAGATGCTACAAGACTCTTGTTGTTTTTGCTGTATACAGACTAACATGGCTACCCCTCCTGAATTTATTTTGTTTCTTAAAAACTGAAATAAAGAAACAAACAAACAGTAAATAAATCTAATAAATAAAGTATATATAAAATATTTAATCCAGCTAAAGGGCAGCCTGTGCTGTTATTAAGGGATAGAAGAACACCCAAAAACTAGGCTGGCACAAGTGGGTGCTCATTATACTGCTCCATATTTGTTTTTCTATTGAGTTTTCTCTCTTCTTTTCTCTCCCTCTTTCAGTTTTTCTGTATTTCTTTTTCATTCTATCCTTGCACTGCTGCATTTTCACCCTATTTTCCCCTTGGATTTCTCTGACTCCCTCTTTTCTTCACCTTCTTTCCTAAACAGACTGCAAACCCAGTACATGCCAGTTATCTCTGACAGGAACATTCAAAGTTCTAAAGGTTTCAAAATTAAGCAAAATGAGTTCCTTGTCTCTAGATGCCAGCACTTGGAGGGAGGGATTATAAAGGAAATAGTGATCTCTGTTGAATTACAGGAACAGAACTCAACAAAGAGAGGGGGAAAAAAACCAGTTTCCTATAAATCAATCATCTTTTATGTCAAGTTATCTGTTTTTTCATAATAAAAAAAATTTATCAAATCATTTCTGTTTTCCTAGTACTCAGAGCAAAGTACTTACAGATCTAAGATATGCATCTGTGTGTATGTATGAAATAATGTGAATGGCATGACTTTAACCAACAAAAGGAAGGAAATTCATATTTTTCCACTTCCTTTTTCATATCAATGAATATTTCCGAAGAGTATTAGACTTTCCACTCTGCAGACATTGAAGTTTGCTATAATTATTATCCATGGAATAGGTACCATGAGTGGTGGCAGTACAAGCTTCTCCACGTCGACTGGTCAGACCCAGAGACATCATCTCTAAGGGTGAGAAGATATTTCTTCCTCGAAGCCCATTCAATCCTTCAATCCCTATGGACTACGGCTGCCAAATAATAAATGAACTAGTGTTATTGTGTTGTTTTTTCTGATACAGATAACTGCCCACTGGGAGAAGGATTGTGATCACCAGCTTATAACAGATAGGTGACTAAACAGCCATCAGGCAACAACAACTTCCAGTCATAGTTGATTTAGCCTGGATTATAACCACTGGTCAAGAGGTAAACAGGCACTTTACATTACCTCTTTACCCATCCTCTGAGCCAATTAGTTCCCCTCTCCCCTCTCCTTAACAAACTTTGCAAAGATTTTGGTGTTATAACAAATTCTTGGCCAACTACAGCTTCCATTGATACTGGGTTACACACTGTAGTTATTCAGCAGTTCCCAAGAGCAGCAAAAATGGGGTTCAGATCTGCCTGCTCCAAAGCACACACTCCTGTCACGTGAACTAGAGGAAAATCAACATTGGCTACTAGTAGTAAAGGGTACACATGTGACCAATGCCGGTCTCTTTTAGACTGTGAGGTCATGTTTGTCATGCTGGTTAGAGTTGGGGGGGCATTTAACATATGGGTTAACATCAATATGTCAAAATCATAATAATTCATGTGAGATATGCCATATCAGGTACTGTTATAAAGGTTATAATATGCTAAGTCAGATGATAATACTTACGTTAATGTGTAATATGTGAAATGGAAGTTATAGATATATTTGAGATATCTGTATTTCAAATTGTGATGCCTGGACAACACCCCAGATAGGATGGCAGCAGGACAATAGCCTGCTTAATGACCCATTAAGACACTCACGGATGCAAGGGGCCCAGGAAGAAACTAAAGGCATACCTGAAGAGTTACCAGGATTGGCCCATGTGACTCTGGACTCCATTTTAGTTCTTGTAATATTCCACAAGACTGCATGGCCAAGGCCAGAGGGTATATAAGGCCAAGCCACAGAATCCAATTTGTCTTTGTTCCTGTTCAGCTACAGACACATACCTGCCTCTGGATCAATTCACTTGCAACTGAACCGAAGGACTTAGACCCATCCAGGTGTTGGATGTATACCAGAGGAACCATACAAGCCTGCAACTCCACAATTCTTCTAGAAACCTGATGTATATGGACTTTCAATCATTTGTATGTATCTGATTTGCTTTGACCCTTCAACATTTCTCTTATGGTTTATTTCTTTCCTTTTACAATAAACCTTTAGTTTTAGTTACTAAAGGATTGGCTGGCAGCATGGTATTTTGGGTAAGATCCAAACTTATATTGATCTGTTACTGTGGCTGACCCTTTGGGGTCAGAAGGAACCTTTTTAGTAAAGAGCAGAGAGTTTAAATAACTGGTCTCTTTATTGGACCTAGTGGCTAACTGGGAGCCAGAAGCTGAAATGCAGTAAAGGGGGCTGTGTGCATCTGTGTACTGGCTTCTTGATAACCAGTGTGGGGGAAATAGAAGCACAGTTTGTAGCTGGTTGGGAAGCCTGACTTCAGTGTCACCCTCCAGATTGGGAGAATCTGATCTCCTTTTGCAGCCTGCCCTGATCTTGGCATTTTCAGGTGGCTACCCTGGGCAAGGGACGGGTCACAATGTTAACAAAATCCATTTATTTAGCACTCAGTATTCTCTCATTTCTCAAATATCTGTGATTCAGTCCTTACCATGGTGCTTTGTGTGCTGTACTACATTGGCTGGCATGGGAGCTCAGTGTGCTCTCCTTTTGTAGTCTCTTTCAGAAGCAAGAAGACAAATGTCTTTTCAAATTTTGGAATTAAAGTTTAGATAAAGTATATTACTTGCTTTAATAAAAGTTCTTGTTAAGATTTTCCTTATTGCTCTCCCTTGGTCGTAGCATGTGTGGGTGATGGGGCTGAGTCAGACTCAAAAGAGCTTTGGCTGCTTTGACTTTTATGTCAGCTCGTGTTGTGTAAAAAAATGTTTCTTGCATAGAAAGAGACAACTTGGGGTTAAAGTGAATTTTCTTTGTAAAAGCTCTAGAATGCTGGCTATGCCAGAGCCCAGACCTCTCTGGAGAAAGTTCCTCTCCTATCACTATGTCTCAAACAGTGTGAACAAGAGAACTCAAGAGCCATTTGGCATCGGTGGCAGTGCTGGTGAAATCTTTAGTGGGGCATGAGCCATGCTGATGAGAAAGCTTACATGCCTGGGTCTTGGTAATCTAAACGTGTATGCAGGCTCAGTGGGGAAAATGTACATATTGCAGTAAACCCTGTGCCACTTGCTACATGGAAGTGGAATAGTAGGAAATTGACTGAGATGGATGTTGATGCCATTGATCAGGTAAAGAACAACTAATAGTATTATTTGCAGCAGACAGAGATTTACAGGTATGGTAGCTGCACCCCAAAAATAGAAACACTCATAAATGTCAATGGGAGGTATGTGCACACACTGAATGGAAATCGGAATCCTAATGGTAATAATAAACGCTTTTCACCATCACATCTCAAGGCTGGTAAGTAGCATTATTTCAGTTCCTACAGATAGGGAAAATGGGGAAGTTAATGGCCTGATTTCAGAGGCACTGAGTGCCTATAGTGCCTGTTGTTGAGGGCTGCAGGTGCTCAGCACCTCACAGAATGACTTGTCTAAAGTCAACAGCAGAGTTGGGAATAGAACCCCGGTTTCCTGGCTTCCAGTCCCATGCCCCGTTCACTCTAGCAGCTGTTAAACAGACTGATGGAGATGGGCTGTCCAAGAAAAGGGACAGTTCCTAGACAATTCTGACAATATTGGCAATACAAGTCAAACACCCACCTAGGCAGTGGTCTGCTCTTAAAAGGACAGAGGCTACTTATTGCAGAAAATATGAGAGATGAAATGCTTGAAAAGATCCATCAGGGAATAACAAAGAACAGAACAAGAGCACATCCAACTGGTGGCCAGGAGTGACAAAACAGATTCAGGGTTTGGTGCAAAATTGTGTCATTTGTACAAAAGAAGATCAGTGCAAGATGGGGACATTGATGACAAGAGAACTGCTGGAAAGACCATAGCAGAGGTTACCCACTGACCTATTCAACGAATAATGGACTATTATTTACAATATGTAATTGTCTATAAGTGATGAACAGATTGAAAGCAACATTTGCAAGACATGGAGTGCCAGAAACACTTGTCCGAGATGAACGATCACTTTGTCTCAAAAGCATTTGAGAATTTTGCTAAAGATTACAAGCTTAATTTTCCAAAGTGGCTAGAGATTTTGGGAGCCCAAGTTGAGACACCTTAAAAGGGCCTGAATTTCAGGACAATTGCATATGCCATCGGAAAATCAGGCCTCATGAAAGTGTCTTGAAGTTGGGCATCCAGAAACTGAGGCTCTCCAAATCACTAGTCACTTTTGAAAATGTTGTCCTTTGATTTACAGACTCATAGAATTTAAGGTCAGAAGGGACCATTATGATCATCTAGTCTAGCCTCCTGCATAATGCAGGCCACAGAACCCCACCCACTCACTCCTGTAATAGGCCCCTAACCTATGACTGAATTATTGAAGTCCTCAAATCATGGCTTAAAGACTTCAAGGTACAGAGAATCCACCAGCAAGTGACCCGTGCCCCATGCTGCAGAGAAAGGCGAAAACCCCCCAGAGCCTTTGCCAATCTGCCCCGGGGGAAATTTCCTACCCAGCCCCAAATATAGTGATCAGCTAAACCCTGAGCATGTGGGAAAGACTCACCCGGAAAGAATTCTCTGTAGTAACTCAGAAATCCACTCCATCTAACATCCCACCACAGGCCATTGGGCATATTTACCGCTAGTAGAGAAAAATCAGTTAATTGACAAATTAGGCTGTCCCATCATACCATCTCCTCCATAAACTTATCAAACTCAGTCTTGAAGCCAGCTTTTGCCTCCACTGCTCCCTTTGGAAGGCTATTCCAGAATATCACTCCTCTGATGGTTAGAAACCTTTGTCTAAGTTCAAGTCTCAACTTCCTGATGGCCAGTTTATAGCCATTTGTTCTTGTATCCACATTGGTGCTGATCTAAAATAACTCCTCTCCCTCCCTGGTATTAATCCCTCTAATTTATTTATAGAGAGCAATCATATCTCCTCTCAGCCTTGTTTTGGTTAGGCTAAACCAAATAGGTTATGTTTTCTACATCTTTTATAATTTTTGTTGTTCTCCTTTGGACACTCTCCAGTTTGCTCATATCTTTCTTAAAGTATGGTGTCCAATGTTGTCAGTCACAGGTGTTGTCAGTCACCAGTGTCATCAGTCAGGGCATGCGTGCTGATGTGAGTTCCCATCTGGACACTGTCTCAGCTTCTGCAGCCGGCTGAATCGACAGACCTTGTTCAGCATGGCCCAGGAATAACCACAGACTGTTAGGTGGTGAAGGCACTCAGCCAGGTTTATTGCAAGTGACGCACAGTGCTAGCACCCCAGAGGAGCTACAGGTACATTTGGACATGTGTGCTCCTCACAATGGGCTGGCTCAGTTAATGGTGGGACTTTCTGTTACCCCCCTAGGCCAGACAAAGATGCTCGTACTGGGGACACCTTTCTTATACCCTGAGTCAAGCAAGTTTCATATTGCATCTCTAATGTTGGCTGTTGTTCCATACCTTGCTTCCAGATCAAGCACATCTTCATTCATCATCCTGTCTTTTCTATCTTAAGGTTGGGGTGTTTGTGTACTGTCTCTCATGATTGTGTTTGTGCACTGCTGTATCTTGGGAAGAGCTTGTACTGCCTCCCTATATTGTATTTCTCTTTGGGGAGCACTTGTCCTGTCTACCAGATTGTGTTTCTGCAGTCACTATGTGTTGGGGGAATTAGAACTACTGCTGCTTTTAACAATATTGTGTTTCTGCTACTGTTCCTTAGGAATGCCATTGCATTTTCTGCCAAGTTCCTGTGAACTTACAAACAGGCTCACAGTTTGACTTCTGCTAACCAAAGCAGAGCTTGACTGGTACTTAAGTTCAGGCCGCAGGCCTCATACGTGACCTGTTATACTAGGCCTCGTGTCTCAATGCCACTTTCTACTACAGTCCAAACTGGACATAGTACTCCAGCTGAGGCTTCACCAGAGCTGAGCAGAGTGTGACAATTATCTCCTGTGTCTTACACGAGACTTCTGCTAATACATCCCAGAATGATATTAGCCTTTTTTACATCTGCATCAATTGTTGACTCATATTCAGTTTATGATCCATTATAATCTTCAGATCCTTTTCTGCAGTAATACCACCTAGCCAGTTATTCCCTATTTTGCAGTTATGTATGTTCTTTTCCTTTCCTAACTGTGCTACTTTGCAATAATCTTTATTAAATTTCATTTTGTTGGTTTCAGACCAATTCTCCAATGTCAAGGTCAATTTGAATTCTAATTCTGTCCTCCAAAGTGCTTGCAATCCCTCCCAGTTTGACGTCATCTGCAAATTTTTAAACACAGTCTCCACTCCATTATCCAAGTCATTAATGAAAATATTGAATAGTACCAGACTCAGGACAGACCCCTTTGAATCCCCTCTAGATATGTCATCCCAGTCGGACAGTGAATCATTGATAATTACTCTTTTGAGTATAGTCTTTCAACAAGTTATGCATCCATTTTATAGTAATTTAATTCTCAAAACATTTCCCTGGTTTGCTTATGAGAATGTCATGTAGGACTATGTCAAAAACTGTATTAAAATTCAAGATATGTCACGTCTAGGCTAGTAATTCAGTCAAAAAAGGAAATTAGGTTCGTTTGGCATTATTCATTCTGGACAAATCCATGATGACTATTCCTTATAACCTTATTAGTGTTTAGGTACTTACAAATTGATTGTTTGATAATTTGTTACATTATCTTTACAGGTATCAAAGTAAGGCTGACTGATCTATCACACCCCAGGTGTTCTTTGTTCCCCTTTTTAAAGATGGGTACTATGTTTGAAGATAATCACTAACTGTCCCAATATTTTTTCGGCTAGTTCCTTAAGTGTCCTAAAATGAATTTCATCAGGCTGTGCAGACTTGAAAATGTCTAACTTATTTAATATTCTGTAACCTGTTGTTTCCCTATTCTGGCTTGTTTTCATTTCCCCTTGTTGTTAACGTTAATTGTGCTAAGCATCTGGTCAGAAATAACACTTTTAATGAAGATTGAAACAAAATAGGCATTAAACACCTCAGCCTTTTTAATGTAATCCATTATCAGCCCTCCTTCCCCGCTAAATAGTGTATCTATGCTTTCCTTCATCGTTCTCTTGCTCCAATGTATCTAAAGAAACTCTTTTTATTGTCTTTTATGTCCTTTGCCAGGTGTGATTCATTTTGTGCCATAGCCTTTGTAAGCTATGTGTCCAAGGATCACATTAGCCCTTTTCTCTACAGTATCTCATGGTCAGATGTTTATCTACCCCCATTCCCAAATCTTTTTCAGAGTCACTATTTCCCAGGATAGATTGCCTTACACTTTAAGTAAGACCTACATTTTTTGTTCCTGCATGTATACATTTACATTTAGCTGTATTGAAACATATACTGTTTGCTTGCTCCCTGCTTACAGAATGATCCAGATCACTCTGTATCAGTGACCTGTTCTCTTCATTATTTATTGCTCCCCCAATTTTTGTGTCCTCTGCAAACTTTAGAGATGATTTTATGTTTTCTTTCTCCTTTAAATATGTTAAATAGTGTAGGGCCAAGAACCAATACCTGCCTGACCCCACTATTATTAATTAAATTTTATTGTCCTCCTTTAATTCTGTATGAATTAAGTCCTGTATCAACCACTCCACTATCTTGCCTTGATCAATGGCAAACTGATTTCCTGGGTCATCTAGTTTCCCCCTTTTAACTATTACATAATGTTAGCTTTCTTCCAGTCTTCTGGAACTTCTGCAATGTTCCAGGACTTACTGAAAATCCACATTAATGGTCTAATGAACTCCTTGTAAAGCTCTTGAATGTAAGTTATCTGGATTTGCTGATTTAAAAATATCTAATTTTAGTAGCTGCTGTTTAACATTCTCTGATGTACTAGTGGAATGGAAAGAATATTATCATAATCATATCACTTCATTTGTTTTTTTCCAAAATGCAGAACAGAAATATTTAGTGAACACTTCTGCCTTTTCTGCATTATTATTGATAATTCTATATTTTTGTTTAAGAATGGACCTAGTAATAGTAAAACTCCTTCTTACTGTCCTTAATTCTGCTGCCCATGGATTTCTCCATGTGTGTCCCTTTGCTTCCCTTATCAATTTCCTGCAACTCCTAGCTTCTGATTTATATTCCTTATGATCAGTTTTCCCTTTCTTCTATTTTTATAGCTGTTTCACTTCCCTTCTACTCTCTCTGTCTACTTCTTTGGTACTCTAACCTGTCCTATAAATAGGTCTTGTTGGGGCTTTTCAATCCTAATATGTTTCTGATGTTCAAGGAGGGGGAGATGTGCTAGCAGGCCCTAAAGGTATGTCTACCCTGTAGCTGGGAGTGAGCCTCCCGTCCCGGGTAGACACACCAGTGCTAGTGGGGCTGGGGATAGCATGCTAAAAATAACAGTGCACACATATCCTTAGTGCCTAGAGATATCATTAGAATTGATCAGAAAATGTTAAGTATTTTCAGTGAAAATTTTCAAAAGAGCAAAACTTTTAGGTTCTTTTAATGGAAATTTTCTGGTTTTATGATGAAAATTTTGAAAGAAATCAATTTTTTTCCCCACAATTTTCACTTCAGAAAAAAGGCTATTTTCCACTGGAAATAATTTTCAATGACAAATTTCGACCAGCTCTAGTTTAGTATCTGTATAGTATTTACCTTTGATGCAACTATGTGGGCTCATGTATGCTCCTTGCCCAAGGTCAGAGCACAACTCATAAACTGCTTCCCATACTATAATCCATACAAAGGAAATAGCAATAGAGTGGAGACCCACTTGTAGTAGTAGGTACTTGTAATTTTGCTGTTTGGCCTCTAGATGTCTCTGTTCTGGGCTTGGAGTTCCTAAAAAAGTGGAGGCACCTGTCACAAAAATGGAAGCAAACTTGCTTTGCTTATGGCTGTTCTCCCTAATAAATGCCTGTTTTTTAAGGCTTGTAGTTCCCTATATTATGACAACACACATGCACACAAAAGCAAAGAAATTGACAGCTAATGTGTCCCGTGCTAGGAGGACAACAGGGACTAAGAATATTCTGAGGTATGTGTGTTACAGAATTATCAAAGGAGCCAATCAGGAAGCGTATAATGGATGTTTGGTTCTTGTAAAGATAGAAACTATAATAAACTTGTTTGTTCAACCTGTACTGGCTGATGAATATGCAGCAAAGGTCGCTGTGGCTTCTGGTGAATAAAATTAGATCAGGATATAAACATTTTGCTCCTGCACCAAGCTCATGTGCACATACTAAAATGTACTTTGTGCATCCAACTGAGAACTAAGCCTAGTGGGGAGGGAGGCTTAGTTTACTTTATGCATTCAGATCACACAGGAAAAAGTTGTGATCCCATTGGTGTTCCAAAATTGCTGCATGTGTCATAATACAATCTTTAAAATGTAAGAACCCCTTGGCTTTAACAGGCCACATTCTCTGCTGCTATAAATCAGCTTAGCTCTATTAACTTCCACAGAGCTACGCTGATTTGCACTAGTTGCAGATCTGGCCTTGAATATTTTCTGATTTGTAGCGTGAAAGAAATTGATTGTTGCTAGAACTCATCCTTGAAAAAGTTTAACTTTAAATACAAAATCTATTTTTTGATATGAAAAGTGCCTAGAAATACCCCCAGCCCGTCTTACACAATGTTTCAAATAATTATTTTAATGTAGGCAGAGAGTTTGGAACGTACAAAGCCCCTTTGCGCAAACTAGCACAAGCCCCTACATAGCTGGTGAGATTATTCCATTAACATATTGCTATGGTTACTCCCCAGAAGCCTTGAAGTGTGAATGCATTTTTCTCTTTAAGTATCAAGATGTTCCTAATGGGAAACCTTGGCTCCTGAGGTAGTGGCAAGAAGGTAATCATTGCTGTCTGCACTCCCCTCTTTTTCCAATGCTGGATGTCTGTTTGCTTTAACACAAATGGTGATGGTTTCCTGAATGGGTGGCTCCTCTGGGTGAGGAAGAGCCTCTAATCAGTTTGAAGAAACTTTCTTCTTTCGGCTAACCTACAGTTCATTTCAAGGGCCTGTGGTTTTATTCTGATTGTGACTAGCTCTGTACTCAGGGGCATTCCACAAATATGTGGAGTTGAGGTCCCATCCCTCCATAATTTCCTCCAGCAGTGTGCCAGGTAAAGCAGCTTCAATAGACAGTGAAGCAGACAGCATTTATAGATCTAGTGCATTAGCTTGGTAGAGAATAGTTTCAGGCTACAGAAAAGCACTTATGCATCAGTTGCTTTGCCTTCCTTTAACTGACAGTCCAGCAAAGTCATTGTGACTTAGGACTGAGGAAGGATTTGGGTGCAGGGACCAACCTTTTTGTCCTTTATTTGCATTGCACCAAGGACAATGGGGCAACCCTGGCTGATAGAGCCCAGGAGTAAAACCCTGGTCCAGAAGCAGGAGGGCCGGCCCAGGCCTTTAGAAGCCCAGGAACACCACCTGACTGGAAACAGGTGGGTGGAGCCAGGCCTTTAAGACCCCGGCCTGCGGGCTCAGTCAGGCGGGGATGGTCAAGGGAGAAGGATGCTTCTCCCCTGAGGCGTCCAGCTAGAACCAGGCCAGAGGCCCACATCGAGGACTGGCAGAGAGCCTACCCGAGCTGTCCGCTGCCTGGGAGCCAGAGGAGGGCCCACCTGAGTCACCCGCTGCCTGGGAGCCGGAGGAGGACAGACCCGAGCAGTACATAGCCTGGGACACGGAGAACCTACCAGCCCTACCTACGGTCTGGGGGCTGGAGGACCTGAAGGAACTGCCCTCTGTGGAGGAACCCATGGAGTTGCCGGAGCTGCTGCCGGAGGACGAAGAGGGTCTTGTGGGACTACCACTCCCCAGCGATCCGGAGGAGGAAGGTACCTGGGGATACGGGGAGGAAGCAGCTCAGGGACACCTATAGACAGTGGCTGAGTCTGGAGCAACCCTGTCAGTGTGTGGCGGTGGGAGCCCCGCTGACTCAGTGACCAACGCCTTGCCACTGATAGGGCCCTGGGCTGGGACGCAGTGGAGACGGGTGGGCCTGCGTCCCCCTTCCCGCTTTCCTGCCACCCTGAGAGAGAGAGAGAGACCCCCTCCTTACCGCTCCAGGGAGAGGACCTGCTTGCTCACCCACCCTGCCGAAGGGCCGGGGCGAAAGACTGCTTGCTCGCCTGGTTAAAGGGCTTGAGACTGCTTCCCGGCACAGGATAACCACGAGGGGTAGTCCCCCTCGGAGGACCCAGAGGGAGAACCCCGGATGCTGCCCCCCTTCACAGGGGCTCGTCCACACTCTTAGGTGCTACAGTAATACAAATAAATAATAAGAATATCAATAGGATCTTGCCAGAACCAGCCAGATTCAAAGCTGCTGAATGCTGCAAATTTTCTTCAGCAGAGGCCCCAGGGTTCTAGGGAGAAGTTGAGGCCAGCAACTTCTCTGCAGCTGGCCAAGGAAGCCCATGTTCCAGTGGCCCATTCCCAGAGGAGTGGGTGGCCAGAGTGGCTTGGGAGAGAGATTACATTTCTGCAGGTGTGGCCCTTGCTGAATGTTGAGGTCTCCTTATACTGTCTGTCCACGCCTAGTAATACTGACCTATTTACTCTCACAGTTTATAATGGCTTTAAGGGTAATTATAAACTGATAATGGACTGGTAGAGAACCTCTGAGGGATGGCTGATATTCATTTTAAATGGTATTATTATTACTGTATTTATTATTTGTCTTTTCACAGAGTGCCTACGACTCCCAGCCATGGACCAGAACCCAATTGTGCTAGGCACTGCAGAAACACAGAACAAAAAAATAATTCTTATCCCAAAGAGTTGAATCTATACCATTATGTACTATACGTAGGTGCTCTATTTAGCAGTGCGCTTGTATTGCAGTTACCCTTGTTCTCCCTCCTTGTCCTTACCGATTGTTTGTCAAACTCACTTTAGTGTATCTTTTTAAAATTAGACTGTGAACTACTGAGGGCAGGAAACCTATGTTTGTACAGCATCTAGCACAATGGGATCTGGGTATGACTAGACCATAAATACTGATAATAATGGGAAAGCTAAAGCAGCTGTGATGGCTTTGTGCATTGCAAATAGTCATGAGGGACCTGTAGTGCTTTTCTGCATAATGGGCCAAATTCTGAAATTTCATACTCCGGCAAAGTTCCTTTTGAAATCAGCAAGAATTTTGTTCCAGTGAGGACCGAGAGAGCCCCTCACAAGGCAGCACATTATTCCTATCTCGTGGTCACATGCACCACAATAAGTTGTGTGGCACCAGCACAGCGTATGTTGTCAGAAGGCTTTATGCATGTGTGTCATGGATACATTTAATTGTTATCTGGTGATGTTCAATCTTATTCTTTCTTGTTTAAAGGTAAATGTTTGTGTGAATTCAGGACTCCTGAAAGGTGCTGGATTGTCAGTCCTGGATCCTGAAGTCCTCCATCTGAAGAAAATGGAAAGCATGGACTGACAGTGCAAGCTTTCCCTCCGTGTCCCACCACTGTGTCTCATTCCTGAACTGGAGGGGTCATTCTAGGGAATAATTCAGTTTCCTCTCCGGTGGTTAATTCCTTATTCTATCTGCTTTCTCTGGCCACGGAGATTACCAGTTAGTGCTAATTTGTGTTATGTGGACTCTCCTTCAATGGGAATATGAAATGTACTTCACACCCTATGTGCCTATATACTGACAGTTATCAAAATCTGCTCCTGGCTGGACTTGAACCACCAACACAGAGGTGTGACACACTGCACCCCAGGTACACCCTTATGGTGTGAGTGTGTATCACTCATGTTCACCCTTACAGTGTAACTGTGTATTGTTTTAATGCAAAGAATGTCAGATATGGCGTTTTTGGAATGTTCATGACATACTGAATATTATTGTTATGGTAGTATGTTTCTTGCAATGTCATATGTATAGTTATGATGCTCTGCTATGTAATGTTTCCTAATACGTGTCTCAAATGGCTTGAAGTAGATCCAGGCGAACACTAAAAGCAGAGAGGTAATTTATGCCCTAAAGCATGCATAAAACAAACCAGCTCTTCCAGGGACAATGAACTGGCCTATGCCTCTGATAATGGGATGCTCACAGACTCAGGACGTGGAGAAAACCATGCACGGATACTTTTGTTACCTGACCCTGAAAGGGGAGGGCTGAGGCCCCAGAGGGGGGTGAAAGAACATTTTAGAAGGGGAAGCATTTTGGCTCTCTGGAGCTCTTTTTTGCAATCTATCTACAGCAATATCAAGCAACTGAAGGACTGCCCACAGAAGGAGGGCCTGGCTGAAGGAATCAGCCAGCCTGTGATGAGCACACCATCTAAAACTGTAAGGTTACTGAAGTGTTAAGTTTAGTTTAGAATGCGCTTTGCTTTTATTTCTTCCTAATTAAATCTGACCTATATTCCTCTAGTTTATAATCACTTAAAATCTTTCTGTACTTAATAAACTTGTTTGTTTTATCTAAAGCTGTGCAAGTGGTTTGGGTGTGTGTAGAGACTTCATTTACAGTGACAGAGCTGGTGCATATCAATTGATTTGATAAATTGACAGACTAATTGATATGAACTTGCACAGTCCAGTGGGCAGCACTGAACTCTGTAAGACGGAAGTTCCTAGGGTTGCATCTGGGACTGGGGGTGTTTGCTGGGGGTCATTCTATTGCAAAATCCCATGAGTTGCTGGCCAGAAGCACTCATTCACTAAGTCAAGGACCACTTGCTTGCAGGAGGCTGTGTGTGGGCTGATGCAGGAGTGGGGGGTTCACACAGCAGGGGCAAGTGCAAGACGGTGTCCAGGTTTGAAGGATTGGAGTGACATAGCTACACCAGTCCAGATTGCAGAGGGGAACATCACAAGAGGTGAAAGGCTCTCTAGCCCATTAGACACCCCTAAACCATCCATCCCTGTTCAGTATTTTTCTTAAGAGGCGTTGGTAGTGTAACAGCTCCCAGGTTACTGATTTATTCTATGTAAGCAAATCATAATATGTAAAAACTAGTTAAGGATCACAGGCCTAAGTCATAATTTCTCTTAACAATGGTATAGACATGTAGCGTCAGTCATTTTTTGAAATTGTGTATTATTCAGAGCAGCCCAAGTCCTGAGGTCATTACTCAGGCAAAACTTTCATTGACTTCAGCAGGAGTTTTGATTGTGTAGGACTTCTAGGGGTTTTGACAGCTAACATATCCTAGGCACCAGAAGGCATGGTGGTATATCTATAGGGCTTGGAAAGGTCCAAAAATACAGAGCATAACAATTCTCCCCCTCCTTACTCCAGGGCTAGAAGCAAATTGTGGTCTCACTTCATAAGCTTTCCTTAAAAGCCCCTGAGGTATGTAAAATGCTTCTGTTGCCAGGAAGCCATTGATGTGTTTATAGGGAGGGAATAATAAAGAGAAGAGAATGAAAAACAGTGGTCAGGTTCCCAGAAAAATGCCAAAGAATGGTAGATGTCTGTAAGAAACTATAGTAATGTGGAGGCAGATATGGGGAAATAGCAGTGTGAGAGTCTAGACGAATCAATTCATGCCGCAGTTTGCCATCTCATAACTGCATGAAAATGAAGGTGAACTGAAAAGCTTTTGAAATAAATAAATGAATAATATTCTTTTAGATCCTATATCATTGAAGGGATATTATGCATGTAGTTGAGGTCCAAAAATTAGTTAGGTTTCTTTTTAGTTTTGCAAAGTATGGCACTCATAAAAATGCTCTAATAATTTTTTGTTGTATGTGCAAATTTTCTTTGCAATGTTTTGCAGCTGAAGGTCTGTAGCATTGTGCTAGTGCATGGGAGCCAGAAAGTGAAAGTGATTATAAATAAATCAGTGTCACTGACTGAAATGCAGACACTGAACAAAGAACTTAAATGATGATAAATAAGTTAAGTTTTAAATTTAATTTACTTTTGATAGTATAAATTGAATGTGTTATGAATAAGAGAGGTAAGGACATTTTTCTTAAATACTGGCCATATCATGCCATTGATTTTTAAATCACAACTCCTTATTGAAATCAATGAATAGTTCTGTTTTATGATTAGTGGCATGATATACAGTCTGATTTTATATGTGATATATATATATAAAATAAACTCTGGTCTCTCTTTAATAAAATAGTTGTATATGCTTCAAATTAAAGATAGTTTCAAGCTACAAAATTTGGATCTGGAACTTACCCCACAAAGTTCAGCAGTGTTTAGATACAGGGTTTTGATGTGACCCATTATATTTAGGGACCATTTACAACATTAAATCCAGCTATCTAACATCCAGAAGTTTATGATGTGTGGATCTAGGATTTTGGTTTAGGTTAATCCCTATTTAGTGTACTTATTTGTAATTTCAACGGGATATTTTATATGTTTGGTTGCTTTTTATTTATAAAGACCTGCTAGACCTGATTTGACGTCAAAGACCAAAACTAGGACATAGAGCTGCACTCCTTATGCTGCATTCAGACTCAATGATGTCAGCCTCTGTAACAAGGGAAATCCAGATCTTTGAATCTAGATCTATACTGGTAAGTTTCTCTATGTCTGGCCTGTTTAATTCTGATAATTTATAATGCACCAATTGCTTTAGTATTTGGGCATCTGGAACTGATTTTCTATTATTTTGATTTCTAATGTATCTGATTAAAACATTTAATTGTCTATGTGGAATTATGTTAATGATCTAGGGCCTCCAATAGCTTTTTTTGAAAGCATTTGAATTCACCTTTAAGCAAGTAAAGCTGGACTGTATGACCACAGACAGTGAAGTTGAGCAAAGTTTATTCCAGAAACACACATTTTTCAGGTTATCAAGTAAGGGCTGGTTCACACTTACCACGCGATTTGGCGGCAGTCGACGGGAGTTACGCAAACTACGCAGAGTAGTTTGCGTAACTGACGTCGACTGCTCTGCTTCTTTTCTGTGCGCTGTTCTCAATGTGCTGAGCCAACGGGAAAGTCGGCTCAGTGCTACGCTACTTGAGAGGGTGGACTTACTCAGTCGACTTCCTGATCGATTGAGCAGGTCTCACTGACCACTCAATCGATCAAGAAAGATTTTGCTGCCGTCAGTCTGAACGTAGCCTAACACAGTGGAAGAACAGGTTAGAGAATATTAGATAAGTTAGAAGTATTCAAGTCAGCAGAGCTGATGAAATTCATCCTACGGTACTTAAGGAACTAGCTAAAGGAATCTCGGAACTGTTAGCAATTATCTTTGAGGATTCATAGACTCATAGGACTGGAAGGGACCTTGAGAAGTCATCTAGTCCAGTACCCTGAACTTATGGCAGGACTAAGTATTATTTAGATCATGGAAGACAGGTGAGATCCCCAAGGACTGGAGAAGGGCAAACATAAGGCTTGTCTACATGTGGGTTTTAAAGTATATCAAACCAAGTTAAATGAGTTTGCAAATGGTTGCATACATATCACACAATCCATTGCTGGTCACTAACTCTACATTTGCTGTGAACTCTGGAGTCCTCTTGCTGAGTGGACTAGGTTTGTTGCAAATTGAATTAATGTGGTCTATTGTTCATGTGGACGCAGTTGCTGCGCACCACTTTTCCCATGCTTCGAACAGCTATACCACTGTGCCTTGCAACTCAACCGTTACTGACCTGTCCATTCCCTTATGTCCCCTCCTCTGCTCTGGTGTCAAGTTCTCAGGACTTACCCTCTCCATGTTAAAAGCTGGTGTGGAGCTAAAATTTGCCCATATGCTCTTGAATCTGAATGTGTCAGCATTCTTGCAATACAACCATGATAGCACTCCAGAAGCCCCACAGCCTGCTTCATGCAGCTTCCTGGAGAAATGTTGAGATCCTGGATCTCACTGCCATATGGGGAGAAGCTTTGGTGCAGGAAGTAAGAAGGACCTTTTTGTGGATATTGCCAAGCAGATGTCCAAGAGGTGGCATGACCAGGATGCTGACCAGTGCCAGGTAAAGAGCAAATAGCTCAGGAGTAAATAAATTGAAAGAAGGGACAAAAGGAGACAATCTGGCAGAGACATGTGACCTATCCATTTTATGGTGAACTGGACAGGATCCTACACAATTATAACACAACCTGTCCTGAACACCACATGGAGCCTGCTAGCCTTACTCTCCCCCACACCAAGGACGACTGGCTAGACCCTTTGGAGGATGAGCAGGAGAATGTCCCATGAGAATCAGGATGCTTTTGGGATCCAGAATCCTGATGTTGGTCAGCTAGCAAGCCAGCCACAGACATGCCCTGCTGCAGGGTACCCCAATACCTGCCCTACATCAGCTGACCCTGGGGCTCATCCAGAAATTCAGGCTGGGAATGAAGAGGCAGATCCCTTGGAGACAACTTCAGCAGGTAAGTAGACATCCTTCCAATGTATTATTGTGCTATATTACGTTTCTGGCTTCTGTTCCAGAGTGCCCCATGGCCACAGCCATTTTAGATGGATGTGAGCTAGAAGTCCTTCAGAGTATCCAGCCCCTCCCTCCCTCTCTGTCAGCCCATGTTGCCTGTTTGCTCCCCTCCCTCCCTCATATATGTTTCCAAAATGGTGGCTGTTCTGTCTGGGTGATTGCCTTTTGTCTCATGCTAAAGTCATGGTTATCAGCAGTTTTCAGGACCATGGCACAGAGGGCACTTACACAGCTGTCTGTGTTCCTTTCCCCTTCCCTCAGCTGTCTTGCTCAGCAAATGCTTCCCCCCCCTCAATCCTGTTCACCAGTCCAGGTTGGTGGATGTCAGGATGGCACAACCACAGCCTCTCTCCCACGGCACATTTGAATAATGAAAACAAATTGTTTGTGCAAAATGCAACAGTTTATTGAGACTGGGGTTACAGGAAAAGAAGTTTGATCGGTATTCCTAGTTCACATGAGATACACATGGGCGTTATACCTTTACCGAGCACTCAAACGGTCCTGGTCCCTGCTGAGGTTTAAATGCCCTGTAAGACACATTCTAGCTGACAATCATTGCAGGATTCTGTCTATTTTCCTCTGCACATTCTCCATGTCTGCAGGGAAGATAAATAAGAACTTAAAATGGAGGAATTGCTCAATTTTGGTTCAAATGTTGCAGGGAATAGTCAATCCCGTCCGGTATAATTTGCAAGCCCCTTCCCTGGCCTGGGTGGGACCATCCTGGTCAGTGCCTATATAGCATATCTCACTGATCTGACCTTTGCCTTTTTGAATAAGACCATTCTTTGCCTCCTAGTCACCTGCCTCAGCATAATGTCACTAAGAATCCTAGAATGTCACTAAGGAGCCTAGAGGAGATGCAGATGGGATTACTAGCCAGGTTGGCCCCTGATAGATACCCAAACCCCTCCGACACCATAGGTGGGCATCAAATGCACAAACAAAACTGGAAAACCAAACATGGAGCATAATTCCAATCCACCACATCACCCAACTTGCTAAGGCACATGCTATGATGGCCTATCTAGAATATGAACAATAAGCAATTGTTTTTTCCCATACTCCGACAATCACAGCATCTGCAACGTCCAGGACAGGGTCTTTAGCTACTGTTGCGAGGCTGGCCAGCCTCAGGACTGGAAAAGGGAGACTCCAGCTGAGATGTTTGGAGAATTCATGGCGGAGTCCCAGTGGTAAATTGCAATTGGCTGAGAGGTGAAGGCTGTACATGATGACCCAGAGGAAGAAAGAAACGCTTTCTTTTGTTGCCGCCATGATATCCTAGGAGACCTGCATTGCCATGGCCAAGGAGAAAATGGGAAAAGACAGGGAGATGCAGAGGCAATTCATGGACACTATTCTGAGCCAGAATGCTCTCCTACGAAACATGCTCCTGCTAGGCTAGCAGGCCCTGTTGTCCCATAAACTGGGACCCACTCATGTTCTTCAGCACCTGGACAGTACTGGCTATTGGGACCAGCAGAAACTTCTCCCTGCTGTAACCAGGCAGCACTTGTCCCAGAGGCCTTTCCTTTCTAAGGTCCAACATCTGCTCACCGAGAACACTGGCTCCAGGGATCCCAGCACTTTTGAGCCCTGCCACTCACCTGAAAAATGAGCTGCAGCACTCAACCCAAGAACATCTGCGTAGAAGAAGAGACAGAGGGAAGACTGATGTGTGCCAGTAAACTGACACCCACTGCACCCTCCCCAATCCCACTACCTTGTTGTTTTTGCATTGTTTGCACTGTTTTATTTAAAGGTTTGCTTTTTGTTGTCTAGTTAGTAGATTGCTTTGGTAAATGTATTTTCAAGTAAAAATATAGTTAATTTTCCACAGGTTCAATTAAAACTTTAATTTTGTCTTTGTTAGTGTTGTTTCACAATAAAAACCATTTAAAATCCATTTTGGTCCATTATGACTCATCACTGCATGTAGTACATACAATCCTTTAAATAAAGCAAAAATAATTCATATGGTTTTGCAAACTATTCATTTGGGCATGTTTAGCCCTGAGAAAAGAAGACTGAGAGGAGACCTGATAATAGTCTTCAGATATGTTAGGGGCTGTTATAAAGACAACTGTGATCAGTTGTTCTCCCTGTCCACTGAAGGTAAGACAAGAAGTAATGGGCTTAATCTGCAGCAAAGGAGATTAGATTAGATATTAAGAAAAACTTTCTAACTGTAAGGATCATTAGGAACTGGAATAAGCTTCCAGGGAAGGTTGTGGAATCCCCATCAATGGAGGTTTTTAAGAACAGATTAGAAAAATACCTGTGAGGGATGATCTTAGTTTATTTGGGCGTGCCTCAGCACAGGAGCTGGACTCTTGAGGTTGCTTCCAGCCCTACATTTCTATGAGTCTATGATTCTATAATTTTATGCGTCAGGATTAAAATGACTAGCTATGTTTATCCTTGAGGAAAAACAGGTGGCTATTGAAGCATGCAGAAAAATGCACTGTGTACAAAGGAATGTAGGGAGTTGCAGTACACATGAAAATTAGAAATGTACTGGGATGAAACTAATAAAATAAGTGCTCAGGAGGGAGGGAGAATGGAGAAAGGGCACAGTATTTTATTAAGTGCAAAAGCATTCAACGCAGGTTGATTTTATGAAACACCTGGCTTGAAGGCTCCCAAACGATGGTTCGTGTACCATTGATGGTCCACAGACAGCTAGGTGATCAAATTGAGCTGACTCTCCCCTTTTTTATCAGTAGCAATAGTGCATCAGAAGAAGGCACTATTACATTAAACATTTTCCTAACATGTTCTATGTAACACTTTCCCTACTTTTCTAGGTAAGCCATTGCTGTAGGCACCACACAGATGTTCTATTATTATGGGTGGGAGGGGAGGTGGACCATATGAGCATGAGTGAAAAGAGAGAAGGTGGTCAACATGAGCCTCTCAAGTTATCGTCTACTCTAAGAAAAAATGTGGGAACCTCTGATCTAGTGCTTACTGGATCTAGTTCAGCTGCTTAGTATAGGTATTAGCATAACCAATCCTGTGCTAGCATTACACCATCTTCCTAGAGTAGGCTATTATCTCCATTAGAAATTGGGACTTTGGGTTCCTTGGTCTGCTGCTGGATCTCATGACAGGTGTGAAATTAGGCCAGATCATCATTAGTGGCAATGCATTCTCAGGAACAGTCTGTAACTCCAAACCCAATACAAGTGCCTCCTAAAGGTTTTGAGATGTGCTGTAGGATGTTGCAGTCTATACAAATCTATTTCCTGTGGTCACCAAAATGTTAATTCACTGCAGTGAGAAACTGTGTGGCAGCCTTTTGTGTAACATGAACACTTGTGTACCAGTAAATATAAACTGAAACAGGTTTGACCCACTTTATCTCCTTTCTTATGCTGCAACTACTAAATCATGCCAGTGAAGATGGATTATACTTTCACTCATGAGATAAACCTATAAACTAGTTCTTGTCTGCAGCAATTGTGTAGTATAGATCTTGTGTCCTCTGAAAGATGAATAATTACAGTCCCTGAGGAGATTCTCTCTAAAATGCCATCATCGTGGATTCTGTAAAGTGGGTGATCTGTGTGGTCAATGATGATAAAAAGAAGAGCCCTCTTGTCGCCAGCATGCATAAAAATGAAATGGTAAGAACAGCCCTCATTAGATTAGTGATGAAGCCCCCAATTCCTGGACAAGTTTCTGTTTCCTTGTCTTTGATTAAATAGATACTGTTTGATGAGGACTCCCTTAATACAATCAAGTGAAATAGTGGCATAAACCGGCTGAACACACTTTGAGTTTAAATGAGCTTCCCTTGTCCCATGTTGTATGCAAAGGTCTGACCCTTCATTAAATAGGTTGATCAGATTTTCTTTGCCTGTCTTCATATACAGCAATCGGTCTCCATTGAAACCTTGATGAATCAGATAGCAAAATCTAATGAGCTATGCATCATAAATCTGTAACATATCTCACCGATGAGTTCATCCCTGTGCATGTGGCATACATGCTATATTTAGAATTTCAGGCATACTTGTCATCCTAAGGGTACATGAACAAGGAGAAGAAAAAACCGCAAGAATTCTCTCTCTGAATGTGCTCCAAATATAACACCCAAAATTGCTTCATTGGTTGTCAGACTTTGAAGTGCAAGCCAGACCAGTAAGAGTTTGTGTCACCACTTGCCCTGCAACTCTGGGTACCTTACAATGCTTTGTTGCTGTAGCTCCCAGCCTGAGATTCTCACAGCCAGCCTACAAGTCACACTTTGAGTGTCTGTGTGATAAACATCCCTGTTCAGGCTTCTGATCTCAGCAGCCTGTCTAGAGCCCCACTCTGGCTTCCACCAGCCTTCATTATAAATATCAAGGTGACCCCAACACACTCCTAGTCCTAAATTTCCCCAAAACTGTGTGCTGTGCAATGTGCAATGCTCTCCTGGATAACTCAGAGAAATAATAAGGTTGGTTGCTCCTTTAAAGATACAAAGAAACATTACCGCTTATTAACTTAACTGTTTTGAATACACCCTCCCCTTCATACACAGCACTGAGAAAATAAAACAAAATTTTTAACAATAGCACATAAGTTAAGTGATGCCAAGTAAAAGAAATAACAGTAGAGATGGTTACAAACTAATAAAAGTAAAAACATGTATCTAAAAGTCCAAAACTTAATATAGCAAGGTACAAGTTTTGTCAAGATGGTTTCTTTCACCAAACTTCCTTCTTCCCAGCCATGGCTGACATTCCCTCAGTCAGCACCTTCCACTGAAATACACAAAGGTAGTTTCCCTTGTATTCCTAGATGAAAGATCTTTGCCTAAGCAAATTTCTCGGTTATATTCAGTTCCCAGAGACTGCAACCCCTCCTCTTGGTTGAAGGACCCATCTGTCTCAGTTAGCAAGAGCTCTAGCCCAGTGTGTCTGTCTAGTGATTGACGCCAAAGATAGCTTCCATCATTGCTTATATCTTCCAAAGTTCAATGACCTTATTTCGAGAGGCAGGATGGCCTCATGCTGTTCTTCCCTTCCTGTTGGCTTCCCATCCCTTGCTGATTTCTATGTAAATGGGGCTTTCATTGGTTTTAGTCATTTGTTGCTTAATTTCATTGGAGACAGGTTGATGTCTGCCTTCCCTCCAGTCTGCAAGGGAATCTGTTTCTCCATGTCTGACCAAAGACCTCAAAGCTTAAATATCTATATTTCCTTATATAGTGTTAAGGCATGAATTTCACAGTGGTCAATTACTAGTGTGTCATTAGCTTTCAGAAAAGACTTTATTCCATTGACTTTTATAATATTGTATACGATCAGTTGATTCAATTGCTTATCACTTGAGATTCAGATCCTCTACTCTTCGGCTTTATAGACCAGTAAACCTTTGCCATGCATTCTTTGAAAAGAAAAAAAACCAGACCAAGTTTCTCTCTCACACTGGGGCATGGATGCCATGCTGTCTCCTCCTCCTCCACTTGTTAGCTTGATGGCTTTGTTTACCTGATGTGTAAATGGACCTTCATTGTCTCTCCCTGATGACTTGTCTAGTCAGAGAAGCAAACACATTCCTTTGTCTAGGGAAGGCCTGTTTCCTTGCTCTACCTATGCCTGGTTTAAACACAGTTTAGTCATAATTCTAGCATCTATCCATAACTCTTAGTACATACCATGTGCATACATTACACAAGCATATTAATGATCAGTAAATTTTTAATTTTCCAATGACATGCTACATGACACCTTTTAAGTTAATATCATGATGCCAGTTTGTGAGGTGTAGAGAGTATGTCAGGGCTGACAAGCATTGTTGACATGGAGTAGTGAGCCACAAATAGGCCTCAGTGTCACAGCTACATCAAGGCCACCAGAAGCACTGTAGGGATGAATATTTGGAGTGTACAGTGTGATGAATAGGTGAGGAACTTTATATTTTGTTTTTAAGTGGATCTGAGCTGTTTCTGTCAATTATGATTATAAAGAGAATGAACCTTCCAGTTAATTTGTGAATATGCTGGAAAAAGGTACCTTTTTGATAACAGAGGGTTTCCCATTCCCATACACTTTTTCTGTGTGTTGTGTATACTGATATCACTAAGCTTTTCTATTGGTCTCAGTCCAGTTCTATGAAAACAAAACAATTATTACAACTGGCAGAAGTTAACACCCTCATTGGCAATTTATGCATTGCCTTTAAGGACAGAATTGACATGGTGATGCAACTACCTACCTGCCTACAGATATGGTGCTTTCAGAACAGGCATGAGGCTGACTGGTAGTGAAGCTAGTACTGCCACTGACTGGCCTGATTTTCTTTGGTGGAGAAATAGTGGGTTTCATAGTTATCAACCCATCATCTTTCACAAGTCCCAAATTCACTTTAAAAAGAATAACTTCCCAAGATTTATTAAACCATACCTGCCATGTGACTCAGAATGTGTTTTCCAGAAAGAAAGGCTGTGAATGTGTGGAAATCTGATGTGAATTCCTACAGCGGATGCAGGAATTCTTTTAGGATGGCTTCTAATTCAGGCTCTATCTCTCAGTCTCAAGCTAGGGGAGGAGCAGAGGTGATATCCAAATGTCTTCAGTTACCTCATTAAATGGATGCACAACAGTTTTCACAAGAGGAGGCACTCTTAGGTTTACATGATATATTTCAATGTCACTGTTGTGTGCTTTCACCAATGCCTTGACTTTTAAAGGGGTTTCTGCGAAGAAAGACTTGAAACAGTATGGCACCCTCTGGACTCTAAGAAGACAAAAGATGACCAGCATTGATTAGAGTGCAGCCACAATGGGGGGTGCTATTGAGTACAAGTATTTAATTTTTTATTATTGCCTGTACCATTACTACTACCCTTGTTATTCTTATTGTTACAAAAGCAGGCACAAAAGCTTTTAAACATGTTCCTCATTTTACAACATCTAATCTCTCCAGAATGACAGTGATTACACTTGGATGGATGGTGATACAACAGCATGAGGCAAAGGGCTGAGCACTTAAGCCTCATAAGCCTTTATGTAGTGTCTCTGTGACCAATTCCAGGGAGAAGAGTATTGATCGTACAGGCAAACATAAAAAACACAGACAGTGTTAACTACCTCCAGAAGCTATTAGCCACTTTCTGACCTGGTGAAGTTTCTCCTACATATGCCAGGTGTGAATCATGTCCAGTCTGTATAATTTGATGTAATATTAAATAACAGTTTGCATATGATTAATACGCTGTATTAAATGCACCACTCCCATGCTTTAGGTGCACATACATACATTTAAGAAAAAATCCATACGAATTTCACATTGTGCAAGTATTGATAACGAAACACAGAACTCTCCCAGCTCATCCCAGCAAAAGGACAAGGGATAACATTTTCAGAAGTGCCTAGCTGTCTTAGAAGCCTAAGTCCCATCTTCAAAAGTAACTTCGGTCTTGTCCAAACGCTACAACGTCATAGCTGCACTGCTGCAGTTGCGTCAATGTAGCACTTCAGTGTAGACACTATCTACTACGCTGACAGGAGGGGTTCTCCCATCTGTGCAGGTAATTTACCTCTCTGTGAAGTGATAACTAGGTCAACAGAAAAATTCTGTCAACCTAGCACTGTCTACACTGGGGACATAAACTGGCTTAACATTGTCGCTCAGAGATTTTCCACACTCTGGCTGATGTAGTTAAGCGGACTTAATTTTCTAGTATAGACCAGACCTTAGGCACTTAGGAGCGTAAGGCTCATTGAACATCAGTGGGACTTACGCTCCTAACTGCCCAAGTTGTCAGGAGTCTGTACTATGCCTTTAAGAGCAGAGCACATGCTAGTGGGAACCAGTTGGAAACAGTCTACAGTTAGTTTCATGGACAGCATGTGTCTCCTGCCATTGGGAGGCTGGAAGGGGGGGGGCACTAGCCCTCCCCCTGAGGCCCCACCCACAGTCCACCCCCGTTGTGCCCCAGGCCCTTCTCCTGCTCAGCCCCTCCTCCGAGGCTCTCTGGCCCACCACTTGCATCTCTAGGGGGAGGGGGTGAAGAGGCGCGAGCAGTGGATGGAGGAGCCTCAGGGGAGGGGGCTGAGTGGGAGCGGAGCCCACCAGGATCCCCCACGCCAGCTGGGCTCTGCGTCACCAGGCAGGGAGGGCAGGTGCCCTTTGCTCTCCAGGGGTGCAGCCTGTGCCCCACCCATGCCAAGCCCCATGCTGTGCTCCCTGAGCTTCTGGAGAATGGTAGCTGTGGTACCAGGCCCATCCTAGGCTGGGTCTGCCATGTGCAGAAGCAGCCTCTGGGGACGGGATGGGACGGACCAGGCCGACTGCTCCTGCGGTGGCATGTGGAGGCTGGGGGCGACGTGCGCTGTGGCCCCAGGCCTCAGCCACAGCGCACGTGCCACTCATGAGACCCACCGCCTCTTGCCGGCAGCCTGTGTCTACAGAGCCATGTGGTGCCCCACCCCGGGGAGGTGTCCTTTTGAAGGCTCTTCCTGTGCCTCCCAGCTGTGTATGAGGCAGCTGGGACAGGCAGAGCTGTGTCCTGCCCGGCCCTGGCATCTGTGTTGTGGGTAGGGAGCTCCTTGCACCCGGGATCCCGAGAGGCATGAGCAGGGGAGCCTCAGGGGAGGGGACCAAGCAGGAATGGGGCCTGGGACGGAGTGGGGGTGGAGAGTGGGTAGGGTGGAGAGAGAGTTTCCAGTGGCAGCTGTCTGGGGAGGTTTAGCCTCTCCAAGCCTGTTATACTGGCCGCCTATGGTCAGCTTCACCATTTACACAGCTAGGACCACATGGCTCATCTTTGTCTTATGTAACTCTGTTTTAAGTTCTAATAAATCCTTGCTTCTAAGAATCCAGACTGCGCCTCTTTTTTATGAATCCACAAGACATCAAGTGGTACAAGCATGAGGTAGAAATGAGGAGAGAGAAAAGAGGACTGAGTGAAAGAATCATCTGGAAAACAGAGGAACTAAAACCCCCGAAGAGCTGAAACTCTCAGGTTATGTAGCAGACTCCTGGAAGTGATTCAAACAGAATTTTGATTTTATATATATGCAAGCAGCTAGCTGGTTTTGGTGAGAAAGAAGACCAGCAGAAAAAGCAATCTTCTTAAACATTGCAGGACTTGATGGAACGAATGTCTTTAATAGCGTGTAACTATGTCCAGCAAACAGAGCAAGTTATGCCACAATTTAGCAGAAATTTGAAGAGTATTGCATACCTAAAAAGAGTGAAACATTTGAAAGGTGTAAATTTCACCTTAGAAGATAGGTTCTGGAGAATTCCTAACAGAGCTGAAGCTAATGAGCCAAACTTGCAACTATAGACAGTTAACAGATTCAATTATAAGGGATCAAATTGGAATCAGAGATCCTCAGCTGCAAAAAAGAGTATTGGAAGATATGGATCTCACTTTGGATAAAGAAGTAAGACTGTCAGGCAGCAGAATTCACTCCAAAAAGAATAAAAGTAATAGAAGGAAAACAGGACACTGTCAATCTGGATAGAGTAACAAGAAAAAAAACTGGCAAGCAATAAGTCAGTACAGAACAAAAAACAGAGAAGCATGAAAAAAGCAAAGCACAAGAGCTTGCAAAGGACAACTTCCAGGACTGCACAAGATGTGGACAGAAGCACAGACCTCATACCCAGCTTTTGGTAAACGCTGCAAGTATTTGTAAGAAATACAGTCATTTTGCCAAAGTCTGCAATCAGAATGAACAACTGCAGAAGAGGAAGAAAAGCATGCATGCTAATGTAGTAATCCAGGAAGAGAGCACAGACAGCATCACAGAAGAGGAGTTCTATCTAGGAGCTGTATCTGAAAAGGAAAGAACAGATGAATGGACAGTTTCCTTATAGAATAATGGGACTCTTATAATCTGAAAATAGGACACTGGTGCTCAAGTAAATGTTGTTTCAGATATTAGTGTTAAAAGGTTGAAGAAATAAACGGGGAACATGGTGAGCAAACAGGTTAAACTGAAAGCTTATGATGAGGAACTCATTCCTACTAGAGGTACATGTGTACTAGAAGTGAAGGTAAAAGGTCAAATAGAATTGTTAAACTTTGTGATAGTGAAAGGGAATAAAGCACCTATATTGGGTTTTTAAACATGCCAAGCTTTTGGGCTGATCTTAAGAGTGCACATGGGAGGGGAGATAAGGGACACGTAATCAAGAGCATTTCATAAAACTGTAGTAGAAGGAGAGGTGAAGTCAGACATGGAGCATGTCAACCTAATGAAACCAATCTCAGAAAAGATATGGAATGAATCTGCTGAGACTACAGATAATGATGAGACTTTACAGAGGGTAATTAAGGCTTTTACCATGGGGTGGCCAGGACATTACATACCACGTCCATATTTCCAGTTCAATGTAAAACTGTGTTATTGATGGCATTTTGTTTAGAAACTTTAGAGGAATAATAGTGCCTAAAATGTTACAAGCTGACGTGGTCATAGGAATACATGAAGGACATTTGGCATGGAGACATGTAAATACTGAGCCAGAGAGATATTGGCCACAAATGAAAAATGAGATAGAGAAAACTGATAAAATGTGTGAAATGTCAAAAATACCAACCTAAACAGAAAAAAGAGCCTATGTTGATAATGAACAGTTAAGGACATGCTCTAAAGTTGGTGTGGCTTTATTTACATATGCAAGTAAATACTGTTTTAATTTTGGATTATTATTCTCATTATCCAGAGATTGTTTCACTAGAAAATACCACATGAAATCCATATTTTCCAGCATGGAAACCTTGAAGTTATCATGTCTGATAATGGTCCACAGTTTGATGGACATGAATTTAAAAAATTTGCTAGAGAATAGAGAGTTATGAATGTAACTTCAATCCCCATGTATCCTCAATCCAATGGTCTTGTAAAGAATGATGTGAAAAATTTTGAAAAAGGCCCCTCCCTGGCTCTGGTACAGATCCATATTTGGCTAAACTAAGTATAAAGTAGAGACACTGAATCATGAACTGTCACCTGTAGACATATTGTTTGGCAGGAAGTTGAGAATAAGACTCCCTAATTTAGAAGTAATCCCGAATGGCAATACTATCTTAAATGCGTGTAAGCAACATGCTAAAACAGAAGATGTGTTGTGACAGAGGGTCCAGTGTGGTAGAGCCTTTGAAGACCAGAAATGCTCTGCAGATTCATGATGGTACTTGCTAGGCACAGAGGCCAGTAGTGACTCATGAAGTCGCCCCACGATCTTATGAAGTATAGACTCCTTCAGGACATGGCTTCCAAAGGGACAAGACATACGCAATCTCTTCTTAAAGGAGAGGGGGATAAGGAGGCAGATGCTTTACTGACAGCTGCAGGGCAATGCACTCAGAAAACCACAGAGGAGCCTTCAGATCAGCAAGCAGAGCACTCCACTGATTCAGCTAGTGCAAGGACTGAAGTGGTGCCTCGTAGATCACCTGAAAGACTCATTGAGCCCCATTAACAAAGTTGGGTATGTCAGAGTATCTGTAGAGAAGCAGTTGGTATATACATTCAATTGTTTGGGGTTAATTTTGCTGGAAAGTGGAGATGGCAGGAGTATGTATTGTGCCTTTAAGAGAAGAGCACATACCTAGTGGGAACTAGTTGGAAGCAGTCTAGCATCAGCTTCACCAAAGACACAGCCAGGAGCCCATGGCTCTCCTTTGTCTTATGTAACTCTGTTTTAGGTCTAATAAAGCTTTACCACTAAGAGTCCAGACTGAACCTTTCTCATGAATCCACAAGACAGCCCACACGTCACTTTTGAAGATGGTGACTAAGTCACCTAGGTGTTTTTGAAAATTTTAACCTGAGAATTCTTCCATGCACAAAGTTAAACTGAGAAGACTAAGGTTGAATAGTTAAGCACGCAAAAGTCAGGAGTTGCCATCACTCTGCCCCAGGACCTATGTGACAGTGGGGTCAGAAGTTGAGTCGGAGAAGAACTGATTTTTTTCAGTTTACTGGCAGTTCTGAAAAATCAAAAAAATAAAGTTCATTTCAAGGATTTTTTTTTTTTTTTTTTAAATTTTCGGCAAATCAGAAAGTCAGAAAATGTTTCATTTCAGTTGAACTAATCTTTTTGTTCACCCAAAACAAAACATTTCATTTCAATGTTTGGCCTTTTTAACTGTTCTTTTTTAATAAAAGCAAAGGAATGTTGGAAATGAAGGGCTCTTACTCCATTTTGCGTCTAGGCGCCCTCCCATCCCGATAGTCCACTAACTAGAACACTCACCTAGGAGATGGCAGACCTAGGTTCAAATCCCTGCTCTGGAGCAGGGACATGAACCCAGGTGAGTTGTGATCCTGGCTGCGCCACATGGACTAAGCAGCAGAAAGGCTGCTGCCCCTGGAAACAAACTCCTTCTTGCACAGAGAGATGCAGTTTCCCCAGCAGTGGCCTCTTGCCCACATTTGTGCGAGCCCATGTGTGTGACTCTCACCACTCAGCTGCAGTCTCCTCCATACAAGTGGTTGGCAGAGTAAGGACTTGCCTGCCTTACAGGGTTGAAGGACCAAAAACCAAGCTGAGCAACTCAAAACCTCCTGAGACCACAGCCTATTGGGCAGACCAATAGTGTCTCAGTATTTCCTTGTACTCCAGTGTTGGTCTGTCTGTGTCTGTTGTCTCTTGTCTTATACTTGGCTTGTAAGCGCTTTGGGGCAGGGACCAACTTTTCATTCTGTTTGTACAGTGGCTAGCACAATGGGGTATTGGTCCATGAATTGGCTCTTAGGTGCTATGTAATACAAATAATAACAATACATAATAAGTCTCAGGTTTTGGTGTCTATTGGATCTCACCGACTTTATCAATCTTACTCTATAAAGGATATCCCTTCATATGGATTTTTATCTGGATTAGGTGATGATGTGTGGTATAAAAATCTAGTTAGAAAGATTAGATTAGATAGTTTGAAGCAGACGAATTCAGGAGTCCTTTGTGCTAGAGCTGCAGCCTTTGAAATCACCTCAGATTTTTCTTCCCCTTCTCCCCCCAGCTGAGATCTGCAGAAGGCCAGCACAGCCCAAAGAGTGGGTAGTACTGGCAAGGGCAGCTGAAGGAAGCAATGATTCATAGCATCTTTTCAGCAGCCACGATTCTGTGGCGTTCATAGTGGAAACTTCAAGGCAAATACTGCCCAAGATCCTCAGGATAAATCCCTGCCCCCCCTCCCTAGAGCGCACTGGATATTTTGCATTTCCCTTTGCCAGCTGGGGTGAGTCTGGTAAAGAGGTTAACAATCTGTAGCACCAAGAATCCTGTATCTGAGTTATTATAGAAAATGGAGTACAAGTCTTGCTGTGAACCAGGGAAAAACCAAAGGAAAACATCATTATGGGATGCATTGTGACAAACACTTCACAACCAACAAGAGGAATGTTCCCCAGGGAGAGAAGAGCACAGTCCAAAGCACAATCTAGTTTGCCTAAGATGGATCAGCTGCTACAGTGTGTGTGTATAGAAGGGACATAGTAAGAGAGTAGAAATTAATAGCAACTATAGTGAATGACTTCACAAGAACAAATGGATATAAACTGGCCATGAACAAATTCAGGCTGGAAATTAGAAGATTTCCAACAAATGGGATTAGATTCTGGAGCAGCCTCCTAATAGGAATTGTGGGCGAAACAACTTAATTAGTTGTAAGAAAGAGCTTTCAAATGTATGAGTGCAATTATATGATGGGTTTGTTTGTGATGGTTGGGGGCAGGGCTCTACAGTGGTCACTTCTGGCCCTAAACTTTATGACTCTAGAGAATCATTCGCAAGATAATTTATTATGGCAAGGTAAGGAAGGGGACCTATTCGGCAAAGTGTTTGTATAACTGTTGCAGGGCTGGTACACCACATTCCCCTTTGGGATGGGGTAGGGATGTTATAGCCCCATGGCTGAGTCCAACTGTCCACCCTAAGCCTCAGGGCAGTACAGCCTAGTGGTTGGCGTCACTAGATCAGCCTCTCTCTGCAGGGCTGCGTGGCCTAGTGGCAGAATCAACAAGACAGACCTCTCTTGCAGGGCCGCATCGCTTCGTGGCCAGCCTCAACAAGATGGCTTTCCCTTGTCAGGCTGCAGGGCCTGTGGCCGGCATAGTTAGGCAGCCCTCCCTTGTGGGGTTGCGGGGCCTGGTGGCCAGAAGGGGGGAGAGTGGGCCACCACCTGAGTGGGGAGAGGAGTGACTCAGACCCTTCCTGCTCCACTGGGTACCAACCCAAGGCCTTTATAGTGGCGACTATATTCACCCTAGGACGGTGCCTTTTTCCCGGTTCCACAACCCGATCAACATCTAATTCACCTGGATTACTTCCTTCTCTGCTCTCTGGCATCGCTGTCTGTAAATCTTCTGGGCTTCTGTGGTCGTTGGCTTGTGAAGCTCCTAGCACCGCCATTCCCTCTTAGGCTTCCGCGAGCAGCTGGGCATCCATCTGGTTTGTGATGTCTTTGGCCTCCGTGATCTAGAGCTCCAGGGTGGGAGCCTGCAAGGTGCATCCTCTCTCCTCGGCAGTCAACTGCAGCTGAGCTGGGCTCTGCACCCTTTTGTACTGTGGCTCCAGTTGGAGCAGGCCCAGCAGAGGCGAAGTGGTGTGGGCTCCCCGGTCCACAGAGCAGGATTAACCCCTGCCAATCCAGTGCGGGGTTGGTATGCCCCGTCACAATAACAAAAAGGCATTTCTTCAAAACAGGCATCATCAGAAAAAGTGAGAGATTAGGCAGTTTTTACATTTCCATATTCAGAGAGATTTTAAGCCACTGCTCATTAATTTTTGTGCTTACCTCTTTCACAGTTAACTATTCACCTATGTTTTGCCATCCCCATATTATTGCATTGTCTGATTTCTTGGTCATCTGGTTCCATAGGAAGAGAGAAACTCAATCTTCAGCTGTACCAAGTTTATGCTCAGCACATGTAAGCAGTGGGGTAGCAAAACCAATTTACCATCCTGGAGCCGGCAAAGGGCTGAACTGGCTTCCAGTCCTTCTACTTCTCTAAATTGCCGTGCCTCTGCGTCCTCTCCCCCGCATAGCCATTATACCCCTGAGGACTGATGGAGGACAGTGTGCTCTGGTTCTTTGCCCTCTGGCCTTTGGAATGTTCACGACGGTGGTGGTGGTGGTGGTTAGAAGAGGCTGGCATGGAGAGGTTATGCTAGTGCTACACCAATGAAGGATTCTGCTACAGTGGAGGAATTCTCAACTGTCCATATAAAACAAGTTTAAATTCCCTTTGTGCTAGGGAGCACAGCTAGGGAGTAGCTAGGGAGCTAGGTGGAGCAAAGGGACTTCAGCGAAGCCAAAGATCTGGCCCAATTATTTCCTAGGGCGTATTAGAAATACTTTCTTTGTGTTTGTTATAAGGCTCATGTGCTTCTGAATTACTCATAATAATTGCCTAGCTGGCTCAGATTGTCCATCTAATCCAGTATCCTGCCTCTGACAGTGACCATCTCTAGCTGCTTCATAAGGTGCAAGAACTGCCCTAGTGGACAATGATAGAATAGCTTGGTTGATGTCCTGAATCATTAGTAGGCTTGGAAGGGTTAGATTTTTATCGGTGTCAATAAACATTGATTACATTGTGCGCACACACAAACTAACTAAAAGTATTTCCATTGCTAATAATCAAAATGAACTGATAGGCAAAGTAAGATAAATGCTATTGAGAACTTATTCAAGTTTGATTTTAAGGCTAACATTTTGACACATGATTTTGACAGTTTGTGTTTTAATGATTATAAAGCTTTACCTTTTTGAATCTCAACATCTTGTGTCATTAAATAATTATTGTCTGATACCCCAGCTGTTTGACCACCCATAATTTCCTGCAACTGTGAAAGTTTAAATTGATAAAAATAGAAAAAATGCTTTAAAATAAATATTGATTTTATCTTTCTGAATTATTAAAAATTGACTTCTGCCAAACCTAATCATGAGGGTTAATACTCTTTTCTAAACAAATAATGATAACTTTAAAAATCTTCTGAGTTACAGGTGTCTGTTCTCATTAGCCACATAAATGTCACCAACATTCTTTTAATTTTACTGAACTTTTGACCTAAATGATATTTCATAGCAACGATTTCCACAGGTTAATTATGGGTTGTGTTAAATGTATTTTTAAATGTGTTCCCTTTCAATTTAATTGAAATATCTCTGTTGCTACATTAGGAAAGAAGGTAATTAGGAATAGAGCAGGTTGGAAAATGTTCACCTAAATTGGTTTTCATTCAGAAAAGCTGTTTCGATTAAACTGACTTCTCAGTGAAATCAAATCAATTTTGATGAAAATTCCTGTGGAAATGTTTTTAAAATGTATCATACAGCTCAAATATATCGAAGTGTCAAATTGTTTAATTACAATACAAATGGGAGACGCTTTGATCTAGAAAAGATAAGATATTTCAATCAGTATTAAATAATAGCTATCCTTAATGATTTTTAAAATAAAATAAAAATAATTGAAATACTCTGTCATATTATGACATATCAGTAGTTCTATGGCATATTATGCTCTGCTACTATAGTCATTTAATAAAATAATGTAAAAAATAAAAATGAAAATAGAAATTTCAAAAATCCAAAATATTTCAAAGTTCTGAAAAAAATCCCAAACCAAAAATTTTCAAAAATTCCCTTTCATGGGCAATTTAGAAAACAATTGTTTGTTCCAAACTGGAAAGAAAGCAAATTTCACAAAATCTCCGAATTTCCCACGAAATAGTAATTGCAAAGTTTCCACCAGTTCTAAGAGGGAGAACTCGGTTTCCCTTCTCTATACCACTCATCATTTTATCTATCTTTGTCATATCTCCTCATTTCTCTAACTTTAACAGTACAAATCTTTTCAATCTATATCAGTGGTTCTCAACAAATGATATGTGTACCCCTGGGGGTACACAGTGGTTCTCAAGAGGTACATCAACTCATCTAGGTATTTGCCTAGTTTTACAACAGGCTACATAAAAAGCACTAGCAAAGCCAGTACAAATTAAAATTTCATACAAACAATGTCTTGTTTATATTGCTTTATATACTATACATTGAAATGTAAGTACAGTATTTATATTCCAATTAATTTATTTTATAGTTATATAATTTTATGTATTTATTTTATAATTATAGGTTAAAAATGAGAAAGAAAGCAATTTTTCTGTAACAGTGTGTTGTGACACTTTTGTATTCTTATGTCTGATTTTCAAAGCAAATAATTTTTAAGTGAGGTGAAAGTTGGGGGTACACAAGACCAGTCAGATTCCTGAAAGTCTGGAAATGTTGGGAGTATGCAAGACCAATCAGTAGCCTGGAAATGTTGAGAGCCGCTGATCTAGATGGCCCCCCATTGCCATAGTGTCTAAGCACCTCACAGTAATGAATGTCCTCACTACACCCCAGTGATATATGGAAGCATTGTTATCCTCATTCCACAGATGAAGAACTGAGGCACAAAGAGACTTGCTCAGGGTCATGCAGGCAGTCTTTGACAGAGCTAGTGCCCAAACAACTGGATCATCCTAGGTTTTGAGTGAGCTGGCAATTGGACAGTTACTGTGTGGCTTTGTTGGAATGTTTGCTGTAGGCATGTACTGGTTTAATTTACTAGCAGTGCTGTTAGGAAATGCCTTCATAGGAAGGCAACACCATGACTGCAGGTAAGCAACTTCCTGATATACACAGCAGAGGTCACTAAGGGTGTGTCTACACTGATTCCACTGTGTCGGGCTCCGAGGATTAACACAGCAGGATCGATTGAGTGGCCAGTGGAGACCCGCTCTATCAATCCTAGAAGAGCTGTCTGTTCAACGCAGTAACTCCACCCCTTGGAAAAGAGTAACGCTGCGTTGACCGGAGGGCATTTCCTGTCCACGCAGTGCAGTGAAGATGTCATGGTAAGGGAGCATAAGGAAGTCGCTGGGAGATACTCATTCTACAGTACGAAGCTTGCGTATCTCCCGTTGACCCAGCACAGCAGTGTACACCAGGCCTAAGAGACAGTGCTTGAGCTATTTCCTGGGATGATGTTACTTCCAGGCTCCAGCCAGTTACATGACTTGTTTTGCTAAGGCTGGGAGCCAAAAGATCTAAAGCACCCTATACAGTTGAAAAAAAAAATCACTCTCTAGAGAGATGGTGGGGGAGACAGTTGTTAGGGGGCTGTTTGCAGGGAACAGATGGACACAGAGACAGACTCTGCTGGAGGACCAGAAGAAGCACAACCTGCCTGGCCCATTACCATATGGCTTAGGAAAAGACAGGCATGCATGTAGCTCATTTGTTGTTTTAAACCCCTTTTTCTCTTACGCCTTGTTCCTACAGTTAAGATTAAATGATACTCTGCTTTGAGAAGGCGCTCTGGTCACCTGTATTATCCACTAGTCCCAAACTTCTGAAAGAAATACTTGCAAATGCCAAACCCAGTTGGGCCTTGTGGGTAAGCACGGTTGAAGCACAAGCTGAATCGTAGCCCAGGACCCTGTTTGAGTGTGAGAAAACTACAGGATTCTACCTTGAGAAAGGTGAAGAAGGTTCAGGGGTCTAGTACCTAGAGGGTACCTTAGGGAGTCACTCAGTGAGCACACAGAGGGGTCCAAGGTGCTGACAGACCTGAAACTGAGGCATAACCTACTTCTCAAGCTCCCTTTATATGCTAGCTCTGCAGGTCTTCTTGTTGTTTTTGTCACTTGTCTCCAAGCCTTGCCTATTTCTATATGCGAGATAGCTCTGCAGGTCATTTATATAATTTATATTCTTGTTGTTTTTGTCACTTGTCTCCAAGCCTTGCCTATTTCTGCGATAACAGAGTACAGGGCGTGTCCTTCGCTTCTCCCTTCCTTCTTTGTGCGCCGAGATGACCAGTTCTGTTTCCCACCGATCGCTACCTGGCTCCTGCAGGTACCGGGCTGGCACCGAGGACCCCTCTGCCAATTGACCCAGCTGGCACCAACTGTGCCAGCCTCTCTTTCTCCACCGACCGCATCAGGCTGGCACCATTGCCATTTTACTCAGCTCTGTTAGTTGTATATCCTCTACTGGTACATTTGCTCATGGGTAAAACATACAGGCAATTCTGCTTTCAAGAAACAGACTCCAAGATAAGTCATTGATTCTATCTTTTAACAATGGGGAAAGAGAATCACTCCATGCCGGCAGCAGCAAAGAGACTACTCCACCCCTCCCCCTGTTTCCAGGCTGAAACATCTGTCTATATCTAGGGGTCCACCTCTGCAAAAGCCCATGTTAACACAAAATAAAGCCCTGCTAACCATTTCCCATTATGCTCAGCACCCTAAATACTTAATTGTACTTTCAGCATGCAAATAAAGTGAGCAGCAGGGAGAGTGTCACTGAGACACTCAGACCTGGCTTACACATGTAATATTATCAGTATTATTTTCTATCCCATTGCTTATACAGTCCAACATTTTGATTGCTTTTTTTGGGGCCATTGCACATGCAGGAGAGGTTTTCTCTGAGAAGTCTGGATCTTTCCCTGTGAGATTAGATAATTTAGAACCCAGCAACTTGTATGAATAGTTCAAATGATTTTTTTCAGTGGGCATTTCCTTGCACTTGTCGTCTGTTATCTTGTTGCCCGTTTACTTAGCTTTTGTCAAGGAAAACACTAGAGCAGAGGCTGGAAGGTTCTTGAGTACAAATTGTAAAGGAAGCAGCCATGTCTCACAGTAATGCTGGAAAGCCTGTTGTAGTACAGTGACTGCAGACTGTGTTTTCCCCCCTTCAGGGCTCTTTAAAAACTCACAGTACACAGGTATTTCAAACATTCCTCACCAGGAGTCCCATTTGTTTAGTCCTCTGAGTACAGACTGGCCCTCCAAGCACCCAGCCCAGTTCAGTGTTCCTCTCCCAGTAGACCAAAATAACAAAAAGTATTTGAAAAGACACAAACTTGCACAATTTTTATCCCAGTTTCAGCTGGGCACAGCCCCTCCTCCCTGAGGGTTGGCCTGCCTGTCTGCTTCCTAGCAGCTGCTCCCTGGACTGGAGTTTTCCTGAGCCGTAGGCTAGCCTGCTGCTAGCCTGCTGCCTTTTATAGTGTAGTCACCTGAATCCTCTCAAGAGGGCTTATCTTGTCATCAGGGCTGGCGTAACCCCAGGCTCTCTGGCCCAAGACAGGCCACACTGTTACACCTGGCAAAATGACAACTGCAGGTGTTAAGAAGGTAGGAGGTACTATTGTCACTGGATAGTGACCGGGTCATGTTAACATGTTTAAGTCTTCGGGTCCATATAGTCCATCTAAATTAATACAACAGATCATCTCCAAAAATATATGTGAAAATAATTTTATATTTCCAGGGGCTGTGTTTGTGCTGTGCTTATTCATTCCAAGCCTTGGTAAGCAAAGACAAAGGCATGACTAGCGTACGCAACGGAGTGCTGAGATTTCAAGACTCACCTGCCTTGTTTATGAAGAAAAAAAAGAATTTATTGTAATTCCACTGTATGAACATTTGTTTCTAGCCCTGGAAGTTCTCTGGACTGTTGTGTATTTGAATGGATAAGGCAACACTGGAGTAGCTGAAACCAACTACCAGAGCCCTTCATCCAGTGGCTGGACTTGCAGTGTGAATATCATGGATGTTACAGTGGCTGAAGCTCATGCAAAGGCTCTTGTGGGGCTATAGGCAGGAGGCCTCTCTCCCTCAGCTAAGAGTTGTGCTAAATTTATTTAATTTAGGACTGGATCCAGCTCCCAGTGGAGTAAGTTGGGAGTCTTCTGATCAGGCTCCTAGTCATCTCCCTTCTCTTCAATTCTTCCATTGTCACCAGACTGACAATGTCATCCTGGCAGCACTTCTGTGAATGTTGCCGTGGCATTTGACAGTGGTGATGGTAAGCTTCAGGGGCAGTGAAGGCTGGTACTAGATTGACTGTGATGGTGCCTAAGAGGACTACCCCAAGAGTTTCAAAATCCAAACAGCAAATCAGTTAGCCTGCCAGGGGGCCTCGGGGAGAAGTTGTTGAGGATATCTTTAATGAAGACAATAAGCCTGACTCCAACGATAAAGTCACACTAAATAATGAAGGAAGTGAGAAGACTATTTATTTCCCCCTCTGCATTCCCTCATCCCTTTTCAAAATCCCTCTTCTGAGATCTGTCTTTTCCTTCTCTCCTCTCCTAGCTCCTTCAAGTCCCTGCTAGTCCTACACTCTTCCTTCCAGTAGTGTCAGTAGAAAGTAAATTGTATTAATATATATATATATATATATAATCAAAACTGTTGGCATAGCTGCTGATTTCAGCAATGACTCATCTGCAGCCTCACAATGTAATATCTAACTTTCACTGCTCATGGTAAAACTATATTTTCAAGGGGCTATTTAATACTCAGCTGAGCCAACAATAGGGGTATAAAAATGTTCAAGAAAAATTGCATACACTGACATTTATTATTGCAAATTTGTGCATATGTTTATACATAGTTATGCATGCGGGCGCGCGCGCGCACACACACACACACACACACACACACACACGATGGTGATACCCATCTGATCAGTTGTAGTCCCATGTACTTTTGACCTCTTCACCTGCACTAAAATTCATTGCCCCAAGGGACTTAGCCTCTTTAGTGTAGACATACTCTAGGTTGGCATAGCTATGCCAGCGTAGCCCTGTAGTTTAGACACAGTCTGTACCGACAGAAGGAGTGTTTCTGTAGCAACACCATCTCCTCAAATAATGTTAGCTGTGTCACTGGAAGCACTCTTCCATTGACACAGCTGTGACTACAATGGGAGTTATGTCAGCATAGCTACAATGGTGTGGTTTTTTCACATCCCTGACTGATGTAGCGATGTTGATATAACTTTCAATTGTAGACCAAGCCTTATTCCAACATCACATTCTCTGAGCAGCTGTAAGCAACTGCATTTTGAAAAATCTACATTTCTTCATTTCCCTCCAAATGTAGAATCTGCTTCCCTCTCCCCAACCAATATTACCCTGACTCAAGACCCAGGGTATGTGATGTTCAGAGATGCATCAGGGTCATCCCTGGGATTCAAAAATCTCATGATTCTTCAGACTAGAAATGAGAGATTTATACCACTTGAAAGGAGAGATTCACAGCCTTCCAATGAGATACCCAGGGTTTGCTTCTACCCCATAATATTCTCAAGACACTGGATTTGAAAGTCATGACATTTTTATTTGTGGAAAAGCTATTTTGGGCCCTTCTTAGCCCTGCACAGATGGACTCATGGTAATGAAGGCATCTGGTTTAACAAGTGGAGGGAAATAAAAACAATTGCCCCAATAACATTTTTTAAAACTCTCTAAAACTTTCCTAAAATAATTTCCTTGTAAAATATGTAGCATATAGTCTGAGTCAACAGCCTGTCCCTTTACTTTAGGCATGTACTTAAGTACCGTTGACGTCAATGCTTAAAGTTGAGCAGGTGCTTAAGTGTTTGCTGAATAGGGATGGATTTAGGCACATGCTTAAATGTTTTGCTGATTTGTCCCTGTGCAGAGTACATAATGGTGTGATACAAAGGTTTTATCTGCACTCATTTGGGAGCAACTATATAATTCATTTGTGGCTTTGCCAGGCGTGAGTTAAGCAGCCATCCCACACTCATGCTGATACAAACTTTATACCACACTATACAATGTCCTCATGCTATCTGTCTATCTTTGCCTATCACCATAGTATCTAGACAACATACTGCATAAAATATATATCTCTTTATATTCTAATTCTGTAGAAGTTGAAGATAAATTCAGTTGATAAGTGCTGTTATTTTCCAGATTTGTGGTCTAAATATATTCATACCAACAGAGTATATGAATCCCTTCTCTCTGCAGTCAGAGCAGTACAGTACACTAACCAACGAGCTCATCATTCACAACCCAGCATGCTTGTCAAAAATATTACCCTTCTGAAGTGCCTGCTCTTTCTTCATCTCAAAAATAAAAACATTTCAATTGTCAAAAACGTTCTTTGTCAAGAGCATCACACACGTACATATCTGCCTCTTGAAACTCAACCAGGCCTCTTACCATCAATCTGACAACACAGACAATGAAACTCCACCCTAGAAACATTTCCTGGTAACTTGCTGCCCCACCCCAGTGGGAGGAATATTTTTTTTAGCTGCAGAATTTCCACTTTTGAATTGATTAAAAAATGCGAAAAAGACATTCACATACGGCTAGATCAATGGTTCCTAATCTGTGGCCCATGAGGTCTTTCAAAGTGGCCTGCTGCTCCCCTCCCACTGGCTGCAGAAGGGAGCCGCTGCCTAAGGACCCAGGTGGAGCGCGTTGCCATGGTGCTAAAAGACCCGTGCAGGCTCCTTGCTGCAGCCAAGAGGACAGGAGATCAGTGCTCCCCTCCCCTGGCTCCAGCAGAGTGCAAAGCGCTTTGCCTGGGTCCCTAGGTGCTGAGGTCCTGGCTGGAGCCAGTGGGAGGGGAGCACTGATCTCCCGTCCCCCTGGCTGCAGAAGGGAGCCACTGCCCAGGGACCCAGGTGGAGCGCACAGGGCTACAGGACACGTGCTGTTTCCCTGCTGCAGCCAGAAGGATGGGAGATCAGTGAGGAGGGAAGCAGCCTCCTCGCTGAACTCCTTCCATTTAGCTTCAGTGTGTGTGGGGGGTGGGGGCTGCTGGTGGAGACTGGTGACCCTTCAGGGTTGTAAAAGTGATATTTATGGCCCTTGAGCCAAAAAAGTTGGGAACCACTGGGCTAGATTGTGGTTTTCCAATCTGCCCTGTGTAAAGAGTGGTTCAGGAGCAGCACAAGGAGAGGACTGTGGGAATTGTAGTCAGAAAGGCTCAGTTTGTTCCCTTTCCCTCCTTGCTTTGTGTGTGTAGGAATCTATTTCTCTCCTTTACTAGCATCAGGGTATAACTCCCTCCTTCGCCTGGGTAAGAAAGTTCTGTCCACTCTTTGCTTACCTGCTTCAGTGTGGGCAATGGTGAATGCACAAGTGCCTGCTGAGCCCTAGGCATCCAGAGTCAAGGTCCAGAAAGACTGCACAGGAGTGCAGAGACAGGAGTTTCACGCCCTGTTAAGCCCTTGTATGGCTGCATAGCCTACCTCATAATCTGGCCCTTAAAAAAACACTGCAGAATAAGCACGACATACTACTTTATTCTCACACTGAATTAATGATAAAATCCTACATTTTGCTTATGAATTATTTGATTTCTTCCATGACTCCTAAACCAGAGGCTGAAACTGTCATATCATCTTCACCTGTTGTGTACGATCATAGGAACAGAGAAATTGTCATACTGCAGACCATGCTTCAGAGGAAGGTGCAAGAAACTCTGTCATGGAAAATCTTGGGTTAAACTGCCCATTTGAAAAGTTTCTTCCTAAGCCCAGGTGTTAAGTCTAAAAAAGGATATATCTATTCCCCATGCAAATTAAACAAGCCTGGACCCGTGCTAGATCTGTTCACTAGACGATTTGTTTGTGACAAATTCAAACCCACAGGAATATAGTGAAAAACAAATAAGAATTTATTGACGGGATAACACAAGGGTGCTCAGTGGTTAACAGGGAACAGGTGTGAAACCTAGGTCCTTACTATAAAACAAAACCAGGGCCAGGGATAAAGTCTCTACATCACCATTTGGTCTTCTCTCATACAGGGTGTTGATCCCAAACGGTGGATGAAAATGATCCAGGCAGGGACTGGAACCAGGACACAGACAGAACCAGGATACTGCTGCGGTAAGTATTTCCTTGTTCTTCACAGGGACAGCGGATGATGATGCAGACGTGGCAGTCTATCTTCTTCTTCCGAAGGACTTCCATAAACTGCTACTATGGCAGACAGTTCAGAAGCGTGGCTGCTTCCAAGCTTTTATAGTCCTAGCACAGCCAGTCATCTGGCTCCCTTTTCCCATCTCTGCACATGGCCCTACACTGTGTGCACCTGGCACGCTTGGGTGTTTGCACTCGGTGTCAAATCTTTGTCCCTACAAGTTACACACAACACTAATACTACAACTGTTCATTCATAAACATCTCAAAACATAAACATGTTACTCTTACCATCCTCAGAGGGAGATCCTGAGAGGGAAAGTCTCTTTTAGATTTCCAGAACTCCTCTACACAGGCAGTTAGTGATTGGCTTCTGCCCTGAAGCCTGAGAACTTTTACCAGCAGCTGTCAGAGTTGAGACTGGACTTGTTGGCTGCAGCATTATGGGTATTGCCGATCAGGGTGTGGTGGTGAAAGAAAGATTTTGGCCTATTGGTTAGAACTGGGTCCAGGATGGGCGGAGCCCAGGAAACTAAAAGAGGGTCAGTACCAGAGGGGCAGAAGCCAAATGCCAGAGCTGGCGGAGGGTAAACCAGAGTCGTGAACCACAGGCGGAGCCAGAGATCAATACTGGAGAGATGGAAACCAAATGCCAGCACCAGGGGGTCAAACAGAGAGTTGTAAGCGAGACAGAGCTGGGGGTTAAAGCCAGAAGTCTGAAGGGGGCAGGGGCTGGAAGAAGGGCAAGCACAGCTGAGGACATAGGGTACATTGAGCAGCTGCTGATCTGCTTTGGGGGCCAGTCTTATAAAAGGGACTGCTAAACCAGCAGTCATCTGGGCCTGTGGCCACTCAGTCAGTGCAGCTGGGTCATTGGTTGCCTAACAGTGCAGTTAGTCAGAGCTGGGCAGCCACTATTCCTAGCTGGTCTGGTCCCTGACAGCGGGAAGCTCAGGTTGTGGATCCAGAACTCTGAGACATTGAGGTTGCACGGGTTGATAAGGGTGGGATATCACAAGCATGGCCAACAGTAGCATCTTTGAGGGAATTCTAGTTATGCCTAAGCTGCAAACTTTGACACACTGTCTCATCTGACATCAAGAAGGAGAGTTCGTTGCAGGCTGGAAAATAGCGGCCATAGCAGTGCCCCAAACCTATCCCATCCCCTGACCTGGCATCAGGTTGTGGGATTGGATTCTGTCCCCTCACTCTCTGTCTAGTTCTCAGCATGAAGCCTGATTGCTCAGGTACATTAAAAAAAAAACCTGTTTTCAGCTCTGAGTTGTGTGCCATGGAAATGAAAGTACTTGTCAAATAAATCAAAGATATTTACTCATACTGTGCTGAAAAATACTTCACAGGCCTCACCATGCTCTAATAGTACCTTGCCATTCATCATCTCTAGGTGCATTGACAAACAGCAATAAAATTAACAAATCCCATATTTAAGAATAAGCCAAAACACAAAAGTAATATCGGTTTTTTTAACATAGGTTTTTTTCTAAAATATGAATAAAAAAGACAGTTATTTAGACCCAAAATGTAGGTCTTCCACTAAAAAGCCTTTATGAAACCTAGTTTCAGATCTCTGGGATGTCTACATGCATGGCTTTTAGTGGGTGGTTGATCTATATGTATTTATATGGCCCTCATCACTGCATGAGAGCACTTCACTATCATGAATGAACATCATCCCTGTGAAGTAAGGAATGGAATGGGGAGTTGAGGAACAGAATAGCTTAAGTGACTTGCCCAAGGTCACACAGGACGATTCTGGCTAAACCATGAATTGAACCAAAGTCCCCTGAATCCCAGTCCAGTGCTCTATACACTAGTGGCCTTACTTTCATGGCTCCCTGATCCTGGGATTACCAAGCATGAATCTGGTTCTGCAGTACAGGTTAAAGCCTCATTCATAGATCTAGGCACATCTCATCTTCAATCCCAGATACACCTTCTTCCTCTTTCCCCTTATTTTATTATGCTAGAACCCACAGTATGCTGAGCACTGGCCACACAAATAGGCAGGCACTGAGCCTTCTCAGAGGAGCGTATAATTTGCAAAGAGATGCAGCATCCCTAAGGGTTATGGGAAGGAGTACAGTAGTGAATCAAGATTATAGATGAGGTTGTGTGTGTGTGTGTGTGTGTGTGTGTTTGTGTATCAGCCATCCCCAACTACCAGTAGACTAAGCTATTTTTCTCATACTTTCTTATAGGCATATATACTTTCTTATGGCAGATGTAAGGGTTGAGGAGGGATTTGAAAGAAGAGAGGTCAGTGGCCATTCGGGAGGGTTTCTATACATTAAGATGGTGCGGAAGAAAGCACAAATGTGGTTGTGTGAGAAGCTGAACAATTGGAAGTCATGTCTGGCACAGCTGATGGAGTGGAGTGGGGATTGAAGCAGATACTGAAATACTGTAACCCAGATATTTCAGTATTTCGGTGCTGGTAAAGAGTGAACTGGACCATAGACAAAATTAAACTGACTAGTCTAGTTTCATTGGTCAGTTGAGTGATGTGCAAATTGCCTAAATCGGGATTTTAAAATTTCTTTCAAAGTTAATGCATTATTGGTAACACAGGTAAGAAATTTGGTATTCTATTATATATAGGTTCTTATACCACGTTCATCACCAAAATACCTGAGTACCTTCCAGTAGTGCATTACGTGCCATAACTAACACCCGTCATGCTGTTATTCTCTCTCTAGGGCCAGACGTGTGTGTAGTGGAGTGTTTTGATTTAGTAGTTTATATATTTACGTGTGTGTGTTGTTTTCATTAGAGAAGCCAAAAAAATGCACCTTCGAGCAGAAGGAGGTGAGGTTTGTGATGGTCCTGAGTGGCTGGTGGAGTTCATTCCACAAACTTGGACTGACCCATGAGAAGGTTCTGTCACCTGAGCAGATGCACTTTACTCTTATTATAGAGTGTTCCATTGTGCCAGAGAAGAAAGGTTGTCAATCACAGTCCTTATTTCAGAGCTTCATTATCCTGGTCTCAGGCCATGGAGCACCTTGAAGATAAGGACTAAGACCTTGAACTTCACTAGATATTTTATGGGAAGCCCATGTAGAGAGTGGAGGACAGGTATTTGATATGTTCATGACAATCCGTGTTGCTGAGAAGACTTGCTGTAGCCATCTGTACTAGTTGGAATTTCGTACATGCCAAAGGTTTCATGCTCAGGTATATTGTGTTGCTGTAGTCCAGATGGGTGGTGATGAAGTATGAATTACTGAGGCCAAGTCATCGAGTGTCCTAGCTAACTGGGTATGGTAGAAAGTGTTATGGCAGATATATAAAAATATGTTTAACATGACAAGAAAAGTTTAATGTCTTCTTAACAATATGTGCACCTGAAGCCTACAGTACAAACTCTTCAACTGTACATCCTCTATTCATGTGTAGTTGAACTGGTGTGTGTATATTATATGCAATGTGTATACATGTATGTAAAGATAATATTTATACCAAATCTATGGCCATAACTATTACTTAAGCACTTATGCTTAATAAAACATATAAATGTGTGTGTGTTCATATTATTACAGTACACCAATACAAGTGACATCATTATTTCCATGGTAACTGATGAACTTCAAAGAGGAAAAACAGAGAGAGAGACTTTAAAAAATGAAAAAGTCCCAAAACAAATAAAATAAGACAAATATGTGTCTGTAACAAGGCACTGTGGCCTTCCTCAGAGCCTGGGCCCGAGGAAGGGTCACGACGCCCCTACTCGACAGATCCAGGCCCTGCAGGCCAAGCCACCCAGAAGCAGAGGGGCGGAGCCAGGGCCAGGGAGGGAAGTATAAAAGAAAGGCCCAGCAGTTCAGTTGGGGGAAAGCTGCCATTGGAGGCAGACGTGTCTTCCCAGAGGCTGTGGCCTAGGCCTAGGCCTAAGCCTGACCCAGGCCCTACCGCTGTTTGGCACAACTGCCCTGCTGCCCAGAACCTCCAAAGCCTGCTCGAATTGCTGAGCTCGAGTGACTGGAGAGGACTTCCGGAACCCTAGTAGCTGGGAGCAGCTACCTGAGCCTGCTGGGTGGGAGAAGCTGCCTGATGTGGAGGACCCACCAGAGTGGACTGAGCCTGGTGTACCGGAGGAACCCCTGGGGCCCTGTGACCTGAAGGACCCCGCGGACAACCTTGAGGAGTTTCTGGACCTGCCACTGGTTGACGATGAAGGACTCACAGGACACCTGCTCGTCGTCTCCCCCAGCGACCCGGAGGGAGATATGTAGATGTAGGTACCTGGGGATTGCGTGGGAGGAAGTAGTCTAGGGACAGCTGACTAGAGAGTGGCTGAGTGCGTGGCCAGACCAGTCAACGTGTTTCATCTGGATCCCCACTGACTCAGTGGCAAAATGTTTTGCCACTGATAAGGCCCTGGGCTGGGACGCAGTGGAGTTGGGTGGGCCTGCGTTCCCCTCTCCCTTTCCTTAACCACCCCAGGAGTGCTTGCCGTCCTCTACACTGCTGGCCCGAGGACACCGAGCTTTGCCAGCCCTGCCTGACTGTAAGGCCACGGGCTATAGACCACTGTACCTGCCCTGCCCACTGGAGGTCCGGGGGCTATTGATTGCCTTACCAGCCCTGCCCCACTTGAGGGCCGGGGGCTATAACCTGTTTACGTGCCCTACCCGCTTGAGGGCCGGGGGCTATTGACTACTTCATCAACCCTGCCTGGTTTGAGGGCTGGGGGCTGTAAACTGTACCTGCCCCACTTGCTTGAGGGCTGGGGTCTGTAAATGGTGGACTTTTGCCTGCCCCACCCTGCCTGAGGGCTGGGCGCCATAGAAACTTTGTACTTTCCAATACCACTTGAGAGCTGGGGGCTAAAGACTCTTTTGCATGCCCCGCCCTGCCTGCGGGCCAGGGGCAATAGATTGCTTGCCTACCCCACCTGTTGGAAGGCCAGAGGATGTGGACTCCTTACCAGCCCTGCTGTACGTGAGAGCCAGGGGGCTACAGACTGCCAGGGAAGCCTGCCCTGCCTGGGTGCCGGGGCTACAGACTCATAAACAGGGAGCTTATTCCCCCTTGACAAGGCGCTGTGGCCTTCCTCAGAGACTGGGCCCAAGGAAGGGTCACGACGCTCCCAGATGGACCATGCCACCCGCCTACAGTGTCATAAACAAAACATGCAGTGGCATAGGGGTTGCTATAAAGACTTCATAGCCACTTATTTGGGGAGAACTGCGGCGCTCATCAACCATTATATGCGATATGATAGAAGCATGCAGTTGTTCTGCAGGACTACCCAAACAAGTGGCAATAGAAACCACATAGCACTTCACACCATCTCATGTTCTCTGTCTGTGGGCATGATCCTGAGAAGTACTAAAGTTGACAGCAATTGCAGGTGCTTGGCACTTCTCAGAATTTGGGCTGATACCCATGCGGTGGTCAACTGTAGTGAGTTCTACTCATCAGAACATGATAAATAGCATAAAAGGCGCGACTGAATTATAGTAATGGTTGGTTGGTTGATTCATTGAATAATAAGTACTCTTCAGATTTATTTTGTAGGCCTTTATTTATTTTTTTTTAGTAGGCACTTTGATTTGCCCAGTGAGCACGCTGTATCTTGAATTAGTTTGCATATACACATAGTGATTTGATTGATTACTTGCATTAAATAAGAAAGTGCATTACTTTATGCTCTTGTAGTATGTGTTTCTTAAATATTAAACATCAAGGGACTGCAGTACAAGAAGGCAGTGGCATTGAAGACATTGATCGGAGCATAAGTATCTCCCAGAGCAGCATGTTTCAATATAGAAACAATTGAATATGTCAAATGTCTGCTAAAATGTTAATGGCCAAGGTCACCTTTTAAGGGATGCACCAGTGCAGCTGTGCACTGTGCCCCCGACGGGCCTTATTAGCACCTGCACTGACAGTGTCCCCACTACTTTTCCCTTAGCTCTGCATTGAAAAAGATTCCAGAGGCAACTGCCTCTCCCATCTGATGCTAAACAGCTCTCCCGCTCCAAGCCAGCCGAGACTCAACTTTAATAAAAATCTTCATTAGCTGTCATCTAAATATGCAGGCGGCCTATGCCAAGCATTGTAGCTGACCCTAGAAAAACTAAAGCAGGTTCTAATTAGAGATGGGCCCAGACCACAATCTTGTTTTTGAACAAGTTTTGACTTTGGGGAGATTGGGATCTGGATCTGAATGTCAGAGGTCAGGGCTATCTCTAGAACCAAGCCCTGTGTACTCACTGGCAGGCTGGACTGAAATACTGCAGCAGGATCCTTTGATTGAGCAGCGCTCTGTGATAGGATGTAGAACCTGTAGCAGCTTTATTTTAATTAAGGAATTAGGATTTTTAAATGAATGACACATGAAATGAAAATACAATCAGTACAGTGGCACCTGTTGTTTATTCGGATGTTAAATTTGAATTTGACATTTTTAATACTTTTAAAAATATTCTCATTTTTCAGTGTGTGTAGATTTTTGTACTGAAAACACTCTATCATACAGCTTGCCTAGGAGGAGTCTGGGTGAATACAACCAGTGCTTTTGGCACCTGCAGAGCCGTGGGACTCAGTCTGGGATTCTGGAATCAACCTATTAGCTGGATTTTTCTGCTAAAATGATCACTAGTGAATAGTGACATTTATAGCATCTTTTTTAGCATCTTCAGAGTCTACAACTCATTAAAATATATGGGGCTGTTTGCAACTCTCCGAGCTATTGTTTCAGGCTGCTGTTAGGAGGAGAACAATGCCTCAGTTTACATTCATTTAATGTGTTCAAGGCTATCTTCACAACCATGAGGGGAACAAAATTATTTCTGAACGACAGCTTAGTTTTGGAGCATACTTATGCGGCAGGGATTGGATTTCCCAGTGCATTCTGGGGCTATGGGATTGTGGAATACATGAGGACCGTGTATAATATCTGAATCTGCATTAATTCTCCTGACCCAGTGCCCTCAAACTTTGGGGAAAGTGGATTTGATGCCTGATCCAAACTTTGCATCTCATGTTGCTCCTAATATTGGCAATGTGCTGAGTGCAGCCTTAAATACAGGATTTAAACTGAGATGCTGTATTATCCTGTATCTGTTCCTGATGATTTGAAATGACAGGATTTCCATAGCAGCTACATTATCTGTCTGGGAGGATTCCAGAGTTCCAAGCCTCTGCCAGTTCAGAGAGTGTGAGACACTAATGGCAAGAATGGAACCTGGGTTTCTAACGCAGCAGCATGGTGCATTACCAGTGGGTCTCAAACCAGCCAGATCCTTTTAGTGTCTTTCAGTTTCTATTGACTTTCCTCTCAGGGTATGTCTATACTGACTGCGGCAAAGTCGCCGCCACCAGATCAATCTTTCTGGATCGATTGAGCCATCAGTGTAGACCCACTCCATCAATCAGGAAGTCGACTGAATAAATCCACCCCCTCAAGTAGTGTAGCACTGCGGTTGATGGGAACACTGTTTCCATCGGCGCAGTGCAGTGAAGACCGCGTGCAGAAGGGAAGCGAAGCAGTAGATGTGAGTTACTCAAGCTACTCTGCGTAGTTTACGTAACTTCCGTCAACTGCCGCCGAATCTCCAGGTAAGTGCAGACCAGGGGTCAGTGAAGCTTCATCTGGGAGAAAGGGATAAACATGAGAGTTATGGTCATTCAGATTACAGGAGTTCTGATAGTCCATGGATACAATTATTCCTGCTGGCAGCTAATCGTAACTTTGCAAGGGCAGACTACTGAGTCACAGCCAAGAGACTAAGCTAGAGGAATAAGCCACGGCAGACCTATCTTCTCTCTAGTGCAGACAGACAACTGCCCTCCTTCTCCCTGCAATCAAAATGCCTCCATTTCTGCCCATTTCCCCTCCCTCCTCCACTGTACAGGAAGACAACCATCCTACTGCTCCTCCCTGACACACACAGAAAAGACTGCTCTCTGACTTCTCCACCCACCAAGTGCACTCACTATAATTGCTGATCCTGAGTACTATCAGGAAATCCTGGTGGGTGGTGTGGGGACATGTGGCTTTTGGGTGATGATGGGGGTGGGTCTGGGGGATTCAAATATTTTTGTGCTGATTTGTATTATTACAGGACTAGTGCTTAGACACATTTACTCATCTGAAAGCGTCTTCCTGTATGTCATGAAACAATGAATTTTAAAGCATAAATGTCACCTAGTATAATACATGATTTTTTTCAATAGCTTTGGAGGTGTTGAATATAATTACATAAAACTTCAAAACTTGCAGCAGAGTTAATACCTGTTCCCCAGCTGGTTCCCTCTCCCAGCAGAAGCCGAGCAGCCATTTAAATTCCATGCTGACATCACACACAGAGCCTCCAGGTTTCTTCCATTTTTCACAACAAAGAAAAGTGTCAATGACCCAATGATCTTAAATAGGCTTCATTATCTTTGATTTTTCTAAGTCTAATATTTTCTCCAAATGGGAAAGTTGTAGCTACTCGTGGTCATAGAAAAAAGGAAATCATATGACAGCAGTAGGTTGGCACTCAAACAGCCTTACAGAAGTTGCTGAGTGAAGGAGTCATGATTGAGGTACAAATAGTAACATTTGTGTGAAATTCCTATGAAGCTTTACATAATTAATCTTCAATAACAAAACATTTACAACCCAATTTAATAATTTGGGTGACCCCCCAGTTCGTTCTGATTACTGTCTTGCTTCATATCCCATTGATTTCCAGCACAATTTTAAAAGTCATTTCTCTCAAAAACCTTGCTTTGGTACCAGGCAAATTGGTAAAAACTATTGTAGAGAACAGAATTATCAGACACATAGATGAATATGATTTGTTGGGGAAGAGTCAACATGGTTTTTGTAAAGGGAAATCATGCCTCACCAATCTACTAGAATTATCTGAAGAGGTCAACAAGCAATGTGCACAAGAGTGATCCAGTGGATATAGTGTACTTAGGTTTTCAGAGAGCCTTTGGCAAGATGCCTCACCAAAGGCTCTTAAGCAAAGTAAGCAGTCATGGGATAAGAGGAAAGGTCCTCTCCTGGATCAGTAGCTGGTTAAAAGACAAGAAACAAAGGATAGGAATAAATGGTCAGTTTTCAGAATGGAGAAAGGTAAATAGTGGTGTCCCCCAAGGGTCTGTACTTGGACCAGTGCTGTTCAACATATACATAAATGATCTGGAAAAAGGGGTAAACAGTGATGTGGCAAAATTTAAGATAATCCAAAACTACTCAAGATAGTTAAGTCCAAAGCAGACTGCGAAGAGTTACAAAGGGCTCCCACCAGACTGGGTGACTGGACAACAAAATGGCAGATGAAATACAATATTGATAGATGCAAAGTAATGCACATTGGAAAATATAATCCCAATTATACATATAAAATGATGGGGTCTAAATTAGCTGTTACCACTCCAGACAGAGATCTTGGAGTCATTGTGGATAGTTCTCTGAAAACAGCCACTCAATGTGCAGCAACAGTCATAAAAGTTAACAGAATATTGGGCATCATTAGGAAAGGGATAGATAATAAGAAAGAAAATATCATGTTGCCTCTTTATAAATTCATGGTACATCCACATCCTGAATACTGCGTGCAAATCAGGTCATCCCATCTCAAAAAAGATATATATTGGAATTGGAAAAGGTACAGAAAAGCACAACTAAAATGATTAGGGGAGAAATTAATAAAACTGGGACTTTTCCATTTGGAAAAGAGAAGACTAAGGGGGATATGATAGAGGTCTATAAAATCATGACTGGTGTGGAAAAGTAAATAAGAAATTGTTATTCACTCCTTCTCATAACATAAGAACTAGGGGTCATCAAATGAAATTAATAGGCCGCAGGTTTAAAACAAACAAAAGGAAGTATTTCTTCACACAACACACAGTCAACCTGTGGAACTCCTTGCCAGAGGATGTTGTGAAGGCCAAGACTATAACAGGGTTCAAAAAAGAACTAGGTAAATTCATGGAGGATAGGTCCATTAATGGCTATTAGCCAGGATAGGCAGGGATTGCTATTTGCCAGAAGCTGGGAATAAGCAATGGGATGGATCAGTTGATGATTACCTGTTCTATTCATTCCCTCTGAAGCACCTGGCATTGGCCACTGTCAGAAGAGAAGATACTGGGCTAGATGGACCATTGGTCTGACCCAGTATGGCCATTCTTGTACCACCACGAAGAGGAAATGGCAAGCTTGCAGATGATGGGTGGTCCAGTGGTTAGCATGCTAACTTGCAAGACCCAGGTTTGATTCCCTGCTCTACCATAAACTTCCAGTGTGACCTTGGGCAAGTCACTTAGTCTCTCTGTGCCTCACTTCCCCTTCTGTAAGTGGGGATAATAGCATTGTCCTACTTTACAGGAATAATGTAAGGCTGAATGCATTCAAGATTGTGAGGCGCTCAAGTACTGAGGTAATGGGAACCACGTAAGTATCTTAACTAGATGTACAATATTTATTCTTGCTGTAACAGTTTTTGAGCTAGTGAACACTAAAATCAGGGTGGAACAGCAGTGTATTAGGGGATAGGAGACAGAAGCATAATGAGCATAAATCAGAAAAAATATACATTTAAATATAGCTTTTAATAGGATCTCATGAACTGCCAGGAATGGCATAAACTTGCTATACATTATTGGAAAGCTGGGATTTCTTGCTTCCTTGGTGCAGCTAGGGTTAGCGTCTGATTTTGGTGGTTCATGAGCTATCTCATTGTGAAACAGACACTGTCCTGGCAGACCAGGGATTAAAATTGTCCATCATAGGATATATGACAGTCTGCCTCTATGGATCAGATAGCTTCCTTTCCTATCTTGCCATAGGGTTGTACATACAAAACCTTTCAGAAGAAAAAGTGAAAGGGATTAATGAAATGTCTTTCGGCCATATTCTGCTCACCTTACCTGCCCATGTAAGCCTAAGACTTCAGAAGCACTGTTTGCATGAGTACTTGCCTGTCTTGGTACTTTATGGCCCTTGTCATCTCTGCATCTGTGCACAGTAAGGAGAGCAGGATTTCAGCCTGTAAGAACAAGTTGATTGGCATTGGGCTGAGTATTGTATAATGCTCTTGGGAACAGGTTTTATTGTTGTTGTCACTTGGGGCTTCAGTGCCTTCACAGGATAAAAAAAATCAAATGAGGGTCTGAATAAATAGAATTTCGGATCTTGCATAATATCGCTCAATGGCAACAGCAGGTGTTTGACAGTACTGCAAACTTCCTCAGAATGTGCTCCTGCCAACATGGCTGTGATTCAGGGGAATGATTCAATGACTGCGGGACGGTATCCTGCCAACCAGCCTTCCAGCAGAAAATTGCAAACACTGCCAGTCCATTAACATTTAAGATTTAGTGTGTTAGTAAGAAGCCTGCGTCCCCTTCAGGTATTGTGGGAAACAATCCCATTTCTTCCAGAGAAATAAAGGCAGAGTAATGTCTATCAACTGCAATGTTATCTCTGAGAAAAAAATCAGGATGCAATTTCTTTGCAGCTCACCCTGTCTATAGGATGAAAAATGCCTTCCCCAATCATGAGCTTTGTTATAATGAGGCTAGAGCTTCCCATCAACTTTCTCTAATCCAAATGAGGGCCAGTACCTTCTGAACTGTGCAAAAAATGTCAGACACATCATAAGTTAACCAAATGCTGTGAAAAAAAAAAAAATCTCTCTGCTGTCATGAGGATCCGTTGCACAGACACCATCTCTCTCAAAGAAACCTTTCAGCTTATACACCGCAGCTGGACAGCTAAGGGTCCCCTTCCCTTTCTGTGTGCATGCGCACACACATATAGGCAGCACGCATGTGCACAGGCGAATACATTGATAGAGCAATCGCCACATACGTGCACACTGAAATTGGAGGAGGCTGCCTCACAGCTCAGAGATGCATGCTGTGGGTACAGAACAGACTGATCACAGTATAGTCATGATCCATCAGCTGTGTAACTCATTAACTTGGGTTAGAACTATGTGAAATGAAATCTCCTTCAAGTAAACACACCGTTAGGAGTGAGACATGCCTGGAAAAAGTACAATTTAGTTTAACTCTCCTTTTGCTCCATTATTCCTCTGTGTAGCTGAAGTAAAATCAAGACTGGAGCTGAGAAGCAATTCACAGGGCTGCTATGGTATTCTTTGTTACAACACAATGCACACCTCCTTAACGGTCCACTCTTTTAAACCTTCTGAAATATGAATAATGATCTACTGCACTTACAGAGACCTTGTAAAATACTTTGCCTTTTTCACAGGTTCCATATAACCATCTGGGATCAAAACTGATGCCTTTAGAGTTGATTAAAGCAGGAGGGAATGATTTCATGGTCTAAGTACACATTTGTGATAATTAGACTCCCTGGAGCAAACAGGTTCAAATCCTAGCAGGACTGACTCAGCCTTTCATCCTTTTGAGATAGATAAATCAAGTTTATGGTATGAGGGTCTTTTGGACAAGACTTTCAAAACCAAGCACCAAATTCATGGGCGTTTCACTCTTACTCTGGGCCTGAATTTTGCACCAAGGTCCTATCACCTGCATGTGGATCTTGAAGACCTTAAAGCAGACTACATAAAAAATGGCTGCTTGCCTCAAAGTCTTTAGGCAAAACATTCCCATCACTGTCATGCAGCATGTTGTGCTCCTGCCTGCCAAACTTCTCCCCAGATGTGGCTGCACTTGAGCGGTGCCATGATTCCTGTGTGCACAGTGTATAGACTGTAAAGACTTGGAGATGAAAGGCACTGTGTACATGTGTCGCGTCTGAGGGAAAGGACTGTGCTCGGGTGCCATGCTGGCATATGGGCAGCTCAGGAGGAAGATGGCTGGTTTCAAGAGCCCATGGCTGGGATCCTGCCCTAGAGCACTGACAAGGAGGAGGTAGGAGTGTTGAGTGAAGGAGACTTGGTTGGCAGGGGCAGGCAGATGAGGTAAGGAAAGCAACCCATGGGGCAGCTAGCAGGGGAAGAGGAAAAAAGGTTGGGGGGGAGGGGGGCAGGCAGAGAGGGACAGGTAATTGAGAGAGAGGTTAGAAAGAGGAAACAGAGAGGTGAGAAAATAAACATGGGGAGAAAAAAAGACATATAAAGTGTGGGGATAAATGGAGGGGGGGGGGAAGAGATACAAAGGGAATAAAGAAATAAATACCGCAGGCAAAAATAACCACGCTGACCCTGCTGACCCTGAAGGTTAGTAAACATTACATTTATTCATGTAGCTTCATTTTGTTTCCCCAGTTAAAAAAAAAAAAAGGGGGGGGGCAGGTTTGGGCTATCTGCAGCCCTGAGGGAAGGGACTCTGGGTTTGACCACAGGATGGAGGGGGGAAGAGCAGAGACCATGCTAGCACATCTATTTTTTTCAACCTGAGCACCGTATGCCTAACTCTTCACCAATAAACTAGTTTTCTTTTCTGCAGAGAAAATATTTGAAAGTGGGGGGACGGGGGAAGGCACATGTGAATAGCAATGGAGCACGGCTAGCTAATTGCTGCCCCATCTTAATCCTTTCACAGTCGTTATCATTACTGTATATATTTCCAGCCCAATTCGTCTATTTTTTCCGGCCTCCTGTCTTTGCAGCTGCCTCCTCTTCTCTCCTTCCTGATGGCTGCAAATCTCTGCTTATCACCCATTTTCATGCTGTGCTTCGTCTGCCTCTTTGTGTTCATCTCTGTACAGTTTCTTGGCTGTATATGGATGGCTCTATGGCAGCTTCTTATTTCCCAGACATTGTGAGTGACTCTACTGTATGAGCTGCTTATTTTAGTTAGTGTGCAACCTTTTGTCTTATTTTTCTTCTGGATGATGTAATTTCACACATGTTGAGACTAAGGACCTGATTTTCAAACTAAGTGGCCAAAATGGATGTGTTATTGTTTTATGAGGCTGTGAGATTAATATGATTATTTATTTATTATACTTTTTTTTTTGTACAAATGGATCCACTGCATGAATTTTTAATGGAAACTTCTCTTGAAAAACCATCCCCACCTCCTGGGAAGGATTTAAGCTCTTTGGGGAATTTCCCCAAATTCTTGTGTTTTTTAATTGATGTCCATCATGTAAAAAGTGCTCCATCTACAATCCTGATTTCACAAAAACACACAGACCTGTCAGTCTCGTCTCCCAAGAGAAACTCTCTCATTGTCCCTCTCTGCCCAGCTATAATCTCCACAAAGACAGACTTCAAACAGCTAAGCCTCCTCCCATTGTATCAGCTCTATAAGTAGTGCACCACTTTATGCTCACATTTAACAGGTTTCAAGCTTCAGTGATAAACTGGCAACATTTTCTTCATGACAGCTGTTTGACAGTTTTTGAAAATGGATAAAAAATGGAAAATTATCCTATAGAGGAAACATACCCTTCTCTTCATAACTCAAACTGCAACATGGCATGAATGAAATAACACACTTATTACATTCTGAGCACTAAATGCAAAATGCATTGCCTTCCGCTATTCCACTTGATTTGATAATCTAGTACAATTTAGGCCCCTAATAAATTAAATTGTTCGGAAACTTGGTTCGCTGCCTAAAATCTGTGCAAGGCTGTGCTGTTTAATGATGTCTTTTTTCTTCCAGTGTTTTATCTTCAGGATAAATAATTCATCTTAATAAACCCTGTGATCTATGGGGTTAATTGACACCCATAGTAATTCTCGACTCGTGAACAGCACCCATATTTGTATGCCTTTCATCAAGTTCTGCAGTCTCACTTAATTTCCCTTCTTTAGCCTTGACTTACCAATCAGATTCATTGTGTTGCAAGAACGCCTGATTGTTTCAAACATCAGTCCTATTCCTGAGCATGCAAGTGCCTAGGTTAAAGTGCTCTCTTTCTCAAGAGGCTACAGTGCTAATCTCTACAAAATCATAGCTGAGCCTGGAATGAAAAAGAAAATATTTGTCCAAAAGCGAAATAAAAAATACCATGAAAAAATCATTGAATAAATTATCTGCAGATATATTTGTAGACAAGAAGCCCATCTCTGTAACTGGATGAATAGTTTGCTTTTAGTTATTAAATAATTGGTTTGAAAAATATCCTGAACTTCATTGACTGTATTAATTGAACACTATTTGACCAGCTGTACTCCAATATTCTTTGTAAAGCTTTGTTGTATAACATTCTCTGTCTTTCTCGCGCTCCCTTTCTCTCTCTTGGGTCTAAGGCTAACATACAGTACATTGGGTATCAATTACACACCAGAATCACCCCTTTTATAATAAAATCACCTGTTATAACCTGCAGATGATTTACCTCCCAGGACTAGTGTGCTAATGAAGGTATGCTGCATTTTGGACAGGTGCTGAAATGTTATGCTAGGCTGATAGCTGCATCTTGGCTCAAACCACAACATTGGGATGACTCATACATTTTACTAATTTATAAGAGCACTGTTCCTTGAAATCCCAATCTAAAGACCATCGTCCTGTTCTCTGAAAAAGAACATAGCCTTGAAGTCAATAAAAGCAATGGGACTGTATATAGAATACAGAATCACCAGCTTGTTACTTTTGTTCTTCCACATCTTGCAATGTTTCTTTTCCTTGTGTTTTACATGAGGGATTTCAGGAATCCAAGAGTCAATCAGCAAAAGTCTGACTACAGGATGTTTTGCAGAATAATAACAATCAGTAGCAAATAGAAAAGGGATTAAACACAGCTTACGTTAAGAAAGAGCAGTAAAAACTCCTGGGCTAGGTAATTATACACTAGAGTCTTACTCCAACCCAGACTAACCACACACATAGTGGTCTTGAATTCAAAACTATGGTATATTCAGATTCATAGTTTTGTTTGCAAAATGGCCCCTTAACAAGATGGAAATCTGATGTGCACCTGCCAGCAGCAACTCATGGGAGGAAACAAGAGGCTTTTAAAGGTCACATAGGCTTCAGTGCATTTCCTTTTCCAGTAGAATTGGAAAGGTGGTTGCATGTAAATGTTTCAGACTTCCTAGCCATTGAAATTTGAATTTATTTTTAACTTCCCAGTAGCTAATCTGTACAGGTATATGTGTGTGTATTGGCTTTCCTAGACAAAGAAAAAAAATCAGCTGGCCTTATGATTAACCTATAGTGGAGGTCTTTTGTAGTTCTTTTGTTGTTGAAAATTCTGCTTTATGATTGTTCCTCTTCTACCAGGTCCTTCACTTCACCATTTATACTTTAGCTGAAGCTTAAACCCTGAGCCCAAAAGCAGATCCTTAAATTGTATTAGCAAAGCCATGCTCAAAATTGATGTACAGCATCCACCATCATTTCATGGATCAGAAGAGCTAAGCTGACCCCACTATGACATTCCCACCAAAAATGCAGTTCAGGCTTGACTTTTGAATAAGTGTTGTGGCACAGTTTAAAAAAAAATCAGCAAAATGGACATGTAAAGCATTCTATCTACTTTTAAAGCTATACTTTGGCTACCTCAGGCTGTGAAGGTGTTCGATCTCAAAAGCTGAACAGAGTTGGGCAGAGTCAGAATTTAGATGGGACACCTTCAAGGGAAAAGCTTTTGTTCAGCAGGAAGCAGTGTTGTTTAGTCAGTAGGTGTCCTCCCCCTCCCCTCCCCAGTCAATACTGAACCAGTTTGTTAGGAGCACTGAGTGATGAAGGGTGCTAAATTTCAGATAAGACATAAAACCAGAGTCCTGGTGATCCCTTATGGTGATCCCACATGGACCATGGGACACGGCCTACCTTTCCTTTCGAAATTTCTGAGGTAAATTGGCATCCTTGTCCCCCAGCACTAGTAGTGCTTCCCTATTGTACAGTTCCTTCTTCCTTCCTTGCTTCCTCTTCCTTCCATCCTTCTTCTCTAGTCCTTTCTTCACCACCACTCTTGACATCAAAAGGACTTCACTCTTCCCACAGGCCTACACTCAATGCCCTGTCTGCTCTTCCACAGGCAACACAAGGGACACCTTAGTCTCCTCTGGGATATTCCTTCCTGTGTATACTGCTGCAGGTGCTTGCCCTCCTTCCCCTGCTGCTTCCTGAGTTAGAGTGAGGGGCTTGCATTTGCAGGAAGCAGTTGCCAATTAAAGGAGCAAGCCAGGCCAAGGGAGATTGATCACTGGCAAAGGAGAAGTGGAGCAAATCAGGGCTCAGAGCAATCTCAGGTGCCCTTACCCTCATCTCAGCAGGCACAGAAAGTTTCCTGCTCTTTGACAGTGCTTTCCTCTTTAGTCTTGATTAATTCCTAGAAAGTCCTATTCCGCTTTAGAGGACATCCACTTAAGGACTGGCCAGTTTCCTAAGAGTTAAATATCCCAAGGCACTTTTGCAGGGTTAGGGTATTAGCCCAAGCATCCTGACCACTGCTCTAACGTGAATCACTACATTCCATCTAACCCCAGCTGTTGCCAATGAATATGGCATTCATTGCTGTGTGGTGTGGCTGTACACAGTTAAACAGTTGCAGCTTCTCACCACGGGGCTGGCTGAGGTTCAGTGATAGGCAAGAATAACTTTGCCCATCTGACGTCTCTTCAGTGAGTAAAGTTTGTAAAAAAAACTTTCACGTGTGTCTGAATGAAAGGCCCTCCCAACATAAGCCCTTTGGCATTGCAATAAACACATTCAGTTGCTTAGCATGGTTTAAAATTGGAGCCTGGCATGATAGCACAGTTAGACAGTCTGTAGGAAATGTTGCAAAACCTTCCTCTTTCCACCTTAGGTGGTGCTCACAATATGGACACCCCCTTCCATTTCCAATCCCCTCCCAACTCCTCACCCCCAGCCAACAAATAAAATAATAATACAAAACATCAACATGAAAAAAGGATGGAAGCCCCTACCCCAGCCACAGTTTTGTCCCCAAACAAGGAGAAGTGCCAGAGATTCCATGAAATCCCTTAGGGACACTCAGCTACTACAGTGATGGGCAGTAAAATAAAATCCTAAAACAGACAGTTCATGATCCAATGGAAGTCAATGCTAGCTTCTTATGTCACAAGTCTATAAGTGAAATCTGTTTTTCTCACAGCTTTTAAAAGTAATTATGCTTTCCTGTTCCCTCAAATAATGCATCTGTCTGTCTACCATCAGCATGCACATGTTGACAGAGACTGTCAAAGCCACCAAGGGATTTAGCCATCCATTTCCCAGTAAAAATGAATGGGAATCAGACATCCAAATCCCCTGGGGGGGTTGAAAAATCTTAGTGCCTGTGCTCTGTTTTCAGAGGTGCTGAGCACTTACAAGTCTCAGTTGGACCTGTGAGTGCTCTGCTTCTCTGAAAATCAAACCTCTCATATATCTGTACACACACATATATGCTTTATGTTATTAATTATTATTATTTGTTTCCTGTAGATCTCATAATGTGCTATTCCCTGTACAAGCACAAAAGAAGGCACGGTCCCTGCCATGCAGAACTTACACTAAAAACAGATAGAGTAGAGGAAACGGTTACAATATAAAAGTAAAGTGCTCATGATTGGTCATGATCTGATCATTCAAAATGATCAGATTATTTTTAGCACATTATTGTTTGTATGTAAAGATGGAGCTCTCCTTGTCACAATCAACTCATTAATTTTTACAGGCAACCTAGTAGAAGTGCATCTTCAATAGATACTTGAATGCAGAGAGGGTTGTGAATTTGCAGGCCGGCTCAAGAGGGGGGTGTTCCACCTGCGTTGGAGAGAATGGAGCTATTTATGTGATATGTGGACAGAATGTTGGGCTTGCAGCATTAGTGGAGCAGGGTCTGAGGGCATGTGAAAAGAGAGTAGAGTGGATAAGTAGAAGTTTATGCACATACATACGTACCTGGCTTTTTCTTTTCCTGGTTTTTTTTAATCATTATTAAAAAGAAATCCACTCCAACAACCAGTAATTAGGTTTTCTTGTTCTGAATGACCAATGCTTTGATGCTGCTTCAAGTCATGAGAGCTGCATCTTTCTATGAAAGCCACCACTGCTCCTGAGTAGCTATTTTCTGCTTTTATAAATGGAAAGAGGTAAAATGGTTAGACAATTTTAAAGGGTGTGGGGATAAAGTATCTCTTACAAGAAAACAGTGTGGTAGAGGCAACCTTTTAAGACCCAAAGAAAGACAGGACAAAATACAGTTTTCTCTATGTTTTTACTCATCTAATACTTTGCCTTCAATTTATTTTTCTACTTCTTTTGTAACATAATGCTATACACTGAGAAACCTCAGAATTGTAGAGGTTAGAGATGGAAAAGACCTATGAGATCATCCACTCCATCTCTCTGCCAGTGTGGAATTGTTCCATCTGATACATTTTCTAGTGTTTTGCCCAATCCAGTTTTAAAAATCATAAGTGATTGGGCTTCCTCCATTTCCCTTGGGAGACGGTTGTACAGCTAAACACATCTTGAAAGGTTTTCCTGATATTCTGCCTACATTTTCACATTCTTAATATTTTTTCACTTGGCCTACTTGGTAGTTATACTGCCATGTATCACTCTAAATTATTCCTCTCCCATCTTAGAGTCCACACCTTTCAAATATATACACACACAGTTAGCAAGTACTGCCATGAGTTCTGTATATTTTTATATATAATTCCACTCTGGCAGAGAGATGGAGTGGATGATCTCATAGGTCTTTTCCATTATTAACCTCTACAATTCTGAGGTTTCTCAGTGTACAGCATACAAAAGGAGTACAAAAATAAATTGAAGGCAAAGTATTAGATGAGTAAAACACAGAGAAAACTGTGTTTTGTCCTGTCTTTCCTTGTGTCTTACAAGGTTGCTTCTATCTCTCTCTATATATATGTATCTATATCTATATATCTATATCTTTTAAAAACTTCCCTTATAAGTCAGTCCCTCCAGATATCTAATCATTTTCATTGCTCTTCTCAGAACTTCTTCCAGAAGCAATTACCTGCAGGTCTTGAGATAGACCCCACATCATTCACCCGGGTTCAGCCAATCCACAGGTCAGAACCCACCCAGGTGATCACAAGGCAGGTATATAGCAGTGATATGCTGGGACATTTTCAGTAAAACATACAATAACTTGTTTGCACGCAAAGTGTTAGCTACAAAATGGCATCCTCCATGTGGCGTGACTTTGCACATATGGTGCATGTGAGATCATGTGGGATAGAGGACACCATTTTGTAGAACATGCAGTGTGTGGCTGCCCACTTTTAGTTTGCCATACAGCAGCCACTTTGGCATTCTCGTGTCCTCCATTCTCAAAACGTGACCAGCCCTGCATAACAGTGATGTGATAAGTATGGCTTCAGTCTCTGTGGAACAACTACTTTATCCTGCCGTTTGATACAGAATATGGCATGTAGATGTCATAAATAGAACTCACCTAGAAGCTTAACATGATGCCTATAGCATGTCCAGGTCTCACACGCATACAAGTTGGACAGCACAACCGCTTTATAGACTTTTAACTTGGTTTGAAGCTTAATACCATGTTGCTGCCAGACTCTGCCTGATAGTCTGTCAAATGATGGCTTTGCTGATATGACTTGTCAGCTCCTTGTCTATAATAACATCATTCAATGGTATGCTACCAAGATAGCAGAAGTCTGTACAGCATTCAGCTGTGTGTTGCTGATAGTGACTTTTGGTATCATGTAGGGTGTCCCTGATGAAGGTTGATACATGACCTCTGTCTTTTTCAGATTGATTGCCAGCCCATATCTTTCTTCAGACTCTAAGAATCTGTACATAATCAATTGTATATCTTCTAGAGTATTTGCCTCTAGTGCACAGTCATCGGCATACAGCAGGTCATGAACAATTGCTTTGAAGACCTTCTTGGAAGACTGCAGTCTGTTCAGATTAAATAATGATGAGTAATTATTAGATTAATTTGGTTGTAAAACAGGGAAAATATTAATGTTAATTCATTACATACCAATAGCTATCAACTAAAGCTGGTCAGAAAGAACTTCAGTGAAACCATTTTCCGTTGCAGAATGCAGTTCCATCAAAGCCAAATGCTTTGCAAAATCATTTCAATTTTTCCAAAATTTCATTTCAGATGTAGCCCCTTTCCTGTGGTGTGGCTTACGCCTTCTCCTTCTCTCTCCATGGTGCTTGCTATCACCAATATTTGGAATGGCTTCTCCCTTCTTCTCATGTAGGTTGGATCCTGGGTTCATTTTTGGTGCCTGGTGTCTCCAGCAGTGGCATCTCCTTACTGTGCCATATACATCAAAGTACTGTCCCTTGAGAAAATTAATACTAGTAGCTGACCAGGAGCATAAAGCCCAATATAAAAGGGACACTAGGGTAAATAATTCCCAACAAACGAATGACACACCTAAAAATACAGTATAACAAAGGGGTTGACTTTACAGGAAACAGGAAAATAGGATCCGAGTAAGGAAAGAGTTAAGGTTAACTAACACATTTATAAATAATGCAGTTCTCCACTTCTTAACACTCAACAACCCTCCAACCCCCAACTCCATCCCTGGCATCTTCCTAAGGTAGATGGTAGGCTGAGGTTTTGAGTCCTGAGGGGTGTCATAATACTGTGGCATTGGCTGACTTACACAAAAGTTCCTTTACTTTCTCTTCACCATGTATGGGGGAGGGTCTTCTCCTGACCCCAGCCAGACTTGCTGGTTCCCTAGTCTGGGATCCTCCTGGGGTCCTGGCTGCCTCTTGGTAGCCAGTGCCAGACTGGATCTCTCTTTGCTGGATGCAGGTCACTGCAGTGCTGGAAATGCCTGATCCATGCAGCTAGATCTTACAACTGTGCAAAATTCCCTTAGTGGGGAGTGGGAGTTTAGCAAGGACTCCCTGAGCTGTGCTGTTTCTCTCTCAGCTTCCAAATGAAAAATTGAAAGTAAGCTCTCTCTGCCTCAAATTAGGCTGTCACCTCGCTGAGGTATGACAGGGGTCCTCTTGTTCCCACCCCTGACTCAGAGGGAAATGAAGCATTTCCATTTTGTTTTGCAATGTCTGTCTGTTTCAACTCTGTTTTAGCTTATTTTATATTATAACATAAAATAAAAAAACAAAATGGAAAATAAGCAGTTTTGTCAAAACAGAACATTTTCGTAGAGCAAAACGATTTTTTTTTTAAATGTCTTTGTGGTGGAGAATTTCAAAATGTACAGATTTAATTGCTAATTGAAATGAAAACAAATGCTGAACTCTTGAAATCCTTCATGAAATGGAATTTCTGCCCTCTGCACAGCTCTAATATTATCAAAACATTAATCTTCAATTTCTCTGCATCATAGAGGAATTCAGCATAACCCTTAAGGGACAGTCCCTGGATTGTAGTAGCTATTTCACACTTGAGGTTAAACAGCAGAAAATAACACTGAAGATTTTTCTGCCTGCATAGCAGAACAGCTTCAGTTCTGTGATCCTGGTATTGGTAAAGATGATGCAACTATCCACATCAGTCCTATAATGACTCATGTAGATCTCGGACATTTTTCTTTCAGGATGAGCTGTCAACTATATGTCCTTGTATGAGCCTCATTAACAAGTGCAGTAAGAGGCATGAGCAAAACTGGTTTGATGTTAGGGGTTTGCCTCTTACAGCCTAATTCCCAGGATAAAATTCACAATCTCTTCTTGCCATCAGGTTCATTTCTGTCTATACCCCATCAGTCCATGTTTCAGCTTCTAGGAATCAAAGCCTTTCGTTCCTGGCCTCAGAATGCTTCCATGGAGGGGACTATTTGTAGAAGGCCTTGATGCTGGAAAGAAATCTAAAGCTTGATTGACGTTTGCAAATGGGTGTTGAAAAGGTTTTCAAATGATATCCTGGCACATAAAGAAATTAGAGAGTTTCCAATAAAAATTGACAATGGGAGTTTACATAACAAATCCTTTTAAAGCCCCTCCAAAGAGCGAGAAATTAACCACATGCAAACACACAATTCCCTTTTAAACAAAAGCCACAAGGAAAACCTTTTTAAGTATCTTCATTCCCTCATCTCTTCTCTCTTTCACCCTCTCTGTCTCTCTTTGTCTCTCTCATGCATGCTCCCTTCTGTCGCAAGAAAAGGATCTTGGTCCCTTTTTCATTTAATATTCTGTTTCATGTTGGTTTAAAGTAACACGAGACTAATTTGATCGTTCTGGCTTAATAGTGACTTTTTTCAAACATTAAAAAAATAATATAAGTGCCATTAAAATCCTTTTATGCAATAACCATTTCTTTTCCCCCTTGCACAGCAAGTGTGCCCACTGTGGATGGCTGATTTCAATGGGAACTCATGACGCTGTTCGGCATCTCCATCCCTTCCCTAAAACCATGTAAAACAAGTCCCTGAACTGCTGAAGGTGACTAGAACTGTCAGCCTTGGTCAGAACATGATGTGTTGCATTGTATTTGTTACCCTGATTTACCAATTACTCACATGCCTGGGCAGTGTGGCCCAGTGGCTAGAGCACTGGTCTGAAATTCAGAAGACTACTGACGTGCTGTGTGACCTTTGGGCAAATCACTTCACCATTTTGTGCCTGTTTCTCCTCCCATACTTTGGCTGTCTATGTTATAACTCTTTGGGCAGGAGTTTGCTTATTATATGTCTGTACAGTGCCTATTACAATGAAGCCCTGACTTCTGCTATGGCCTTTAAACACCAGTGGAATGCAAATAATATCAGGCCATTTTAAAACTATATAGTGTCAAACTTTTAGACTTATTTTAAGCCACCATTTCTCAAACTAGACCCCCAATAGCAGGTCCCAAGGCAATTGTAGGAGGGGTTGCATAATCACAAAAAATATGGCCAGAAGGAGGGTGAGCTAGAGGGAGAAGAGAGGATACAGCAATCGCCGCTCTCCAGCTGCTCAGCTCTGAAGGCAGCAGCGCAGAAGTAAGGGTGGCAATATCATGAGTATTTGCCTATGCGTATGTACAGCAATTTGCTATCACTTCTTTCGGGGGGGGAGGGTTCATCCCAGCCTGAAATATTTTTAAAGGGGACCCAGCAAAAAAGTTTGAGACTATATTTAAACAAATTATTTTAAACAAATAAGTTTGTTGGGGGAAAATCACAGAAAGGAACTGGCACGGATCTGAATTGAGCTGTTGTGTGCACACTGCAGATCTCCTCAAGCCCTGTTTACATCTTGGATTCAACCCAACAGTCCACATTCATATCCCTTATGTTTTACTACTTTGGGCCCAATTCTGATCTCACGTAAACTGGCTTCAATCCAGAGTAACTCAACTGACTGTGGTGTCATCAATTCAGATTTATGTTGTTGTGACCGAAAGCAGAATCAGAGTTTTTTACGATTTTCAGGGGCCTTCGCCATTCACAGACTCACATCCTGTCTCCCCCACTTGGGTAACAGTGGCCCATGCTGGGGAATGATGCTACCTCCTAACAGCGGCTCAACGTAATGAAGCTTTGTGTCATGGAGGCTCATGGTGGGTGTTAAGAATACAGCACACCCTCGCTATAATACCCTTCATTATTTGGATCCTTGAGCTATAACGAACCCGGTCTCTGGATCCCAACTACAGTACTGGACTGAAAAAAACCAAAAAAGTTGCACATGGGTACACAATTTGTATCCAGTGTCATACGTTTAGCCTAAGGGCAGACACTCTCACCTCGCCTGCTCAGGCTGAAGTCAAAGCCTCACCGCAGCAGGAGCTCACAGCTACTGCAGGGCTGACAGTCCGAGCCCCGCCACCCTGGCTGAAGGCACAGAGGTATCCTAAATTCACCCTCTGTGACCAACTCCTAGCCTTAGCTATCATTAACGATTAATTAATTTAGCTAATGCCTTCATCTAAGGTGACTTCTTTAACTTACTCCAGCAGTCTATTGTTCCATCTGACTGCCCTTTCGCTGTGACAAACCCCTGGCTAAAATGAATAAAAGGCTTGGATCCCAACAGGTTCGTTATTGCAAGGGTTTGCTGTCCATTTTCAAAAACATTTTGGCTGCTCTTGGGGTGCCTTTGCAGTAATATGTTTGATTGCTGTCTCAAGCTCACTCTATTCTTACTCTCACACAGCAAGACTGCTTCTGGATGGTAGAAATGGCTTGTTGAACTTGCCTTCCAGCTCCAAGAGATGCACAGCCAATTTGTGCTGGTCAGTCACCATTAGCACAGGGATGAAATCCTCAGCCCTCAGATAACTCAGGTCACTGCAAAGACACATGCCAACCTGCCAACCTCATTTGTTATTCTGGCATAACATGCAGCAATTTATGCATTCCAAATAGCTATGAGCCATTTCCCGTTTTACTCATTCATCTTCTACTTCTGTTGCGTGGTCCAAGCTAGATGCCAAGTATGTAATTTTACTGTACAGTACTCTGATCGTGCTCTTAGTTTGTAGGGTATGAGACAAGGATTTTAACTGGATTAAAGATCAAGGATCAGTTTCTGACATCATTCTTGCCATATAATTCTACTGCCTAGAGTTACTATAGCTATAGACTGCTGCAGATGAACTATATGGGGCAAAATTTATACCACTGAAGTCAATGAAGACACAGCAGGGATGGCTTTAACCCAAGGAGTGATGCAAAACAGATTTGTAACACTACAAATTCATGTTTTTCTTTTCTGTTTTGAGAAAAAAAAATTGATACAATCTAAAAGTTGCAAATTTAAACATGAGAGAGTGAGAAAATACAAATGTCAGGTTCCGCTAGCAATGCATGACAGCTACATGTATATCCATGTTTTACTACAAAATGTATTACTTTAATATGCCCTGGATCTAATCCTGCAGTTGAAATGCCCCGCGAAGTCAGTGGGAATTTTCCTGGCATAAGGCTGATAGGCCTGGCCCCATAACAAGAATCCTCCAGAACTCAGAGAGTGGTGATAGGTAACCACTCATCTTCTGCAAGGGACCTCACCTATGAGGTTCCACAAGGATCTATACTATCCTGCTTCTCATCCATATCTACATGAGGACCCTGGGAGAGGTAATGAGATGTTATGGGCTTAACCTGCCAATAGTATGCCAATGATACTCAGCTATGTATCTCATTCCCAACTGATGCAGCCACCGCCACTACTAAAATGTCAGAATGCCTACAAGAAATTAGCTCTTGGAAGAAGAGCAGCTGGGCGAAATTGAACTGTGGAAAGACTGAAGTGATGCTGGTCAGAAAGGGGAAATGCTTCAAAGACCTAGCCAAAACATTGTCTCTACCTTCCATTGAAGCCCCATTCGTCAAAGTGGTGGAAAGCCTCAGACTCCTGTTTGACTCCTCACTAAGCTTGAATGATCAGGGGGCATCAGTTTCCAAAAACACCTTCTCTGACCTCCAGCTTGCTAGGAAACTTTGTCCTTTCCTCCCGGGCAATGAACTGGCCACAGTAATCCATGTATTTGTCAGCTCCAGGGTAGATTGCTGTAACTGATTGGATCTGAAGCTGAACTTGAAGATGATGCACAGGCTCCAGCTGGTACAGAATGCAGTGGTCCCCTTCTTTATGTTTTAGGCTATCGTGAGTGCATCAGGCCCCTGCTCAAGTCTCTCCACTGGTTCTCCTTCAGCTTCCAAGGCTTTGGTCCTGATTTCCAAAGCAATTAATAGATCAAGCCCCAGCTACGTCAAAGACTGAATTTTGATCTATGAACATCACAACAGCTGGGCTCCTCTGAAACAATGCAGATCACAAAGTATGTTAGAGCTAGGAACAAAGCACTCTCTGTCGAGGGGATCTGGCTATAGAACATCTTCCAGTGTGGACATCAAGTAAACCCAGAATCTGATCATTTCAACAAAATAATGCAAAACCTTCCTCTTTGAGAAAGCCTTCCCACCATATATGATGCTCATAAACACCACCCTGCTGTTGCCAACACCCTACCAATATCCTTCTAACCAAACAAATAAACTAAAACCTACCCCAAGCAGAATTTTGACCCCAAAAGGAAAAGAAGTTCCAGAGTCTCCAGGCAGTCCACTAGGGACTTTACTATTACTACTGATTTTTCATGGAAGGTGCTCAGATACTATGATGATGGGTGCAGTATAAGACCCTAAGACAGATAAATAGCTATGTGCAATGGCAACATCACTGAGGTAATGTTGTTATTGGAACCACGTGTTTTGCATTTCCTGATGTTTAGAAATTTCTTGCTTCCTTACTATTGTCTTAACCACAAATTTAGGCTTTTGCGCTTAATTAATATGTTCTCATGCACTGTGTACTAGGCCAGATCCTGGCCCATGCTCCATTCCCTTTGCACAGATTTAGCAATGCAAAAGGACCGTTAATCTGTTGAGGGGGAATTCTTGGCTGGCGTAGACCCCAGATTGTTCTTCTCCACCTCCTCCTCCCGGCCCTCTCCCTCTTAGGGGACATTCTAGGAAGCAGGGTGTGGCCAGCACACTGGGGGACTTCAGTAGACAACATAATGCTCTCTTGGGTGGGGGAGGACAGAACTTGGCTGGACCAGAGTTTGTAGCCTGTGTATTTATGTATGTGCACATACATATGCATACATTGGCATGCAGACATAAAAAACAACTGTACTTAGATTCTTAACTACCACATTTCCTATTACATTAATTCTTGTTCTTTGGCATCCACAAGCCTGGCTTTGTGATAATGAATGTTGTAGAGGGTTAGAGTACAGTGGTGTGAAGATGGTGATTCATCACTGGAAAAACAGTTTTCCTGGATGATATATTGCCTAGATGTTACTGGATATATAAACAAGAGGTTATGTATTGTTCTGATTCTGTAATCTAATATGACGAAGCTATGGAAGAGCAAATATACTAATCATCTGTGGAGGAATTCAAATAATGTGATGCGTGAAGTCTAAAATAATAACAGGGTCCCTGTAATAACAGATGACCCTAAATATATAACTGGGCTACTCTGAACTTTTTTTTATGGGGGTTCACTGAGAAATCACTGGTATTAAACAGTGGATAATTGCTTGGCCGTCGTTTTCATGTGGACATGGAAACAATGAAACAAAGTCTGTATAATATGGCTAAATGTTGAGGCTGGAACTTTATTTATACATTATTACCTAATGGGGGTAATCACTCGATTCTATCCAGGAGAATTATTCCACTGTGGTTTTCAGTGGGCACTAATGATTCAGGTGCTGTATAAACCTGAAGGTGAGTGTGAAGGCCATGCCTCCTTTACAGCCTCAGGCCCGTGAAGGGGCCCTGACTGGAAGCTACAGTCCCTACCCACTCCCCTCCTCCATGCCAGAGATAGGAGAGATGAGTTGCGGGGAGCCACACATCTCACCATGCATTGCTGTGCCCAGGACTAATACCCAGGTAGCCCAACAGGTTTACAGGTATATTTCTAACACACCCACTTCACTAGAACCTGCCCAAGTTGCAACAATTTTAACAAACCCCAAATCCAAACCTCCTGTATGCTGAATAGAAGGTGAAAAAACCCAAAGAGCAGTTTGGCATTTTGCTATATGGGAAAAATCCCATCCAGGCCACAGAACTAGTGACCAGCCTAGACCCCAGAATTACCAGAGAGCCAGCAACTAGATTGAGAGGGAAGAGTGGGGCTGAAACAGGGACACCACAACAGCCATCGCACTCAGACAGCAAGTTGAATCAGCTCTCTTCGTGCTCCACCACTACCAAACAGGAGCCAGTCCCCCAGTCCAGCAACATCCCCACAGCAACAGTGGGGGGAACAGGACCCCCCACCCAGGGCCTAGAGGCAGCATGTGACCCCCTCCTCTCCACGTCCTGTAGCACAAGGAAGGTGGAAAAGGGGAAGAGAGAATAAACAACCCCCAAATGTTGAAGGCAAGGGTGCAAGGAAAGAAAAGAGAGGGGGCAGGTGGAACACTGCTTCAGCTGCTCTCAGCTGAGATCTCTCTCCCGCACTATCCTTTGTCTTCACTATTCCTAACCCCACCAAAACCCACCCTGGTTATCAAGGTGAACATTTAAATCATATGGCCCCAGTTCTGCTGCCAGAAACACACACATTGGGCTGCCACTGAATTCAAGCCAAAACCATGCCCAACAAGGTGCAAGTCCCTCATGCACAAGGCCAATGCAAGGCCTGCTTAAAGCCATCCTGATCAAAAAGCAGAATTTGGCCCTATGGGACTTGAGAATCTTAGAGTTCCTACACTCCTCAGACTTACACAGCTGAACTGCTGCAGGTTGGCGGGGTTTCAGATCACCACCATCACAACTGGTCTAGCCTGTTGTCTAGTTGTCCATAGCACCCTACGAGGTATATGTTTAGACTAGACGCCCATTGGCCTTGGGTGTGTTTGAAGGCATGAGGTGGCAGTTACGTGCACTTGGCATAACTGAACGGCGTGGAGAGCGTTGTTGACTTAGTAAATATTCCATACTTGTATCTTCAAAGGAAAGCAATACAAAGATGTTTTTAAAAGGGGAGTGTCATGGGTGTTGGCCTTTTCAGAATGTCAGGGGCCAGCCTACCTGTCACGGGGTCCTGTAAGGGAGAACAAATCAGATCAGACCCACCTGGAAGTTATTAAATCCTTAGGTGGTTCGTTGGCAGCTGCTCACTAATGAGCCTGATAAAGGTTACTAGGGTTCAGCTGAGGAAGTTCCTGGACACAAGGAGGCTCCTGAGGAGAGGAGCTATTGGAGAGGTCACCACAGCAAGGGGCCTGTACGTTGTGCTCTGAGGGACAGGGAAGTCCCAAACTGTGGTAGGAAGCCCAGTGTTTCAGGACTATGTGCTGTCCCAGAGATGAGCTGCCGCTGACAAATCTCTGCAGACCCCTGGTTCTGGAGAAGGATTCTTCCCATGCAGAGGCAAGTGGTCTGATTGTAGGGAAGGGTCCTGTGCTGAGAGAGCCCTCATGGAGGGGAGTGGTGGATCCTAGCGGGAATGGATAAACTAAGACTGACTCTGTCTCCAAGCTAAAATGGTGGGGTGGAAGCTTGCTTGTATTTTAACTGGCTCTTTGCTTAATAAACTAGACCTCTCAGAAGGGACATTGCTTCCTACATAAATTCTTAGGCCTGGTCTACACTGACAATGTAGGTCAATGGAATGCAGCTTCCGTCGACCACATAAACTATGCGTCTCCACTGGCATGTCAGTTTTACCGACCTACATCGCCATAAAATTCGACTCAATAAAACCAACTCCACAAGTGATGTAGAGCTGAAGTCGAATTGTATGGGTCAAATGAGCATCAGTGTAGGCAGAGCGCAACATAAATTGATGTCATAGGCCTCTGGAAGGTATCCCATGAAGCTCTGTTGTGACCGCTCTGGACATTTGCACTCTGCTGCACCGTGGCCATGAGCACAGGAAACAGCTCCTCCCCTGAAGCCCTGGGAAATTTTAAATTCCCATTTCCTGTTTGGTCAGTGTGGAGAGAGCTTTGTAGCTGAACTGCTCATGGCGACTGCACGCCCCAAACGTGCTCCAGCATGGAGTCGACCTGAGGTCTTGGATCTCATCAGTTTGTGGGGCGAACAATCTGTTCTGGCTCAGCTCCGAGCCAGCAAGAGAAATTTGAATATCTATGAGAAGATATCATGTGACATGGTGGAGAAGGGCCACAACAGGGACACGCAGCAGTGCCACGTTAAAATCAAAGGGCTGAGGCAGGTATATCAGAAAACTAGGGAGGCGAACAGTCATTCTGGCTCATCACCAAAGATATGCCACTTTTATGAGGAGCTGCATGCGATTCTTGGCGGTGATCCCACCACTGTGCCACCATGCAGCATAGATATTTCTATAGAATCCCAGTCCAGGATGAATGAGGAAGACTCTGTGGATGAGGATGAGGAGAACAAGGGGGCAGGTGAGAGGCATATACATTTTCCCTGAGAGCCAGGATCTGTTTGTTACCCCAGAGCAGCCCAACCGGATGCAGGACAGTGTGACTGACTGAGATGCCAGGGAAGGCACATCTGGTGCATGTGTGTAGCAAATCACATTTCTGTGGTTATAGCCTCAGTCCAGCTTCTTATTTTCTATTGAAAAAGGAGTCTGTGTATTTGTGAGGATGGGCTTCCTGGGTGGCGGTCCACTTAAGCAGAGGGTCACCCCCGCAACAGACTATTTATGTGCACAGCGATATTCCAAGAATCCTCCGTGGATATCTCCAGGAAACTTTCATGTAGGTATTCTGTAATCCTTTGCAAAAGGTTTCTGGGGAGGGCAGCCTTATTTCTTGCACCATGGTAGGACACTTTTCCCTGCCACTCTACTATTAAATGAGCAGGCATCACTGGGGAACATAACATAGCAGCATAAGAGCCAGGCCTGTACCCGATACTTGCAGCAAATCTTCCATTTCCGCCTGTGTTACCCTTAGGAGACTGATATAACACATGGTCATCTAGGGAAGATGGCACAAGTTTACAGTACCCTACCAATACAGTCACTGCGTGTTATTCCCCTGCCATGGATGGTTCTAGCCATGACATTGTTGTCCTGGGTGTAGGGATCTGGGAAAGGATGCCTCTGTGTTTTCTCCAGCAACACTTCAACCACACCCTCCTCCAATCCTTTTGGACCACCTCCTCCCAAACTGGTCTTTGGGATGGTAAAGGGGAGCCCAATGACCCTGCTCCTTGGTTCAGTGTGGATTGGGGAATTTAGTGCTACAGAGACTTCCCTATAATGGATGCAAGGGCCCCTTACTTACCATAGCTGGAATGCCACTCTGACCCATGCAATAGGCAGAGTGGTATGTGGGTCTGGCGTTGCTTTGTGAATATGAGGGGGAGTTCTTTTTACATTATAACATAGCTTTTCATCCATGGGACCAGCTAACAATGGAAACTTTGTGCTTTCCTTGCCTTACAGTGGACAGCTCGGCCTTCACCCCGGCTTATACTCCTGCAGAGTGCCTTTCCCAGATTTGAAGGCGGAAAAAATAAAACCTTGGGATGACATGTTCAATAAGATGATGAATGCTTCCACGACTGCTGACACAGAGCCTGGAGGATGTCATTGTCAGAAAAAATGAACATGGACATGGAAAACAGAAAATCAGCCTAGAAGCAGGAGCATGCAACACAAGAGAAGATGTTGTATATTACGAGGTATCAGTCTGACATGCTGAGGCATCTGGTAGAGCTCCAGGAAGAGCAGCGGCAGGACATACTCTCTTCTGCAGCCCCTGCAAAACGCTCAGCTGACAAGCTGTTTTCCAGCCCCCAACTCCAAGCGCTCCAGGAGGAGGTTTAGCAGGGTGCGGTACGTGTTCCACTCCGTGCCAGTGGAGGGGAGCAGAAAGAGGTGACAGCTCCTTTAAGAACTGGGAACTTGCGTGCTTTGCTGTTTGCACAGTCACACTTTGCTCTGGATCCCCTAACAGCCTTATGAGAATTTTCAATTATCTTTATTTCCCCCCACTGTAACAGATCATCAATAAAGCTTTACTGCTTTAAAAAATATTACTCTTTACTCATTGAGAGCTCGGGGATTGTCAGCCTGGGAAGAAGGGGAGGGGAATGATGGGAATGAGGGTGGGGGTTGGGAAGGGAAGGGACAGCAGTGACAGAGACGTACATTACTGCGGTTCATTGCAAAAATGGGTTATGAATGCTTCCCTGAGGCTCAGCGCTCCATGGTTGGCTCTCAGCATTGCACTGGTATCTGGCTGCTCAAAATTTGTGGTCAGCCTATCAGCCTCCACAACCCAGTGTGAACTTTTCCCCATTTTTTGCACACACATTATGGAGAACACAGCAGGCAGAGATAACAGTTGGGATGTTGTGTTCACTGAGGTCTAACTCAGTGAGCAAACTGCGCCATGGGGCCTTTAAGTGGCCAAATGCACATTTTACCACTATTCTGCACTTGCAGAGCCTATTATTGAAACATTCCTTCTCGCTGTCCAGGTGCCTGGTGTAGGGCTTCATTAACCAGGGAAGCAAGGGGTAGACTGGATCCCCCAGGATCAGTATGGGCATTTCAACATCACCAATAGTTATTTTTTTGTCAGGAAAGAAAGTGCCCGCCTGCATCTTTTTGAACAGACCTGAGTTCCTAAAGATGCACGTCATGCACCTTTCCAGATCACCCCACATTGATGTCGGTGAAACAACCCTGTGATCCACAAGGGCCTGCAACACCACTGAGAAGTATCCCTTTCGGTTTATGTACTCTGTGGCAAGATGATCCAGTGCTAAGATAGGGATATGTGTGCCATCTATTGCCCCGCCACAGTTTGGGAACCCCACTGCGGCAAATCAATCCACTATGTCCTGCATGTTTCCCAAAGTCACTACTCTTCTTAGCAGAAGAATGGCCCTGCACATTTGTATCACAACAGCTCCCACAGTGGATTTACCGACTCCGAATTGATTCCCAACTGACTGGTAGCAGTCTGGTGTTGTTAGCCTCCACAGAGCGATGGCCACTCGATTCTCCACTCGCAGAGCAGGTCTCAGGTGAATATTCATGCGTTTCAGGACTGGGGACAGCTCTGCGCAAAATTCCATGAAAATGGCCTTTTGCATACGAAAGTTTTGCAGCCACTGCTCATCATCCCACACCTTCATAATGAGCCAATCCTACCACTCAGTGCTTGTTTCCCAGGACCAGAAGTGGCGCATGGCAGCCTGCAGTAAACAGGAATTGTTTTGTTCTATGGCTTATAGCATGGCGGCTTCAGTAACATCGCAATTTTCTATGCTGCGACTCTGGTCTGAAAATACTGAAGGATAAGTTGTGAGGTGTTTGTGATGCTTACGATTGTGCACAGCTGAGCAGGCTTCATGTCTCTCTGGCAACAGAGTACACACGGCAGAGATTGGACTGGAAAAATGGTGCGAAAAAATGTTCGTCTGTTTGTTTTGGACAAGAGGGAGGAAGGAGGGAGCACGTTGCATTATGGGAGGACTACATCCTTCCCAAATGTCACTGCAGGTAGTTGCACTGTGGGATCGCTATCTATGGCGCATTGCTTTGCGTATTGATTCAAGCGTGGCTAGTGGGGACGCAAACCTCCGATGCAGTGTGAATGGTGTGATCATGCTCCTCTGACTTTGTAAATTTGTTGGATGAAAGCTGACTGAAATTAAATCGATTTCACGCTGCAGTGTAGACATACTCTTAATGAACTTATTGATGACATGAGGAGAAACTGAAGCGGGAAGCACCTATAGTGCCATGTCTGGCCAGAAGGGGGTGCTATAGAGCAGGCACACTGTGTTGATAAGTAATAACTCAAAGCAGTTCTCTTAAATATATACATAAGTACTCAATTCTTTATCCGTTTAAAAGTAGAAGCTCTACAGATTGAGGGATCCAAAGGTTTGTATATTGTTTCCCCTGTAGAGAAGAGATAGGATTCTGGAATAATGAATATAAATCAATTTTTTTTAATGAGGCTGTTGAATACAGATAGACCCTGTAATTCTTCCTGGTGCTAAAGAACTGACTAATACAGCCAGTGTTGCCTACTGTCACCATACAGGGTCTCCCTAGGTCCTGGCCAAGACTAAGCAACGTGTTGTTGCCATTTGGAAAATGACAGTTACAGCTCTTTGACTGCAGCCACTGAAATGTAAACGCTCTCTACTGCAGCTTCCATTCCCCACTTAATGTAAATATGTGTTGGATCCTCAGAGATGGGGTCTGGACTTTTAAAACAATCACAGCTTGATCAGCATTGTTTTAAAGGAGCTTACCCGTATATGTGATCTGATACTAGAATAAGAATGAAAGCAAGCATCGGTCATTTTGCACTCTTGTGAATTTCAGAGACTGGTGGCGGATACAGCAAAGGTCCTGTTCCACACAGGAGAGAAATATTCACAGCACCACACTACTGGCAAACAGAGAATTACTTTTAAATGTAAATCACGTTTTTTAATGGAATGATTCCACTGAGGATATAAGTAGGTCTCATAATAGCATGTGAAGATCAGAAGAGTCACTTACTTATCACTTCAAATTACAAGGGGTGGGCAAATTCCTTTAGCCTAATTTAAAAAAATCCATCAAGGATTTGAAAGTGTGGCTTGAAATTGAATGTGATCAGATTTCCAGTCCACTCAGGAGAGACAATGAAATAGATAGAGGGAAAATTTTGAATGAAAAAATAGTGAAACGGTAGCACTCACTCAAGGGACTGACTCAAAGAAGTCTTTAAAGAGAGGTGGGTCTTAAAATACAAATTCATAAAATAATTGAAATACAAATAATATGTAAAGTTTATTGTATTTACCCACTGCCTAGTGTTTCAGTATCAACATCTAAAGCAATACATACAGTTTTTTGTAGGATTCCTTTTTGATTTTCAGGTCACTAAATTGCTCCTGATGGAGCCACATTGGTCTCTTACCATTCTTCTTATCTTTCCTTCACCTATGTTGTGAGCAGAGACATATATGTTTGTGCTTTGCATGGAAATTTCTATTATCTCTGCTACCTTGTTCCGTAAAGGAGCTTAATGGTGGCTTACGATTCTCTTAATGAAGGCTGGAGGTTAGGTCCCCCAGTTTCAATGAGGTTTCACCCTACCCATAATAGAATCTTTCTATATGATCCCAACTTCTTGTTTTTCTTAAGCAAGCTTTTAGCATTCACTTGACTTGTGAACCATTCATTAATGTTGCTGAACAGTTCAAACATTCAGTGGCATTCTAGGTCTTACAACCCCTAAATACTTGCCATTCACAACTGCAGTATGGCATGTGCATAACAAATGAGTTTCTCAGCTCATCCTGTGACTAAACCATTTTTAACGTCTATTTGTTAATTTTCTTCTGACATTCTCAAATTAACTGCGATACATTCCAGCCTTTCCAGAGTTTAATACCCACAGTCATTTAAGAAATGCACTGTGGTAAAAATGTGTAACTATAAACAATTTAAACGACATGCCCTTTCATTTGCCACATGGATGGAGGTTATAAAGTATTCATATGTAAGAAGATACAGAATTTTGTAGAGTCAGGTTTTTAAGAATAACTGTTCACTAGAGAACAACTTCTGGAGCAATGTTGGCCAAAGTGCAGCCTAATTCATGGAGTTCTGCAATATGACCTACAGCCACCCTCATATTTAATACAAAGACATGGCTCATTCAGACTGTGTTAGACCACATGGATCAACTAAGCACTGCATGCTGGGATTTAGTCTGTACAGACCTCAGATCCTTTTTAAATCTGAAGGGGGCTGGGTCTTACTGGTTTCTGTTCCCAGTATGACCTTCTGCTGGACAAAGTTTGGATGCCACAGATGTTCATTAAATATAAAAGGCAAAAAACTCAGCATCTGAGATAACAGTATTTGTCAGTTACATTTACAGAGTGCTTAGCTCAGCTGAAGTAATGTCTGCCTAGCAGGCAAACTCAAAAGATCTTTTTCCCCCACCTTTTTTAAAAGACTTGTATCATTAGGCATTGCTGTAGAATCACAGAAAGAAAAGATCACCATGGTCATCCACTCTGACCTCCTGCATTTGCAGAATTCCTTATTAGATATTCCTACCAATGTCTTCTCTAGCCTGGTCATGAATATTTTCTGTTTTGGGACCACTATTACTTCCTCTAGAGCTCCATATCACTGTCTAATTATTTCTATTAACTTTTCCTGAATTTCTAGCCTCAGCTTTTACTTGTGTAACTTCAGGCCAATGTTTCAGAAACTGTAGATGGAATACAGGAAAGGAGGAGACAGAAATTTACCTAAGAAAAACCTTTTACAAGAGAATATGCAACTATTGTGGAGAAAAGGGTTTTAGGCCAATTCTGCCTTGCTTAGTTAAGCAAAACCCCCATTGACTTCCTGAAGCTGATGAGGTTCAGTTAAAAATATTGCTGTGATGGAGTCTTGTATTATCCTGATGTATTCTAGCTTTGTAAATGAATAAGGAAAATTGCCATTATTATGAAAAGGAAAAGCCAAAGTCGAGGAGAAATGTACTACAAGGCTTGCGGGTTCATCAATCTATATTAGTGGCACTCAGGTCATGCAAATGATTCAGTCCAGTGTCTATGCTACTTAGTTTAATACTTGTTTTTAAAAAGAAGAAACGTAGGATCATTATTATTTATTATCTATATAAATATCCACTCTTTTCTGAATCCTGCTAAATGCTTGACCTCAATATCTTACGGGCTAATTAAGTGTTATGTGATGTGATATTTCCTGGTATCAATTTAAAATTTATTGTCTTTCAGCTTTCAGTCCCTTTGTGAGAGGAAATAGACTTCCCAGATCTACATTGTTTTCTATTCTGTGTACTTTTATCGTGTTCCCTCATATGCGTCTCTTCTCTGAAGAGTCTGTTCAATCTCTCGTCATACGCAAAGAGGCTGTACCTGCAAGGTGGTGGGTGCCTGCTGGGAGGTACTGAGTGCCCTCAGCTCTAGCTGAACTTAATGGGTGCAGATGCTGCAATTCACTTGGCAGGGTCAGGCCCTCACGCCTCCATCCACGAGGGGCCTGATCCAAAGCCCACTGAAGTCAGTGGAGAGCCTCCTATTGACTTCAGTATGTGGTGGTTCAACCCATAAATGCTCTCATTTTATTTTTGTTGAGGACAGGCAGAGCTGGCACAGAGCCCATTGCATGGTATCTGTATGCGTGACATCAAAGCAACACATCCTGCCATCTGTGATCTCTGATGGGATGGTTTCTAATTGGTTAAAATTTTAGTACTAAATTCTCATACTAAGAAAAAACCCCACGTACCAGATAACTTTCTTTAAAAAAAATAAAATAAAAATAAAAAAAAATAAAAGTTTCTCTTTTTTCTTTCTTAAAATGCCTTTTAACAAGAGATGCAATTTTTTTCCCTACCTCGTTTTGAAGGAAGTATATAATGTAGCATAAAGTGCTGCTATGGCTTGCTCAAACAATGCACGTGGATCAGTTATGTTTGTTGAGAAGTTTTGATAAGGCACAAAAAGGTATCCTTTTTTGATACTGTAATTCATCAAACAATTTGACGTTATATTATGTCAACTAACTCCCACTGTTCCAGCAGTGAAATTTGCTTGCATAGATTGAAAGGATTTAATGACGCTCCTTCATAAAGCTGTATGGAAAAATTCATATGAGGCAAAACCAGCCAGTTTTACCTTTTCACTGACTGAAATGGCAATTAAATCCACTTTTATCTAGTGCGATTTCATTCAAGTTCACTGTAAACAAGAAGCACTTTTTTTTTTTAAAGCAAAATTGCTTTGTGCTTAATGAAAGCAGAATATGCCAGAGAATGTACCAGCAGAAAACATAGGGGTGAGGGAGGGAAAATGCGCGCAGACAAGGCAAGCATTACCTGAAAAGAGGTGCAATATCTCTGCTGTATGCTCTCCGCTCCTTTGGATCTCCTGGAGCCCTCAGCTTCCATTTGCAAGATTAAGGCACTGTCCCTTGGGGGCTGGTATGTGCTTGCTAACAACGGGAAGTAGCAGGGGTGGCGGAGTAGCCTGGGACCCAACAAATATCTCCATGGGAGTTAATGCTGTGATGTGTCTTATAGGTAGTGTATCCAGTACTGCCACATTCATTCTTTTCTGGACTGACTTTCTGTGATGCTTCCCAGGGACACGCAGGGCTGTGAGGCACCTCGCTCTCACCTGCCCTTAGCATGGGGAAGCTTTGTCTGTCCCCGCCGTGGGTCAGCTCCCCAACTCCACCAGCCATGGGCATCACAAGCCCTCCCCTTTAGGCCTCACAGGTCCCACTGTTGCTCTACAGGTTAGTGACTGACACACCCCAACCCTCGAGCCCTCTAAGCAGCCCGTGGAGTGCCCAGCCCCTGGTCCGCTGGGCACTCACAGCATCCACTGAGTCACTGCTTCCAAAGAAACAGCACACTCCCGCTTCCCCGTTCCACCTCCGATCACTACGCCACTTAACACACAGCACTTAGATATCTATTCATGGTGAAATCAAGTATAGGTTTATTTAACAAAGCACAGAGGTTCAAGTAATGGCAACTAGAAGTATTGGACACAAATGGTTACATATAAAATAAAAATCAGACACGCATTCTAGAACCTAGACTTTGTTAACAAGATACTCTCGGGTCTAATCAAGTATTGCTCACCCAAAATCCTGACAGAGCTTTATAGCCAGGCTGGCTGTGACCCTCCCTACTTCAGACAAACAGGTGGTCAGCTTGCCTTCCCGGTGTGTCGCTCTGCACTCCAAGATATACCAGAACAATCCTTTATCTTTATTCATAAACAGGACACACACCCCTGCTGTTTGTTTATTCTTGTAGATTTTGCAATCTCGTCTTTTGCGCTGGGGCTCAGTATGAAAAAAGGTACACATTGTGAGGCACACGGTACACAAATAACCAGACAAAGGGAGATGGGGGCTACTACCTTTGGCCAAAAAGGAACATTTCCGAGGCACCTCACCTGCCTTAACTCCAAGACCTCAACATATAATATTCAGTGTAAATACATAACCTCTTAAATACTATCCATACATACATTTTGCAATGATTATCATGGCCAGTGGGCTACAGGCTCTCAGTAGTGATCTTACATGCCACCCATTGGTGAGCTATTATGTATATATTGGCCCAAGTGATTCTGGTAAAGCCCTATGCATCCCCTGTGCCCACTGCCAGTTGACACCAGGGGGTGCCTAGGCCACACTCTCCCTAAATGTCTGTTTAGGTTTTTATATGGTACACATCATTACTGTAGCACTGAGCGTATTGATTACTTGCCATAAACTTGCCATACTAATTGCTTACTATCATCATCATCCCTTTTTTACTGTAAATTTACTGATCATATTGTTTGCCCCACTCCCTTCAAGCTTTCTTTTAACCTACCTCATTTCTTTCCTCCAGGTTTCTCCTTCCTACCCTTGCAAAACCGGGAGTGATTCATGCTCAGTCAAATTAGCCTCTAGTGGTTGGTATACAGATAAGATAAAAGGTCTCCTCCTAAGTATAACTTAAAAGAGTTGTTCTTTAGCTCAAATAGCAGAGCACTACAGGACCAGGGCTCTAGCCTCAACTTCCCAAATGGATAAATCATGCACATAAGTATTTAAACTGCACTCATTACAGTCTCTGTGTTTATTTTCTGTGGCTCCTGGATTTGTTACAGCCGGTGGACCTCATCCTTTCTCACCAACTTACATCAGCACACATACACCCTTCTGCATCTACCACTTCCCCATCTAGCCTACAAAAAGAAGAAGGGGTTTGAGAAAGAGGAGAGGAGAGGAAATCATGTCAACGTTAGTTCATCATCAACCTCAAACAAAATCTAAAGACGTGTTTACAAAACTGTTAAATACAGAACCATGAAAATACAAGCAACATAGGAATTGCCTTAGTGGACCAAATCACCTAATATGGTAGTGGCCAGTACCAGATGCTTCAAAGTATGATATAAGGAAGTCTGTAATGGACAATTATAGAATAATCTACTCACCAGAGAAGTTTGTTCTTAACCCCCATCAGTTAATGTTTGGCATATGCCCTGAAAGTTCCTTCTAATGTGTATTTAGCCTAGCTAATGTAAATGTGAATATTCTCATTATTTATAGTGATAGCCTGAGAGGTTAGCCTATATTTGGGGCCTTGCAGGTTGTTTCCACCAGGAGGAGAAACTGTTGTTAGCCAGGTATTTCTGCAATGCAATCCTGTACACCACACGTACACAAAGTCCTATTTCCCTGCACACAGGAGGAATCACACAACAAGAGACAATTTCCTTTCTCACAATTTCAAGCCAGAACTCTGCCCCAAAAGCTCTCTCTCTCCTTGTTTTTTCTCTCAAGGCCATGCTACAATTCACTGCATTTGTTGTCTCCCAGCTTTCTTCATGGCTTGCTGTTTCTGGCTGCTCCTCATGCAGTGCCACCAAATAATACCCAACCTCTAGGTTTGCATTCAGACTCCAGGGAAAACCCCTCAGATTACATGGCTCAGCTCCTGCTCCAGATTTGCTATGCTGGTCCATGATTTGGGTGGGGTCTCTATTGTTTCAGCTCCCACTAACTAATTAAGTATTTAACTGTTGCCTCATTTAGCCTTAATGGAAGGCAACTATTATGCCCACCAGATTCAAAGAGGTTTCTGACTGCCCATAGTTATAAAATACACTTGCTGGGACCTGCCCATCTTCCAGCATAACAACCTTGTCTAACCCTTTTTAAAATCCCCATAAACTCTTGGCCTCTCTATAATGCAGCATGCATAATGTTTGTGACAATCCAATGTAATTAGATACTTATTTTCTTAACGTTTGCATCCCTTTCCACCAATTCCTCCATTGTTTATTGTGACTATCTGTCTTGTGGTGTCTAAACTTAGAAAGGAAGCTTTTTAGGGCCAGGGACCTGTCATTCTGTAAATGTCTGACGTGCCATGCACTCACTACCATGGTGCTATATTAATAATTAATCATATCTGCTTTATGGACAAAAGCATTTGCTCAAATTATTCCCCATACATATCTGGATGCTCAGAGGGGACGTCATGCAGCTAGAAGCAATAATTACTATTATGAGGCCAGCTTCAGCTGTTGTAGTTTGCTGGTGACTGTGAGTGCAACACTCTGACCTCCCATCTATTAGATATAAGGATTTTTTGTAGCACTCTCTCCACTGCTGGGGGCAAAGTGAATTAATGAGCCATTAAGATGGACATTGGGTCCATCATTATCCAGCTTTGCTATAGTGCTACTTAGATAATCAAGTTTCATTACATCAAAGGTGAGGCCAGGCAGTTAACAGCATGGATATTCTTCCTGAGGTAAGACAACTCATATTCTATTTTCTTCAATTAGGGACTTTAAAGAATTCATGTGAAAGCAGATGACAAAGATAGGTGAGGGAGGAAACAGACAGGATATTGACTTTTTTAAATGACTGCCGCCAATATGGTATTTAGGTACCTGGGCAGATGGTCATGTTGCATCCCTCATCTATTTCATCATCTTCTAACCAGGTACTATTTTTCCATTCATTTCAGTTTGTCTCCCAATATACCATCTGTCAGCCTCTTCAGAGGATGGTCCACTGACACAGTGAGCATTATAGGAGAGGATATGGGCAGAATTATCCCACAGGGCTCTATTGGAGATCGCAGTTAAAGATACTCCTGTCCTGTCTCTATGAGTGTGTACAAATTCACACACCCAAACTCTGCAGATAAAGGATCAATGGTCAAAGTAATGTTCCAAGAATCCCAGTCATCTAGACTTTGGGTTAGCGGGTTTTGGGGGCTTTTTGTTTGATTTGGTTTTTTCTTTGACATGTGGGAAAGCTATGACAGACAACAGGCAGCAGTGGTAGTAACCCAAGCAATGGAAGAGACAATGAAGATTACGGGGTGTGGAAGCTGCAGGATATATATGATCCTGGAGCAGGTATCTGAAAAAAGCCTCATTTGTATGAAGTGCTGCCTGATAGCACTGATGGAACAGAAGATCTGAGGTTTGGAGATGTAGGTGGAAACTATGGTTGGGTTTTGAAGGGAATCCAAAGCAGATGATGGAGGAATAGTAGTACAGACTGTAGCAGTACAGTCTGACTCGAGTACAGGTTTTGAAGGGTGTATGCTGTTCAGAGAAGACAGAAATAAAGGCAAAGGTGGTGGAGTAGCATTGTCTATTAATGATGAGGTAGACTGTAAAGAAATTAGAAGTGATGGAATGGATAAGACAGAGTCTGTTTGGGCCCATTGCTTCTTGTCCTATCGTCAGACATTAAGGAGAACCATTTTTCACCCTCCTCCTTGTAACAACCTTTTATGTACTTGAAAACTGTAACCATGTCACCTCTCAGTCTTCTGTTCGTCAGACTAAACAAACCCAATTTTTTCAATCTTCTTTCATAGGTCATGTTTTCTAGACCTTTAATCATTTTTGTTGCTCTTCTCTGGACTTTCTCCAGTTTGTCCACATCGTTCCTGAAATGTGGCGCCTGAAACTGGACCCAATACTCCAGTTGAGGCTTAATCAGTGGGGAGTAGAGCGGAAGAATTACTTCTCAAGTTTTGCTTACAATACTCCTGCTAATCAATGTTTACATTTTTGCAACAGTGTTACATTGTTGACTCATATTTAGCTTGTGATCCAATATGACTCCCAGCCCCCTTTCTGCAGTTCTCCTTCCTAGGCATTTCCCATTTTGTATGTGTGCAACTGATTGTTCCTTTCCAAGTGGAGTACTCTGCATTTGTCCTTATTGAATTTCATCCTATTTACTTCAGACCATTTCTCCAGTTTGTCCAGATCATTTGAATTTTAATCCTATCCTCCATAGCACTTGCAACCCCTCCCAACTTGGTATCATCCACAAACTTTATAAGTGTACTCTCTATGTCATTTTCTAAATCATTGATGAAGATATTTGAATAGAACCAGACCCAGGACCAATCGCCAAGGGACCCCACTTGATATGCCCTTCCACCATGATTGTGAATCCCTGATAACTACTCTCTGAGAACAGTTTTCCAACCAGTTATGCACCAACCTTATAGTAGCTCCATCTAGGCTATGTTTCCTAGTTTGTTTATGAGAAGGTTGTGTAAGACAGTATCAAAAGCTTTACTAAAGTCAAGATATACCACATCTACCACTTCCCCATCATCCACGAGGCTTGCTACCCTGTTATAGAAAGCTATTAGGTTGGTTTGACATGATTTGTTCTTGACAAATCCATGCTGACTGTTCTTTTGTCACCTTATCTTCTATGTGTTTGCAAATTGATTGATTGATTATTTGCTCTATCTTTCTGGGTACTGAAGTTAAGATGACTGGTCTATAATACCAGAACCAGACCCAGAAATGACCCCTGCAGGATCCCCCCCGATAGGCCCTTCCAACTTGACTGTGAACCATTGATAACTACTCTGTGGGAATGGTTTTCCAACCAGTTATTCACTCACCTTATAGTAGCTCTTTCTAGCTTGTATTTCCCTTGTTTGTTGATGAGAAGGTCATGCAAGACAGTATCAAAAGTCACTAAAGTCAAGCTATACCACATATACCTCTTGGGAAGCTTGGGGTATGCTACAGACCCCCAGGATCCAATATGGGTATGGAGAGAGACCTCTTTAATGTTTTGAATGAAATAAATACTACTGGGAATTGTGTGATTATGGGAAACTTTAACTTCCCCGATATAGATTGGAGGACAAGTGCTACTAATAATAATAGGGCCCAAATTTTCCTGGATGTAATAGCTGATGGATTTCTTCACCAAATAGTTGCTGAACCAACAACAGGAGATGCCATTTTAAATTTGGTATTGGTGAATTGTGAGGACCTCATAAAAGAACTGGTTGAGACCCTGCTTTGATCATGATTCAGTTAAAACTAAATGGAAGGATAAACAAAAAAATACTACTTGGGACTAACTTTAAAAAATTGTGTGATTGGATGGGAACTCAAGGATCTGAATTGGAGGACTTGAAATTACTTTAAGTCAAAGATGCAGAAATTATCTGAAGCCTGCATTAGATTTATGGAGCAGACCAACCACACATCTCAAAGAGGTTATTAAGAGAGAACAAAAAGCCTCCAAGGAATGGAAGATGGGAGGAAACCTACCGCTTGGAGGTCAGAAAGTGCAGGGATAAATTGAGAACTGCCCCAAGCTGCTCACCAGTAGTAAAAGAAAACACCTGGAATCATAATCTAGGTATGGCCCAACACCTAAACAAATATTTTGCCTGTTTTTAATTTGAGGATCTTAGAGGTAATCTGGCTAATAGAAATGAAGGTATGGAAGTCAAACTCAGATAGCTTAATGTGAGTATATCGGCTCTCTGGGATGACACAGGAAATGGCAAGCATAATAGCTGGTTCTGTAAACTCTGCTGTGGGTCAGGTCTTATACACTCGGTGGAGTTGGCTCAGCTTTCTCTGCTCCTCTCTCTGGCCTTCCAGCTGCTGGCTGCAGGCTCAACCCCAATTTGTCCTCACCCCCCAATCTTGCCATGGTCCCTACTAACTCTGCACTGGGCACTTCCTCGACCCACTAATCATTGCATACAATGCAAAGCAATACAATTTATTGCACAAAGAGCAATCAAAAATCAAATAAAAAATAAGAAAAGAGGAGAAAGGTTAAAGGAAAACACCCAACACTGCCCCATGGCATGGGGGCATCATAAACAGCAGCTCTGGGGTGTAAGGAAGGTTCACAGTCTGTGTCACACATCACAGGCCCACTGTCCAGGCCCTGGCTATGCTGCAGGGATGCAGAGAGTCAGACACTTGCTCTGGCAGTAGCCACACACTCCCATGGTCCCCTTCGCTCTCCCCAGCTGCTCACCACACCTGAATCCAGACCGCTCCAGCCCTAGCTCCTGCTTTGCTCTGCTCCGTGCAGCTGCGCTCAGCTCGGCTCTCTGGGATGCCCCTCTGGTTCTGCTGCTGTGGGTCAGGTCAACTCAGCTCAGCTTTCTGTGCTCCTCTTCTGGCCTTCCAGCTGCTGGCTGCTTTGTCCTCAGCTCCGGCCACTCTGCCCAGGCATGCCCAACCAGGCAACTCCAGCTCACATGGAGGGCTGGGCTCCCCCCACCCTCCAGGCTCCCTCATTGGCCTGCCCACTCTGTCAATCAGGCTGACCTGAGTTGGCCTCTCTCCACTGGCCCTGGGGGCTGTGTCTGTTTCAGGGTCCTGTTTCCTCTGGAGATGGCCAACCAAAAAGACCCTCTAAGTTTCAGTAAGGGGCTAATAGACCCCTTACACATATGACTGGAGAACAGTTAATATAGTTCCTATTTTTGAGAAAGGGGAAAAAAAGTGATCCGGAAAACTACAGGCCTGTTAGTTTGACTTCAGTTGTATACAAGGTCTTGTAACAAATTTTGAAAGACAAAGTAGTTAAGGACATAGAGGTTAACAGTAATTGGGATAAAATACAACATGGTTTTACAAAAGGTAGATCATGCCAGACCAACCTGATCTTTTTCTTTGAGCAAATAACTGATTTTTTAGACAAAGGAAATGCAGTAGGTCTAATCTACCTGGATTTTAGTAAAGTATTTGATACAGTTCCACATGGGAAATTATTAGCTAAATTGGAGAAAATGGGGATTAATATGAGAATTAAAAGGTGGATAAGGAGCTGGTTAAAGAGAAGACTACAATGGGTCATAATGAAAGGTGAACTGTCAGGCTGTAGGGAGGTTAGTAGCGGAGTTCCTCAGGGATCAGTCTTGAGACTAATCTTATTTAACCTTTTTATTACTGACTTTGGCAAAAAAAGTGAGAGTGTGCTAGTAAAATTTGCAGATGACACAAATTTGGGAGGTATTGCCAATATGGAGGAGAACTGGAATATCATACAAAATGATCTGGATGACCTTGTAAACTGAAATAATAGGAATGGGATGAAATTTAATACTGCAAAGTGCAAGGTCATGCATTTAGGGACTAACAACAAGAATTTTTGCTGTAAGCTGGGGACAGAGTTCAAAGAGAGAGAGGAGAAGAAAGACCTGGGTGTGATGTGGCTGTGAAAAAGGCAAAGGCAGTCCTAAGATGCATCCGGTGAGGTATTTCCAGTAGAAATAGGGAAGTGTTAGTACCATTATACAAGGTGTTAGTACCATTATGCAGAGAAGACCTCATCTGGAATACTGTGTGCAATTCTGGTCTCCCATGTTTAAGAAAGATGATTTCAAACTGCAACAAATGTAGAGAAGGGCTACTAGAATGAACTGAGGAATGGAAAACCTTCCTTACGAAAGGAGACTCAAAGAGCTTGGCTTGTTTAGCCTAATCAAAACAAGGCTGAAAGGAGATATGATTGCTCTCTATAAATATATCAGAGGGATATATACTGGAGAGGGAAAGGAGTTATTTAAGTTAAGTGCCAATGTGGACACAAGAACTAATGGATATAAACTGCCATCAAGAAGTTTAGGCATGAAATTAGATGAATGTTTCTAACCACCAGAACAGTGAAGTTCTGGAACAGCCTTCCAAGGGGAGCAGTGGGGGCAAAAAAATCTAGCTGGCTTCAGCCTGACTGAGCTTGATAAGTTTATGGAGGGGATGGTAAGATGAGACTGCCTGTAATGGCAAGTAGCTGATCTGAGACTACTAGCCGAAAATATCTGCAGTGGCTGGTGATGAGAGACTAGATGGGGAGGATTCTGAGTTACTACAGAGAATTATTTCCCAGGTGTCTGGCTGGTGGGTCTTGCCCACATGCTAGTGTCCAACTGATCACCATATTTGGGGTCAGGAAAGAATTTTCTTCTGGGTCAGATTGGCAGAGACTCTAGGGCTTTTTCGCCTTCCTCTCCAGCATGGGGCAGAGGTCACTTGCAAGGTTTAAACTAGTGTAAATGATGGATTCTCTGTACCTTGAAGTCTTTAAACCATAATTTCAGGATTTCAATAACTCAGTGATAGGTTAGGGGTCTATTACAGGAGTGGGAAGGTGAGGTTCCATGGCCTGCTTTGTGCAGGAAGTCAGACTAATTGATCATGATAGTCCCTTCTGACCTTAAAGTCTATGAGTCTGTGTGTGTTACTTCAAATTCTGAGCTCTTTTTAATACATTGGAAGAGAGTACATGAGTATCTTACAACTGTTAGAGCTAGAAGGGATATGCAGCAGGGCTTGAGCCACCACCCATTGAAGATTAACAGAGTTTTGTCATTGACTTTAGTAAGAGCAGAATAGACCCCTGGCATTTTTCTGGAAATCTGATATTTATAATATTTTGAGACCTACTTTAGCAGTTCCTTGTTCAACTATGACTTGGATATGTCCAGTGATTTTGGTGCCAACAACACTTTCCTAAATTGTCCTAGTGAATCTTCCCATTAAAAATATTGCTTCTAATTTGGCTTGAACCAAATCATTTTTGTTTCATGTTAAATCAGTTATTTTTAGTTTTATTGCTGCTAACTAGAGAAAACAACTTCTACCCCTCTTTGGAGCATCTTTTGTGCACATATATGCAGAATCACATTTTGGAAATCGCAGCCTCGATTCCTTGAGTCTCTCTTCAAAGTTCTTTGGAGTGAGAACAGCTAAGATGATAAACCATTTGAAGGCAGTCTCTGTTCATGCTTTCTGTAGTGTAGTGTAGTGATTCTTGGATTTTGAGTCCTAGTACACCTCACTGAAAACTCAGAAGTATCTGGCATAACATCTCTGTAATTTTAATCAGTGGAGTCATACTGGATCATTGCTCTGACATTATTCTTCAAACCAACTCATGAACCACTGACTACAATGAGTATTGCGAGTGGTACACCTACTGTAGTGGGGCCTATAACTGTCTGCAGTTCTTCTGTTGTGGCCCTTTTTAAAGGGGAAATATTCCCTCCCTTTCTTTACCTCCATTTGTGTTACAATTTTTTTCAGTATAACTGTATGCCAGTCTCCCTAGATTAAAAAAACCCAAAAAAGCATGTCAAAAAAATATAACAAAACTCCCACCTAAGCCAGAAAAGAAAGCAAATCCCTCCCCACACTCTCTGAAACAGCCTGAATAAACATTCACCTTTCAGTATACCTTGAAGGTTAAAAAACTCAGGCTTTTTTGGGCCATGTTGGGAGAGAGTCTTTAGTCGAGACTTCAAGTGGGAAGTCCTTGGCCCCATCTTTCCAATGTACTAACCTCACACTGCTGGGCTTGAGCATTTCAGCTGATCATAGTTGTTGAGGTAGAGCACAGAACTAGCATTTTCCATGTAATTCTCCTTTTTATACATCCCACGACTACATCTGTCTTTTTAATTATGGCATGCATTAAAATTTATATTTAATTTTTCATCAGTGATTACCCAAAGGTCTCTTCTTGTATTCCTGCTGTCCAGTCACTGGTTTCCCATTTTGTACCTATATTTGTAACTTTGTAACTGACGCAGACTACATTGCACTTGTTACATTTCATGTCTCTTCTGATAATTCCTCTGATTCATCCAGATCATTGCTGTAACCTCTAGATTATTAGCTACCCCTCCTCCCCCAAGTTTTGTGTCATCTATGTATTTAATCAATCTCCCACTCTTTCCTGCAGACTATTGATCAATCCAAATCTATTTATCAGGGAACATTGAGGACACAGGTTCCTCACCTCAGAGTTATTTATAAATTCTTAAGGGTGATGGTATGTGTATTGGGGAGAAAACTACTCTACACAATGGCTGAGAGCTGTGAACCAAGGCAAATAGCATACTTTGCAATATATTTATCAAGTAATAATGAAAATCATGATCAGAAAATATAGGGAGGAAGGGATAAATACATTCCTTACTTGGGAAATTATTCAATGTTTAAAGCTAAGGAACACAGTGTGTCTGGGGCAGAGGTTTCCCCAGCTTCCTCCTGCCCCTTTCACAAATACATCAATCCCTGGCCTGAAAGCAAAGCAAAACTTGGAAGAGGTATGGCTGGAATTGTTCTTTCTTTCTTTCTTTCTTTCTTTCTTTCAAGAAATCCAAGTCTTTAAACAAAATGGGAGCTCAGACTGAGCTAATATAGGTGATTATGCCATACAGGCATATTTAGCCTCCCAAAAGTGGGTGCACTCCCTGAGGCAGGGGTATGGCCGGGACAGCCAGAGAATGCACTCAGTGTGTCTCCCTGGACAGCTTCATCCAGCAGAGTTCCTGTTCTGCCTCAGCTGTAATTTAAAGCTGTTTTCCATTGACTAGACCTTCAATGAAGTGCTGCAGTGCAAATATCACCTGTCTTCCCCCTCTTGACAAATCCCCCTGGAGCAAAATGACCAACCACTGGTGCATCTGAGTACAACTGCTCTAGTGGGGTGAATCAATGTTGTACGGGTTGTCAGTACGACATAAGATTCTCTGAACTAAAAAGCGGACAGTGAAAAACTGTAACAGTTTAGATAATGGTTGCACTGATTCACTATAAGGAGTAGCTACCTTCTAAATGGGCGAATTGCCACGAAGACTGTTTTGGAGAAGTATTACAGTAATTGCGAGCACTGGTTCTCTGTCTGACTTCTGCGGAGTCAGAGTTATTTGTACAGTATTTGTTTCTCATCTTTAAAAAATATCAGTTGAAGCCTATTGGTTTGCTCTGTATTGCTTGTACTGAAACCTAGAAATATTGTGTGCCAAACCCTAAGGGAAGGCTAACACTTGCACTGAACTGATTCTAATTGCACTGAATTATTTTATCTGAAAGTGTTTATGCCTTGCATTGTTGAGAGCTCAGCTGTAGATATCGATGACACCTTGGGAATGGATGGGTTAAATCTTGCCTTTACTTTCTTGAGTTATGCTGGTTGAGAGTGAGGGGCAGAGTAGAGTAGTGTTGTTCAAATGGAGGAGCCTAGAGCTGGCCTTCTGAACAGGGTAGGACATCTCAGGGTGCCTGGAGTTGGCAGAACACCTACTGGGTTTTACCTAACTGACACTCCAAAAAGGATTAATCTGTTTTGTGCTGAAGACCACAGCATCCATTCTGAAAATCAGGGGACCTGGCCTTGCTTCGAACTGGCAGATCACATCACCTTGGGGTCATGGGATGCTGGAGAAAGTGATAGCTGAGGTCTAGTCCTCTCCTGAGTTCTAGGACATACTGTCTTCTCTACTGTTAATTATTCTGTGATAGAACCTAGAGGCCTCAAGCAGGTCAGGCCCCATTGTGCTATTTTGTACTGGACAGATATCTAGTAAATGACAATCACTGTCTCAGTAACAGATTATGTAAGAACAATCATCTTGGTCATGACTAGGGACCTCGAGAGTTAAGAGCATTTCTACAGCTTGAGCTAAAGCAAAATGCACGAGCACACACTTAACTTTAAGCACATGGTTAAGTCTCAACAAAACCACCTGAGAGCAAAGCTGTGAAACTTTTCTTGTCCTCTTTTGCACAAGGAGCACTATATTTGACTACCTGTGTAGTTGCCATGTTTAGAAATAGCCTTGTTCTTTCCTGACTGAGGGAGAGAAAAAGATATGAGACAGTCCAATAGGCTGTCTAGTAGACTTCACATTCAATTTTCTCTTTCCATATCCCCATAAGAACTGTGTGTCTAAGTCCCCGCTTAGTTGTGAAGCTTGTGGCCAGGAAACTGTCTGGCTCACTTACATGCCTGAATGCCAGGACTCTGACCAAAGAACATGTTCCCCTATCCCATGGAGAGAATACACTGTTTCCCGTACCTCTCAAGTGCATAGTGTAAACTCCCTCACCTCCATTTCATATCATGCTGTCACTCACTGTTCACCACAACCACTGTCTGTGTGTATGTGCACAGCGTTATTTGCAGAGAGTCCATTCACATCTCATTTCATTTAGTTGTCTCAGTACCAGGGCTCTGGTCAAGGAGGTTTGGGGAACTGCTGTGTTAGACCATTTACCAGTCTCCCACTTCCTGTCACCATTCATAAAGATCATGCGTGAGTGTGCGTGTGTGCATGCACACATGTAGTAAAAGGATAGGACCTATTTTATTAGATAGATGTTTTTATACCACGCTCACGATAGTGTCTGTGAACTTTCCAGTAGTGCATTGACCAACAGGACTACACATTGATCATGTGGTGTTTATTCTCTCATCCTCTCCCCGGAGGGAGAAGCATGTGCAGGGGAGTGTCTTGTTTGCATAGGATGTTGTGTCTGTGTTTGATAAAAACACCTGTTGCTGTGTGTGTGTTAGAGGCAGCAAGATCAAAGAAATGCCTCTTGCACTTGCACTGGAGAGTGGTGAGATTTGTGGTGGCCCTTCATTCCTGGGGGAGAACACGTCACACTTGCAGCCCGCCCCATGAGAAAGTTCTGTCTCCGGTGCAGACAAGCTTCACGCTTGTTGAGAGTTCCACTGTGCCAGAGTAGCAAAGTTATTGACCACAGTCTTCATCCCAGAGCGTTAGATGGTCTCTTAGGTATCCTGAGCCCAGGTTATGGAAGGCTTTGGGAATTCTATGGGAAGCCAGTGTAGAGAGGGGAGAACAGGTGTGATGTGCTCATAGTAAGTAGCCAGTGTGTCTGAGGAGACATGCTGCAGCATTTTGTACCAGTTGGAGTTTTGTCAGTGCTGAAGGTTTCAGGCCCAAGGATATCTCACTGCTGTAGTCCAGCCAAGAGGTGACTGAGGCATGAATAACTGAGACCAGGTCTTCATCCACCATGATGGGAGGGAGTCTCCTAGCCAACCAGAGATGGTAAAAAGCATTACTTGTGGCTGTTGCTATGTGAGAGCTCAGTGTCAGCAAAGAAACCAAGACTACTCCTAGACCAGTGGCTCTCAACCTTTCCAGATTACTGTATCCCTTTCAGGATTTGTCTTGCGTACCCCTACTTTCACCTGACTTAAAAACTACTTGCTTACAAAATCAGACATAAAAATACAGAAGTGTCACAATACACTATTACTGAAAAATTGCTGACTTTCTCATTTTTACCGTATAACTATAAAAGAAAACAATTAGAATATAAATACAATACTTACATTTCATTGTATAGTATATACAGCAGTATAAACAAGTCATTGTTTGTGTGAAATTTTAGTTTGTACTGACTTCGCTAATGCTTTTTACGTAGCCTGTTGTAAAACTAGGCAAATACCTAGATGAGTTGATGTACCCCTGGAAGACCCCTGCATACTCCCAGGGAGTACACCTACTCCTGGTTGAGAACCACTGTCCTAGACTATGGATTAAATTGACCAATTCTGGATTTGAATTTTCAGCCTTCAAAGACTGCACCATAACTGAAAACACTTCAGAATACTTTCCTCCACCTTCCACCATCACCTCTGTCTTGCGTGGGTTCAGCTCAGCCAGCTGGTCTTCAATCCAAGAGCTGGTCTTCAATCCAAGAGCTGGTCTTCAATCCAAGAGCTGGTCTCATCCAAGCACTAGGACATCTCCATGTTAGCGGCATGGCTGTATCTGGGAAGGTAGAACTTAAAATACCTGCTGAGGGATCAATGTGCGGAGATAAAGGGTCTGGGCTGGACTAATTGTGAGGAAAGAGACAGGACCAGAGTGGTACCAGAAAAATTCAGTGGAGGGAAAGGACTAAGGGAGAGAAATGAGGAAAGGAAGAGACTGGACCATTCAAAGAAAATAAGGCGTGGGGTGGAGGCAAAGAAAAGGATGAGGTTGTGGACAACGAGAGAGAATGGTGGGAGAGAGGAGGGGAAAATATTGGGAAAATTAGAGAAAGGGAAGAAAGGAAACAGTGGAGGCTAGATCCTCCCATAAACTGGGGGGCCTTTGCACTGTGCCAGCAGCACGAAGTTGCCCTAAAACCAGCTTAACCAGACGCCTGGCAATTCTCCCTGCATGGGAGAATCTGCAGATGCCAGAGCACTGCCCTAGCAGTGGTTAAGCCTCCCAACTCCTGGCCACTGGTTCAGGAGGCATAGCCAGGGCGTCTCTGTGCCCTAGTGATTCCTGGCAACCGGAACAGCCCTTTGAGACCATGGGTGGCCAGTGTAAAATATAGCAGCCTTAGGTCGGCTTTAATTTACAGCACAGCCTTGCCTAAGGACTGGATGGTCCCAAGATTGAGGGAGCCTGTAATGGCGTTCACTCACCATTGGGGCATGTACTTGTGGCCACATTTGGGCACTAGTCCCATTCAGATTCAACACCTTTCTTCCGATGATTGCTCACACCATGTCCCCCCTTGCTTTCAAGGGCTTGCTGTGGCTCAGCCCTCCAGCCAGATCACTTCCAGGTTATGAGTCCCGCTGGATCAGCTGTCCACATGCCATTCCAGACGGTCTTCCAGTCCAAGAGCAGGTCCTGTGCTGCTTTCGCAGTAGCTGGTAGGGGAACCCAGGCCCACCCACAACTCTTGGTTCCAGTTCAGGGACACTATGTCTAGAAACTCCAGGCTGCTTGCTTCCAGACCCTGTCACTGTCCCTGGACTCCTTCTTATTTCCCTTCTTCATCTTCTGCCCCACACCTCTGGGTTTACCAGCCCAAACTCCCTCGTTCCAGAAAGTAACTGAGGACTACTTCCCCTCTTTGACTTCTTGTCGCATGCCATAACCCCAAACAAATCTGCCTTCTCCCAAGGAGTCACTGTAGACTACTTCCCCTGCAGCCCCCTTTTGTTCTCAGCTTCATCCCTTTATACAGGCTCAGCCTGCTCCTTCCCGTCATCTTCCATTAGACTTCAATAAGCCCTGGCTCTCCGTCAGGTGTGGCCTATAAGATTAATTGACCTAATTTAACCTGCTCTGCCTTGTGTGGGGTGGACCCCCCATTACAGAGCCCCAAAGGGAACTTTTACACCTCCCTCTTCGGCTACCCCAAGCCCTGCTCAGTTGCAGATGAGGATCTAGCTTTATAGGTACAAAAAAAGGAAGGATGATCTTTTGACTAATGCACATGGGCATCCCTCCTCACTGTGTGACATTTGGCAAGTCTTTTCACCACTCTGTGCCTCAGTTTCCCCATCTATAACATAGAGGTAATAATACTGGCCGTCTCACAGGCCGGCAGATGTATCTTAAGATCCTCAGACGCAAGGTGTTATAAGTGTCAAATCTAATACACAAGCAGAATCACAACAGGCTTGCTCACTTCACTCATTTGCACTGTAAAAAATGTCACTCGGGGAGTTACGTAGGATTTGGCATCTATGCCTCATTCCCTCTGAATTGTAGACATAAGGGTGGGGGGGCACAGTCCACCTTTTTTACAACCCTGCAGCTATGCTGATTTCATTCAGGTTGCACAAGTGCAAATGAGGGCAAGATTCAGCACAGGGATTCAACCGTCAATAAAAGAGTAGAAGGAAAAGGAAGGAGGTTAGGTTCACAGGACCGCTAATAAGCAGGACCCAAGCTTCCCCTGGTTGGTGGATAATGAGTTGTCAAGATTATATGTGGCAGCAGTACTACTAAGTGTGAAGTGGAATTATTGAACTGATTACGGGCAAGTTCTTGTATCTGCATTCTGCCAGAGTCCAAATAACAAGCAGCAAACAAGCTGAATGTCTGACTAAAACAGGAGAACAGGGAAAAAAACTATTATCTGTGTCAGGTAGAGACACAAATTGAAAAAAAGAGTCATTAACAGAAGGAAATAAATCTGTGGAGAGGAAAGAATGACAAAAAAGTGAGAGATTTTTACTTTATAATGGAAAGTTCTTGTTTTCGAATACTATGGATCCCTAAAGAAAAGTGTAAAGATACTTGACTGTTATGGCATATGTGAGATATCATGTGTCATATCATCAGCAATGACAGTGCTACAAGTAACTTTGCTGCTCTAAAGAGAAAGAGAGAGCGAGAGAGAGTGATGAACTGCTTTCATCAGCCCACATTAAATGCTGAGAATTAGCTTAGCTATAAACCATATTTCATGTTAGATTACAGAGCAAAAACACTAGGAGACAGGATTTATGTTCTCTGTATAAATGAACTTCATAAGCTTGTCTTCACAGGGGAGAAAGACCGGAGGTCTGAAAGTTCTATCCCCAAAAAGCCACATTTCTAAGTGAAAAATAAAACAATTTATGTTATTGCTGATGATAAATTGAATTGATGCTCAATCAGTGTTCCAGAATGCTAGAGATTAAAAACACTGATAGCATCCGCCACCAGGGTCCCAATTCTACTATTATCCTCAAATTACAGTCCAAAACAGACTAGGACTTCTGTGCCCAACAAATTCATAAAAATTCAAGAGACATTTCCACCCGTCTACTTTTGATACATTTTCTTTGATTCAATAACCTTTCTTAATGGAATTTCTCTCTCTCTCTCTTTTTTTTTTTCGGTCCACACATTTATTACTTTCACCCACTCCTTTTTGTGGGATGGCAGGCCCTCTGACTAAACATCCATGTTGTAATCTGTACAGGAATTTACTGATGGTGCATGACAGAAGGGACTTAAAGAAAATTATGCGTTTCTCTGATACACCCTCGGGCACACAAATCAAAGTCTCGTCTGAACACTACATAGCAAAATGGAAAGTAGCTACACTTTATATGGAAATTAGATGCTCCTGGAGTATAATATAGCTAAGTATATATCAAAAACCAAAGACAATGAACATGGAAACTGTGTTTCTTTAGTGGTAATATAAACCTCTACTTTTCTTTATTTCTTACAAGTTGCCTTAATGTATGATGTTTCTTTAGATGGTGACATATGCCAGGAAGATTATATTTTTTCTGATGTATGACATAGTGTGTGACTTTTTAAAACAATTTTTAATTTAGAAACTTGGCAACTCTTATTCTTACATTGTACCTTTATGCCATTTGTAGCAGTGGATTCAGAATGGATCAAGCATTATAAATACTCTATCATCTGCCCTGTTGGCATAGTTGAAAAAGGAAAAAACATAACTCAGTAAGGCTATTTCACATCTTGAATTTAAAGCATACTGTTTTTACTCACAGTATTTGTATATTTACTTCCTGGATGAGTTTGCCATTAGCAGCAAAAACCTTTCCAGATGTTATTGTCTAGCACTGTACAAATGGCAGCTGCCACATGCAGGTTTGCTGCAGCTGGGAGAAAGTGCCTACAACATCTGGAATTCTGTCATCTCCATCCAGGGCTTCTGAAGATTTTCTCACTCCTTTTTTTTTTAGAGATGGGAAGCTGAGGTTGAAAGGATATAGGTACAATTTATTTAAAACTGTAGCAGGAAGCCGGCGGAAGGGGGTGGATATGGTTCTATGGTGAAACAAATGGATAGGCAGAATAGCTTTAGGAATAATCTTGTTTCCTTTAGTCCAATTCCTTGTTCAGTATTAAAAGAAATCGGCTCTTTCTGTGATTCTGTACCATTGTCATATGTCAGAGTGTCAGAAGCTGACTCATTTTGAAGCGGCATGAACACAAGAGGAAAAGAAAATGCCAACGTTCAACTCTTCATAAGACCTTCAGTTTTGATAAGCTCATGGAATGGCCTGATCCATTTCATTCTTCTCTAGAAGCGCTTCATCAGACTCTAAACTGTAGTACAGTTTGACTGAGAAAGCAAAGTACAGGTCATCTTAGGGAAAGGGAAATACGAAGAATAGTCCAGTAGTTAGGGTGTTAGCATTGCCCCTCAGGCAAGCTGGGTTCAATTTCCACAGGTGACCTTGGGTAAGTCACTGTCCTTCAGTTCCCCATTTTTATAATGGGGACAATAGCTCATCCTTATTTCACAGGGGTGTTGTGAGGATAAATGCATTAATAATTGTGAGCTCCTCAGATACTATGGTAATCTGGCCATATAAATACCTAAAATATATAAGTTTTTATAAAGTGATTTGCCTTTGTGTAGGAAGGAGATCAGACTATCATACAATGCACCTTTTATTCCAAAATTGTGTCATCAAATGGAGGCCTAGAGAAATTGTAGAAGCCTGCATAAGGCTTGAATGACCAGAATGCTGTGATATTGGTATCATTTCTGGACTGACAAATTGGTTTATGCAAAGTGCCTATTATGGAAAAACTGGGCATATGTGTATCTCCGTAGGCATACAGAGACTCAAAGAAGCTGTAAGTAGGGGGAGAGATTTTTCCCTACCGTGGAAGGTATATGTAATAGTTAAATGGCAAAGGCCCATACCACATACAGCGATTAAAGATACACAGGTAAGAAACCAATTGCACTGGGTGTCTCTTTTCGATTTTTCAGCAAATGTTATATCCTGATTCATAGATTCCAAGGCCATAAGGGACCATTGTGATCATCTACCCTGATCTCCTGTATAACACGGGCCATAGAAGTTCCCCCAAATTAATTCCTAGGGCATAGCTTTTAGAAAAATATCCAGTCTTAATTTTAAAATTGTCAGTGATGGAGAATCCACCACGACTCTTGAGAAATTGTTCCAATGGTTAATCACTCTCACAGGGAAAAATGTACACCTTATTTGCACTCTGAATTTATCTAGTTTCAACTTCCAACCATTGGACTGTGTCAGACCTTTCTCTGCTAGATTGAAAAGCCCCAGGTAGATACTTATAGACTGCAATCAAGTCACCCCTTAGCCTTCTCTTTGTTAAGATAAACTCCAAGAGCTCAATATATTTATCACTATGAGGCACGCTTTCTAGTCCTTAAATAATTCTTGTGGCTCTTCTCTGAACCCTCTCCAATTTATCAGCATCCTTCGACATGTTCATGTTCCCCTGTGAGGAGGAATGGTCCCAGAGCTCAAGCTCCAGCCCAAGCCTGTATGTTTACACCATAATGAAACAGCCCCTTAGCCTGAGCCCCATCAGTCTGAGTCAGCTGGCATGGGCCAGTTACGGGTGTTTTACTGCAATATAGACATACCTCTTGCGCATCCCTGCCCCTCTTTGAAGTTCCTCCTGAGGGGCGAGGATATCTAGTGATATTCCACAAATACATCCTGCACACTGTTTGCATGAATAGGGCTTGCTAACCCCAGTATTTTGGGAAAATTCCATTTAAATTCATTAAATTCTGCAGTCTACATTTCCTCTTTATTTCAGTGGCCTGGTGCTGGCAGCAACCAACTATTAAGCAAGGCTTGGTTCTGACATTGACTGCAGCTTTGGGCATCTCACTTAATCTTGTGGCACCTTGGTTTACCCATCTGCATACTGGTAAGGCTTCCCACCCCAGAGAGGTCTTCACAGAATTAATTAATTGTTGTAAAAAACGTTCAAAATTTAGGATACATGCAAAGCATTATTTATTACTTCCCTTCAGGAAAACTGTTGTGTAGTGGTGCTGACACAGAATGGTTGCTGCAATACCACCCAGAGTTGACTGCACTTCAGTGAGGGCTGAAGTGATCCTATATATAGCATTCTATAAACTCATTCTATAAACTCTCTAAAACAGTCTCTCTAGATAACATTCTATAAACTCGGATAAAAGTACCATATAAATGGAAGGTGGTATTGTGATGTTATTCACCGTGCTGACTAGAGGCAGCTAGGCACTATATTTTCCTTCCAGAAAATATACCAGAAGCTGCTGTAAATTCTGCTGTGTCGACCTGTTAAAAGGAATCCAGCTAGTTTAAGCCAGCCAGCTGTTCCCCAAAGAATAAGTGAGAACCTGTCAACTGCCTTCAGGCTCATGTAAGCCATGAGTAGGCGGACAGTGCTCCTATTTGGCCAACAATATAAAACTGTTCTTATTTGTTGGAAAAGTAAGAGTTTAGGACTAGATTGTCACAGCCATTACTCAGCTGCTCCGAGTGATAAGTTCTCCCCACCCCGGCCCCTGTGCTCCTCTGCTTGGACTGCCGCTCAGGCTACTCTGACAACCCGTCCTGTGAGCCAGTGAGTGAGGAATGGGAGGAGCTTGGCTGTGCCCTGTAGCTCGCCAGTTCAATCTTCTTACATTGATAGATGACGTGATTGCAGTGTATAAGCACTGACGCAGCAAGAAAATACCAGGTGTTAATGGGATCCTTAACCTAGAGGAGAAAGGCAGAACAAGAACTAATGGCTGGAAACAGAAGCCAGACAAATTCAAATCAGAAATAAGCATTTTTTTTTAAACAATGAGGATGATTAACCATGGGAAAAACTTACCAATAGAAACCGTGGATGCTCCATCTCTTGATGTCTTCAGATCAAGACTGGGTGCTTCTCTGTAAGAGGGATGCTTTAGTCAAACACAAGTTATTGGAATCCATACAGGGGTAACTGGACAAAATTCAATGGCCTGTGAGCTACAGGAAGTCAGACTAGATGATCTGAAGGTCCCTTGTGGCCTTAAACTCTTTGACTCTATGGAGAGCAGCTGGGCAGGTGCACAAGGATGAGTAGGCTACTCCATGAAAAGTGGTGAAATAGGGGATGGATTGTGACTTGGAGTCATAGTTAGTTCTCTGGTCTACTGCAGAGGTGCTGCAGCTCCTCAGGGCAGGTTATAAGTTACAGTCCAGCCCTTAGTTATTCTGATTATTTTAGTGGTTTCGGTAATAATCATATAGTGTTATAAATTACACAGTGCTGTATAGCCCTCCAACAAGGCAAGAGTTTATCCAAATGGAGGCCTAGAGAAATTGTAGAAGCTGCATAAGGCTTGAATGACCAGAATGCTGTGATATTGGTATCGTTTCTGGACTGACAAATTGGTTTATGCAAAATGCCTATTATGGAAAAACTGGGCATTTGTGTATCTCCGTAGGCATACAGATGGTGTTACAGTATATCCCGAGAGCCAAGCCAGAGAAGAGAATTGTCTAGTTATGGTCACAGACTAGTTCATTTGGTTCATTTGGCAAAGTTTTCTGGGTTTTTTGTTTTTGTTTTGTTCAGTGCCACAATGATATCATAATGCCATTGACGTGTTTGGCCAGGTTTATCTCAAAGTCATCTGCTTCTGCAAAGGGAACTGTATGAACTCTTGATGACCCCGGGGACCTGCATTCAGACTTAGCATGAAAGAAAGTTCTGAAGCCAGTGTGTTGTTATCTTGATGGGATTTTAAGATAGAAAGGTTGTTTTTCTAGTTTTTGGTAAGAAACAAACATTTACAGCTACACAACTAGATTCTGATCTCACCTATGCTGGTTTTACACCTAACCTCGCTGGGGCAGATTCTGCACCGTCCCTCACAGACGGCACAGCCCAGATGGAGTTGAAGATGGATGTGGAGGCAAAGGTGGCTTTAAGACAGCTTTACACTTCCCAGATTTAGGTCTGCTCCACGGGCCAATGTCACCCCTGGCATAAGTCAGGGTAGTGCTGGGGGCAGTTTTACAACTTCAGCCATTCCCCCTCCTGCCCCTGTTACAATCCCTCTCACCCAAACTCCACCCCCATTTTGCACTGGGGACTATGAAGAGATCCAGCAAAGAGTGCCATAACTCAATCCTATGATGCCTCTGCAGTGGGGGAATTCCCAAGGGAGCTGCTCCACCCTTTTTACAGGCCCTGTATGTTGCTGGAGAGCCATACTCTGGCACACAGACTGGAAATGACTCTTGGTTTACACAGGTGTAAGAAAGCAGATTCAGGCCCATTGCTGCATTCACAAGTATGCAATAGGGATGGTTTTTTATGCAGCTGTTATAAGAGGTCAAACTAATAGACACAGTACTGGTTATAGCAATATAAAAACTTAAGCACAGAGAAAGGTATCCATTCAGGGTATATCTACACTGTAGAAAATTCAGACCTGTAATTCTCCATATCTACGCCCTGTCTACCTTGTAACCTCCTTCACTATTATCACCGGCGAAGTTGTACCAGTGGAAAATTCTGGGTTCAGATGTTTCTAGTTTGTCATTAGAATTTGTTTAGGGAGATGTGCGATATCCTAATTTATGGCATAATTTGAAGATGTTTTCTCCTCAGCTTCAAAACCGATATCTTACCTTAGGGTGTTTAAGGTGCAGCCAAAGGACCTGATCCAGTTCATATGATGAATTTATGTGGCCCCTATGACACATTCAGATTCTGCAGCACCAAAGCAGAGAAGCCTAAAAGTAGATTTCTAGCCCTCATGGTGGTGAAGAAAACCTTGCAAATATGAACGTGATGCAGTGATGTCATCTTGAGACAGGGAAGAAGAGGAGAAACAAAGAAAGGGGCGTGGAGAAGTAAGAGATACAAAGGGCAGCAACAACAGTGGCCCTAAATGTGAGACTATTTTCCGGTGAACAATGCTGAATGTGAGAATAAACTACTGAAATAAACTACAGATTCTAACCTTAATCTTTGGGCAAACTTCCCATTGACATAAATCGGAGTTCTGCCATGGACTGGGGGAATTATACGATCTTAAATATATTCTCCCATTCATGGATTGTAATTAAAAACCGTCAGGATTTAGTGAAGACCTGTTGGGAGAGATTTTGTTAACTACTTATGAAAAAGTGTTAAAACTATTTTGAAACATAAAAGCTGAAACTGAAGAAGAATTTATTAGTGAAATAAGTCATATTGTTATGGCAAATATCAAAGTCCATGAAACGCTTCTGTAGCCCTGCCTAAAAATTGATCTAGTGGCTGTTTTCGTTACATGTTTTCCCCTGCAGAGTATATGTGTCTTGTGGATGTTCACTGTTTTCTTTGTTGTTGTATTTATAGCGGGGGAAAATGCCTGATAATATTTCTCTGCACAACATCTCTAAAGGCTTTTGAAGGAAATAAAACAACCAAAGTCAGGATAGGCACAGTCTTTCCAGAAGTAGAGTCCGAGCAGTAGTTATTACAGCTGGATAAATAATGCAAAATGTTGTCAGCAAATGATATTTAAGGCCCTGATCTTACAAAGACTTATGCGCATGCTTAACTTTAAGTGCATTAATAGTCCCCACTGTATTTAATGGAAGAAGCCCACCATGTTTAAAGTTGAACTTATGCATAAATCATCTTTGCAGTGTCAAGGCTTACATTTGTAAATTAATTTGTTCACATTCCTTTTATGTTCATTTTCTATGAATGTTTGAGCGATCAGCCTTTACCAATTTAAAAAAAAAAAGTTTGTGGAAAATGGTTTTTCAAAGTCAGATGCACATGTATTCATGAAAAACAAAATGTAAATTTGCACACACAAGCATTCATGCCAGCTGTTCTAGTGGAATGTTCATGTCATGAAACAAGAACAATATTTCATGACTTATCTGACCAATAACACCTAAGTAATGCAGCTTGAACTTTGAATATTTGCTTTCAATCCATAGAGTTAGAGATTAGACAAGATATATGTTAAATACATATGAATAATAGATTCAAGGAAATCATAATATTCCCATGGACAAAAATAATTCCTTGAATAAATTATTCTCTCAGTGATTGTAATTATTAGAACTGAGTTAATAATTCATAATCTATTTATCTGAGGAATTTTGTCTTTGTTTCTGATTGCAAAATTTTCATATGTATTTGGTGCTGAAAAATACCTACAGATTTCTCAGTGTTTAATTCCTGGTCTAGATCATTCCTGGTCTAGATCATTCATAAACTGTTCATAATGAATATTTATAAAATTGCCATTCACACTGTTATCCTGCTCTTGCAAGCATCTATGCATGTACTTACTTTCCTTAACTATTGTGGGCAGGCAACTAAGTTAATAGGACTACCCATGTGAATAAAGTTAAGCACACACATAAGTGTTTGTAGACTCAGGGCTTGGTTTAGCGACATAATTCATACAGTATTATTTTTGATCCCTGGTTGTAATTAACCAGTACAGCACAAACTGTAAAATTTACAATCAGATATATCACTTGAAGACTATCTTCGCTCAAATATTCAGAATTGATTCAACATTTGCTTTTCAGAGTATATGTATGCAAAATCTTGAACACCTGAGTGTGGAGAGCAGAAATGAAAAGACTGCAAGTAAAGTTGGTCACAAAAAACTGGAATGAAACTTTTTTGTTTGAATTTGCTAATTCATCAAAATCAAAACATTTTGCAAAGCTGGTTTGATTTGGATGAAATTTCTACCAGAAACCAGGCTGGGTTTCAAAATTCCCTGATTTTCTGCCAGCTCATCTGCCCAGTTCCTCAGTGGGAGCCTCAAAGTCCTGGGAGTCCTGGCTCCCAGACTTGTGACTTCTTGGTAGCCTGGACTCCCAAGATTTCCTCAGTCAGGGTTCCCAGGGCTTCCAGGCTCTCTGGCTTTGGGACAGCCCTCCAGGAGAGCTGCTCTGGAGCCAGGACTCCTAATAGAGCTGTATGAAGTACAGTAATTCCATTTCATGGAGACTTTCAAAGTTTTTGTTTTTAATTCCAAATTGGAATGAAACCAGATTCTGAAATCTGGAAATCCTCCGTGAAAGGAAATTACTCTCCCTGCCCAGCTGTAGGTGTGTGCCTGGTGAAATAGAGATCTGTTTACATATTCAAATCCATATGCGGGGGAAGGTGGGGAGGGGAGGGAGAGAGAGGAATGTTCCGCTCCTGGTTCAACTTTAGTAATCAGTCTCTGGATTTATGAAGCAAAATAGTTAAGCTAAAGTTGTATAATGTGTGGTCTTAGGGAAAAGAGGGCTTAACAGAGATGGCTGGTTGCCATTTTGTACCCACCAGATTAGTCTGCTCCATTCTCCACCTACTCATTTACTCCTTCTGTCCAGTGAAACTACCATTTCTTGCTCACATCTCAGGGGGTGGAGTTAGACCAGCAACTGACACTGTATAATCATGGTTTCATAAACACGTAGTATTAGCATAGGCAGAGACTAGCACAGGCATTACACCGTTGATCATCACCCTGTGAGTCAGGCATTTGCAAGCACCTTCTCGAGGCTGTCATCTTGCCACTATGAAATCAAAATCTGAGTCAGACCCCAAATTAAACTGCTATTATTATCATCCCTAATTTAACTAAATCTATCCATTTACCATTTTGTATTATTTGCATAAAACCTGGAAATGTATCACTTTGGCACATTCTTCTACTCTGCATCTTCAGCTACAGATGCAGTCCCTTAGTGGTTTTATGTTCTCTGAATAACATAGTCTAACAGGATTCTAGAATGAATCTTGTGCTTTCACTGATCCAATTTATTGCCAAATACTAAGCAGCCATTGTGACAGATGAGAAGCGGCTGTGTATTAATCTATGACTTTAACAGAGGGTTACAAGTTGGTGGGGGGAGGGGAATGGAAACTTACAATAGGATCATAGGAGCAACAAGAGGGAGAGAAAAGATGAGGGAATCTGCTCAACCTCTTAGATGTTTATACACAAATGCAAGGCATATTGGAAGTCTTAGTACATAAGCTAAAATGTGACTTAACTAACATCACTGAAACTTGGTGAGATAACTCTCATGATTGGAATATTGGTATAGAGGAGTATAGGTATAGCTAGTTCAGGAAGGACAGGCAGGGAAGAAAGGGAGGAAGTATTGCATTGTGGATCAAGAATATATACACTTGTTTCGAGGTCCAGAAGGAGGAAAGAAGCAGACCAGTTAAAAGCCTCTGGGTGAAGAAAAAAGGAGAAAAAACAGGGATGATATCAGGTTTACTATGAACCACCAAAACTGAAGGCTGTTAGTAACGGGAATCTTTAACTAACCAGACAACTATTGGAAAAGTAATATGGCAAAAAACAAAATCTCCAATAAATTCTTGAAATATATTGGGGAAAACTTGTTTCAGAATTTGGAGGAGGTGACCAGGGAGATCGGAGGTATGTGGCGGGGCAGCCATTTTAGTCTTGATTCTGAGTAAAGAGAGGAATTAATTGTGAATGTAAAGGTAGAAAACTATTTGGGTGAAAGTGAAACCCAAAGTGACAGGAGAATGACAAATTTAAGGAAAGGAAGAAGTGAGAGCAGCAGAATAAGGATAATGGAATTGAAAAAAGGAGACGTTAACAAGAGAACTGGCATGTAAAGTCACATGTCAAGAAAAATCAAAGGGAGAAAGGAGACTGGGAGATCTGGCAGTTCCTCAAAGAAACAATATTAAAGGCCCAACAGCAAGCTATCCAAATGTGAGGGAAAGATAGGAAATGACCTGAAAATCAAAAAGAAATCCTATAAAAAGTGGAAAAATGGACAAATCTGGCTATGGATGAATACAAAAGAATAGTGCAAACACATAGGTACTAAGTCAGAAAGACTAAGGCATAAATGAGTTACACCTAGCAAGGGACATAAAAGGCAATGAGATGAGATTCTTTAAATATGTTAGGAGCAAGAGAAAGATGAAGGAAAGGTTATGTCCACTACTTAGTGGTAAAGGAGAACTAACAACTGATGACATCAAGAAGGCTGAGCTGTTTAATACTTATTTTGCTTTAGTCTTCACTTAAAAATGTTAATTGTGACCAGATGCTTAATTCAATTAATATTAGCCAGGAAGGGGAAGGAACACAAACCAGAGTAGGAAAAGGACAGATTAAAGATTAGATACATTGGATGTATTCAAGTCAGCAGGGCCTGCCAAAATTTACCCTAGTGTACTTAAGGAATTAGCTGAAACAACTTCAGAACTGTTAGTAATTGTGTCTGAGAACTCATGGAGGATGACGTCCCAACGAAATTGAGGTGGGCAAACTTCATACCCGTCTTTAAAAAAAGGAACAAAGAGATCTGCGGTAACTGTAGACCAGTCGGTCTAATTTCGATACCTGGAAATATACTGGAACAAATTATTATACAATCAGTCTGTAAACACCTAAAGGATAATAGAGTTATAAATAATAGCCAACATGAATTTATCAAGAACAAATCATGCTGAACCAACCTAATTTCCCTTTTTGACAGGTTTACTGGCTTAGTGGATGGAAGGAAGCAGTAGATGAAATATATCTTGATTTTAGTAAGGCTTTTGACACAGTCCCACATAGTATTCCCATAAGCAAATTAGGGGAATATGGTCTAGATTAAATTATTATACGACGGGTGCATAACTGGTTGAAAAACTGTAATAAAAAAGTAGTTATCAATAGTCTGCTGTCAAACTGGGGTGATATATCTACTAGGATGTTGCAGGGTTCTGTCCTCGGTCCGTCACAATTCAATATTTTCATTAATGATTTGGATAACAAAGTGGAGACTATGCTTAGATCATTTATGGATGACACCAAGATGGGAAGGATTGTAAGCCCCTTGGAGGACAGGATTAGAATTCAAAAAGATCTTGATAATTTGGAGAATTGGTCTGAAATCAGCACGATGAAATTCAGTAAAGACAAGTGTAAAGTACTTTACTTAGAAAGGAAAATTCAAATGCACAATTAGAAAATGGGCAATAACTGGTAGGCAGTAGAACTGCTAAAAAGGATTTGGGGATTATAGTGGATCACAAATTGAATACAAGTCAACAATATGATGCAGTGGCTAAAAAAAACTAATCTCATTTTGGGGTGTATTAAAAGATGCGTTGCAAGGAAGATATGGGAGATAACTGTCCTGGCACTAGTGAGGCCTCATGTGGTATACTGTCTCCCTTTCTGAGCGTTACAGTTTAAGAAAGATGTGGACAAATTGGAGAGAGTCCAGGGGAGAGTAACAAAAGTGATAAAAGGTTTAGAAAACCTGCCCCATGAGGAAAAGTTAAAAAACAATATATGGTCTTGAGAAAAGATGACTGAGGGGAAACCTGATACCAGTCTTTAAATATGTTCAGGACTGTTATAAAGAGGACAGTGATCAATTGTTCATCATATCCACTGAAAGTAGGACAAGAAACAATGGGTCTAATCTCCAACAAAGGAGGTTTTGGTTAGATATTAGGAAAAGCTTTCTAATTACAATGATATTTAAGCTCAGGAACAGGCTTCCAAAGGAGGTTGTGGAATCTCCATCATTGGAGGTTTTTAAGAACAGATGAGACCAACACCTGTCAGGGATGGTCTAGGATGGTATTCTCCAGTCTGCCTCATCATGGGGAGACCTAGATGACCTGACCCCTCAAGGTCCCTTCTTGTCCTACATTTCTATGATTCTCTGATAGTCTGTTTTAGGCTTTTGTTCACTGATAATCTGAAAGGCTTTTGTTCTAAATAAATACTTAGCTTTAAGGAGGCTGTCTGATCACTGTATTAATCACTGTCATTGCTTTCACAGGGAACAGAGCTGCAAGATCTGAGCCTAGGTCAGACCTGCTGAGTAATCATGGTTAGTATAAGGGGACTGCGGCCTACAGTCTGGTCTGAGAATGGGAGGATCACGTAATTCCACCTGGAGCTGATGACTGATAGAGGTCTGTGACCTCGGTGGGGATGTGCTTGTCAAGAGCAGGAGGGATCACAGGTACAATTAGGCTGGTAACTGTGACACTAATATAAGGTCCTTTGCTCGATGATGGATTTGTCACTTGAAAGTTTAATACAGTTTTCAATTTATCTCTGGTATCTGAGCTAGTGCACTACAGTAATTCCCTGGTAAGGCCTTTATAGTTACAAATTCAGGAGCTAAATGGCTAAATTCTATTGTTTGCATCCACTAGTGATTGTGCACACAAAATTGTGGATGAAAAATGTTTTTGAAAATAAGCCTTTTAAAGTTTTAGACTGTTACATTTCCAAAACTTCTTTCCTTTTACCTGCTTGTCCTGTACGGTCCTTCCACTCTCTTGCACCACCCAAAGAGTGGGTACATCTATATCTGAGCTGAGAGGTGTGATTACCAGCTCATGTAGATGTACCCACACTAGCTTGAGCAGATATAGCATGCTAAAAATATCAGCATTGCTGGGGTAGCACAGGTGGCAGCTCAGGCTAGCTGTCAGAGTACTAACACACCCGATCCTCTGTATACATACTCAGGTGGCTAGTCCAAGCTGCAGCCCATGCTACCTTGCCTGTGCTGCTATTTTTAGCATGCTAGCTCAAGCAGAGCTAGTGCAGGTATGTCTAAGCAAGCTGGGAATCGCATTTTGTAGAAGTAGCCCTAGTCTGATGTCTTATCTACACCACCATAACACTTCTGCTGCCTCAGAACTACTGCTGCTGATTTTCTTCCTTCTAACAGCCCTCCTTTGCAGTCTTACTGTGTACATTGTTCTCCTAAGACAATCAAGTTTGTACAATGGTTTTGCTAAAGCTCTACTCTCTCAAAAACCGGGGAGGTGTTTTTTTGAGAAACCACTATGGAATTCACAACTGTCATTCGTTTGTAATATTGATGTCCCTGTTCATATCCTTTTCATGGTATCCTTTTTTACTGTTTTAGCATCAGTTCTATGCTGTTATATAGATGATCTCTATATCTGTTGAGAGAGATGAATGATGTTGAATCATAGAAGCCCACAGTTAGCTCTCTTTTCAAGTCACATTAATTTTTATACTTGATTTGTCATTATATATATCTATATCTATATATATATGTATATTTACATTTCAAAAGGATTTTTAAATTATAATTTTAATGGTCAGCTTGTTAAAGGATCCTTCCTTGTTAAAAATGCTTCTGCTAAGTAACTATTTTTTATTGAAGCTGTTAACATTAATTTTAAATCTAAAAAGACTTTGATGAAAGATGCCCATTTTGAAGAAAAAATGAGTTGGTCAACTGTCTTGTTATTATACAAATCATATTTCTGTCAAATGGCAGGAAATATAATTTGAACAAAGATTAATTACATAGTCGTTATCCTGGAGAAATGTATTATCTAACATAATTTGTTGAATAGAGGAATTTAATATGAAATGGTAGATTCCCAAATTTATACAAATAACCAGATGGTGAGCCAATAGTTTTAATTAAATTATGTTTGATAATTATAGCTGATTAATTTTAGGTTTGACTCAGATTAGAAAGAATGTATTATTTTCCTGGAAATGTATTTTTAGTTTCCTTACAAGGATGTGACTATTGAATTTGTTGCTGTGGTCTGGAATCCCGAAGAACTGTGATCAGCATTAGGAAGTCTCAATTGTGTTTCACTGGATATTCCAATAGAGCTAGATAAGGACGCTCCAGTGCATGCTTGTCTGGTAATGTTACTGGTATCTCAGAGCATGTCTACACTGCATCTTTGAATTTAAAGTGTACTGTATTTGAGCCTGGGCCTGCATGACTCAGTTTTCCCTATAGGAGCAGAAATAGCTTTCTACAATAGCCCCAAAGTATGCAGGGGCATCGTTTGCTATGGGGCAAGAAGGGCAATTGCTTCCCCATACCTTGAAGTCCGTCCCCCCCAGCTTTTCATAGGTCTATCTGTATGCTCTGTTATGTCTTCCCCTGTCTCTCCCCTTCCTCTTCCATCTCCCTCGACTTTGTATACTGTCGTTAGGAAAATTGCCTAGTTTTTCTTTGTTTTTTAAAGGAAAAATATCTTAATGAGAGAGTGATGACCTTCCAATTCACCTGTTTTCCCCAATCTGGATTATATGGCAGAAACTCCTTGAATGTGTAAGCTGTATATACACACACGCTAGCCCTGAGCCCCAAATATTCTAATAGATCAGAACATTCTAAAGCCCAGCCATCTACCCAAAATGATAAAGGACCCAATTCTGTCAGCCTTCCTCCGTTTAGTATACCTTATTAGATGGCAATCCTGCTGATTGTAATCAGTCAAGGCCCACTTCTGTGAGGCGCTGAACCCTCGGGCCCCAATTCAGAAAATCATGTAATATGTTAAAGTTAAGCACAGACCTAAGTGCTTTGTGGATTGAGGCCAGAGTGCTCTACACCTGGCAGGTTACTGTGATACTCAAAGGACCTAATCCAATGGGAGTCTTTCTTTCACTTCAGTGGGCTTTGAATCAGGCCCAGTGTGCATAAGGGTGGTGGAATTAGGCCCAAAATGTTTGCGTGATTTCTCATTTACTATTTGTACAGCTTCAGTGACATGCCTAGCTGAATGTTTTGGGCCATATATACAAGGTAGGTGGGAGTTTAGTGAGAGCCAAGGACACTCTGCACCTTGCAAGAGGTCTCCTCACTCTGCAGGATTGGGACATCTGTTAGCATCTTTCGTAGAAGAACAAGCATGAGACGTTTATTACTTAATGCCTATCTGAAGCACGGTAAGAGACTGTATCTGTTTGACTATACTCGTGGTGTTTGCTTCAATTGCCTGTCCACTTTATCCATTCCCTAGACACCATAAACAGAAAATAAATAGAATGAACAGGTTGAAATATTAGAGCCAAACATCACAGTTCAAAGGCACTAATATTAATAAAAGGAAACTTTCAGAATCTGTCTATACCAATTACTATGAGAACTGAAAATGGCTCAGCATTTATGCCTTCTGGCAAATACAATTCTGGACAGAAAGAAGTGACTTTGCAGGTTTGCAGTCCACTTTGGATGCCATTATCAAACATAAAAGAATCCTTAAACCATCTTCCCTATTGGAGCTTTCTCAGAGATAGCTCTCAGCCTATCATGTAGACAAAGTGCTGGTGGCCTGCATCATCTTTCTAAATGCCATTTTCCTTTATCTCAGCTTTCAGTCTGCAAAATTCTTCCTCCATTAACTGCCTGGTGCAAATCCATGTCCTCTGCCTGCCTTTTTATGTTGAAAAGTGTTCTCCCTGAATTTTCACTATTTCTGCTATGTAAATTAGCACATTTCCTGCAGATTGATTTTTTTTCTCTTTGTGAATCAGGAGTATAATTTGCCAGCTTCTACTTGGGAACTGGGAGAATAATTTGAGCTGTTTCTTTGTGGAGTCTTCAGTGACTATTTAATTTCCACAAATGAATCGTGGTTTTCGTTGTCTCAGATCTGAATCTTTCTTAACAAATGATTGATTCTGTAGTAGATAATGGCATCGCTTACAGTATATTCTGGGCCTGGCATTGCTGGTGCTAGCGAGTTTGAAATTCATCTGCAATGTGACAGTTTTCTCAACATCTCTGCAAAAGACATAATGCTATAACTATCAACTCAACAATAAAATTGTCTATCTGAAATGGGACACTGAGAACTTAACAATAATGATTTTTTCACCATGAAAATGTTACAAAATGAAATAAAATAATACTATTGTGTTATGAATAGCATATGTTTTCCATAGATTTTTAAATGGAAAATGCACATATCAAAATGAAAATGAGAGATTCGTGGCATACTATTTCTTCAGTCAGCTACAAATGCAAGCCTGTTACCAACCACCATGCAGTACATTTAGCAGTAAATTATTTTTTTTTTTTTTGTTAAATCCAAAAGTTCTCTAAAGTAGAGCAAAGTTTTCTAATAGTCTTGCATTTGCAAGTGGATCAAAAAGGAAATGCAGAGCTTTATTTTGCCAGTTTAAAAAAGCATTTCAAGTAATTTTTATCTTCTATGTATATCTGTATATTACTATTTTTCATTTGTTAGGCACTGGCAATATGTTCAGTTCCATTCCCAAGATGCTTACAGTGTAAGAGCCCAATCCAAATCCCACTGAAATCAGTCATAGTCTATCTAAAGTCTTGCCTGTTCCTAAGGCTTCTTGCAAGACCTCCATCTCCTAAATAACTTGTTTTTGCTGGTCCTGGGGATGGCTGTTAACTAGAACTGTGCGGGAACTAGATTTTCCATTTTGCAAGAAATTCTGCAGTTTTGAAAATATTTCTGCTCTGAAATGGAACAAAAACAAAAAATTTCCCACTAAACCATAATTCCAGGGGGAAAACATGTTCCAGGTCAATGGAAACAATTCACTGTGATAAAATTACTATGTTTGTTCTGATTTTGCATTTTTTTTTAATATTTTAAAAAATGTATAATATAAAACAAAATTTCTAAACAAAAAGTTGCTTTGAAAATAAAAATCAAAACATTCCACTATGAAAATTTCAAAATGGAATGTTTTGACCTTATCAAAATGCTTTGTTTTTAATTTTTTCATAGAAATTGATATACTTCTCCAAAACATTTTGCTTTTCACAAATTTGCATTTTCCAACGGAAAAACATTACATTGGAAATTTTCTGACCAGCCCTACTGTTATCGAAGGTTACATTTATACAGTACCTGCATATACAAAAAGACATACATTCTGGCTCCACTAAAGTCAATAGGAGTTTTGCCATAGACGTTAGTGAGGCCAGGATTCACTCTATCTACATAGGCATCTGCATATGCTTGTGTGGGGGGGTGCGTATATGTCTTCTATCTGTTCATCCATCCCATCCATATATCTTGCATATACCTATAACTAGGTAACTATTTAATCTATATTTACATATGTACAGGAAAAATCAGTTGTCTAACAGATCCTGACGGAAACCCTAGGAACAGCCTGTCTTGGGGGACAAAAGGGAGAAGGAGGTTAAGATGTGTGTGTGTTTTTTATAGCTTGAGTTACTGAGAAAGTCAAGCCCTAGGAAAGGTGTGAATTTGACCTTATACAGCATGTAGAGATTTTATTTGCAGGAGGGAGGGAACACCACCTGTTCAGTCTCCAGTTTGTTTTCTTCTGGTCTTTGTCCACCTTCTGAATCCCAATCCAACACCCATCTAAGGCTTCAATCTTACTGGAAACAATGGGAGAATATTGGGTGGACATTTTTAGTAAGTGCAAAAATCATGAGAAAATCCCTTTTTAAGAGGTCAGGAATGGGTTTTTAAAACCCTGACTTAAATCATGAGACTTGTGATAATGTCATGAATGGAGCTGGTTAGGAATCGTCTGGTGAAAATAATTTTTTGATGGAAAATGCAGTTTCCACAGAATTGAAATTTTCCATAGGAAAATTGTTATTTTGCTGACACTTTTCAATATTGCATTGGGAAAACTGAAACAACATATATAATCTGGAATTGGTTCGACCCAAATTCGAACATCATTTTGTTGAACTGAACTGAAACATTTAGTTTTGTGAAAGTTCATCATTAAACTGTGTTTGCTTGAGGTGCTGTGGTGCCTAATGAAAGTTGTATTTCAGGTTCTTCATGCCCCTATTCCTTCCTATGTGTCAACCTCAGGTCCCCCGATATGGAGGAGGGACAGACAAGGAGAGCAATTGCCCAGGGGGTCTGGTGATTTAAAAGAGACCGGGCGGATGGGAGGATAGATATTTATCCTCCTCTCCTCCACAACCCCTTTCCTCCGAGGCTTCCGCTGCTCGTGCTTTCTGCCCCTCGCTGAGTTGATCTTATTTATTATGCACCATGCAGGTTCCCTGCTACTCATCTTCCCCGGTTCATCAGTAATCTGCCTCAAGAGTCTAAGGGAATCAGGAAGCTGAGTAACAGATTCCACCTCCTCAGCCTCCCAGGAACCTGTATAGCACATAATAAATAAAGTAAAAACTTCTGGAGGAAGCCCGCTTGGACCTCAGCCATCCGTTTTTAGGGGTGGGGGTGGGTCATTGACTGTTCTGCTCTGGGGCCCAGAAATGCTGTCGATCGGTAGGCCTGGTCAACCTCTTTGCATGGACTACACCTCCCATTATGCACCACAATCTCTCCTCTGTCTGAATCCTGTGATTCTTCATGGGAGGTACTGCAGACATGTAAGAGAGATGCTGTTTAATGACTCCATACAAAATGTTTCTCTATGGTTCAGTGCACCACAATGAAACACTTTGACTTGAGAATGTTGAAACACAATGTTTCAACACTTCAATATTTCTTTTTTTTTTTTTTAAACAGTTCTTCCATTTCAGGATGAAAACAAATGTCAGAATATTCAATGGAATGGAAATTCTGATTTTTACTCAGCTATAATCAACGTAGTACTATTTGGGATAGTCACTTACACACAGTTTTCTTTTAATATTTGTGAAGTGGCCAACTTACCAAATTCTAAGCATATGGCCCTAATTTTATTCTTGTTAAATCAGCTAATATTTTAATACAAAGTTCAGCATTATTAACTACTAGATCTATTCCAAAAGTAAAATGATTAACAAATATTAAATCATCTAATTTCAAGATTTATCATGAGTTCTGCTTCATTAGGATTATTGAAATGGACTTAAAAAGGGAGTGGAATCAAGCCTTTACTGGCATGTTTTTTTAGCTTATCTGAAATTAAATCAAACTTTGAAATGTAACACCATTAAACTAGAATATTGAACACCAGCAATAATATGAAGAAAAATGAGCTGTAGTTGTGGTATAAAGTCACATCTTTAGTGAACAAGTGTCGCGAAGTAGGCAAAGTGGTAGAATGGAGGAGTAAGGGGAATAAAAGCATCCAAAAATGAAGGAACATTAAAAGGCAAATTTTCAAATGCATGTTCAAATAGTGCATCCACAAAGTGCAATATATCTATTGTGCTGGTCCAAATTAACCATGATGTATAAATAAAGCTATGGCAGGTGTCACTGTTTATTTGTATATGTAAATACATGGTTTCTGCATGGAAACTAGGTTTCGTCATTGCCCATGTTTCTGTAACAGCAACTGCTGATTCTGCTTTTGAAAATTTGGACCTAAGATTCCGACAGGGCAAAAAAATTAAGAATTAAACCTTCCACATTGACTTAATTCACCCAGTTGCAGCTGGGTATTGTGGCAGTTTACAGATCGATATGTGATGTATTGCACACATTCAGAGAATCGAAGTCTTAACTCTGATTTTCCCTGCTTTCGTCAGTTCAAATCAGACTTTTGACATTACTCTTTCTACACAGCGAGAAAGCAAGCTTTTGTGGTCCTTTTATCTGACAAAGAGTTTTTGTATTTTTGTAGTCCCTGCTCTGTAGTCCCTCCTCTTACTATGAAATTAATATGCATTTTCAGATGTCTTAGGAAACCTCAGTTCAGTGCATAATACCTGTTTATTTCTGGCCATTTCTGACAATTTTATTTTTTATCCAAAAGTTTGTTAGAATGACTCTGCACATGAAAATATTTTTTAGAAATTATGTTCTGTTTGCATAATGCCCAGCACAATGGGGCCCTGATCCTGATTGGGCCTGATTGGGCCTGTGGCCACCTCTGCAATACAAATGGATAAAAACAATAATTAACAAGATTTCAAAATATCAGGTTCAGTAACAGCCCAAAACAGCAGTGGCCCTTTAAACAAGGAGACAGTTACAAAATGGCAAAGTGGAACATTGAGGTACTGATTGACACACCATAGACTGCACCAGGTACTTACTTATTCCATCAGATAAGGCAGATAAGTGACGAGGACACAAGAGAAATGAAATTTCACAAGAGTACTCTCATATATCCAATAATCCAGTTAATGTTCTCACATGCACATACTAATGATTCCATATTTGCTTGAATGATGTCTGTCTCTCTTTCTAGGTATATATACCATGCTCACCACAGTGGTATCTGAGACCAATTGCAGGTGTCTGCTAACATCACAGCATTATGTTTTGCAGTCCCTAAGTGTGTACTGTAATATTATTTTTCTTATGTCTAATAAGCCCAGTCTACATTGTAGACTAAATAGTTATCTAGTGTGGTGACATAGAGTGGGTGAGTATGTGTCCATTCGATATGGTGGAAGGACATTACTGCTTTTGTAGTGCATGGTCTGTTTCTCTTTGGTTAGAGGAAAAAGGAGAAAATAAGTTGTTATAACTGACTTTTAATCACTCACATTAGAGATAAAATTCAAGGACTCTTTAAACAGTGCGTGTGTGTGTTTTGCACATGCCCTATAGCAGAGTGGCAGGGTTGTTCTGTTGACCCATTCTGACAATGTGTTAAAACCTTGCCTTCAGCCGCTGACGTTCTACTGACTTTTTTTTTTACAAGTGTGGCTTGTTAACTCTATTTGGAATATAAAGGGTGCGTGTGACACTCCAGGGAAAAGGAACTAGGGAACTAGGTCAGACGAGATCCTGGAGGTAAATTCAAGGGATAGCCAAGTTTATGGAGGATGTTATGGTGTCTAAGTTCCCAATAAAACCAAACCACAGAAAGTTGGAGGTTTGGAAACCAACTCAGAATCGGGGTGTTGTTGAGGAGAGATGGGAACTCAGTCCATTTACAAAAAACATATACAAACAATTTGTATTAGTCTTAGAGTGATATTGAACATGCCAATATAATGTGAATGTCTGACTCAGTGTCTAAAGTGCAGGTGACAGGAGCAAGAAGCTGCTGCTAAGAAATACCAGCCCTCGGGGTCTCCAAAGTACCGGCTTTGGGAGAAGATGAGAACTGCTAACAGAAAGAGATACTCCAGCTGGCTAAGAACATTTTTGTTGTTGTTTCCAGCTCCCCTCATGGTCTTCAGATGTGGAGTCAGAGTAGAGGCAGCAGGAATAGCAGAGATGTCCATTCTGAGTCCATTATATATTCCAGCTAGAGTGGTGGTTGGTACCTGTACCCTTCCTAAGGAGAATTTGCAGCATCAATGATTCTTTATGAAAATGAGGGGACAGTGAGAAGAAGAGAGTTGGATGCCATGCAGGTAGATACAGCTCTTCTTCCCCTCCTCAAAGGCTATCCCACTCAAGGAATAAGACCTCAGGATTTGCCCTCATCTCTCAAGACCATTCTAGATGATTTATGTAAAAAGACAATCAACAGAATTAACAAATTTTGTACGGTGCCTTGCACAATGGATCCCAATCTGACTGGGTCCTTTGGGAACTACTGTGATACAGATACTAATAATAAAACAAACCTTAGGTGTCTCTATGGGCAATAGCAGAAAATTAAATTGCCTTTGGATGAAAATAGTTCCTTTTGATTGTGTATTTTGTCCTCAATCTTTTCCTTCAGGCAATCTACGACAATTTCAGAAACAATTTTTTCCCTGGGGTAACGTTTTATTTCTCTTCACTTTACAGCTAGTCAATGTTTGTAATTATCTGTCCATCCTTCCACGTAACTATCCAGTTTTTTGGAAAAAGGAGTGAATACAGGGACACAGTCTCTGACAAGGTTTTTGTGATTAAAACAAAGAAAAGCAGGTTGATGGGGTTGATATCCCCTGCTTTGAATATAAGGACTTCAGTGGATTACACATCCTTCTTCTGATCCTTTATAGTTCAATGTTAGGCTTACTGGGCCCGGTATAGAGTGTGTGTGTGTGTGTACTATATTTACTTATTTGTATGTATGTATACAGCATGTGTAGGTGGAAATATATTAAAGGAACACTTTCAAGGCTGACAGGATCAAAATTTGATTCTTCTTAAAAAATATTTTTTTTAAGGTATGTTCTCCAGAAATATAAGAAAAACCATTCACTTCCAGATTGAGGGAAGCAATGGTCTTAAAAACCCAGCTCAGGAGATTGGTGAAAAATAACAAATGTGGAATATTGAGTTTGTTCATATCATGGTTATGCACATGATGAGACCATAGATGTGGTGGCTATGTATGCTGCACTGTCCCCATTTTCTTCTGGCTTGGCTCCATTCTTGTGAGCCAGCAGAGGTCTGAAAGAGATTAGTATCTTACACTCTGAAATGTGCTAGTGAAGGATCCTTACCAGTTTATATCCTCTGCCAACTCGCAATAAGAGAGCTGACACTAAGAGGCAAGAGAGGGCACAGCTGGCATGCAAAACTCTGTCATCAGCATGCTTGCATCTGCAAAATTGGTTGTGAGCAGGTCACCCAGCTGGGATTTTTAAACTATTGCGGCCCTCGTTTTGGAAAGTGGTATTTTTTTCCTTTGTAACAGAGACATGTGAAAACAGATCCAGCACAAATTTATATTTTTTAGGGTAGGACACATGTGAAATCTTTAGGCCTGTTGACCTTGGCACAGTCCCTGTAAAAAATTAAAACAATTAATGACATTTGTTTTTCTAAAAGGCCTTCAGCCAGGAAGACCAAGTCAAAATGTAGGAGAGAAGCAGCTTGCTAATGTGGGGCCTAGTCATGGAGATCCTGAGTACCAAGTGCCGTCATCTCCCACTGATGGCAACTGAGGTTGAGAAGCTGTAAAGTATCCTGAATTGGATTCAGAGGCCAACCTCCTTATTTCACCATTCCCCACCAGGCACCCTGCACCTGATCCTGTGAGTTGCTGAGCACTCCCTGGGAGGTGTCTTCATAGGGAGATAAGAGCTCTCCACGCGTCCCAGGAAGTGTTCAGTACTTCACATGATTATAGGCTCTATGTGTTCTCTCCATCTGAGACATTGCTTTTGCATCACATGTGAATGCTAACTGGTTATTTATTCCATATATAATACAGGTAGCTGATGTTCTTGCTTTGCTGGCTTTTCTTTCTTTCTTTCCTTTCCTAATGCATTCTGGGAGAAAATTGAAATAATGTCTGTGTATAACAGTGACCAAACTTTTCTCATGACCCATCTTTTTAGCACGAGTTAGAAACCTGCTTAAAGCTGTTGTGAATTCAGTTAATTAAATCCTCCCTGGAAGTAAATGCAGTGGAATAGGCTATCAGGGAGAAGGAGCTAGGACTAGGAATACCTGGAGGGAAACTTGAAGGACAGCCATTCTCAGGGAGGAGTTTACAGTTAGGTGTATATTATGGTGGGGACTTTTTGGGTCAGCCAAACTCCAAGACTGGGATGAGTTTGGACACTAACTTAGGGGCAGTGTGCCCTACTAGGGATGGGTTAAGGAGCTGGTGCATTCACAGTAGCATTAGTCTCATTCCCTCTAGTCAAGTTATCGAATTAAACTACACATCTCCTAAACTACTGAGATGATATAATGAATGTTGATATTAGTAAAGCATACCTACTTCCTACAGTGGATAACCTCTACAAACAGCAAAACATTAGCTTGTTTAAAGAGTTTATAAATCAGATAACTAATCTGGGAATTTATTATCTATGTATAGACACTGAGAAAGATGCTATACGGCCATAAAAAAAAGTAACTGCACAGCTCTTTCTGAGAAGGAAGAAACTTGACCCTGTTGCACTCCAACAAGGCGTGTTGCACTGGAATCAATTAGTGTAACTGAAAATTCAGCATAGGCACAAGGAAAGACTCTTGGATGTGGCTCTCAGAAAGAGTTTACACAGAATCTTAATGTCAAACATGACAAAGAACCTCAATCTTTCATAGATGAGGTAATAAGAAAACAGACCAGAACAGATCTAACCATTATCAGTCTAATCATAATAATAGAGTCCATAATTCCCTAAATATATCTAGAAAAGGTGAAAGTGAAACTGAACATATGGATGTCCAAACAGTCTCTGCACAATCCCAGCCTCCCCTCAATCCCTGGAAAAATCATGGAGCAGGTCCTCAAGGAATATATTCTAAGGCATTTGGAAGAGAGGAAGGTGATCAGGAACAGTCAACATGGATTCACCAAGGGCAAGTCATACCTGACCAACCTGCTTGCCATCTATGAAGAAGTGACTGGCTCTGTGGATGTGGGGAAAGCAGTGGACAAGATATACCTTGACTTTAGCAAAGCTTTTGATACAGTCTCCCACAGTATTCTTATCAGCAAGTTAAAGAAGTATGGGTTGGACTATAAAATGGATAGAGAGCTGGCTAGATCATAGGGCTCAATAGGTAGCGATCAATGGCTCGATGTCTAACTGGCAGCCGGTAACAACCGGAGTACCCCAGGGGTCAGTCCCGGGGCCGGTTTTGTTCAACATCTTCATTAATGATCTGGAGGATGGGGTAGATTGCACCCTCAGCAAGTTTGCAGATGACACTAAGCTAGAGGAGTGGTAGATATCGTGGAAGGTAGGGATAGGATACAGAGTGACCTAGACAAATTGGAGGATTGGGCCAAAAGAAATCCAATGAGGTTCAACAAGGACAAGTGCAGAGTCCTGTACTTAGGACGGAAGAATCCCATGCACAGCTACAGACTGGGGACCAACGGACTAGGCAGCAGTTCTGCAGAAAAGAACCTGGGGGTTACAGTGACAAGAAGCTGGATAAGAGTCAGCAGTGTGCCTGGTTGCGAAGAAGGCTAATAGCATATTGGGCTGCATTAGTAGGAGCATTGCCAGCAGATCGAGGGAAGTGATTATTTCCCTCCATTCGGCATTGGTGAGGCCGCATTTGGAGTATTGTGTCCAGTTTTGGGCTTCCCCCTCCCCCCCCCACTACAAAAAGGATGTGGACAAGTTGGAGAGAGTCTAGCGGAGGTCAGCAAAAGTGATTAGGGTGCTGGAGCACAAGACGTATGAGGAGAGGCTGAGGGAACTAGACTTCTTTAGTCTGCAATAGAGAAGAATGAGGGGAGATTTGATAGCAGCCTTTAACTACCTGAAAGGGGGTTCCAGGGAGGATGAAACTAGGCTGTTTTCAATGGTGAGTAGATGACAGAACAAGGAGCAATGGTCTCAAGTTGCAGTGGGGGAGGTCTAGGTTGGATATTAGGAAAACGTTTTTCACTAGGAGGGTGGTGAAGCACTGGAATGGGCTACCTAGGGAGGTGGTGGAATCTCCATCTTTAGAGGTTTTTAAGCTGTGGCTTGATAAAGTCCTGGCCGGGATGATTTAGCTAAGGTTAGTCCTGCTGTGAGCAGGGGGTTGGACTAGATGACCTCCTGAGGTCCCTTCCAACCCTAATCTTCTATGAGTCTAGGATTCTATGATAATCATGATTTCTAGAGCTGACTAACTCTGCTCTGCAGTTACTAAACTGTCATAAGCTAGAGGCATTAGGGAATGAAGCATCATCACCAGCTTCAGCAGCTGGAGAACACTGCCCTGTTAATTCCGAACATTGTACAATGTAACAATCTGCTTTGCCATGTAAAGAGTCAGGGCCACGTCCATCCCTAGTGTAACTCCACTGCAGTCAGAAATGTTTCACTATGGATTAATTTGACACGATGTTTAAAAGTAAGGCTGGAGACTTGTGTGTCTATGGAGAATGGATAAATGGTATTGTTGCTAGAGGCCAAATCCGTCCTTTTGATGATCTGCTCATTCAAGACAGCATTTTTTCATTGATGTACCAGCGACACAAAGACACTGTAACTTATTTAACACAGTGTGCCAGATTCTTTTCCCTGTTCCATCTCTTCCAGCCAGACCCAGTGCTAAAGGAGCTGGAAAGCTGCTGGATTTCCCTAGCTTCTCCCCCTGATGTGGGGGAGTGCCCCGTTGAGTTAGACCCATAGCCTCCTCCTACACCACTACCCATCATGTAGTCCTCAGTAGGGGAACTTTGATGGGTGAAGAGGGCATATGGCCAGTGAACGCTGCAACCTGGCTATGCCCAGGTGAAGAACTGCCCCTTTGGGGCCATAGATAGCAGTCTCAGGCTACGGCTACACAGACGGCGGCAAATTCGCCGCCGTCAGATCGATTTCTCTTGATCGACTGAGTGGTCAGTGAAGACCTGCTCAGTCAATCCAGAAATCGATGTACTAAGACCACCTTCACAAGTGGCGTAGTGCTGCATTGACAGGAATGTGGTTCCCATTGGCACAGTGCAGTGATGACGGCGCGCAGAAGAGGAGCAGAGAAGTCAATGGGAGTTATGCAAGTTTTTTGCGTAGCTTGCATAACTCCCATCGACTGCCGCCGAATCTCGGAGGTAAGTGTAGACAGGGTCTTAGATTACAGCAGCAGTGAAGTTACTGTGATCAATACCATGGCCAGCCTTGAATCAGCCAGTGAGAAAGGAAGCTGCAACTGATTTTGTTGTTGCTTCAACTATGTCTGTGCTGAAAGCATACTGGACACTGCAAAGATTTTTGGCCCAGTGTATTGCTACAAGAGCTATTTGGAAAATGGTATTTTTCCAAGAAAAAGTGAGGGTTTTTTTAATTGTTGATTTTTTTAAAAAAACCAAAAGCATACAAAAAAGTGGATTTTAAAAACAAAAAACATTTCACTTTGGGTTTTAACCAAAAATACCAGTTCTAATAATTACTTTTTGAACAATGCTCTACAGTGAGGAATCAGAGGGTGGGTGGACTTTTTCTCTCCATGCATTTTGCTAGTCATAGCAAATATGGTCATGTTTTCACCCACACTTTTGCTTTGATGTAGCTTTTTACTCATGATTTTTCATTCCTGTGATCTGCATTTTTTTAGACTATTGAATGCAAACAGACTTATCTGCTTTCCTCGCCTTCCCAACACTCCCAGTGACTTCAGTGGAAATTTGTGTCGCACAAGGAAGCATGGTCAGACTCTGAGTAGGATTCTTCCCTCACGAGAAGAAAGATGCCTTTTTGGGTAAGAGAACAGGGCTTAGGAAGGCTTTAGTTCTATTCCTGAGTCTGCCATACACTTGCTGTGTGCCACTCAACTAGACATTTATTCTCTTTTCCTTTGTTTCCTTGTCTGTAAAAGAAGAATACCTACATAGCCTCCTTCCCATTGCTTGCTATTGGCAAGGCTTCTCCCCTCTCTTCATATGCGCTGGGTCCTGTTTGTTTTTGTGATGGTTTGTGCCTTTACCCAGCTTGATTCCTCACCATGCCCAAGACACAGAGGGTGCTGCCCTTTTGGGAAATGAATAATGCAAGCACTGTTGGCAAGGACTATAAAACCCAGTACACAAGAAACAATAAAGTTAATCTACACAAACCCTAGCAAAGAAATGATACATCCAGAAATACCAGTATAACAAAGAGGGACTTTTTGGGAGCAGGAGAATAGCATCTGGGATTAGAAAGGGGTTAGGGTTAACTACTAAGTACTGAAAATGTGACCCGTCCGTGCCTCGGGTAGCCACCTGAAAATGCTAAGGTCAGGGCAGGCTGCAAAAGGAGAGCGGATTCTCCCAACACAGGTGGGTGACACTGAAGTCTGACTTCCCAACCAGCCACAAACAGTGCTTCTGATTCCCCACACTGGTTATCAAGGAGCCAAAATAAAATATACACAGCCCCCTTCACTGCATTTCAGTCTCTGACTCCCAATCAGCCACTAGGTCCAGTAAAGAGACCAGTTATTTAAACTCTATGCTCTTTACCAAAAAGGTTTCTCCTGACCCCAAAGTGTCAGCCACAGTACCAGATCAACATAAGTTTAGATCTTACCCAAAATACCACACTGCCAGCCAATCCTTTAGTAACTAAAACTAAAGGTATATTATAAAAAAAAAAAAAAAAAAAAAGAAAGAAACAAACTATAAGAGAAATGTTAAAGGATTAAAGCAATCAGACACATATAATAGATTTGAAAGTCCATATATATCAGGTTTCTAATAGACTTGTGGAGTTTGCAGGCTTGTATAGTCCCTCTGGTATACTTCCAGTACCCGGATGGGTTTTAATCCTTTGTTTTACAGCTTCAGTTTAGTTGTAGATGAGTTGATCCAGAGGTAGGCTGAAGACTGAAGACCACTGAAGACAAAATGGATGTGGTGCAGCTGCCTTTTATGTCCTTTGGGCTTTGCCATGCTGCTTGTGGAATTTTACAGGAATAAGATGGAGTCCAGGGTCACATGAGTAAATCCTGGTGACTCATCAGGTATATCCCTGGCTTCTCCCCCTGGGCCCTCTGTACCTGTGAATTTCTTACTGGGCCATTAAGCAGGCTAGTGCTGCAGCCATCCTGTTTGGGGTGTCGCCCAGACACAGCACAATTTGAAATACAGATATATCAAACATATCCATAGCTTCCATTACCCACATAACTCATGAACATAAACATTATCATTTTACTTAGCACACTATAGCCTTTCTAACGGTACCTGACATGGCATATCTCACATGAATTATTATGATTCTGATGTATTGATGTTAAAAAATTTAATAAATGCCCCCCCCGCCCCAATCCAGCCAGCGTGACACCCCCAACACAAGATTGGTGTAGAAGGGAGTAATTAGAGCTCCTGAATACACCTTAAGGGCCCCCCTAATCCAGCCACCATCACACCCCCCACGCAAAATTGATGCAGAAAAGGGTGTCCATAGACTCTGCTGAATGCATCACTGGAACTTTTCATTTTTGCTTTTGTATTAATACAATTTTTAACATGTTTCAAGGGTTTTACATAATATCAGGCACATGGTACATTTACAGTTTCTGGCATTAGCAACAAATTAACTACAAGACTTAATATTGGCTTTAATATTAACAGCAAAATCATGTTTAGTTAAAACAGGCTTTTTTTTTTTTTTTTGGTACGGTTCACTATGGAGGTAACAATGTTATTCAATTTTTACAAACATTTGTAAGGGTTCAGTTATCTTAATAGTGGGTTGAATTTGCTTTTGATGCATAATCTCTGCTCCTTGTATGTGATCTTGCCAACTATGTCCTCCATGCTAACAGCTATGGGTAGATCTTTCTCCCCTCTGTCAGGCAGGTAACTTGCACTACCACACACTTTAGCTAGTTCACTAATTTTTAAATTTTTAACCATTACCCATTTCAAGGCTGGACTCTGTTTTAAGGAGATATCAATTATTTTCACTAGCATCTCATAAACTGGGTTCTGATGTTCTCCCATTGCCAGTCACTGACTTCACATAGCATCAGATGTACCTGAGTTCACTGAGAGACTACAAGATATAGCCAAAGCATTCAGAGGTGCGAGTTTGCCTGCAACCTCCTGTTTTCCCAAGAGATCAACTGCACGTCTGTCCTGCTGTGTAGCTCCAGCTGCCCAGTCTTCTCTCTGAGCCTGAGACACTATCTGTTTATTTGACTCAGCATGGAGATGGTCATGTTTCAACATCATTGTCTCCCCAATATACTGACCAAGCACAGCCACTTGGTTACAGGGCTGTTTAAACTTCCTAATAATTTTCACTTTATCTGGAACCTTTTCCAAGGTATTCACCCCAGATTTTTCTAAAACAAAGTCAGCAAATCCATCCACATGTGAAAAGCTTTGGCAGTTAGAAACTGACCCAAGTCTTTCAACATCTAAAACTGTTGCTTTTTGCTACAGTCAGGGATTCATCCTGAGTTAACTTAATCAATTCGGTTTCATGCCTTTCACCTTTTGTGAACTGCTTGCAAAAGCTACTAGGAAGTTTTATTCCTTCAGGAGCAGTTTTAGGCAAAAATCCATTTTCCACAGAAATGTCCTTTCCCTCTTTAGCTAGAGGTTGCTTTAAAAAAACATTTTCCGGAGCCCAAACAGACTCTTTTTGGGTTTCAGTTAAGTCCAGAACCAAATCTGAGACAATTGGCACATCATCAGTCATGCCTGGTCTACACTGGCAACTTAGGTCGACGTAAAGTCACTTACGTTGATCTATGTACACCTGCGTCTACACTGGCACCACTGTTAATTCGAATTAAGTCGCCTCGAAAATCAACTTAATAAGACCACCTCTGCAAGTGCCGAAGCGCCTAAATCGAATTTGTTAATTCGATTTAGTGTCAGTGTAAACACAACTTCACTTAAATCGAATTTATTGGCCTCCGGGAGGTATCCCACAATGCCCCGTTTTGACCGCTCTGGACAGTGGCTCTGTGCTTCTCTGTGGTCACGCTACCAGGAAATGTCCCCTCCCCTTGAGACCTGAGAAGATTTGAATTTTCATTTCCTGTGCAGCCAGCATGGAGAGAGCTTTGTCACTGTTCTCCACATGCATACTGCAAAGCCCAAATGTGCTCCAGCATGGAGTCGACCAGAGGTCTTAGATCTCATCGGGCTGTGGGACAAGGAGTCCATTTTGGCTCAGCTCAGAGCCAGCAAAAGGAATCGGTATATTTATTGGAAGATATTCCAGGGCATGCTGGAGAAGGGACACAAGAGGGACACTCAGCAGTGCCGCCCGAAGATCAAGGAGCTGCGTCAATTATATCAGAAAGCCAGGTGCGCATTTCCACACCCCCAATTTGAATTTTTTGGTCTGGGAAGAAAGTGTCCGCCTGCATATTAGAATTACGAAATATGCGCGCGTCATGCACATTCCCAGACCACTCCACACTGATGTTGGTGAAACGACCCCAGTGATCCACAAGGCCCTGCAGGACCATGGAAAAGTACCCCTTGTGGTTTATGTACTCGGTTGCTAGGTGGGCAGGCGCTAAAATAGAGATGTGCATCCCATCAATGGCCCCCCTGCAGTTTGGGAAGCCCATCGTGGCAAACCCCTCCACTATGTCCTGCACATTTCCCAAAGTCACTATCCTTCATAGAAGAAGTCTATTGATGGCCCTGCATACTTGAATCATGGCGGTGCCCACTGTAGATTTACAGACTCCGAATTGATTCCCAACCAAGTGGTAACAGTCTGGGGTTGCCAGCTTCCACAGAGCGATGGCGACTCTCTTCTCCATCGTCAGAGCTTGTCTCAAGCGAGTATTCACGCACTTCAGGGACGGTGCCAGCTCCAAGCACAGTTCCAGGAAAGTTGCCTTTCGCAAACGAAAGTTTTGCAGCCACTGATCATCATCCCACAGCTGTATAACGATGCAGTCCCACCAGTCTGTGCTTGTTTCCCTGCACCAGAACCTTCACTCCATGGAATGCAGATGATTCGTTACAGCCTGCAGCAATCGGGAATTGTTCTGCTCGATGGCTTGTAGCAGGGCAGCCTCGGTGGCATCGCTGTTGCGTGTGCTTCGGCTTCTTGCTCTACTTTGAAAATACTCGATGATAAGCCGCGATGTATTTGTAACGCTCACAATAATAGTGCAGGGTTGAGCTGGCTCTGCAGCAATGGCGAGCATGGGAAGTAAAAAAACGGCTCGAAAATACTTTTCCTGTTTGTTGGGGGGGGGCGGGGGGGGGGGAGAAAAGAGGGGAAAGCAGCGTTGCATCATGGGATAATGACACTCGTCCCAACAGCCACCGCGGTTAGTTGCAGTGTGGGATAGCTACCCACATTGCACTGCTTTGCAATTCGAATTAAGAGTGCTCAGCATAAATGCAGGAGACCTGCGCAAACAGCATAGTGTAGACATGCTGCTGCAACTTCTAAAAATCGGCTGCAGAAAGTCGACTTAAAGTAAGCCGACTTCACTCGGCAGTGCAAGTTTAGAAAACTAAAATGAGTCAGAAAAGCTAAATTTTCTGTAATTTCATAAATTATGCTATGGATGTCTCTAATCATTCATATTACCATCTGCTAAGGGACCTCCTGAGATTTGAATTAAGAGTAGGTTCCTTACAAAGCTCAGGTTCTGTCCTGAATATCCTAAGGGAGCAATCAGACATGCAAGCAAACATTAGCTATAACACTTTGGACCTTTGAGATAAGTATATGACACACAAACTAATAGTATCTCTCTATGATGATTTGACAAGTCCAACACATGTAATTTTAATGTAACCGTGATGGATGGTAAATTATGTATTATGCATCAGGGTTTGAATATAACAACTCATAGATTATATATAATGAGAAATATTTTCCATAATTGCTTTCCTCATGGTATAATACAACTATGGGAGTAAGTTATGCATGAGTTTTGTGTGACATGATAATCTATCAATTTAAGCAGCTCTAGAGTGTGCCATATAAATAAGGCAACTAGCTCAACCCCATGATGATAATGATGCCTCACACAGTAAGATACTACTTAATGTTAGAAAGCGTACCAGAATCCGAGCAAAAAATGTTATTTTGGGATCCTAAGGCCCGAATTAACCAAACACAAAACACCTGCTTAAATCCATCCCTATTCAGCACTTAGGCCCAGGTGCAGAAAGGTATTTAGGCTCTCAACTTCCATTGAAACCAATGTCTAAATATCTGTGTGCATCTGGGGGAAATTCCAAATTTTTATTATTTTTTTCATTCTGAAATGGAACAAAGAGATGGGAAATTTCAAGAAATGAAATTTCTGAGGGTCGGGGAGGAAAGGTTTTGTGTCAACTGAAATATTACATTTCTATTTTGGTTTTCTTATGCTGCTAAATTTTATTTTATGTTTTTAAATTGTATTTTATTTTAAAGTTTTAAAATTAGGGTTTAACAATGATTTTTAAATTATCATATAAAATCTTTGTTGATTGATATCCTAACTCATAATTACTTTGGTCATTGGTATTGTAATTGTTAATTGGTATTCTAAATGGTCTTTGGGGTGATTTTAAATGGTAGTTAGTAATTAGTATTTAAATTGATATGCTAATTGGTACTTGGTTTGTTCATTGGTAATTAGTATTCTAACTGGTCGTTTGTAATTGGTATTGTATTTGGCATAAAATATTAATATAAAGTAAGTTTTGAAATGAAAACTTATTCTGAAACAAAAAAATCAAAACTTTCCATTCCTATCATGACCTCACTGAAATGGCTTGTTTTGATTTTGTTGTTGTTTTAAACAAAAATTCATTGAAATCAACTGATCTCACAGAACATTTCAAAATCGATGAACTGGCATTTACCAATGGAAAGATATTTGCTGAGAGACTTTGTGACCTGCTCTACTTAAGCACTTTTCTGAATCAGGACCCAAACCCTGCCCTGACCAGAGCCTTTCTGTCATCCTTCCATGTATCCATACAGTAACAGAGCAAGACTGTAGTATCTATCTGGATATTTATGTCACACCCATCCCTGTGATATCTGTACAGCAAGGAATTTTAGCTAGTACTGAAGGAAGCGTTAAGAGAAAGCCTCTGCTATTGCACCCACTCTTACACCACAGCTTCAAGGGGGCAATGTGTAATATGCACTAGCAGCTCTTAATGTCTCTACTTCCATGCCTGCCTTGAATCATCTTGCCCCCCACTATCAGATTAGCTGTTGGCATATATGCACAGACAGCGCTATCAACTGTCCCTGCATAGCTCCCACCAAAGAGGGCAATATTTTGCCCTAGATTGTCTTATTATTTGTAATTTAGATGCTGTTTGAAGACAGACAAGCTAAAAGAGTCTAGTTAAGCATGTCAGACAGGTTTTTCCTAAATACTTATATATACATGTTGATTGTATTTTTTGGGGGGGGAGTATTAAGCTTGAATACTGCAATACACTGAACACCCACTTTAATATATTTTGGAGAGGGGGAAGGAGAGTGAAAAGAAAAAAGAATGGGCATTTAGAGACATGCTAATGACTTCTATATAAAGAGAGTGAAATGAAGGTCTGAAGGGATGTGTGACTAAAATTGCTCACTTCACAGCCTTTGATGATACCCTGGAAAACTAGCAATGCAGAAAATACCTGGTTTCTTGTATAACAGATAGCACAAATTTTCATGGACGGATACACAGATTGTCAAACATCATTTCATGCTTGTTATATCCTTTGGGGGGAAAACATTTCTTTTTCAGATGCACAAAGTTGCAATATCCGTACAAATTCTAGCTGGCCAAAATGATTTGCTGGCAAATTTTTGTATATGTGGCTCATTATTTTGCATTCTTCTATGATAAACATAGAAAGATAGAAAAGATCTGTTAGGTCATCCAATTCATTCCTAGGCTGGTGCAGAATTGTTTCCTACAACGCATTCTCTAGTATTTTGTCCAGCCTTGTTATAAATGCCTCAAATGATGGGCCTTGTCCAGGAAGAGTATTCACCATGAGTGGCCATGGTTAGGACAAACCAGTGTTGGAATTATTTCAAGCCATGGGAAGGAAGATTTTAATGTAAATATGCACAAAAGGAGTGGAAAAGAGCAACCAAGGAAAAGCCATTGAACTGATTACAAAGGGGCTGTGCTTCAGTGTAAAAGACCTAACACTCTATAAGAGAATATAGTTTTCAAGAATGCATCCATTCCAAATAACCAGAACGCAAAGCCAAGCTTTAAATACAAAATAAAAAGTCCCTATACTTTATTTTGTTAACTAAATTGCTTTCATCTGGTATCTGGCATCCTTAACAAATTCTCGGTTACTAAAACATGTAAGTGTTGAGTGCCTGGTCTTCAGCAGAGAAGGTCAGCTTCTATTTCCATTGGTTGAAGTTTGGAAGGGTGGCTTTTTTTCTCCTAACCTCCAAATTATAATAATGAGGATGATTTGGGGAAGCAATTTTTTTAAGGCTCCTCTGATATTGAAATATAAGGGTGCATTTATAACACAATTTTTGAGAAAAACTTTATCCCTCTTACATCATTTTCAAACTCTAGAAGTGCTTCAAAAACAATTCAAGATCTTTTGTCTCCACTTGCCAGAAAGTTCAGATTAAGTCGTAAACCTTTGTATAAAGTGCCTGGATTCTGTAGTGTGCAATTAAATTTTTCAAATCCTCCCCTCTCCTTTTTATTCCTTTTAAGTGTCTTGTTTAATTTAGCAAATAAAAAATCCATTTATTCCTGATTTGAAAGTAGTTAATACAAATAAATCGTGGCTGACATTTGCAAATCATTAATGCTCTTGCAGTCTGCGATCTTCATTATTTCCTGTTGTGATGGATATTTAGAAACCGTATTTACCCATGTCCTTATGTGATTGATTATGTGTTATGTGTACACTTTGTGATACATCAGATGAACATAACGTATTGCTGTTGTTCAGTACGGAATGTGCTGTACATGTATTATTCCTAGGCAAAACTTTGTTAACCTGCATAGAAGGAATACATTGAAGGAATCTATCCAGCATTGAAGGAATCCATCACTCACTTTTTACCAAAAGAAAGTTAGATAACATTGTACTCTCATCAAAACCCATAAACATTGAAGAGACTGGAAAATCAATGTTAAGTTGCCACCTTCCAAAAAAACGTACAACTGCACAGTTAAATTCATCTAAATAATCTTAACTCTGCCCCTGGAGCACCATCAATCTCTCATCTTTCCTGCTTTGTGCCTTTGGTACAAACTTTTGACGCTGGGTTATGTTTAGAGAAAGACTTTTTTCTAATGGCCTTAAGAAGACACCCCTCTCCTCCATGGCTGGTGACTAATAGTACTGGTACAGTGATGCTACCATTACTAACTTCTCATTTTCTGTTTCTTTTCTTTTTTCAGTGATCCACAGCTGTAGGCTACAACAGTCTCACATTTGGAGAAGGCACTGTATGGAAATCACAGAACATTTTGTTTTATAAGTGACTTCATACATTCATGTTCTCAGTAGTAAGTATGATGTTTCAGCAGTACAGTAAGCTTTGCACTTTCCTCCGATTGCAATAACTTCCTGATCATGACCAAGGAGGTTTTGACTGCACTGTGTCTAGTGTTAGTTACATAACTGGCAGCACATGGACTCTCTGTTGAAAGATTGCCATCAGTATGCTGTTTGTCCAAACAAGAATTATATAGTGCCATATTTTTTCTTTGAACTGAATATGATTATAAAGAAGGCTGGAGTCTGTCCACCCAATATATATAGTTTGATAGTTAAAAATAAGGTATTCTGGTATTTGTGGTCACTGTGTATGATGATCCAGTGGGATCATATATTGTTTTAAAGGTGTAACACATCTGAATTTTCCATCTTAATGCACACAGCCTCTCTTTATTGCTCCCCAAAGTATCATCGAATCATAGAATAGTAAGACTGGAAGGGACTTTGATAGGTCATCTAGACCAGTCCCCTGCACTGAGGCAGGACCGAGAATTATCTAGACTATCCCTGACAGGAGTTTGGCTAACCTGTTCTTAAAAACCTTCATTGATGGAGATTCCACAATCTTCCTAGATAATTTGTTCCTGTGCTTAACTACCCTTATGTTGGAAGGTTTTCTTAATGTCTAATTTAAATCTCCATTGCTGCAATTTAAGCCCATTACTTTTTATCCTGTCCTCAGTGGATGAGAGAACAAACTTTATAACAAACCTTTACGTATTAGAAGACTAGTACCATGTCCCCCCTCAGTCTTCTCTTCTTCAGACTAAACAAGCCCAGTTTTTCCAATCTTTCCTAATGTTTTCTAGACCTTTACTAATTTTTGTTGCTCTCCTCTGAACTTTCTCCAATTTAATCACATCTTTCCAAAAGTGTGGTGCCCAGAATTGGACACAATACTCCAGTTGAGGCCTTATCAGTGCTGAGATGGGGAATTACTTCTCATGTCTTACTTGCAACACTCCTGGCAATACATTCCAGAATGATTTTTGCTCATTTTGCAACAGTATTACATTGTTAACTAATATTTAGTTCCAGACGGGTAGCCATGTTAGTCTGTATACAGCAAAAACAACGAGAGTCTTGTAGGACCTTAAAGACTAACAAATTTCTGCAGGCATAAGCTTTCATGGGCTGCAACCCACTTCATCAGATGCATGAAGTGGAAACCACAGATAGGAGGTATATATATACATCCAAGGGTGAGAAACATAACACTGGGGAGGGCAAGTGTTAACAAAGTCAATTCAGTTAGGGTAGATTAGGCCTATTCATCAATAGTTGTTTTTGTCATATTTAGTTTGTGATCCACTATAATCCCCAGATCCTTTTCTGCTGTACTCCTCCCTAGGCTGTCATTTCCCATTTTGTAGTTGTGCAATTAATTATTTCTTCCTAAGTGCAGTATTTAGCATTTGTCCTTATTGAATTTCATTCTATTTATTTCAGACCATTTCTCAAGTTTATCAAGATCATTTTGAATTCTAATCCTGTCCTCCAAAGCGCTTGCAACCCCTTACAGATTGGTATCGGCCGCAAACTTTGTAAGTGTACTTTCTATGCCATTATCTAAACCATTTATGAAAATATTGAATAGAACCAGACCCATGACAGATTCCCTGTGGGACTCCACTCAATATGCCCTTCTGTACTGACTGTGAACCATTGATAACTACTCTCTGAGTACAGTTTTCCAACCAGTTGTGCACCCACCTTCTAGTAGTCTCGTCTAGGCTATAATTGCCTAGTTTGCTGATGACAAGGTCATGTGAGACAGTATCATAAGCCTTACTAAAGTAGAGATAGACCACATCTACAGCTTCCATCCAACCACAAATCTTGTGATCCTGTCAAAGAAGAATGTTAGGTTGGTTTGACTTGATTTGTTCTTGACAAATCTATTTTGACTATTATTATCTCCTTATTATCTTCTAGGTGCTTACAAATTGATTGTTTGATTATTTGCTCCATTATCTTTCTGGGTACTAAAGTTACACTGACTGATCTATAATTCCCTGGGTTGTCCTTATTCCCCATTGTATAGATAGGTACTGTATTTGCCCTTTTCCAGTCATCTGGAATCTCTCCCATCCTCCACAAGTTCTCAAAGATAGCTGCTAATGGCTCAGAGATCTTCTCAGCCAGTTCCTTAAGTATTCCAGGATGTATTTCATCAGGCTTTGCCAATATGAAGACACCTAACTTGTCTAAATAATTCTTAACTTGTTTTTTCCCTATTTCAGCTTCAGCTCCTACCGCATTGACACTGATGTTCGTTGTCTGATCATGGCTAACCTTTTTGGTGAAAACTGAAACAAAAAAGGCATTCAACATATTGGCTATTGCAGGGTTTTCTGTTATTGTTATTGTTATTATCTTTCCTTCCTCACTGAGTAACGGGCGTACCTGGTCCTTGGTCATCCTCTTGCTTCTAATGCATTTGTAAACTATTTTCTTGTTAACCTTTACATCCCCCAGCTAGTTTAATGTCATTTTATGCATTGGCCTGTCTAATTTTGTCCCTACATGCTTGTGTTGGTTTTATTATATATGTATATTTAACCTTAGTCATTTGATCTAGTTTCCAGGTTTTGTATGAATTTTTTTTTTTAGTTTCAAGTCATTGAAGATTTCCTGGTTAAGCCAGGGTGATGTCTTACCATACTTCCTATCTTCCCTATGCACTGGTATACTTTGCTTTTGTGCCCTTAGTAATCACTGTTTAAAAACTGCCAACTCTCCTGAATTCTTTTTTCCCTTAGACTTGCTTCCCATGGGGTCTTACCTACCAATTCTCTGAGTTTGCTAAAGTCTATCTTCTTGAAGTGTGTTGTCTTTATTCTGCTATTATCCCTCCTACCATTCCTTAGAATCATGAACCCTATCATTTCATGGTCACTTTCATGCAAGCTTCTTCCAGCTTCCAATTCTCAACCAGCCCCTGTTTATCGGAATCAAATCTATAACAGCCTCCCACCTAGTTGCTTTCTCCCATTACTTTAATTAAATTAAATTAAATACATTAATAAAAATCTGTCTCTAATGCATTCCATGAACTCCTTGGATAATCTGTGCCCTGCTGTGTTATTTTCCCTACAGAAGTCTGAGCAGTTGAAGTCCTGCATCACCACCAAGTCCAGTGCGTTGTATGATTTTGTTAATTGTTTGAAAAAACTTTTGTCTTCTCACCAAATCCCAAAGGACTTTACCAATCTCAACCCCCTCCCGCTCCGCCAAGACTGTGAGGTACTACACAGAAAACACAAAGGGTATGTCTATACAGCAAAGAAAGACCCGCAGTTTGGGGATGCAAAGGGCATAAAACACTCCACAGGCAGCAGGACTGTGGCCCTGTCTCACCTTGACACTGTTCCAGGGAGCTGACTCGCTGTCATGAGGGGACGAGACTGCATTATCCCCAAGAACAGTGCAACCTGGGCAGTTTCTGATATGCACCATGGAACTTGGGAAGAGATTATGTCCCAGAGCTTGATTCCCCTCCCCCCCCATGTCAATGCAGCTTTGCAAAATGCTCTGCACAGAACAGTCACTTGAAGGCATGATCTATCCCTAAATAATGGAGATGACAGACAAGTCCTGAGGGCATGGCATCCATCAGGAAGTGAGAAAGGCTGAAGGAGGACCCAAGTTACAGAAATATGACGCAGTTACTCCCATTAGACATACGCTTGTCTACGTGGCTCGACTTTTTTTTTTAAGTATAAAACGAAATGTTAGGCAGCTGGTGTGCTGTGACAGCTGCTTATCATGCTTACTATAATCATCTCATTGTGCTTCCCCCCATCTGTTTATAAAATCCACCTGTTGCTTCTCATTTTAGACTATAAACTCTTTGGCGTGGGAACCGTCTTTTGTTACAAATTTATTCCATGCCTAGTGCAATAGGGTTGGGACTTCCAGGTGCTACTGCAGTATAAGTAATAAATAATAATAAAACACTAATATTTCCATAGGCAATTCTGCAAGAGTTTGGGGGGATTTATTTGAATGAAGGAAGGGTGGACACTTGATGGCTAGCAATTGCAAGGTCATTTGAAGCATACTGGACATCACAGAGATTTGCGGGACTACAAGTCGAAAGAGGAATCAAAGCTAACACCATTGGTGGACATATCCTATTATGACCCCTGGGGTGGGTACTAATGTATCATTTCACCACCTCTCATTGCAATATGCACAAGAAAGGGGAAAATGTAGTACTCAAAAATCTTTATGTTGTTTTTGCATGTATTTTTTTATATTAAGTGCCCATATATTCAGAATAGAGTTTTGGATAATTTACAAGCCTCAAATTTGTAGACTTTCATCTGCTTCAGCCTAAACTATGCCAAATCAATGGGCAGATTGTTTGAAGTTGGAGCTGTTAGGGAGAGGAATCTTATTTTAAAATGTCACATTTCAGGAAAATAATACCTCCCTGCCTCCAGCCTGAGCCAGGTTTTCCAGCATTTACAACCCACAATAATACAAGAAAGTAGTGTTTTTCTAAAAAAATCTGTGTCTCTGCAAAATACAATGACTCCAAATGATCTGCCTGTCTGCATGGCACAGCTCCTATTATTGCAGGTGATTTTGCCACAGCCACTGCAGGTGAAGTTTCCTGTTTAATCCTAAACCTCATACTATCTCTACATGCAGCTAAAATGAACGGATCAGGAAGTGAATAATGCAGAAGAATACTGAAGATGAATATCGAAGGTCTTTTTTTCTAATATAATGAACATAGAAATTTTTATATCAAAGTATTTATTTTCTAGTTACTTTTATTTGCAAAATGTGTGTATTCAAAGAACATGCTCTAAATGAATTTGGCCTTGACTAGGATTCCTCACAGTGCACAAGAGGCTTACAGAAAGGAAATCACAATACTGATAAAGAACAATACTTTGCTCTTCTATGGTACTTTCCACCCACGGATCTCAGAGTACTTTATAAACATAAATTCATTTGTCTCTGCAGCACCTCTGCAAAGGAGAGAAGGATTATCCACATTTTAAAGATGAGGAAACTAAGATACACAGAGCTTATACAAGAGATAAGGATTTACTCTATATTTTTAACCCTAGCCCAGTGCTTTAGCTGCATGGCCATAAATTTCTATCAGAACTCAGGTTTATCATATATCACCCTTTACAGAAAGGACCTCATCTTACATGAGAGGATGCCTGAGAATGATAATCAGACCCTTTGCCATTGCAATTTTCTACTTCTATATGGAACTTGTGGATGTTACTCAGCTTGCTCAGACCAATGTCATAATTGTTTCCACGGGAATAAAGATTTCAAAAGGGGGTGGGGATGCAGAGGGTCTGCAGAGTTATACAAAGAACTAAGCTCAAACCTGATAGGGTCTGCTCCTGCACTCGTTGCTAGGATGGTTCATTGTCTGTTTATTGAGTTCAGTGGAAGCCTCACCTGCGCCAGGAATGCAGACTAGGCCTCTTAAGTGCATAAAGAAAATATAACAGTGTGGGAGTTCTATAAAGCATTTATTTTGTCACTTGTTAGGGCGGACCTGTCTAATTCATTCATGACTCCATCAGTGGTAATAGGAGAAGTCACCCCAAAATTGTGGCAATAGAACTTTGGTTCCACCCCACATCCTCATGTAGTCTAAATTTTTTTATACCAATAGGTTGCCAGATATGGTCCAATTGGCTGAGACTGGGTCATGAAATATCTTAATACCATGAAACACCCTAATGGTCAAACCTTTTAAATCCTAACAATGACTGACCAATTAACAATTTCCTGACACAGGATCTTACAAAACAGAGAAGTCTAATACAGAGTCATTTTGATGCTGAAGCACTTTAGGGACTTTTCTGCAGCTTTTTAGGCTTCTCAGCTACATTGTAGAAAACAAGAACTGTGGAAGGAAATTGTAGCAAAAACTGAAGTAAATAAAAGCCTTCTGCTTCCTTATTTTATTATTCAATAGAACATGAGATGTGCCCAGAAAGGTTTTAGCAAAAATGACTTTTAAAAGTGACTGTGAGGGAACGAAACATTAAAAATGGAGACAAATTTAAACCAACATTACATTTATCCAAGATGGCTGAAATCGCTATTGAGTGAGAAGATTACATGACCCTGTGAGCTAAAGCCGAGACATAGGAGTAGAAAGTAACTTAAGGGGCAGCAGATTTAGAGGGACAGGACATTTGAAAGTATAACTAAAACATTTTGGCCCAACTTCATCTGTGATGTAACTCCATTGATTTTTAATATAACATAACTGCTAAATCTAAATATTGTGGTATAATATAGGCAATTATGAGATTATAATGTGTTTGTTTGTTTGTTTCTGTGTACTGCACCTTTGATTTCTAAAAACTCTGTGTTCAGGTGCAGAGTTCATCTGACATTTTGTTCTCAGAGTTGCTTTTAGCCTGTTACAGAGGAGCCTTGAGAGCATTGTGCTCTCCCATGGACCCTTTAATGTAGTTTTTTCTCGTTGCTTTTTCTAAATGTAAAATAAAATCTATTTTCAAATACATATTTTGCAGTGTCCCCTACATGAAGTGAATTCATAAAACAAACAAAGCAACCCAGCAAAGCTCATTTTTTTTAAAATAGAATCTCAATATATGATCACATGCCAAAACAGTCACTGTGTGATTTTATTATAGTAACTGTTTCCCCGCCTATTGTCTGTCATTCTCTCATTATAGGAAGTCTGATGTTAGGTCCCAATCCTGCAATCAGGACTGATTGGGCAGACTCCAGTGCCTGTGCAGAACCCCACTGAAATTAATGGAGTGCTGCCAAGGTAGAGGGGTTTGTCCAGTTGGATCCAATTTCAGGACTGGAACCGTAAATTGTAAGCTTTTTGTGACAGGAATCCAGATTTTTTTAACATGCTTTTGCAAAGTACCTAGCACACTTTCAGCTGCTCTAAAGCTAGACAAATTTCCAAGCCTGCAGGTGCAATTCAATTTCCATTTCAAAGCAGGTGAATTAATAAATACTCAAGCAAAGAAAGTGACTTCATATTAAATGAAAACGTACACACAATTTTAAAGGGAGCTGCACTTTATGCAGAACTAGTGGAACTGAAATTAACTAAATAAATGTGTGGTGGTGGGGGGGAACAGAAAGAGAAATGGTTATGTATATCTGAAAGCATTAGCCTGCTTTGACCATCCAAGTAAAGTAAATGACTGCAATTGTAAGAAAGACATATGTGGCAGAGAAACATCAGCTGAAGTAAGAGAAATATCTTGACTCTGAATCTTTAGGGCCAAATTGTGGTCCAGTCTGTGTGCTGGCACAAGGGAATAGAGGGAGCAGCAGGTGTTCCTTAATCCTTTGTGCCGGTGCACACCAACACCTCCTGCATGCAGGAGGCAGCACACTCCGCAGAGCCGCTACAGCTCCCACCCCCATTCCTGGTGGGAAGAGGTTGAAGGAGGTGGATATTGGGCAGAGCCTTGATGACACCAACCCAATGCACACAACTGCATAGCTATGCCAGTGCACCAGGGATGGCACATTGCAGTGGGATTAGACCTGTACCTGTTACAGTTTACTCCCTCCCCAGAGCAGCAGGAAGACTGGGAGGCAGATTGACACTTGAGGAGTCACTGTCTCCCTCCTAGGTTGCTCCAGGGGCAGCACAACAAGGCACTGCTCCTTACTCTGGGCAAATTGACTTAGCACATAAGTAATATGTTTTTTATTTTATAATAATTATTGTTCTTGTTTACTATTGATATTACAGTAGCCCCCAATCACAACGGAGGGCTCATTGTGCTAGGTGCTGTACAAACACATATGAAAAGAAGGTCCCTTCTGTAAACAGCCATATGAGTGGCTTGAGGTAAGAAAATGTAATTCTCATTCAAAACCATAACTGTTTTCCTTGGTTGGCACTGCATATGTAAACTACGGAGATAGATATTGAGATATATATTGTTCCTATTTAAAAATTGACATGGAGGGTTGTTTTTATGTATAATAAGAAGGAACATGTGAACAAAAATCAAGAGAGAAAACAAATCTGTATATTTCAAGAACAGAACCAATCTACTTTAGGGTTGCCTTAGCTGTGTACTTTTTTTTTTTCCATACTGATGAATGACATATATGTGTGTTGCACTGAAGTCTGAGATATGATCATGTGCCTATCCATTAAATGAAACATTCATAGCACTGACAGTCATTTGGAGATATTCCTGACTTCGATGCCTCTGTACACTAAGCATGGTTTATCGAATCAGGAAAAAGCTTTGTCATCCTGTTTTCCCAATCCCTTCCCTTCACTACACAGTATTTTTGTTTATGTATTTATTTTTTGAAAATCTCCTTTCTTTTATACTTTTCTGGGCATATTTAAGATGAAAAGATGATCTACATCCTCATTACTGTTCTAGTGCTCAATGATGAAAAAAACATGTTAACAAAGGAAGATGCTTTTCAGTCAGATCATAATGTTCCCTGCTGCTTAGCTAGGATGGTAAAGAGTATGGTTTAAGGAAAGAAGGTGAGAAGGTGAAAAAAACTAATGAGGGTGTTCCTCTGTATTGAAAGATCACTTAGGAGCTGCAGTGATTTCCTTTGTGTGAGAAAAATGTAAAAATAAGGTTCAAAAGCAGCATCCCCAAGGTCAAATAGGCCCCGCCTCGATAACAAAGAACACTCACTCCCCTCTATGGTAACCATCATTTTCCACTTTGAGCAGCCTTTCAGGGGCTTTAATTTTCTGATGGCTGAGTGAAAAGAAATCTCATTTGCCTTAACCAACCGTTAGCTCCTAAGGAACATGCAAAAATGCTGCATGGAGTGCTCTAAGCTACATGCATCATTAATGGAATAGCTCATGAACTCATTGCTAGAACTGAAGTAGTCTGCTCAAAGATTCAAACTCTGGAGAACAAGCTACTCCAAAATTGTGAGCTTCAGCTCAGGAGATTACTGCCCTTAGACTTGTGTTGAAGAATAAGTCAATACCGAGCCACATTGAGCAAGTAGACTATGCAAAAAGGTTCAAAGCCCAGAGCCAATTAGAGCTGCTGAAACCAGAAGGTAATGCTCAGAATGGGATCACTGTGTCACCATTTCATCCTGAACACAGTTTTTGTCAGTGTGTTTGAGCTGAGACTTGAGCATCAGAGACAGACTAAGAGTTCTTCCCTAAGAACTTCAATTAAGCTATTCCTAGTCCCAGAACATTGGCAAGGTTTTGTTTTAAAAGTGGAGTTCTCCCCTCCCAACCTCTCACCACTCTACTAGCTCTTCTCTTTTCTGTAGCCTTCGGTGGGAGATGGAGGAAAGGAAGGTGACAAGGCACAATATCACCTCCCTCTCTAAGCAAAAGAAGAAACCTTGTTAGCATCCTACAGTGCCACCCACAACAGAATAGTCAAAACATCTAAATATATCAAAAGGGCAGAAAATTAATCCCAAACACATTCTATCCAGCATTGTTGTTAACACTCCTGTCAGGGAGAAATTGAAATTTTTCTTAAAAGAATATTCAGTGGTAACTGTGTTGAACCCATGGTTCTCTCATCTTCTTAATTTCACAGAGTGCATAACCTAAATTGCATAGAACAGTGGCTAAACTGGTTCATCATCACTCAGCTCCAATCTAAATAGACCAAGCAGGGAGAAACTGGAGAGAATGACATTCAGGAAACTGGATAGCTTCAGGGGGTAGTTAATGATAGGCTAGACAACTTTAATGCTTGCATCACTGGTTTGGTTCAGGTCAGTAGTTACAGAAAGTCATTAAGATGTGATAGCTGTTTGTTCTCCTGTGTGAAATGAGTTGTCGTTCTCAGTCTTGCCCTAATAGACATATATCTACATTATAAACATCACCAGCATAATTAGCATCCTTGTTGGCCATCTGGGTTGAGAGGCCAAGAACAGTCTAGGTATGCAGGCTGATCTGCCATCTCACCTGCAGATCAGGACTGAGGCATATTGGTGGGTTGGGATGATGTGAGGGAGCTTTCAATGCCATTGCCCATGCCTGTACCAATGATGTGGCTGGTAACTATCAGCTGACAAGAGCTGCCGATCCTGCATTGTTCACAAGGATTAAATTAACATAGCATTTAAAGGAAAGGAGAAAATAGCATTACTCATACAACTGAAAGATCCCTTACTTACCACTTTTTTGTGATCACTACAAAATTTTACCATAAATATTTCAAAACCATTTGGATAAACATGCAGCTAGCTAATCAAGGGAGTTTCTGGATAACTAATTCACATTCAGGGATTCTGTCATTCTAGGGGTTTTTATTCACTCGATGGCAATAAAACGACGTCTGGACAATAACAGTTTTGATTGGATTTTTATTGTTATTATTTGTAATGTTCTAGTGCCTAGAGGCTCTAAGTAGGGTTGGCTCCATTGTGCTAGGCAAATTATTAGTACGAGCCAGTTCCTGTGCTGAAGACCTTACAATTTAAGTAGACCACACAAACCAAGGGTGACAGAAAGGAAGTGTTATCATCCTCATTTTATAGATGGGAAACTGAGGCACAGATTGGTTAATGACCTGATTTTCAGAGGTGCTGAGCACCTGGTATTCCCTTTTAAGTCAGCGAGAGTTGTGGGTTCTCAACAGCTCTGAAAATAGGGCTATGAATGACTTCCTCAAGGTCACACAAGAAGTCTGGGACGCAGCCCAGAGTTGAATTCAGATAGTGTCAGTCCCAGTCCAGTGTCTAGACCACAGGACCATCCTTGTCTGTTTGATCGATTGTTGATAAAAAACAGAATATCCAAAGATTCATTACCTTAAAGGTGTTTCTCATCCTATGTTTTGCTGTGGCAGTTGAACAGCCAAGGTGCTCAAGCTAACAGCTCTCTGGTTTAGGAGGAGAGGGGTAGCCCAAGGAATTATGAGGAATGAGGGTCTAGTTTCTGGAATTCCTTCTCCATTTTGGTCTTACAGATCCCATGTCTGCTGGCTTCAGCATGTGCAGGGACAGAATTTTATTTATGATGGAAATTGCTTTTGTGCCTACTGAGTCACCTAACTTAATTCTTGTCTGTGTTTTTATTAAATAGGGCATCTAGAGTACTAGGTAGCTGCATCTAATAGATGGAAATAGATAAATAAACCACTTGACCATTGGAACAGCAAAATTCATGAAGAAACGGGTGGAGATTAGTTTTCAACTGGAGAGACAGACATAAGATTTCAGTGAAAAAATGATGACTGTGAGAGAAACAATTGGTGGAGATTTGTGATGTAGAAAGAATTTAGTCTCAGTTAGCTTGTTCTCACCAGAGGTAAGTGATGTGCAGGGAGAGATTGGCATGATTCATGAAGAAATGTATAAAATTCCAGTTGGAGATGCAGTGTTAGAACTGAGAGCTACTCCTCTCCATGTCTGTGTCTACACTAGCCTTTTTTCTCTAAAATGTCCCACCACTGATGCTATTGGTTTTAACTCCAATGATGATAGCAGTGATGAAAGTGCTTGTTAAGACAAGGCCCTAGGTATCCACCATTGGAAGCACTTTGTCATCTAACCCTACTCAGAAAAGGTCTACGCCATGGGTTTTCTACTTGGGACCTAGAAATGTTCAACTGGAAACAGGTGTCAGAGGGTCATGACCACCCTGCCTTCACCATGTTTCAAATAAGAAGGGGATCCTAGAGGGGACGATAGGAGGTCCCAGTATGGAAAAGGCTGAGAACTATTAGTTTATGCAGTATGGTGCTTACTAATGGCTACCAATGTCTTGTCTCCTATAGGATTGCTGCCACAGCTACCACTAATGAACTGAACTGGTAGTAGCAACATTGAGATATTTTAAGAAAATAATTCATAATGTAGACCTGGTCAATGAGAGCATATTTCTAAACTAAAACATCCCCTTCTGTTTTAGTAGAGTTTTGAAGTGACAGAAAGAAGAATTATCCTGCAGTTGGAGTAAGTCCCAGTTCTGGTTGGGGATCTTTAGCATGCTGTGAAAATGCAGGAAGAATAAGCAGTTGAAAAAATACATGCCCTTAAACTCTCTCTGTGGGCCGGTCTACTGACATCCACAGACTGTAATTTACCTCAGCAGTCAAGAAGTGGCCCTCAATGCTTCTGGAAGGTAAGTATAACCCAACCAGTTTAAATTAAATTAAAACCTCAAAACACAAACTTCTCTTAGAAAAGGAATCAAATAAAAATGTTAAATTCCCTTAAAAAGACAAATTATTCCTTTCTGAAATGTAAAGCAACAGAGAAATCTGTTCTGATTTACTGTGGTTTAAACAAGGTTCCTTCTCACACACCAGCATTTCAGAATAAGCAAATAGACTGCCTTTCCTCAGAAATGCTTGTTGGGCACAAATGAGTTAGCCCTCCCTCCATTTTTTCCTCTAAGAGTGATGCTGCTGCTTTTAAAATACTATGCCTCTTTCTTTCTTGTGAATTTAATTATTAGTTATCAACAGAAATATATTTGTGGACAAGAAATAATGCAGTAAGTCATGGTCTAGCAGACTTGGCATGGGACTGGGAACCAGAAAGTCTTGAATTCTAAGCCTGGTTCTGATTCTGATACTGACTTGCTCCGTGGTCTTGGGCAGACCCACATTTTCAAAAGTGACTAGTGATCTGGAGATCCTCAATTGTCGAGTGCCCAGCTTGAGAAACCTTAGAGGACTGGTTTTCAGCAAGCAGATGCTCAGCACTTTCTGAAAATCAGGCCACTTGGAAGTGTCACAAATTCAGCAGCCAAGAATTTAGATCCCCCAAATCTCTAGTCACTTTTGAAGATCCATATGTTATCCTCCCTGCTTCATTTTCTCTATCTGTAAAATGGGGAGAATAATACCTTCTTCACAGGCATGTTCTTTGGACTGACCAGTTAATATTTTAAGGTATTATGTAAAATGTATTATTATTTTATTTGTACATGTGGGGTCAGTCGCATCTTTCTAATACTATAGAGATAGGGACTTACTGGAAGGCAGATAGATTTGTTTTTCAGTAAGTTGTATTTAAAATAAATTCCAACTTTCCAGGCTTGCTCTTGTCCTTGAGTCCTGGCTGACATTTCAGCCCTCAGAGATCAAGGATTCCCTCCACTGTATCTGACGTTATTTTATTACTGTAATTTATTATGTATTGAGTGCTACCATTGTGCTGGTTGTTGTCACAATCCTTGACCTGTAGAAATGGTCATCTAGATCAGAGATAATGCAGGGGGCTGGCACCACATGCAATAGGCCAGAGTTTGGGAGCCTAGATGCTACAGTGATAAGTGCCCTCCAGATGGACAGGGAGAGGTTTCAGTCTTGATGTGCAGATAGTTTTGTGGCCATCATTGTTGAAAAAGTGTGGCCCAACAGATACAGTTAAAAAAAAATCACTCAGCCCTTGCTCATCAACCTCGTGCGTGTGAATGTGTTTTAAGCCTAACCATGATAAATGTAAAGCCCAATCAAGGTTTGATCTGTGCATATGGGAAGCAAGCAGCACGCTGCTGTTATTGTAACCAGCTAATTAGCATGTCCCTAAATTCCCCCAGCTGGTGCAGCAGCCAGCACCCGGCGGGATGCTTCTTCGGTCGGCTTTGCAGTCACAGAACAGGAGGCAGAGGAGGGATGGTGGTGTCCCCGCTTTGGCGGCCGCCGTCTCGACCCAAGCGAGAACAGTTTGCAGAGATGTGGCCGGCCACTGTGTGAATTACACTGGGTGCCAGGCAGTGCCCGCCAGGATCGCGGGGGCGGCGGGGCAGAAGGGGCAGCAGCAACATTGCAAGGCAACCCTTTCTCCTTCATCTGTGGGGAAGGGGGTGGGGGATCTCTGATGCCCCCCCGGACGGCAGTGGGTCCCAACCATCCGCTCTGTCCCTCCCCAACTGCTGTCACTCAGCAGAAAACAGCAATGCAAGAGAGACAATAGCAAGACGCTGATGATCCCACTAATTAATAATTTAGAGCCGGGAACGGGATGAATGGGGAAGGCTGCTGTGTGCAAAGGCAGGGGCTGGTTACGGGAGGGGAGACGTTGCTAGGCTGCTGGAAAGGAGCAGGAGACAGGGAGGGGGTCTTGCCCAGGGCACGGTCCCTTCAGGAGAGGAGAAGTGGGGGCAAGGTTGTCCTTGGAAACCGAGATCTTAATCCTCTCCTCCATCTAACGCCTTGCTTCCCACCCGCCCCCCGTGCCCTCCCGGCGCCTCCATGTACAGAGCAGCCCCGCCTCCCCCTTCTCCCCGATGCACAAAACAGCCCCCCGCCCCCAGCACCCCCGTGCACGGAACAGCCCCCCGCCCCGTTCCCCTTCCACCTCCCTCCCCCCCCCGGCGCGGCTAGCATCCCCCCCCTCCTCCCCAGGCGTGTGAATGAAGTTCGCCGCCGTGCTTTGCCCCCTTCCCGTCCCTGTCGCCGGGTCCCTGCCGCTGCCAGGGCCAGGACAAAGGCACACACTAGCACGTGATGGGAACGGAGCTTCATAAATGGGACCCGAGAGAAAGAGGGGGGCGCGCGGACTCAGCCAGGCTGGGAGGGAGGCGAGGCGAGGCGCGGACACACAGGCTCAGCCCAGCCTCGCTCGCCGCCGGCCGCTCGCAGCAGCAGCAGCAGCAGCCGCCGCAGCCGCCCAGGAGACCCGGGGGCGGCGGCGTCCCCCCGGCCAGGGGCAGGAGCAGGAGCAGGAGCAGCACGTGGAGAGCAGCGCCCCGCGCGCTGCCTGAGCCAGGGGCAGCGGCTGCTTCTCCCCCCTCCCGCCCGCCGCGCTGCCGCCTCTCGTCCGTCGCCAGCTGCCTTCCCGCCGCCGCCGCCTCCTCGCCTCGCCTCGCCTCTCCCCCAGTGCCCGCGGCGGCGGCGGTGGCCCGGCCGGGGCGGGGCGGGGCGGCCCGCCGCGTGCTCCCTCCCGGCTGCGGGCGCGCGGGGGGGCCGGGGCTGTGGTAAGTGCGGGACTCCGAGCCCCGCGCGCCTCCTCCGTCGCGCCGAGGAAGGAGCCGCCGCGCCACTTTGCAAGAGCCCCGAGGCGGGCGAGGAGGACGGAGCAGCGGCCGGGAGCAGGGCAGGGCAGGGCAGGAGCCGAGCCGGGGCGACCATGTGAAGGGTAAGAGGGAAGAGCGGCAGGGGGGGCGCGGCCCGGAACCGGCCGGCGCTCCCGAGTGTGTGTCGGGGTGGGAGCAGGAGCAGCCGGGTCAGCGCGTCCCGCTGGGGCGGGTGAGCGGCTGCTAGGCGGGTGTCAGTGCGAGACCCGCAGCAACTTCTTAGTCTGCGCCGCTGGGAAAGGCTCGGTCCGGCTGTTTCCCCTCGTGTCGCTGGTCATCACTGCCATGCCGCTGCTCGCTGAGCGCTCCGGCAGCTAGCCGTCTGTCCGGTACCAATAGCGTACTGACCTGTGTGTGTGTGTGTGTGTGCGTGAGAGAGAGACAAATAGCCTGCTGACCCCTGTGTGTGTGTGTGTGTGTGTGACACAAATAGCCTGCTGACCCCTGTGTGTGTGTGTGTGTGTGTGTGTGTGTGTGTGAGAGAGAGAGAGACAAATAGCCTGCTGACCCCTGTGTGTGTGTGTGTGTGTGTGTGAGAGAGAGAGAGAGAGACAAATAGCCTGCTGACCCCTGTGTGTGTGTGTGTGTGTGTGTGTGTGTGTGTGTGTGTAGCCTGCTGACTGTGTGTGTGTGTGTGTGAGACAAATAGCCTGCTGACCCCTGTGTGTGTGTGTGTATTACAAATAGCCTACTGACCCCTGTGTGTGTGTATTACAAATAGCTTTCTGACCCCTCTGTGTGTGTGTGTGTCTGTTACAAATAGCTTACTGACCCCTCTGTAATAGCTTACTGGCCCGTTCTGTGTGTTACAAATAGCTTACTGACCCTCTGTGTGTGTACCTCCTACTCACACACTTAACAAGTAATACATGTAATCATCTGTATAATAATGTAGCATGGATTATTTGTTATGCACATTCTTGGTGCTGTACAAAAAGAGAGGAAGATGCAGTCCATGTTCCAAGGAGCTTACAATCATATCTGAGAGACACACACACCTTCTTGAAATAATTTTCTCTGCAGCATACATAGAAGAATGCATTTGAATCCTCTTAAACCAATACCTGTTAAACCAATAAACTTTCTTTGCAGTAGCATGTAAATTACAGTAATAACACACCTTATTAACAGAACAAATTCTGTGCCATGAACAAAATAGGAATAGTAAAATGCAGGAGACTGTCCCTATAAATTGCCAGTAAATGAAGTAATTATTAGAGGGACAGTCCTTTCTGGGCACAAAAACTATAACCATTAACTATTTTTAGTGTATTTTCATAAATCTGAGGTTTAAATGGCAACATTGTGTGAATCTGTGTTTATATATGTATGTAATGCTTGTTTTATTGTGTGTACATAGATGAATAGCATGTATGTAAAATGAGTACCTTACTGAAAGCTACATGCTTGTTAAAAGGCTACCAAAAAATCAAGAAATGTAAAAGGAGACTAATGCCTTTTGAGTATTGTAATTTATTTTCGTTACACGCATATTATGTTCTTTTATCTGTCTTGAATGATGCTCAGTAATTTCTTCGTGCCTGTCTGTCTTTATTTTTCTGTTTTTCACACTATCTCAGTAGTCTAACCTGAGATTGGTAAGGACAGTTTGTTATAAACAACATTTACTGGATGGAAAATTTTGTCTCCATTTCATTACTTCCCTTAATAGATGTGAATTGAATAGCAAGGACAAATCCAGTTTCTGACAAGAAGGTGCTAAGAACAGGTGGTTTTATGGTTAATATACATCTATTCTTCTGTGATTTTGAAGCTCTCAGAGAAATCAACCTCCAAGGTTCCCATAGGACTTTATCTGACATAGAGGATTTCGTCTCTAATCCTAACCCATTGATGATTTACACTGGATAACATTCTTATTGATTTTTTTCCCCTATACTTCTCTCACGCCTCCAAAAGCCCTCCACTATTGAGATTTTAACTGAAATAAAAGTCAACTTGTAATTGTGTATGCAAATATATTCAGCAAGGATGTCACTAAATGTTGAACATCAAATATCATTTGAATATTCAGTGTTGTGACTTTTTTAAACCTAACAACTGAAAAAAAAAATCAGTCAGGTATTTTTAAACTTTTAGTTGTGTGTGTCATAGTAAACTTTCAGATTTACAATTATAAGTAACTAAATGGGTTTGTTGTAAATGTACATGTTTTTGTTTCAAAGATATCAGCTAATCTACATTGAGGATATCCCTGGATGAGGTATGTATTAAGACTTAGATGGGAGAAAAGGCTTCACTTTGATGCTTTGGTTTAAGATCAGTAAAATGGTGTTAGAAGATGAAATCTATAGCTTTTTCCATTTTCCTAAAATTAGGATGAGTGTTACTTGTTGTATGAAAGGAGATTACATGAAAATGTTACACAGCTTTGTTCATAGTAGTATATTTTAAAAGAGGTAGGGAAATGCATAGCAGTGAACTAGAGCAGAAAAATTCTTTTTGTTAGGTATTTTTATGTGTTAAGAGAATTATTTATTTAGTGTATTTTTTGAAGTCTTATCTGTCGGATGGTGGGTTTTATCCTTTTTATTTGTATCCCTTGTCTTCAGATTTATTGTTCACCATATTCTAAAGGAACGTTAATCTCTGTGTAGTGGTGATATTAATATTCACATCCAACAAATTTAGGTGCAGGATTAGAGTGTTATTTTGGGTATTTAATACTATTAGAGTACTGTTAAAATGATAACAATTAGTTGAGAGTAGTTAATTATTCTTTGCAGATTACACTTAATAACTGCTTGCGACAGGTTTTCCGTTTCTTCTCAAGAAAGAAAAAGCCTCACTGATTGTGGTGGAAGTATTTATTAAGCAGAAAGAGTTTATTAAATTAACTGTAAAAGAAAAGCATGAAACATCTTTAAGTAGATTAAACAGATTAATGTTTAATTTTTTTTTATTTGCTTCAGGTTGAAATAAGTTTTGTAGCCACTATCAAATACAGGTGTATCTTTCCTTTATTTTATATTAGTCTTTGGGGAAAAAAGGAAGAACAATTTGAATAAAAACATTTTAAAATGGAATTGATAAAAGTAATAAACATATTACTGAGCCAGCAGGGATTTCTTGCCTGGGGGGAAAATTGGCTAGGTAAAGAAAAGGATTATTTTCTATGAATTATCTAATCACCTAACCAGTAAAAACATCTAAAAAAATAAAGAAATTAAATTAAAAATAGTTTACAACATGCTATGGAACCAGGATTTTATTAGTAAAAGAGTAAGATGGTTGAAGCCTTTGATCTTAGCCATTGTTCTTTAGTTAATTATGTTGGCTCAATTACATAAAGGACATGATTAAGATCTTTCATGCTTTACTAACAGGATGGTATGTCTCAACCAAAGTAAGTCTGTCTTTCTGTTTTAGTGTTCACAGTTTTCTAATTTGGCCAGTGAAATTTTAAAGATGGAATAGTTTTGTTTTTTTAATCATTTCATACTTTTAACCTTTTGACTCTAATGTAGCCTTGATGAAAAATGCAGTGCTGAAAGACTTACATTCTAGGCTTACATATTCTGATGCTTTCTCCTTTTATTGAACAGAGCTTAGCGAAAATATTAAAAGGCAAGTGGAAACCCAGACCAATCTATATATTCACTTAATACCACCTGAGAATTTTACAAATTTCTTTTCGTTCTTGACTCTACAGGTCTGTTTCATCCACTCACTCCCACTCATTTCACTAATTTCTTGTAGAAAAAGTTAGGTTTAGTTTTCTACATTTAGAAAGAGATTAATATGTTTTAAAAAATACAGACTTTGTGACCTTTCTCTGGCAATTCTATCAGAGGTTTCTATGTATCTGCAGAATTCATTTTTGTCCACAATGATTTCTTTTCATTTCTTTGTGCATGACTTTATTTGATTCCCCTCATAAAACACTCCATGTCTATAGAGATGTTTTGCTGCAGCTCCCCAAATAGTTAAGACTATCTGAAATGATGAATGTCAAACAAAATCATTTATCAACCATCTAAGTGAAAACTTGGATATTTTCCTTTCTGTGCCAGAGAATTTGTACAGTGTGCTTCTGATTTAAAACTTGCAAGTGACCCTAAAACTGGGATTTGACCAAGTTCAGAGCAGCTGTGAAGATGGACACAGAAGGCTGAGGGAAATAGACCCTTGTAATCATAACAAGGCTGCTCTTGTTTTCCTGTCGATAGTAGAAATGCATGCCAGGCCCTTGTATTCAAAAGCAGTCTTGCAAATGTGCCAGAATAGGCAGAAATGGCATTCTGTTATTAATATAAAGTTAAAACGTCTTAGGATTTAGTAGGATTGAGCCCTCTATTTTGTCAGCGTTGTTCTCTACTTCTGCTCCATTTGTAGACTGGCACTGTGCTGATGTAAAAGGTGCACATAGAATTACTATTGTTGAGATAAGTACTGAACCTGTTTTATTGGAAGTATGTGTGGGTTTGTTACTGATCCCTGAAGCCAGGTTGGAACTGTCTATGGAATGGTTATAATAACTTATAAATCAGTTTCTTGTTTGAAAGAACTTCTGAAGTTGCCTTTCGTACACGTAAAAATAGTTCAATTAGCAACATAAGGCTGGACAACATTTTATCATATTTTTGTATTATGCAAGGGCATTATGAATATCCAACCATTGGGCCTAATCCTGGTCCCATTGTAGGCTTTTCTGATCAAATTAGCAAATTCATATTGCAGATAAAATAACTAGTTCACTATTGCATTACTACTCCATTCACTCCCTTTTACCTTCGACTACACTACTTAATACAATATAGTTATTTATGTTTATGTTTGAGCTGTTAACATAACTAGTCATGCAGATTTAGGATTTTGTCCTAATTGTGCAGATCAGGACTACCTTTTATTGGATTTTTCCTGACCCAGTATAAGCTTTATCTCTGGCAATCGTGTATATATTCTTTCTGAGAAAATCATGTTTACCCACTAAAAAGTGATGAGCAGAAGCAGTTGATTAGGGGATACTATGAATTCTATTTCAGATCCAGCTGGTGTAATTTTCACACCTGTATTTTAGGAAACCCGTTCAAAGTTTTTTATTTGTTTGTTTTTATGTTTTCTTTCTCTTTGTGAATATCTGAATGTGCTTGCTATAGTCAGGAATCTTTATTTTTAGCCAACTCTGCCTCTCTAACACAGTGCATTATTGGAGTGCAGACTACATCTGTGCTTGGAAAATTATGTAAAAGGGTTTGGAGTTTTAAAATAGATAAATAAATTGACAGGGGATCTCAGTGGATATACTGACTTTAGACTTTTGCTTTTTTCCCCTCACAAAAGCTGTGTAAGGGATCTGTTAAAATGATGTGCTTGCACATACAGTAGCTCTGCCATGTATTATACATACACTTATTCTTTAACTTGTTTACTAATGCTTGGCACCATGAATTTGGGTTTATTGATGCTAAACACCACTGCAACACTTTTAAGACTTCAAGTTTCTCTAATGAGATTAAGTAATATATTTTAAGCTTTCAAATGAGGAATGAATTTTATCTTTTTAAAAAATTGTTTCTGCAAATAAAATATTATAGTAGTTGGATGTATTTCTGCATTTTGCTGTTCTGATATCAGTTATATCAGAATCTACTGTAATTCTCTCTCTCTCTCTGTGAAGAAAAGCATCTGCATATTTCAAAGACATGTACCATTGCCAAGCAATCTGGTGTAGTAATTTAATATTCTGGCAAATAGTTTCACAAGTTTGTTTACATAAAGGCAGAAAATCAGAATATTATAATCTGAATGCAACTAGGAAGAGTTGTCTGAGCTTATTTAAATTTTATAAAAGTCCATACGGTTCTAAAATCCAAAACTTGCGTAACTCCCATCAATTGCTGTACTTCTGTTCTGCATAGTGTGTTCACTGCACTGTGCCGACGCAGCACTATGCTACTCGAGGAGGTGGTTTTAGTACGTTGACTTCCTGATTGATTGAGCGGGTCTACACTGACCACTCAATCAATCCAGATAAGTCAATCTGACAGTGGTGACTTTGTCGCCGTCAGTGTAGACATACCGTAAGAAAAGTGGATTCCTGAGAACTAAAGTAGAAAGAATGTTGCATGGTGGGTACCCTTTTGACCATCTATGCACTGACCTTATATTGTCACCAGTAAACCCCCTTCCCTTTCTTTATATTCCCTATATTGTTTATTATATTCCCTGCATTGACCATTCTGTAGTTACATTTGAGGCCATTCTCTTTCTTCTCAGCCTCAGATTGTACCCAGTGCTTCAATTTTCTCAAACACTTTGATTTCACTCAAATCTTCAGCCTGAACTGCTCATCTGATCCATTCTTTGCCGATCCTCCCCCACCCCAGTACCTTGTGTCAATACTTACAATCCTGGCCTGTTCATTGCCCTTAAGCAACGTGGCACCAACAGAATCCTTCATTTCTTCCTGCATTGTTTGAATACAGATCAGAAATGGACCTTCAAATGCACAAGCCAGTGCCTTAAAACAATGATGTGTGTCCTAGTTTCATATCCACTATAAAATCTAGAAATCCTATCATGCCCTTCAGCTTACAGCTAAGTGTTATGTATATTCTCTTTCAATTCAAAAGGCATTGGTAGTCTTCTCATGCTTCCATTCCATTACTTTTCTTCTTCACTTCACCCTGGCCAGCTACAAAGAATATTTTCTTTCTTTAAATCTAAGAACCATTTGTGCTAATATCCTTTCCATCCCAGCAACTCTTCCTGCTCCTTTCCACTAATGCCTTCTCCTCCTCCCTTCCCCTTTTCTGTTCCCTTCCCACTTAGTGATAATCTGCTAAGAAACCACCTGTTCTTTTGCCCCTATCTCCCACTTCCCCCAACCGCACACATCCTTCTCCTATAGCTGTTCCTACATAACCACGACTGTCAATATTTATTTGGCATTTGGCACTTTACTTAAAATCTGCTGCTGTCCACCTCAATATTAATTAATTATTTATTTGTGTACAGTTCTTTCCAGATGGAAAAAAAGAGAGACACAGGCCCTGCCCCAGTTTCTTAAAATCTCACTAGAGCTTGACTTCTTCCTACCATTTTGTCACTATCCTTCACTTTCTCAGCAAAGTACAATAAATTTTCCTTCTCCTTTCAATCCTTTCTAACACAACAATATTCTTGACCTTTTTTAATCTGAATTTTGCTATTACATGGAAACAGCCCTCTTCTGAGCAGTTAATTATCTCTTCCTTTCTGTTAATTAAGGGTTTTTCTCTCTGATCATTTTCCTTAACTTCACACTGTGGACCGTTCCATCTTCTCCTGGATCCGCTCCAATGTTATCCAGTAGTCTCTGGTTCTCTCTTCATGGTTCTGCTCCTTCAGATCAACCTGCTCTTTCTCTCAGTATTTGATGATCATCCGTTTTCTGTGCCAAGCATTCTCTGTGTTGACCCACAAACTTCAGTGTTCAGCCCTCAGCTCTTTTCTATTTCCTTTCTCCTTGTTGGTCATTTTGTCCCACCATGTAACTTTTACATTGTATGACACTCATCTGTACATGACAGCTGCATCTTTCAGTATTAATGCTGGTTGAAAAATTCAGGAAAAAAATTCATCTTTTTTTTTTTGTTGCTGAAATTTTGAATTTCTGAAATTTTTTGACCTGCCAAATTTGTCAAAAAACAGCAAACATCTTCTGAGAATTTTTGTCACAACTTCAAAAATTCAAAAAATGTTGATCAACTCTACTCAACACCTTCAATGAATTTTCTTTCTACTCTCTCTGCCTTCAGTAGGCAAAAGGAGCTTTCGATTTCTGAGCTTTCTTCAGCTAAATGTCTGAAAGACAGAAGTGCTTCTTTTGGGAAAGAGGAACATCTCCAAATATAACTTGACTCTAATATCCCAGTTGCCTCCATTGTCCGTAACCTTGGCATCATCCTTGTTTTTGAACTCTCCTTCTCTCACAACTCCTAAGTCTGTAAATCTGCTTATCACCTCCTCTGCAATATTTCCTATGCATGCTTCTGTCTCAACTCCACCTCCTTAATCAAATGTTTAGCACAGTGTTGGCACCATACAACTATAACATAGCAATAGTCACCTTTTATTGAAATGTTGTTCTTGGTGGTTTTCCCAAATACTAGCTCTCTGGATTCTATCATATGTACAGAATGCTGTTGCCCAACTCCTTACTTGCACAAAGAAGCATCATTACATCAAGCTATCCTGGAACATCTCAGATGGCTTTAATTAATTTTTTATTTTTAGTTCACAATACCTCTCCTTGAATTTAAAAGCCTCCATCGACGTGCTTCAGACTAACACGTAGACCTTTTCTATTCCTGTTTCCTTTCTGCTCCCTTCTTCATCTAGCACTGGCTTCTCTTTGCCTTCACACAATCTACAATGCAAGGAGTATAGGGAAAAACTAGACGTATTAATATATAAGCTAAATATGACGTGGTGGAATACATCTCATGACTGGAATATTAGTATAGAAGAGTATGGCTTGTTCAGAAAAAACAGGCAAGAAAAAAAGGAAGGAGATGTTGCAGACCAGTAGAAAGTGTCTGGGTGAAGATAAAAGGATAAAAAACAGAGGCAACATCATGATAGGAGTCTACTGTAGACCACCAAATCTGGAAGAGGACATGGATGAGGCAAATTGGCGGTAGAGTAAGGGCGGGGACTGGTTGAGTTCTCTCTGATATCACAATGGTCTAGGAATCTGGTGTAGCATATATACCTGCCTTGCTGTCACCCGGGTGTAATTTGTAAAGTCAGAATGGCTGAGAACTTAAAAACTAGCTGATAGCTGACCGCGAATCCCAGTGATGGTTGACTCTGCTGATATTCTGAATAAAAAGGTCTCAGCCATACTTGGAGCTGTTTCCATTGATTCACACTGACTCTATAGACATTCTAGGCTTCAGAGCGTCATATAGAGTGACAATCCTAGAATCTGTTTATATAGATAAAGGAGGCCTGAAAGGTTTTGGTTTTTTCACCCAAAAAAGTTATGCACATATCCAGTTTCTGTAACTATACCTTCACATCATAGTTACCCTCATCCTCCCTCAGCCACTCCCTCTGCTTGTTTGTGATGCCAACATATTGTGTCTTCTGTTAATTTAGATTGTAAACTCTTTGGCACAGGAACCGTACAGCATGCAGAACAATGGAGCCCCAATCCTGATAGGGGCTTCTGAGCACTACGATAGTAAAACAAATAAATAATAATCATTTACCACTGGTTTCTGATAACTTTACTCCAACATAAAGTTTGCATCACTAAATTACCTCAAAACTGAATTCAGTCACTTGCTTATGCCAGGCCTGATTTTTGGTCCACCATAGCTAGAAACTATCTTACTTGTTGAGAGCACTTATTATTATCTTTAATAATCTTCACTCAGAAGTCCTCATACAGGCAAAATTCCCACTGAATTCAATGGGAGATTTCCTGAATAGGTAGTGTCTGTATATTGTTATTTAAATCCTAAAAAGTTAAATAAACAGTATTCAAGATATCTTCATATTCTTTTTCAAAAAGCTTTTTGCATCACTTCAGTAAGACTCAGTGTCACTTATATTCTGTGTTTGCTTTTTTAAGGCTTGGAAATGTAATTCTGTTCTAGGCAGTAGTATTGTTCACCACCATTTACAATAAGGAATTATTAACACAATGCATTTTAATTGTATAAGCCAGTTCTAACTCATTTAGGCCATCATTTACTATAGCAGAGTTTATTTCTCTAATATTTTTTCAATTAATCATTCATGACATTAAATTATTATTGTTTTTACTATTTCTACTGGCATAGAGTCCATGGGACCCAGTCAAGGTTGTAGTCCCATTGTGCTGGGCATTGCACAAACACATAAGATACAATCGCTGATCCTTAGCCTACAACCTAAGATGATGAGCAACATATGAAGACTCAGGGAGAGGATTACAATCCAAATATATATGATTCTATCTACACATTTCAGTGCATTTTTAAAAAATACATTTCCATTATACAAACTGCCCTTTGACCAATTCTCAGTTAGTAGTAAACCTCATGGAAGAACTGTGTAAAATGGAAATTCAGATGTTTTACAAAATGAAAATTAGTGATGCATGATTATTATTATTCTATTTTAGTATTGTTCTCAACATACCTGCTGTTTTTCAGTAGAACCATCATAGTACCTTTTTTTTTTTTTTTTTTGAAGAAGAACAATTTTACTATTTATTTTTGTTAGGTTATTAAAATTGCTTTGTAAATCATTTTGCCCTGAAAAAAAATTCAGCTTTTGTATATAATGGTAATAATTTTAATAATCTTTGTACCACAAAAATAATACATAATTGTTATTAATATTATTGTAGTATATTTGTCCCCTGAGTAAATGAGCTTTGCATGGAAGACCTACACAAGGTTTAGGAGAGAACTGATCCTCCTCCAACCTAACATGAATTTACACAGCCTTTCCATGATCGCTGCTGCATACAGCTTCTGGATCCTAGTAGCATCTTCAGTGTTTCTCAACCAGGGGTACGCAGAGATCTTTCATGGGTTACATCAACTCACCTAGATATTTGCCAAGTTTTACAGCAAGCTATATAAAAAGCACTAGCAAAGTCAGTACAAACTAAAATTTCATACAGACAATGACTTGTTTGTATTTCTCTATATACTTACGGTGAAATGTAAGTATGATGTTTATATTCCAATCGATTTATTTTGTAATTGTATGATAAAAATGAGAAAGTCAGCAATTTTTCAGTAATAGTGTGCTGTGACATTTTTTTGTATTTTTATGTCTGATTTTGTAAGCAAACAGTTTTTAAGAAAGGTGAAACTTGGGAGTATGAAGGACAAATCAGACTCCTGAAAAGAGTACAGTAGTCTGGAAAGGTTGAGAGCCATAATCTGTGTAACCCTTCAGAGGTCTTACATGACTGCACAATGGGGAGTAGAGGCAGGATTTGCTCTTTTAGGCTTTAATTAATTCAGCTGTTTAAGGGTTCAGTCCTACAAAGTGCCAAGTGCCCACTACTCTCAGTGGAAGGTGTGGGTGTGCAGCGCCTCGCAGGATCAAGCCCTAATAATGCAGACGGGGAGGAGAAACTTTGCTAAACCAAAGTCATATCAAGTAATGTCATTGACAGCCAAGCCGGCCAATGTGTCTGTAAAAACTACTCCAGCTAAAGGATGACACTTTGTATGGCTTCTCTGGGAGTGGGAGTCAAAACTTTTTATGTAGAAGAAGGGATAAAGTAGTGTGCGTTTGTTTGTTTGTTTGTTTGTTTGTTTGTTTGTTTTTTTGGCAAGGAGGAGGTTAAGATAAAAGGGAAGATTATTGACCTTGTACATTAACTGGAGATTTTAATCTATTGTTTAACTTTTGTCTGTGATTAGAATCCGCTATTTACTGTGAACTACTTCATGTATATGTATAACTGCACTAAACCTTTGAGGGCTGGCACCAGCAGTGCCTCTAATTCACCTTTAATCAATTATTTTCATTCTTTTGAAAGCCATTTTTAAAAGCAAGCCTAGAGAGCTCATTTCAGGTGCCAGACTAAGAGCTTTGGAGACTGAAGTTCTCTAGCCTCAGAACAGTACAGGCAGTAGCAATGCAAGGTCCTACCCTGCTGCATTAATACGGTTCCACACTGTCCTGGAGGGACCTCTCCTGGGAGGAAAGACCTTGGACACTCTATTGAGGTTGCCAACAAGAGGAGAAGTGTGCTGGTGATTTTTGTGATGTGGATTCTTGTCCAATAGGAAATAGGAGCTGAGCCCACCTATTTATTTCTGTTATCAGATGCTAATGACTTTTAGTCACTACTGATCTACTGAATTTAAACCAGTTGCTTAGAAGAGGATTGCTACATAGTTAATTTCCAGTCCCCTACACTATCCAGCTGGCCATTGGCATGTCCACACATGCCACCAGTCTTTCCATTTGCAGAGCAATAGTGCTGAACTCTTTCTAGAGGGAACACCTGAGAGCTGACCTCTCCCAATACCGACATGCACATCTTACCAGACAAGAGAGTCTATGAATGAAGGCCTGTCTTTGTGAAATATAGGACCAGATTCTCAGCTGATATAAATCAGTTGAGCTCCTTTGACTTGATTTACACACTGTTGATTTATACCAGCTGAGCATCTGACCCATCGGAGTTTATGGCTGCAGAGATATAGATGGCAACTTCTGCTTTTACTAGCTGAAAGTGAGGAAGTTTACTAATTGGTTGAATATATATCAATGCTATAGTATATACAGAAACAACATATTACCTATATTAAAGCAAGCTAAACTCAAGTAAGATACAATTCAATGTCACTTGAATGGCTGTTTTACTGCAACTTTAATAAAAATCAACTGCTGCTTTAGTAGGTGCATCCACACATGTTGCCAGAGATTTCCAATTATGATATTCCCAGCAGCAAATAAAAACAAAATTAATGTCAGCTGTATCCCCAAAAGCCTAAACTATATTACTAATGAACTGTCAAGAACTCTCAAAGAAAACTCTCTATGCAAAGACAATAAGGTGGAAATTACTGTAATAATCTAAATGTAGAAATACAGAAAAAAATCATCAAAATGCAGAGTAGGATTTGCCTCTCATGATCCCATTAACCACATTGTTAGCATACCATATGCATACATAGTGGTATTGTCACATATTCCCTGCTAAAACCTTAAATGAGCACACAGAAATTTGTTTTTCATTTGTATTTTAAACAAAGATAGGATTTGAACCAGGACTTGTACTTTATTATGAGAAAATACATACTTAACGTGACTCTAGAAGAAACTATCTCCTTCCCAGTAATTTGTTTTTCTAGTAAAAGTGCTCAGTTGCATAACAATTTGAAATCTTGACTCAAATACAATCTTCTTGACATGGAGTTATAGCTTTAATGATTAAAACAGCTGTCTTTCCTATGGCAGAAGTAAGTGCTAAGACAATTAAATTTTTAAATACTACAATCATCTTTATATGTGTATAGAGTTAATTGATTTTTTTTTTGTTGTTGTTTCAAATGAATAAGGTATTTTTCACATACTGTTATAAGCTGTTTCTGTATTGCTGTACTCTGTTAGAAACTTGCCCAGTTCATCCTAGAGTTGGTTACAAGTCAGTTATCAGTAAAATCGTTGTTATAATGTATACAATCTGTAAAATCCACTATAAACGTTTATAAAGTACCTTGTGGATGAAAGGTGCATTAAATGTAAGATTATTATAATTCATTTTCAATATGTTTTCAGGAGAGTTTTCTTCCATCACCATTCAGCCCTTCAGAATTAAATTACCTAATCCATTTTAAGACTGTTTTATAATGAAGATTTTGTTGCTATGCCCAGTTATGGACCCTGTACAAGATGACAAAAATCACATAGCCATTCTATTATGTATTAGACTCTCTGATTATTACATATATTTTTCACCATTTTTACAAAATTGATGTTGCAGTGTCCTCTTGATGTGTAGCTTTACATCCTACCTTTAAAGATAGCTGTCTAGGAGCTTTATCCAAAGCCCATTAAAGTCAATGGAAAGCCTCCAATTGACATCAATGGATTTTGGACAAGAGCCTAGGTGCTCAGATACCAATGCATAAGTGCAGTGTAAATCTCTAGCTAGATAGATGATCTCTTTTCTTTCTGGAAATACCAATGATAGCCTCCATTTTGAAATTGTTATGAGAGAGGAGACCAACACTCTTTACTGTATTTTTTTTATATGAAGTAATACTGAGCGGATGTATTTTATTATACAGGTGGCACTCCCTTCTGTACTCCAAGGGTTGAGGCAGTCAGGGTCTCTGGATTTTGCCAGCTAATCCTTTGTGTGCTCTCTAGCAGTTTTTGGCCAGCTATGCCAAATAATCAGGTGAAGTCAGTACGTGGTTGTGTGCAATACCAGTAACTTGCTGGTGACCTTATCAGTTTTTCCAGAGTTTAAGCTTCCATTTTAAAACGAACAAAACAAAAAACTTAATTTTCTAGCACTTATAGTTGCTGATAGAACCTTCTGAATGTCTGATTAAGGCTGAATATAAACAGAAAAAATGGGTCTGCTTCTCATTTGTCCTATGGCCCCTTTACACCACTCTGGCAGTATAAAGAAGCATTAAAGTGTATATTTAAGGCACTTTTGCACTGCCAGAGTGGTGTAAAGGGGCCTTAGTGCAAATGAGAATCAGGCCTGGTAAGTTTAGGGCAGATGTGAACTGCCCCTCTTCATCTCGATGGGTTGTTAACTCTGAAGTTTATTGGTCCAAATTAAAATGTCAGTATTAACTATTTCACTACTGTTTATTTTATCAGAAACATTCAGTTTTCTGGGATTGTGGGCACAGTTTGGGTAAATACCACTACTTTCCCATGTACTCTGCTATACCAATTCCCTTGGTGTACTCGGCAGACGTAATTAACAGAAAAACAAAGCTCATTATGTGCCAAATGCATATAGTATGTCTGTAAATAAAACAATTTAATAATTAATTTTCAATAATTAGTGTGTGTATATATATATATATATATCCAGTATCCTGGCACTAGGCCTTCAACATGTAGCTCAGATTACTGCAACACAGACCTGAGCACATACAGGAATATGGACAGGGTGAACAGTGAAACCTACCTCTGTTGATAGGTTTCTTCAGTGTTCTTTCCTTACAGCTAGAGTTACAGCACCCTCAGCACATTTCAAAATAAAAAGGATGATTATTCAGTTTAAAGTGATCTCTGCAATGGCAATTGTTTCTAAATGGAAAAAGTTCAGAAAATGTTGTTCTGCAAGGTTCTTTGAAATCAGACATCTCAGTTCAAATCTAGAGGTAATAGCTTTCTGGTGGAGCTGCTCTGAAAATGTTGATGAAATATGAAAACAATTTTCTATGGAATATCTTTCCCCATTTTTTCAACTGCTTTCTCGTTTGTAGCCATTTTGTGTATTTCACATGTTTTGCTTCTAAATAATTGATCAACTCTTCTGATTATAGCAGGTGACAGAAGCTATAGTTCAGTACAAGGAAAGATTAAATGTTATTGACATGTCTGAGCTAAGTGGTTTGTAAACTTTGTCTCCCCATTTATCTTAATTAAGTTTGATCTTTTTTCCTCTTCCCAGGATTTCCTCACATGTTTTTTTTCCCAAGTCTCTTTGAATCCTACATAATACAAGACTGGGGTTATGAAGTCGATCCTAGATGGCCTCGCAGACACGACTTTCCGAACAATTACAACAGATCTTCTTTACGTGGGTTCCAACGATATCCAGTACGAAGACATTAAAGGTGACATGGCCTCCAAACTAGGATACTACCCACAGAAATTCCCATTATCTTCCTTCAGGGGTGATCCTTTCCAAGAAAAAATGACTGCAGGAGATGATCCCCTCCTAAGCATCATTCCATCGGATCAGATCAATATTACAGAGTTTTACAACAAGTCCCTATCCACTTTCAAGGATAATGAGGAGAATATACAATGTGGGGAGAACTTCATGGATATGGAGTGCTTTATGATTCTAAACCCCACCCAGCAGCTGGCCATTGCAGTGCTATCCCTTACGCTGGGCACCTTCACCGTTCTGGAGAATCTTCTAGTGCTATGTGTTATCCTGCACTCTCGAAGCCTCCGGTGCAGGCCCTCCTACCATTTCATTGGCAGCTTGGCAGTGGCTGACCTTCTAGGCAGTGTAATTTTCGTCTACAGTTTTGTCGATTTCCATGTTTTTCATCGGAAAGACAGTCCTAATGTGTTTTTGTTCAAGTTGGGTGGAGTTACAGCCTCATTCACTGCCTCAGTAGGCAGCCTTTTCCTTACTGCAATAGACAGGTACATATCTATACACAGGCCACTAGCTTACAAAAGGATTGTTACCAGACCAAAGGCTGTCGTAGCATTCTGTGTGATGTGGACCATAGCCATCGTAATAGCTGTTCTTCCTCTGCTCGGCTGGAACTGCAAAAAACTCAATTCTGTTTGTTCAGACATCTTCCCTCTCATTGATGAGATCTATCTAATGTTCTGGATTGGGGTCACCAGTGTGCTCTTGCTGTTTATTGTGTATGCCTATATGTACATATTGTGGAAGGCTCATAGTCATGCTGTTAGAATGATTCAGCGTGGCACTCAAAAAAGCATAATAATTCATACTACCGAGGATGGTAAAGTACATATGACTAGGCCTGATCAAACTCGCATGGACATCAGGTTAGCCAAAACCTTGGTCCTTATCCTGGTGGTTTTAATCATATGCTGGGGCCCTCTACTTGCAATTATGGTGTATGATGTCTTTGGGAAAATGAACAAGCTCATCAAGACTATCTTTGCATTCTGTAGCATGCTTTGTTTGCTGAATTCAACAGTGAATCCCATCATCTATGCTCTAAGAAGCAAGGACTTGCGACATGCTTTCCGGAGCATGTTTCCAACCTGTGAAGGGACTACGCAGCCTCTTGATAACAGTATGGAGTCTGACTGCCAGCACAAACATGCTAACAACGCAGGTAATGTTCACAGGGCAGCTGAAAGCTGTATTAAGAGCACAGTTAAGATCGCCAAAGTGACCATGTCTGTCTCCACAGACACAACTGCAGAGGCATTGTAAATCAAAGACCTCTCAACATTGTGAGAATAGAAGTTAGTTTAAAACAAACAAAATAGAGCTTTTGTTCCCTCACCTGTAACATTTTTAAGTTTGTCATAATAAGCTAAGCAGTTATTGTTTTAAGAACCATTACCATCTACAAATCCTTCAAGTTTTACAACTAGAGATTCAAACTGCTTTTAAAAAAAAAGTTTTCAATTAAAGAAAGTGTTCATTGAATAATGAAGTATAAAACTCTGGCAGAATGTACAGAAAATGTCAAACTAGCAACAGTTCTTTCGGAAGTTACAGAGGGTTGCGTGGAGGGGAATCTGCGAACTTGTGAAACCTAATTGAAAACTAAGACATCCTAAAGCCATGTCATCAAATAAGAAAAAGCCTTGTAATCATAATGTTCATTCCATTGTGAAATGTATTGAGTGTCTAAAAGTCATAGAAATTTTCATTTTTTCTAAAAGCGGCAGTACTGAGTTTTAGGGGTTCTGTAAAATGTGTTGTGTCCTGTGAAATGTATACTGTTTTATTACTTGTTACTGATATTTGTCTAACTAAACCAAGTGATAACGTAGACTTGTGTGAAAATAATGTGAAATGTGTTATGTAAACCCCACTAAAAACACTTTCTGTATGTGAAGAATTCCTATGAGCTATTTTGGAAATTTTACACTTGTAGTGGGCTTCTGTGGATTTAGAGGAAAGGCTTTGTATCTCAACTAAAATTCTTTGACATTTGAAATCCCCATTAATTTTAACTTTCATGTGAGTACAAGAATAACAGCAACAAAGGAATATAGACTACCACTGCGCAGAAAGGAATGCACTGGTTCAGACTTTTAAATACCACTGCGTTTATACATAGGACATTTATTGTCTTATGGACTATGCCTTTCTGGTGGGCATTATGTAAATATGAGCTCTGAAAAGAGAAGGTTCCGGATACTGGCTTCTTTAACTGGTAACTGCTAGCACTGGACCTCTGAAGACAGCATGTTTCAGATTCAGTGTAGAACGTTATCACTGTGCAGTTGATATATACTTGAACTGTGCTGCATTCCTATATCCCAGGATTAAACAGATTTAAGTCCTGAGATGCCAAACTCCAGTCTTTGCTAAACAAGGAGCAAGTATTGTCATTTTTTATTATGTGTGAGCATGTATATAAATAAATATCCGTGTGTGTGTGTGGGTGTGTGTACGTAAATGTGGGTCACAGTAGTATTACTAGATAGGAAACTGTGACCAAATCTAAACTATTTCTTGTTGCACTCTTTGCACATGAATTCTGTTCCTAAAATTGAGTTCTTCCAGCTGATCAGTGATGAGCATACTAATTGCAAGACAGAACATACTCGTAGATCCACGTTGAGAGACTTATCCATGTATTAAAGAAAATAACCTTTTAGTTTTACTTAAGAACAAGGGGGGGGGGAAGAGCAGGAGGAAAAGGCAGGAGGCAAAATATACCATGAACAAAAATAGACAATAGAAAATCAGTATTTTCAGTGTTACATCTAGTTGCTTGAAATGAGGAGTGTCTTACTGTAAAAACAGGGTACAGATGATAATTTAAGCCATCATAACTAAGGCAAATAAAGACAGTTTATATATCCATTTTATAACAAATTTTTTTTAAAACCTTGGATTTTTAGTAAAGAATGTAATTAAATTGCCTTCCTGACATGGATATTCTCTAAATCTCATTCTGAATAAGAGCTATTGAGCCTTATTCTCCACTGCCTGGTAAATTAGGTCAGATCCTGTCCCCTACTCTGGCTGCTTTATGCGAAAGCAGCTGCAAAACTAACTCAGCCAGCTAGCTACCCAAGGATTCCCCCGGGACAGGGGAATTCCTCAGTGGCCTAAGGCACATGTAGCCAACTATATACCACCCCTTCATGCTGTATGGGGAGTGACTTAGAGAAAGGAAGTATGGCTGGATCCCTGGTGATCCATGGCTGTCAGAATGACCTCTTGAGCACTGTGGGAGCTACGTACAAGTCAGACCAGCTGTGAGGGGAGCATAAGAGTGTCTTATAGCTATCTTTGCCCCCAGCCCTATCTAGGGTACTGTGCTGAGCAGAACTTGACTGGAGCAGAGGATCTAGCTCCATGTTTAGTCATTTACGTCTGTGGTATCTGAGTCCAAATCAGAACAGTTACATTTTATTCCTACTGTGCACTGGTGTAAATGACTCCACAAGGTACAAAGCAGTGAAGATTTAGGCCTATTGCCCAAAGACTGGTCACAGCATGGCTCTTTGTAAGAGCCCAGTCCTGCAAGGTGCTGAGTAATTCCTGACAGATACCAAGTTCCTTCCACTCACGCTTACCTGGGTCGGAGGGCAAGGTGCTTAGAGCCCTGCAAGGAGGTACACTCTACCTTGTAAGGGTAGACCCATGGGCTGAGTAATGGATGAGATTTCTCAGAGTATTGCTATACTGCTGGTGAAATCTAACAATGAAAGAGCTTTCTTTCCTTTCCAAATATAAATTGTTTTTCATGCAGCTGTCTGGTAGGAAAGAACACAATGTCAAATGAAAAGGTATTTTAAGAGCCATTTTTTTGAAACTGTCTTGTGAATTCAATGCAAATTTTATAATTTTTTTTGTTTTGTGGATTCAAGTTCTAAATTTTATGTGATAAATCATGGGACAATGGGGCTGTCTTGGCACTAAACATGGTGCTTATTGATATAAGAAATAGCATCTTGTGAAATATTCATATATCAAGAGCTTCATTTACATATATGTTTTTAAAAAGCTTTGTGGACTATATTTCATCTTAACATCATTTCTCAACTGAGGTGGCAAAAGAGTCCCTACAAAATGTAAACTAAATATTATTATTTAATTAGAAAACTAGTTCCTGCTCCTAGACTAGCTGTACTTCTGCTCTAGGTAATCCTATTTTGCAATTGCCCACATTCCTTTCGTGATGGCACAACTAACCCAAATAGCATTTCACAACTGCCCACACCCTCATAAAATGAATAGCTCTGTAGTTACAGTTCTGTGGTATTTATCAACTTTAAGTGTTGTGTATCTATAAAAGAGACCATCTGTATTGTGCAAAGTTGGATTCTCAAGAATCTAATTGTATATTTGTATAATATTGTATCTCCTCAACGCTGTGCAATCACTGTCAAAGTTTTCTTGCACTGGCCTTCTGATGAAAATGTTAAGATGCCTACTGTAAGATAAGCAGAACATTTTACCTGCTGTTATTGGGCTGAATGTATGTAAATAAGTAACAATAAAAAAATCTGTACAAGCAGTGGCCTAAAAAGTCTGTAATTTTAGGATAGGACAATTAATGAAGTTGCTGTGACATCTGAAAAGCTACCTTTGAATAACCTGTTTACATGGCCTCTTAGGATGCAATGTCATAAAGGAAAGTCTGTCTTTGTGATAATATGATGTAGAGAAATTGGATTACCAGAACTTTTTATTTCTAATGTTTCAAAGTGGAGAACATAACTCTTTATTGTCTGTAAATCTAACATTATTATTTCCTCTTAGAAGAATATTGTATTGTTAGATGTTTGTTTGAGCTGGTAACATCCTTGCAACTGCTGCAATATCTTTCTGTTAGCAACCTGTATGATATTTTGTACACAAGTACTGGTAAGATTGTCATTAACAGTAGCTTCGACCATTTAACTGCCTATAGCAGAATAGTTTTTTCTGTAATATTCCCAGTGTATTACTATCATGCCATATTTTATTTCTATAATGTAATTAAACTGTTATTTATTCAAAAAGAAAGTATTCCATTATGTTTGTTTTCCAAAAGTCAAAATTGCTGAGTGTACCCCCAGAAGCTGCCATTTCAACCCACAATCTGGTGCTGTAAACTTTATTTATAAGGTTTTTTCCCCCAGGTCAAATGTGTAAATGACTGGTTATATACAACCGTTATCAAGCTTCATGGTTCTTCATTGTATTTGCATTTCTTTTGAGGGTTGAGGGTAGATTATATATATTTACTGTTATGGAGACAAAGTAGTGATGACATGGTTAAGACTGTGGCTATCTAATGACATAAAAGATTCATTTCCCCTTTCCCTAATTGAGAAAGCTTAACTAAGCCTTCTGAATATTGGCGTTCCAGGTTCCTATCTCAAAGTAGAGTTTTTCGGGAAAGTTTGAGGGGAAACCAGACAATGTATTACCACGATTTATTTAAAATCTAAGGAAATTCTTAGACAAGAAAATTTGTTAAGGTAAGGTTAAAGATAAAAATAAACTTTCTGACACTATCATTAAAACTAAACAAACTCCTTTGAAATTTCATCAGCATTATCTTACACCTGAGGCAGACTTTTTCTGAAAAATGTGTTGCAAATCAGCTGAAGTCTTTAGGAGACATCAGGTATTCACATGTTTCTAATGTACTTTCTAATGAATTTTCCTTTTTTTTCTTTTGAATGTAACTTTGACTTAGAATTTTCAGGCTTGCTAATGTTTGTTCTTTTCAGAAAAGGACAATTTTATTTTAAGGATTCTTCCCCCCCTAAGTATATAGTTGCCACCCAATCTCCAGTATAGGGAAGTTTTGAAATTCTATTAGTTTTAGTTTTTTGCCTCTGTTAGGAGCATATATATGCACAGAGATGTAATCATATTAAGAAAAAAACTACCATACAATAAATATAAATAAAAGGTCAGCAATGTGGAATCAAAAATATGACCCTCAATTAGTTACTGGTAAGCATAAAAATAAGAAGAGCAGTGAGCTAAACATAATGGGTTAGATTGTCCGCAGGTTTAGCCACTATTAACTAGTACAAAGGACCACTGGAAGAGGAAAGTCTATGAAAGGAGAGGATGGAGTGGCACAAGGCTGAGGCAACCTATTTGCTGCTCAGGGCTCAGAGGAGCCAGCACAAACCAAAAAGTGGCTAGTGCTGGTCAGGCAAGGAGTATGGACAGGATGTTTAGATGATATAGCTGATAAAAAAGCATCCAGAAGCAGACACTAGTAGTAGGGCTTTTATGCGGTGCTCCCCGCAAAAACTAAAACTCCTGACATAACCCCTGGTGAGGATGAAATTCCACTTAGGGCACAAGAGAAATATTTCTGGATGGCACAAGAGAAATGCAATTTGTGTCTCTCTGCATGACCTAACCCTAGTTTCCCATACCCTCACTCATGTGAGTAAACCCATTAACACCAATGAGACTATGTAAGCGTTTTCAGGTTAGGAACCTACATGAAGAAATATTCTCAATGGAATTTAAGTAATTGTAATCTTATAAAATGGCAACAAGGAGATCTTGAAAGCTAACTCACTTGTTTGTATTTGATTTATTCACAGATGTTTTCCACTTTTTCCATTGAATACCCAAAGTAGCAGTGGGACCCAAGTCTCTTAATAAAGAAATGCAGACACACTGGATTGAAACTAGAGTAAAGTTTGATGCACAGTCATTAACAATACTTGGTACTAAGAGCTTTTACAAAGGAGGTCAGTATCATTATCCCTATTTTACAGATGGGGAAAATGAGGCACAGAGCATTGAAATTATTTGTCCAAAGTCACTCAGCAAAACAGAGGAATAGAATCTTGGTCTCCTGGTAGAGAGTCTTGCTTTAGGGGAAAAATCAGTCAAATTGGGAAATTTAATTATAGGATCTGATGTATATTTGATCAAATAAATGGGTTCCATAGTGATAAACAAACCTGGTCCAGTGAATTCTCCATTTATTCTTGTATCGTTAAGACAAAGAACAGTTTGTTCAATTCAAGATCTTCTTATCTAAGCTAATCTCTGTTGTTTATAAAGCACCAAAGACCTGATCCAAAGAATCCCATTGACTTCAATTGGTTTAGAATCGGGTCTCTATAGTCACGGATAGTATATCTTAAGTCCAAGGTAATTGAGCAACTTTCTCTTTTCACCTTTAAGCTTCCAAGGCTACAAAGATCTTCATATCGAGGTCACACTTGGGCTGAGCAGGAGACAGGGGCTTCCTTTTTTTGTTGCTTTGACACATTATTTATATTTATAATCATTGATCAATAATTGACTAAATTAAAGCAAAGAAAAATTAAGATAAAAATATACTCTGAGTAACCTGGGCAAAAACTGTCACTATCAAGACAACAAGGAAAATATTCACATTTTGTTAGCGTGCCATATAATGTTTCATTGGTAAATAATAGCAATATTGCCACAAACCAACAACATTTCCTCTTGAAAATACTACATAAAAACAGACATACGATTTGGTTAAGAAAACAAGAGGAAATAATGACAAATATCCAAGCAACTGCCTTTCCAAACTATTCTTGTTCAGGAAATATGCAGTCAGATATACCATCATCTTTTGGGCCATTCAAGTTAACATCAAAGCCATCATTATTCTTCTTTTTAAAAAGTCACAGCATCACCACACTCACAATAATACATATTTTTCAACTCCAGTGAAAACACAGAATTTGACCAGATTAAGTGGTAATGTCTTGTTACCCAATGAAAAAAAAAGATAGAGTGCAGAAACAAAAATATCTTTTCCAGCATAATTAAATAAACTTTGGCCCAGTCAAGAGAATGAATTTTCCCCCTTCGTATTTTAGAATGGCTTTCCACTTCTATATTGCCAGAATACCTCAATCCATTTCAGAAATGGACATAAAAGTCACAACAGTCTACTTAAAACAGCAGAGCTAGGTATGGACTAGGTGGTTTATTCTTTAATGGTAATCTTAATCTGGAATAAATTCATTATCTATTATTGTGATGCTTCTCTTGGGGTACCCAGCACTGTGAGCCACTGTGCTACTCCTCTCAGTCTCAGCTGGTAAGTGCTTTGCTGCTGCTCAGCTCCCTGACACATCAGCTTGTCTGCCTTGCCAGCAAACTCGACAGCACTCTGCCAGTCCAAACCTTGCCTTCCAGGCAACAACCAGTGAACCCCAATTCCCAAGAGACAGCTCCCTGCAGTGTCCAGTCCCTCCCACTAGACATGCACAGGAGTTATGAAGGAGTTATGAAGGTATGCACAACAGCCTGTTGGGTTAGCTCAGGACTCATTCTCCTGTTTAATACACAGCACTGAGATGATTTTTGTAATAAAACAAGAATATGCTTATTAACAAAGAACAGAGATTTAAATGATAAGTGAGAATGAAAGCAACAAGTATGGCTACAAATAAAGCAAAACAAAATGTGTCCTAGCAACTAAAACATAACTTCAGCAAGTTACAATCTTTGTCTAAGCAGGTTCTCGCCTATAGTCAGTTTCCAGCTACTCTTGGCCCCCAGGTCAAGAGGATCTGCTTTTCATTAACTCAAAAGGTGTGTTGCGCCCCTTTGGTGATGGTTGACTAAAATGTCTCTTTGCCCCACACTTATATTACCTGAAAGTGCAGTGTTGCTTTTTCAGGAGCCTGGAAGACTTCCTGGACGAAGGTGGGGGTCAGACTTTATTCCCCATTGCAATCGTTAAGCCGTCACCGCTCCCACTTGCTATCTTGATGTCTTTGTTTTACTTTTCATTGTCCTGAACAAACAAGCAGGTCAGAGAAGTATCTACACATTGCTTTGTCTAAGGCAGGCTTGGCTTTATGCGCTGCCTGCCAAACATATTCTAAAAACATATTTCCAGCACACATTTATAACTTTTTGTACATGCCTGGTACATTCATCATGCAATGGTTTTCAGAACCAGTGGGTTACCAGTTTGCATATGACACCTTTTATACACAGATTATGACAACTGTGTTGGGAACATGTGTGTGTCAGGCCTGGTGTGATTTGGGAGGCGGAGAGGCTGGTACTGAGGAGGCTCCCAGGATCACAAATATTTATTCTGAACATTCAGTTATCAGAAAAATCTAATACCAGGGCTTCAGGTTATTCTAACACTCACATGCTTACACATCTTGGCATTGTATTCCAATAATTCATCTTTACTATACAGAAAAGGAGTGGAATCCTGTTCCTATTGCAGTCAGTAGTAGTTTTGCCATTGACTGCAGTGGAGCCAAGATTTCAGCCCAGATTGTCAAACTATTATTCTGTGTTTGAAATTTTGCAATATTATTTGCCAGTGCATTGGTATTTTCATTAATAGATTTTTAAAAATAAAATAAAAACAACTTTTTTTTAATTAAGAGGAATCTTTGAATTCTGGTGGATAAGTGCAGAGTTCAATGTAAAGACTGAGACGAGGTCAATGGATCAGTTGTGAGTAAAGGTACTTCTGTGTGCGTTTACAGGATTGGATCCTTATGCTACAGATGAGGGGGGAAATGATCATGAACAAAAATACTATGCCAAAACAAAGCTGACCAAATCATTCTTCTAACTTTTATACTGATTTTGAGCTTACTCTGCTTTCCCAAAAGATATAGAGGGGGAGCATTCCATCCAGCATGCCAGTACACAGTTACAAAAAATTCAAAACCTAACCCAAAAATAAATAAGTCCCTGGACATGTAAAAAAAATCATAAAGTGCTGCTACTTCTCTGACATTGCACACTTAGAAACCTGCTTGTTTCCATATATGCTTCTAGTGGGCGGATAGTAACCTGCCATTGTCATTTAAATGTTCCTTTTTCTAAAGAATCTGACCTGATATAGCTTGAAAATAGGCATATCTTGCAATGAATTCTACAGGGCAGGGGAAATTTTAGAAATGACATGATGAGTGTTTACTGCAGGCCAGTCCTGTAGCTGTGTGTGAGACTCTGAGGGGCTTCAGCAGGAGTTCTGTATGCAGCACTATAGCAAAAGTGATCAAATCCACCATTCATACAGATGGACCCAAAGGTCAGATCATAGACTCAGAGAAGATTTGGGTTGGACAGGACCTCAGGAGGTCATCTAGTCCAACCCCCTGTTCAAAGCAGGATCAAGACAGATTCCCAAAGGTATCTTAGGTGCCTGGCTCCAACTGATTTGAAGGGGAAGGGAATTAGAATACCTTTCAGAATCTGGGCCCAAATGATTTACAGTCTGTGGGCTAGATTCCCCAGCTTGCTGAGGATTTGACACTAAGTATGGGATCTCATCGTCAGTCCCTATTGAAATGCACCCCACATCTGAGGTAGAGCAACATAGTCGTGCACCAGCATTTTTACACAACATTGGTCAAAGGGGAAGTGACAAATAACTTTTCCAGATGAAACCAGAAAGGGAATGTAAGTAGTTCAGACATAATGTAATCACCAAAGCTGGAAGATGACCTGAACACCCAATAAACAGCCCCACTCATGCAAAACACAAAACAAAAATCATGAGGCTCGTCTCACCTATACCGGGGTCATTCAGGCATACCTCCCGTGATGTCAGTGGACTAACATCCAGTGCAAAACCAGTTTATGTGAGAAAAGTCAGGCCTGTGTAATCTCTAAGAACGATAAATAGTAGGCACCTTGATTTTAGGTCTCATCTGAAATATAACACCTTAAAACACCTATTGTATATTTCACTGAAATTTCAATTTGAAGCGCCTCTGCCCATTGCACCCATCACTCAACAATGCTAGGCTGGGTCAGCAGATCACTTAAAAGCTAATATGAACCTGCTTCAAGTATAATAGCTCATGAAGCAGAATACTACAGAGAAGGATGTTATGAAGACCCCCCCACAAGTCCCCAGAATCTGATCTCTGTGGTGCACCCCCAGATGTATCCATCCCACAACCCTTCCCATAGTTCTGCTAAATCTGAGTCCTTTCTGCTCACAGAAGCATAGGATAATCTGTCCCATTAATCATGTTAAGATAGGCAAGACATCACCTGCGAATAGGTTCCCCAAGCATTTAGGGAAGGGATAAAGGCTCACGCTAAGCCTCAGATGTGGCACATGAGCCATTTACTAACATATCACAGAGAAAAGATTCCCCAGTCCCCACATACTTTTGGCACAACCGAGGGAGATAAAAAAGGATTGTCAATAAACGATACTGGCCCAGATCCTTAGCTGGTATAAATCGGCACACCTCCATTGAAATCAACAGAACTAGGCCAATTCACATATACTCAGCCTCTGGAGCATTACTGGAGTCAGAAAAAGATTGGCTTTAAAACTACACACAACTTTCATGCCATAGAATCATTCCAAAATATTAAGCACTAGTCAGAACAAGGACGTAAACTCATAATTTTACCTAAAAACAAACAGGAGAATAGGATTAGTGAGCAACAATTCAGTTTAGTTAGACACATAAAGACCCCACAATGTTCTCCAATTAGTGGGGTTAAAGTAGATCTTTATGGGAGCTCTAAACACTGGGGGATAAAATAAATCTCCACTAGGTACAGTCTTGTTGCCTGCCCTTCTTCCACAGGAAAGTCCAAGAAGCACATAGTAGAAAAACTAAAAGGTTTAAGTAAACACTGGGATTTTACTAAATTAATACTGAATTCTGAAAAGAAGCAAATTAATGTAGACTCAACATTATTAAAAGGACAGAATCTTGGTTAAGATATAAAACATAACAGACATTTTTTGCACAATGCTGTTTTAATCACAATAATAGACCCCCAGTGTAATGCCAGAAAAGTCCCAACGTTCCCTCAGTGCAATAGCTAAGGATATCAATAAAAAAAGCAAAGCAAAATGGAGACTGTGAATACCCCTGACATCCTGTTTTCTATCTTAAAGAATGAGAATTAGGGTATATGAGGAATAACAGGGGAGCACAAAGAATTACACAGTGTTATCCATTCAGCAAATACTTCTCCCAAACCAAATCTTCACAAAGAATAAAATTGACAATCTGATCCGATAAAATGCCTCTTCATCAGCCCAAAAAACAAGGCAATTATCTCCACAGCTCATGGCACTTAATCTAATATGCAGTAATTTTCATATTATACATATAACACCTACCTGCTGCACATCCAGAGCGATGTGAGTGAGTCCTTTTTGAGTTTAGCTGGCGGGCTAAACTACCCTACTACGAAGAGTGAAATGGAGGCAGTGGCTGCCCTTGATGCTGGAGAGGTAAGTTACTGCCACAGAGCCCCACCGGTGCCTCCTTTTAAAAACAACCAAACAAAGACAAAAGGTGGGACCCGTGAATGGACTTTGGCATGCCAAGGCTGAGCATCAGAGCACCTAGAGTCACAGATACTAAGGCTAGAAAGGAACGTTGTGATCATCTAGTCTGACTTCCTGTATAGCGCCGGCCATAGAACTTCCCCACAATAATTCCTAAAGCATGTATTTTAGAAAATATCCAATCACAGGAACAGCACTGCGATCCACAAAGACCCAGTCTCAAAGTGACCCTAAACCTCTAACGACCAGAAGCCAGGCATGGAAAACAGGGTTGGGTTACTCCATAATTGCCTCATTCTGTATATTCTGCCTGAAGCTCTGGTATGAGCCATTGCTGGAGACAGGATACGAGCCAAGTATCTGACCTAGTATGTTAGAACTACCTATACAAAGAAAGGGGACAGAGACACACCTTCGACTACAGTCCACAAAATCCAGCATGCTAGGGGGGCCTAAACTAGGCAATGGGAGATGCCAGGGTGAAGCGTTGTGTGCTGAGCCCTGCCCCTCTCACAGAGATTGGCGCCAAAGTCTGGGCTGCCTATGGCTGCTTGTGATACACAAATGGGAATCTGCTGCTTGGAGTCGTGTGCCTGAGGCACCTAAACTGCTGCTTGTGGGAACGAGTTAGGAGCCTGTCTCGTTCCACGCACAATGGCCAGAGTGGGAATTGGTGCTGCTACTGCCACCCACCTTCTAACTTCTAGCCCAGGGACTAGAAAACTTGCCTGGGACGTGGGAAACCCAGGTTCAATTTCCCCCCCTCTCTACCAGAAGGGGAGAAAGGGTTTGAAAAAGGATCTCCCACCTCCAGGAGAAAGCTCTAGCCACTGGGCTGTGAGATGTTCTGCTGTGGGTCTTTTCTGTTGAGCATGTTCCATTGTGGATGAATAATGAAAGAGTAGTTGGAGCAGGGAGACTAAGACCTGGGGTGTCGCTCACCTCCCAGGGGGGTTCCCTAAGCAGAATCATTCTCTCTGTATATATCCCAATGATTATTTAAGTATTTATCCACAGTGGAACAGTCATGAGGTGGGTGGCGAGCTGGGAAAATAGACCAAATCTGAGTGAACGGCATTGCAACCTGCCACCATTCAGGTCTGACACCTGCCATTGATACTATGGGGAGCAAATTGCCCATCCTGACCAGTCCCAGATCCTACCATCGCCACTGCTGGCATCAACATGAGGTGACCCGCCAGGCCAAGAGCCCAGAGATAGGAGCAGGGTTGGGTGTCAGGGATATCACTCCCACTGGCAGCTAAGCCTGGAGCTCAGAGAGAAACAGGACTGGGAGCGGGACTCCGACCACATGCAGAACCCCTAAATATTACCCACACACTAGGGCACCCCACTTTTATCCCAATCCGTAGGGCTCAAGGCATAACCCGGTCAAGGCATCCCCACCCTTTCCCAATCCATAGGGCTCCAGGGGAAAGGCACCTACCCTTACCCAATTTACACTCTAGGATTCAGGGTCACCTATTCCCAGGCCACAGGGCTCTGGACATAACCTGGTTAATTGAAGTACCCACCCTTTCCCAATTCGTAGGGCTCCAGGTTTGTAGGATCTTTTACCAGTGAAGGAGCCTTACACAGTGATATCCTTACTCTCTATTTATTAACAATTACCAAAACAGAATACACATGGTAAGCATACAATGCGCACCACTCCCAAGAAGGCAGACAAACTTCTCCTGGTGGCCAATCAGGATTAGATCATCTGGGAATTCCAGCTTTTGTAAATTCAGTTGGAAGAGTGTTGAGGTCTGGCTGCTCTGATTCCTGGGTTGTGTCTTGGAGTTGGGTTCCAAAGAACTTCCTTTTGGACCTCAGTTTATATAGTGAAACTTGAGTCCTGCTTAGCTATACCTTAACCAATCATATTACAAAATAATTCTTTGACCAGTTATACCTGACCACCTTAATTGATTTAAATATTTCACACCTACTTCTGAAACAATCAAAGAACCAGACAGAAGTCATTCTGATAAACAATAGAGAATTGGATACCATAAAGAAAAAACAGTAAGATTTTACAACCACAGCTATTGAAAAGTGATTCCTTGCCAGACTGAATGCTATTAAACAAAGTTTTCTTTACACCTTTAAAATACGTTGCTTTATCTGGTGGTAGTAAGTACTATTAGGACAGTAGCACCTTCTTAACAGCCCAATACTACATTGTCTTGATGTAATTTCAGGAATGTGAAGATGGGACTACGTGCTACTTATCTTATGGCTGTTGTCTCCTAAAATGGCTGCTACTTCTTAGCCCAAGAACAAGGCCTAAGCTCAGCTAAAAAACAAGGCCTCCGACCTTACAGTCCCCCACTTAATGACACTTTAATCAAAGCAGTCATTACTATTATAGGAGTCCAATACTCAGACCTGCTGAGCTTGGGCTTGCCTCCTGATTATAATTACCAAGGACCTTATTTGACTCTGCATACCAGCTTCCTGTATTTTCCAAATAGCTCTCTTAATCCAGCAAGCCAAAGTTATTATGCTTACTAATAAAGCCAATTGGATTCCAATGATGGAGTGAACCATTATAATTAGCATACCAGTTGCAGAAGGCTGTTTCCCACCAAGAACGATGTCCTACATCTGCCATAATCTTCAGCACTTGGCTGGTTTTGTATTATCATGTTGTACTTCAATAAGTATTTGCCCTCCTGCTGTGCAACATATTGCAAACGTGAATATAATAAAGGATGGATGAACAAATTTTCTTATCACGGTCATATTCATGCCTAAGGTTATAGGTGTTACATTGTGATACAACTGTGTTTTGAACTTTAAGTCGTTTACAGTCCATACAGATACATAGTATTCAAAATTACAAGCTTTTAATCATGGTAATATTGCAAAAACATCTATTAACTAAATAAGTCATAAAATACAATTCACTATCATCTACTACTACCATTGGACAATAACTTCTAACACAAACACATCCCCTTCCTGCATACACAAAAGCTGATTTTTGTTCAGTGAATATATTAAACATACATCTTTGGGTGCGTTGGCCTTTAACATAAAAACATTAATCTTTTTCCTGTAAATGTAGATCCTCACACTCATATCCCAAATTTTCATGGGCCACACACTGAAACATGTCAATAGTTTTCCATTGTTGATGTTTTAAATATGCCCAGGATATCGGTGATTAGTGGAATACAGAACCAAATTTTTTGTTAGCTGGATTTCCTCAGGTATCACTGGATATAGGTCAATAGTGAGACTGGGGTGCACAGTTATTACATATACTCATAGAACCATTTGGTCTTTATTCAATGTAAAGTTTACCAATTTCCACCATGCCATTAATTGTCTTTTCCCTTCTGTAACGTTTTCCCACAACAACATTTTTATTTCCAAAGGCAAATTTCCTGGCATGCCTTCCAAGATTATTTGAATGACCAATTGGTGACTTGTTTTCTGGGCCTGTGTACAGGCTAGTGCTAAGGATACATTTTCTTGTATTATATCCATAGTCCCTGCTAAAAGTAATACATCCTTTTCTCCCTTGCTGTTGCCATACTGGCAGTATTTTAGAAAATAATTGTTCCCACATTTCTAATTTTGACACGGATGTACTGATGGGCTTTCCCAATTCTTGTATTTCAGCTGTAACATAACTTAGTTTGTTTGCCAATACCTTTATGTTAGCAGCATCCGGTATTCCAGCTCTTAATTCAATTCCACCTAAAGCAGTTTTCTGGCAGCTGTGATCAGGGAGAAGTAGGACTGGGAGCAAGGCCCTGACCACATGCAGTGCCCCTAATCCCTATGTGGAGGGCAGCAATCCCACAGGCCTGGGGCAGCTGTGACCTCTTTTCCCATTCCCTTCCCCCCAAACCCCGCCAAGGAGGGCAGTGGCCCCCACAGCCTTGGTTCCTCGCTGTCTAGTTTAAGGAAGGTGGGCCAATGCACCCAATTTCCATAGTGCACTGGCCTCCAAAATTCTTTAATCCAGCACTGACAGAAATCATTAAACTGATTTTTTTTTATGTGGATACTTCATTGCGACATATGCATGTGCGCGGCTTCCTGTTATGCTCATATTTGGCTGTGGGCTTTGGGGGAGAAAAATCCCTTGTGTCGCTGTCGAGTTTGGTATAATGCACCCATTGGATCAGGAGGCTACATCCACCCCTGCTTAAGCCCCAAACGTTGGAGTTTCGGTACCTAAGTTGCTTTGTGCATCACATGTTAAATCCTTTTGGGATCTATCCTTCAAGGTGCTGGGTCATGACTTCAAGTGAGGGTCTTGGCAAGACCAGGCCCTTTCTTTGTTCTTAACTACATGTAAAATACTGCGACAGTTTCTTCTCCCCGTGAACCAGAGTAACAGTCGCTCCTTATTTATTCCATGCATGATAAAACCTCTGATTATAATAAGAAAGGGCAGAATCAGCTTTCACATTCTGTGCAGACTCATATGTTGTTCTCACTAATTCCCAATCTGTCCTATCTTGCTGATTACAAGAGGTTTTTAAGCAGTTGCTTGTGATATCTAATCTTAGACTCTAAATCAGCTGGCCTCTGCTTAAAACTGGATCCTTCCCACTGCCTGTGCGAGCTCAGCTTGAGGTAGTGCATGAAATACTGTAGTGTGGTCATTGAAGCATGGCTTAGCCACTGAAGCCCAGGTTCAGGTTTCACATACTGAAGACAGACACGGATGTGTTTTGAAGGAGGAACTGACATGGCCAGTAGGTATGTGGCATGGCAAAGCGAGAGGAATACCAAATTTCTGCTGCACCTAAGATACCATGGTCAAACAGCAGCCATCAAGGCACTCTAAGCCAAAAGCCCTCAGTGTTTCTTATCATCTCATATCCTATTAAAATCCCCGCCTATATTAACATGAGAATTGGAAAATGATCAATCTCCAAAAACTCTGATTATAAAACAAATATTTGGCAGCGCTCGGGGGACATATAGCTAAAAAAGAAACTATCTTTCTTCCATACCTAGTCCTGTATCAAAATCCATCTTCCCTAGATACCAGACTCAGTAAATAAATCTGACAAAGAAGTTCTTGTGAATTAGAATAACTCCACCACGTTTACAAGCAGACTCGTGAGTTAGCTCAGCGTCCCCCCCCCCCCCCCCCAGTCACATTTCAATTACATCAATGAAAAACATGTTTCCTGCACAGATTTAACTTGGACTATAATCCTATTTAAGTGCCTTCTTTTCCTCTGAAGGAAAAAATAAAAACAAGTGACATATGTTGAGCCATGCTCTTGGCTTGTAACAGCAGAATTTTATAGCACATCTGGGAGCGTGTTTGAGGAGTAGGCTGGCTTTCCTGGAGATGCCTTTGTGAAATAAGCTGTGGTCAGTGGGTCCTTCCTGTATATGCACTTCTGGCAAATCTGTTCAGATCTAACCCATAAATCCTTAAGAAGGGGATTTCTATAAAATTCTCTCCATCTGATGGCAATGATAGGGAAGCCCAGATGAACAGTATTTGTGGTAAGGGACTATTGCAAAGTCCCTTAAAGTCAATAGGAGTCTTTCTCATTGACTTACACTGCTCTAATCTATGCTCAGAACCAAACTGGCCCCCAGGAGCAGCAGACGCCACCAGCTCATTTGTGGCTCACTGACATTTGTTGTGACCAAAGACGACTGGATCCCATGTAGATGTCCTCTACGATTCCTCTGTCTGTTTGGCCTGGCTGTACATCTTGCTATGAGCACCCGGCAATGCTGATAAAAGAGGTTAGTAGCAGCACAACAAAATAAACAGACTTCATCAAACTGCTCCGATGAGAAATACCAGCACTGCCTGTGAGTTCCAAGATCTCCTCTATATTGTGAGACAACCCACCTCACGGCCTCTGTTCCACTGGAGTGACATTCAGCCCAGAGCTGCGGGACCACACAAGGCCTTCTTTGCTAGCTGAGCTCTTATCAAGAGATTTTATTGGGGCCTAAAGGGTACATATTCTGCAGGCCCTTTACACTGGTGAGCACACTACCTATAATGCAGTCTTTGCACTGACTTTATTTATATTATTCTTTCAATCTGTTCAAAATATATTGCTCCAACTAACAAGACCCATCCTATGCCGTGGGCAAGCTGACAAAATTAATCCCCTCAAATAATTTAACCCCTAAAACAAATAACAGACTGCCCATTCCAGCAAAAGTAATTGACCCCACCACCACCCAGTACTTCAATAGTGAACAAAGTTCTTCCCTTACCCTGTCTCTCCCTACTCAACATTTCGGGGAGAAGTGATCATGCAGCATGACCAGAAGGCTAACAAATCCACACTCCGGGAATCCAAGTGGGACGCAAGCTCCAAAGATGAGAGCTTTCACGAAGATCCTCTTGCCAGCAGCTCTCTACCATTTGTAGTGAGGATGTTGCTGCGCCAGCACCTCACTTGATCTCAGCGGTGGTAGGATGGAATGGGGAGAGAGAGGCCCAAACCACTAATAGGCCTAAAGGTCAAAACCACCATCTAGAACATAGTTTCTCAACCTGTGGTACACGTACCCCCGGGGGTACGTGAGACACAGGCAGGGGGTACATGACGAAAAATCCAGTGAAGGGAGGTGAGTGGCAGTCGCCGACTTTTGGGGAAGCCAGGTTGCAGCCATCTGCTTCCCGCCCAGTCCCAGCTCCCAGCTGGGAGGTAGACGGCAGCTGCCCCAGTCCTGGGAAACTGAGTGGCAGCCGCCAGCTTTTCAGGATGCCAGGCAGAAGCCGGAGGCTTTTTGGGAAGCCAGGCGGCAGCCACCCGGTCCTGCCAGGTGACAGTTCCCAGGTGGGAGCCCAGTGGCAGCCGCCTGCGCCTTGCAAACTGGGCTCGCAGTTGGATGGCTGCCACCCGCACCCCAGCTCTGAGCTGAGAGACAGCCTCCCATGTCCCAGTTTGAAGACAGGCAGCAGCTGCCTGCTGCCTGCCCCCATCCCCAGGTCCCAGCCTGTGCGGAAGCCTCCTCTGCCCCAGCTTGGAGCAGGTGGCAGTCGCCCACCTCCCGGGCTGGCAGCCAGAGGGCAGCCAACTGCAACTTGCCCAGGGGGCAGCTCCCCTCCTCAGCTCAAAGCCTGGTGCTCAGAAAGCCAGGCGAAGAGCCCAGCGGCTTCCCCAGTCCTGGAGCGTGGCTCTACCCACAGGCTTACTTGTCAATTTCACTGCCCTAGTTGAACAGTGAAATTGACAACTATGACAGCCCCAGATTTTACCAGTATAAAAATGTTAAGAGGGGCCCACACAGTGTGATTTGCCCCAGGCCTGCACCCCCCTAGGGACGGCCATGGGGAGCGCTGTTATCCACTCTGGTGGGCTGCTAGTGCCTGCTCAGACCTCACAAGTTCCCACCCGGGTTGAGTAGAACACCACGTGACCCCGCCATCAGGCCATAGTGATTGGCTGGAGTTGATCTTTGCTCCTATATGGAGGAAGGGGAGGAGGAAGGAGAGTAGAAACAGCCGGGGGTTTTGTGATCTGCCACAGGCACACAGCACTGCAGAACTCAGAACTCTCCCGCTTTACGAGAAATACAGTCGTCCCGCGGTAAAGGGGGGAGAGATTGTATTTCTTAGGCTACGGCTACACTGACGGCAGCAAATTCGCTGCCGTCAGATCGATTTCTCTGGATCGACTGAGCTGTCAGTGAAGACCCGCTCAGTCGATCCAGAAATCGACGTACTAAGACCAGCTACAAAAGTAGTGCAGCGCAGTGCAGAGGGAGCGCAGAAGAGAAGCAGAGCAGTTGACGGGAATTACGCAAGTTTTTTGCATACTTTGCGTAACTCCCGTCGACTGCCGCTAAATCTCACAGGTAAGCGTAGACAGGGCCTCAGAGTGGAAAACTGAATGTTGGGGTACTTATTAACATTTTCAGAAGTTAGGGGGTACTTGCTACTTAAAAGGTTGAGAAATCCTGATCTAGAATTCAGTCTGTACATTCACCAGCAACCAGTGCAGGTTGCTAACACGGTGCTCCACTTAGCAAAGGGGCTGCTTTATTCTGCAGCAGTTCCAAGTGTCTCAGGATGCATTTCCTGGTAGTGCATCATCCAGTCTTGCAGGGAGATGAATTTAACATACTGTCTGAGACTTTCTGTTGGAGTTGTATGTGTTGAGCCTGCTTATATGGGTGCATGAAGCTCGAAGAGCAGAATCAGTGCCTTTTCAGTGGGTTGGTTGCCAAAGGAGTGGCAAACATAATAACACAACTCCACAAGGCATCATGCAGTGCAGGTTTGAATATAAGGGCATGGCCAGTTGGTGCCTGCATAGAGCAAATCTGCCTGGAGCCTCATTCCCTTTATGTTCTACCCAAGTAGAAGCTGTTGAAGACCCTGGAGCAGGGCCCCAGATATTGCACTACCCACTGGTAGGACGAGGTGCTTCAAACCTTCTCTCCACCTCTGCCTCTGTAAGTGGTCAAACCCACAATGCATCCCAGTGAAGCTGTGCTGGCTGAAAGGGAGGTCATTAGATGATGTCTTTTCTTCAGGAGCCTCCCTCAGCAGGGAATCTTTGGAAGCTCTGGAGTGGAACTTCAAGCTGCCTCCATACCCTCTGAAGAACCCTTGAAAAAGAGGGAAGGAATGAAAAATTCCCATCCTCACGTATACTCTTCTTTTCTCCTCATCCCATACACAGCAGCACTTGCTGGAGTATGAGGGTGCAACTGACACTCTTTTGTGCCAACAGGTGGGAATGTCTCATGGACTAGAATGAACATAAGAGGAGAGAAGCCCCCTCCTTCAATAGCCAGATTCAGCCCACCTGTGTAAGTACCTTGGTTCTTTCTTCTGCTTTGGGAATAAGGAATCTGTCCCCTTGCTCCTTCAGTTTCATGCATTTTAATCAGGTTTTGTTTTCTTGTTCAAGATGGAGGCCTGCAAGTGTCACAGATTCAACTGAAGAAATAAAGTACGTAATACAAAACATATAAGACTCCAAGAAGATAATTAATTGTATCTGAAAGTCATACAATGGTGATGAGGGCCAAGTAATGAATGAACAGGATATGAGAAGAAGAGAGAGAGAAGCCAGCAGTACAAACAGAGTCACTTCTGTTAATAAAATCTTAATTTTTAACTGATTTAATCGCTTTAAGTGAAGTTGTATTATCTATAAGCATCAGTAACACAGATATACATGACGACTTACAGCTGGTAAAATATATAAAACCAAAGCCAGACAAGTATGTGAAGGGCCAGATGCACCAGTACACTCTGGAGTTTCTGTATTCCCACTCAAATTTTGCTCCTGTATGGTTACGTGAAAGCACTTGCCATACAATAGGCGTTATTCTTCCTTTCAGATATCAGGCTGGATTGTCTATCTCAGCTCCCACACCAGCCTTATTTCTGCAAATAACATTATCTCAAGCACAGTTACCTTTCTTTGAAAAGAACAGGTTCTCAGTGGTGGATCTAAGATGGATCATCAACATATACCAGCTCACAATAAGGCCATACATCTCTTAGGCTGGACTTTCTATCAAGTTGTGTTTAGTGTCATGAAGAAGTTAGCTTCTGAAAGAAAGCATCAAAGGATGGAGTATATTATGTCATGTAGAGTGTGTGCCTGAGACGCCTAGCACAAAAAGGCTGCAATTTTTTTCACAACTTATATAGGTAGTTTCTATTCTGCCACGTTCTGTCCAGCATGGGAACATATCCTAGCATTGTTTTTTATGAAAAACTCCCATTGACTTCAATGGCAACTCTATGTATGGAGTAAAGACAGCAGATAGGGCTTGATCCCACAACATTCTGAGCACTGTGGCCCATTCTTGCAAGACTAAGCTTCACTTTAAATTCATGAGAGAGTCGCACTGGGGACTTAAGGGCTTTGCTGGACTGGGCCCCAGTGTTCATCATCCTGAAGAGCTGCACTTATAGCTAGGTATTATGAAATATAGCGGTAATGTTTCTATGATATTTGGACTAGTTAATAAACAGGTGGGGTGGAAGGAGGCATTTAAAAAAAATCAAAATTAGGCATTTTCATGGTGAGGCTCCCCATATATGTAACAATAAAGAATTCATGTGTATGCACTCGGATGCATGCACATGAATTTCATTGGCAAAAAAATTGAGAGGATGCAGAAAATAATTACAAAAATGATTTGGGGGCTGGAGAAAATGCCTTATACAGTGAGGGACTTAAAGAGCTCCATATGTTTAGCTTATCAAAAAGAAGCTCAAGAGATGACTTGATTTAATGCATGTGCTATTAATACTGGGTATTAAAGGGCTTTTTAATCTAGCAGAGAAAAGCATAACAAGAACCAATGGCAGGAATCTGAAATCAGGCAGATTCTAATTAGAAATAAGGCACACATTTTTAACAGCGTGCAAGATATAGACATTGAAACAAAATAACAAAGGAAATGGTAGATTCTCTGACTCTTGATGTCTTCACATCAAGACTGGATATTTTTCTAGATGGCTTGCTTTCGTTAATCGCAAGTTATTAGGCTCAACATAGGGGTAACTGGGTAAAACTTAATGGCCTGTAACATTAGAAGGTCAGTCTAACTGATCTAATGGTTCCGTCTGACTTTAAACTATATGAATCTATTCAACTAAATGAGAGCAGTATATATATAACTAAGGGTAGACTTTGATCTGGACTTCACTTTAACTTTCATAAAACTAAGAACAATTAGTATGTAAACATTCAGAAGACAGTTGGATCAAGTGATGAGTCAGAAGCTAGTCAGTAAGAAGAAATGTAACAAATTATGCATTGCTTTTTTCATAGATTCTATTGGAAGTCTGAATACCTATAGAAACTGGGACCATAAGGCAGTAATTTACAGTGAAGGTTGTCAAATGGAATTGGGAAATATAAATGTATGTTTGAAGACTGTGAGACTTCTGCGATAAAACTGCTTTAGTAATTAATAATCTTACTGAAAATAGAGCCATCATCTGCCACAATGTGTCTATTAGCAGATAAATCCAAAGTGAAAGATATCCCCTGTGGGACTGCTTGATGGATTATATTAAATTTAATGGTAATGGAAGGAATACTGTAATTGTAAGTTGCTGGAGGAAAAGATATTGTGGGAAGGAAAAGAGAGACACTGCTGATATGATAGACCTATTTATACAGAATTAGGCTCAGTTCCTGCCATGCTGCGCAAAGGGAGCAGAGGAAGATTTATCTCTTTGCACAACCAGCAAAATTGCAGTAGGTGAGGCTAGCTAATATGTTGATAGCATCCTTATGGGAGTTTTTGTCTGCTGCTTGGGGTGAGTCCAGATCCTCAAACCAATTGGCACTTATACTGCCATCAATGGCACACAGAGGGTGTGCACAATATTTCTGCTCAAAGAAGCATCAAGGTGATCTTCTTGTCCCACAGCCAGCCCATCCAGTGGAATGGTACCTTGGCTAGCAGAATTCCTTTGGCAGTGGCATCACCTAGCTGTATCATTTATGCATCGTTGCAGTGAGTAGGCTGGATTTGGTCCTGGGTGTAAATATTTAATATGGCCTAGCAGACAAATATTAGAAATATGAAGATCTCCAGAATTCACTTATAAATTTAAAAGAGAAAAACTGCAAGTCCAAATAGGTTCCTATAAACCCAAGAGAGAAACTATGATTAATCATGGGTATTGTTTAATTATCTGGAGTAAGTTACTCACAAGAGGAATAGTACTTTTTATTTATTTTGCGGATAATTTTATTTCTTTAAGAATACACAGACACAACAAAGTTCACAGGTAAACCTGTATTGAGCATTAAGGTGCATACAGCAAATGGTGATCCAAATCAAAGTAAAATAGAACCACATTTATAATGTCTGGAGTCCAGAGGCATGCTAGAAAAATAACTGAGTTTAATAGAACTGCCACATCCCCACGACTTTCTAGCAGAATGCCAAATATTAACGTATTCTGCCAGTAAAACATCAAATTAGTATTAATGTAGCAGCACACACTCTTGAGTTTGATCTTTCCCGGAATATCCAATGCTGTTTCTATCAGCTGCTGAAAGCCACTTTCTGCAGATTTAGTTTTACCATTGATGTCAGACCCCACAAAACTAAAAGGAAAGAGATGAACAGAAACCAACACATGTAGACACAGAACTTTAAAAATAATATCATACTAAAGAAATACAGTCCATGAAACAATAAGACACCTCTGGAAGGAATCTCAGTTTTCCGCTTGTTTTCTGTTTATAGCTAAGTTAGTGGGTTTCCAAAATTTTGACCAGGTCTTGTCAGAAGAATTTTTATTTTTGGTGGCTTTCTACCACTTTTGATATTGGAGGGGTGGACTTCACATCCATTTGTAAGATTAAGGTAATATCATACTATAGAGAATGACATATAGGACTCTTGGCTAATAAGTGACTAGTCCTTATAGTTGTTTTCCTGTCCCAAGCAACATACCCACAGTAAATATGGAATCACAGCATTACTGAATATTTTATTCAGATGCATTCTTAATAGCTTCCTAAAGAAGCATATCTGGGATCAAGGATGGTTTCAAATAATATACAAGCAACTGCTTAGAGCTAAAACCTGTCAATGTGGGTCAAACCATAGCCCATTTTTACAGGGCATTATCGATGAAGCACAGAGCTGGGACCCAATTACTCTCAGGTCTAAATCCTAATTCTGCCGGTGACTTGCTGTGAGACCGTGGACAAAGTACTTAACCTCTGCCTCACCCATGTCTCTCAGGGTTATTGTGATGATTAATATTTAATGTTTCTATATACCTTTGATGTAACATGCATCACTTGACATGTACATAAGTGCTAAGTAGGATTAGTTGATGGATCTCTAATCACAGCTTCACTTAGTTTGTGTTCCTGATCTAACACGGGGCAAAGAACACATTTTTTCAGTTCACTGGCAATTCTGAAAAAATAATAAAGTATAAATAATTCATTTTGAGTCTGTCAGGGGAGTTGGGTCTGAGTCCAGCAGTAACACCGAGTGGCCAGAATCTATGGTAGTGTTGCCTAGTGGTGAGAGTCGGTGGAGCCAGCGGTAGGGGAACATGGGACCTCCCTGCTTCACCAGGTTCCAATCTGATAAGCCGGTTGGATATGTGACCTAGGGGGTTGAGACCACTAAGTCTGCTTCCTGGGTCACTTCCTGCAGTGGCCTCTGGCCCTCCAAAGTCACAACAGGGGTCAGCTTATGGGACTCACTGGGGGGGTTCTCTCTGGCAGTGATCCAGCGGCTCCTCTCCTTCAATTGCAGCCCCTTGTTCCCAGTCTCACAGGGGTTTTCAGTGACTCTGCAGAGGGGTCCGGTCCAAGTGGTATGGAGCTCCTGCAGACTCTCTGCAGGAGCTAGCAGTATGGGATGGCTCCCTTGCTCTGTTCATGCTGACTGAGCTGGGCCTTTCCCTTTTCAGTTCGGCCTACATTGTGAGCATGCTCAGCAGGTGTAGCTGGTGGGGGGAGGGGCAGGAGACTTCTGGGACCAGAGCTGCCCCATCATGCTGAGCTTATACACCCCTTCACCTGGTCAAACTGAAAACCATTTTTTTTTCTAATTTTCAGTGAATTAATAGGTTTGGAATGACTCATTCCAATAGTTTTGGTTTCGGTGGCATGAAGCATTTTGTTTGACCTGAAACAAAGTGTTTTGATTTTGAGCTTTTTTATTGTCTTTTCTTTTCATTTCAAAATTTCCTTTCATTTATTTAAATGTCATTTTGAATAGAACAAATGAAAATGTTGATTTTTTTTAGAATATTTTTTTAAAAAGCTGCCCAGAGCAATTGGTGAAATGTTTCTGTATCACAGATGCTGTGTCACTGAACCTCCATTTTTTGTTTTATGTTTCATGTTTCAGTTGAAAAGTTGCTCCCAGCTCCATTCCTGGCCTTACTTAGGTGTGTAAATATGGACTTAGGCACCCATGTTTGGCAATCTAGGTCCTGATGTGGAAATAACACCGAGCCTGTGACGTAACAGATCAAAACAGGGGAAGTCAACCTGTCCACCTTAAAGCTTGACTAAAAATGTCAGAAGTGCCTATGGGTATGTCTGCACTGCAATAAAACACCTGTGCTAGCCTATGTCAGCTGACTCCCCCCCTACGTCTGATTCAAGTGGCCCTTGGCCAAGTTTCAAGCAAACCCCTTGTTCCCTCCCCATGTGTTCTAGGGAGGGATTGGAAATGATGTGAACTCCTACCTGTGTTTTCAGTTGTAGGTCATGTCTACACTGGGGATCTGCCCCGATTCCAGCCATCAACATAGGTGTCCTGGACAAACACCTAGTATCGACAGACATGGCAACTACTTGCTGTGATTTTCATTAGAGCAATTTACTTCTGCTTGAAACCAGGGTAATCTCCACTGATGCAAATAGCAGCTTTGTTTGCCTACACTGGGGTTTGGTGCAAGTGCATCTACTCTTATGGCTGCCACAACTGACTATAATCCAGCCAAATCCCCAGTGTAGACAAGGCCTTAATTCCTTGTTAGTTTCAGGTTTCTTTTAATCTAAACGTGAAAGTAAACTCAAGGGGTGAAAACCTCTGGGGACTAAAACCAAATAAAGGTTGATAAATCACAAACCCTTGGCAAATAAACTACTAAGTCCCTCACTAATGGGATTGTACTGTTGTAAACGACAGCAGAGTTTGGGCTCATCTGTGCTGCAACACCATTAAAAAAGGGACTTAGTTAAGCTTGCTCTCATCTTGTGTTATAATGCTAACATTATGTGGGTGCATTCTTCATATGTTAATAGAGCTGTACATTGTTAAACAGAATCTGATTGTGTTCTGTGTGCTAGAAGCACAAATCATGCTCACAATCCCATTCATTAAAAAAAAAACCCTATTATTCTATGTAAAGATTTCATTAAGATGTTCATTGCTCTCTGAATTATATGCACATAAATAATACACAAGAATATCTACCCATTATTAGAAAATAATTTCAACACGTACTGAGCAATTTACCTTGTTTTGTTTTAGATTTTAGTGGAAGATGGTAAACGTGGCTGAAATTAATAGAAGTGCTTTTGTTGTAAAATGTGATTTTATTTGATTCTATAAGGCATATGATTATGCAGACCATGTAAGGAGAATAGGAGATCTCATATTTGCATAACTAAAATCAACATGATCTTCTCCTTGAGAGAAATGCAGAGAACAAAAAAAGGCCCTTTACATAGCCTTTATGGATCTCAAAAAGGCTTTTGACCTTGTCGGTAGAAGCAAACTATTTGTATTGGGAGAAAAGATTAGATGCTCCCCCAAGCTCTTAAGCATGATTCGAGCCTTCCGTTAAAATGTGTACAGCAGAGTCCAATATGATGGCTCAGTCTCTAAGGCTTTCCAGATTTGTAGTGGGGTCAAGCAAGGCTGTGTACTTGCACCAACTCTGTTCAGGATCTTCTTCTCCTTGTTACTGAAACAAGCTTTTGGTTCCTCAACTGAGGGAATCTACTTGCACACAAGTTTTGATGGAAAGCTGTTCAATCTTGTAAGACTTAGATCTAAAACCAAGACTTGCGAGGTCCTTATCCAACATTTCCTCTTCGCTGATGATATAGAAGAGACAACCCACACAGAAGCCCATCTCCAAAATCTCATGGACAGTTTTTCCAAAGCCTGCCAAGACTTTGGGCTTACTATAAACTTAAAAAAGATGAACATAACGTGCCAAGGAGTTGAAGAAGCACCCTCCATCAACATCAATGATTATGAAAGTTGGAGTGGTGAGCGAGTTCGCATATCTGGGGTCCACTATCGCAGAACCTTTCACTTGAAACAGAACTCAACATTCACATCAGAAAAGCTGCCACAACAATATCTAAACTGAGCAAGAGGGTTATGGTAAAACAATAAACTGACAGAACACACAAAGATTTGTGTGTATCATGCATGTATTATCAGTGCACTTTTGTATGGGAGCAAGACATGGACCTTAACATTCAGGAAAAAGACTCAATAGCTTTCATATGCATTGTCTTCGTCAAATTTTTGGAATCTACTGGATGGTCAGAGTCACCAACACTGAGGTGCTCAAGCAGGCCAGGATACCCAGCATGCAAACATTCCTTAAACAGAGGTGCCTCCACTAGCTTGGGCATGTGTGCCAAATGAATGATGGGCGCATCCCAAAGGACATCCTCTATGGCGAATTGGCATCTGGAAAAAGACCTAAAGGACACCCAAAATTGCGTTTCAAGGATGCATGCAAGCGAGACCTCAAAGAAATGGACATGGATATGGATAACTAAGAAGATCACACTTAGGACCACAGCCTTTGGAAGCAAGAGCTCAGTAAAGGTCTCCAAAGCTATGAGAAGAAGTAGTCCAGCTTAGCAGAGGAGAAAAGAGCTCACAGAAGGCAGAGCCCAAAGGGTCAAAACACCACCTTTAAATGTAACAAATGCTGCAGAGCTTGTCTCTCTCAAGTGGGTCTCTTCAGCCACAGCCACGGCTGCCATAAAGCCAACTGAACAAATTTATTACCTCTCAGGAGTGCATACCCATGGTCTCATGAGAAAGAAGGATGCCTACTACTACTAAAAAGGCTTACACATGAAAAACTCCAATAATGCAGAATAAGGCACAGATTACACTGAAGAAATGTTCAAGGAACCAACCTAATAAACCACTCTGGTATGAAATATGATTCTGTAACTTCATGTATGCCAAACGTCCAAGGACAACAATAGTGTTGTCATCCATGATCCCGTATGTTAACTATTTAAGAACTAAATTCTTGATCTTGCAATGAGCTCTGTGTGGGCAAACCATGCTCCTGGGTGAAGCCCCATAGAAGTCATTGTGGCTGCTTGTGGACACAGTTCTCCATTCACACAACTCGCTGTAAGACTGCAGCCAAACTCTTTTGCATTGCCTAGTCAATCTTGAGAAAGGGAAGACAGCGAAAGTGGAGTCTTTGATATAGCAGGGTCTGGAAACCTCAGAGGTAATCTTAACAATGCCACAGCAAAGGGTTTGTGCTGGGCCCTTTTAGTCTAAGGGGTAATGGCACTGTGCAAAGAGGTCTTCATTGTTGCTGTTGTGCAGAGGGCTCCTCTTCTCTGCTTCAGGATGTATTGGGCAGAGGGCTCAAAGATGCTCCTACCGGAGATATGCTGATGTGTCCTGTTGGGAAGGATGGGGATAAGGAAGAGCACAAGTAAAAATACAGATTTTTCGAGGGTGCCTAGTACATCCCCACTTTTCTGCTTCTAAACAAGTGGGACAAGCTAGCCATATGTGTGGGAATTGAGACTTTTTGCTAGAAAGAAAAATGGAGAGGGAACAATTGTAAATGCATAGTGTAAATAATCAGATAACGTAGGTGAGAGAGAGACTGAATTACAAGCAGTCTGAGATGTAAGAGAATACACACAACAGATGCTTGAAAGTCCAGACAACAGGAATTTGGAAATAAGAAAAAGGAAATGAAATTTTTAAAGACACACAATGTTTAGAGAATGTTATCTCTGAGACACCAAACAGCATGAGCCAGGATATTCAAAATTAAGTCTAACACTCTTCTTATTCTTCACAAAAATCAGGAAATAACAAACACAGCCCGATTCATGAGCTAATGTTTAAGTATCAAGTAAACTTTACATTTCCTGACACGCCACCATTTTGGCACTATTTTAGCCTAGCTTTTTGCAGCTGTGCATCTGTGGACTGACCCATAAAGAAATATTTATGTTTGTATATTAAATGCAATAAACTATAAACCACTAATATTGACATATATTAAGTCTCCATAACTCTTTACTTTCTTGTAGACCTTAACTTGACACCCACCCCCCTTCTGTGTATGTGTGCGTGTGTGTTATAGGTCTAATCTTGATCCTATTTAGGGTAAAATTCCCATTGATTGAATGAGAGTATAGGCCCTATGCTAGGGTCTGTTTATTATAAGATCACATCATAATGGTCAGTGTGAACTATTTGGCAAATATTTTTCTTATCAGAGGCCAAATCCTGTAGTTCTTAGTATTTACTCAGATACAACTCCCATTGACTTCAACTTATTAGGATTTTTACCCACTGCATTAAGTAGGTGAAATACAGAAATATTTAACAGCTTGACACCTGCTCCCTCAACCCAGGAACACCCATTGACTTTAATGGGATTTGTGGGTACACAAAGCATTGGGCAGGATTGGGCTCCAGTTGTAGGAAGTGATCACATTATCACCATGGAGACAATATGACAAATGGGAGGCTCCCAGAACAGTGGGCAACTGTCACAGCTGCCACCATGCTATTTTTTTTTTAAACAAAAATAAAAAACAACAGCCCTGCACGGAAAAGAATCTGAAGCTGAATATTTTTTCACAAACAGTTCTTCACCCATAACGGCACAAAACAAACAATTCCATGCTAGCACACACCCTGGCAGTTTACTCAGATACACAGCAGGGGCTACATTATTCCTTGAGATATTCAGATGCCTGCTCTTGTTATGAAGGGTAAAGAAGAACCGTAAAGTAGAGGAAAACCTACATGGGCTTGGGAGAGTGGGGGAAGGTTTGTGGCAACAGAGCACATCTCCTTTCCCTTCAGTAGAGGAACACACAGCCAGCCAAAGCAGTTGGTGGCATGGGCTGTGGAGGAAGCATGAGTAAGGCAAGTGAGGAATGTGCTGATTCAGTCCATTCTCTTGGCAAATTCTGCCAACTGCCTGCTATAAAGAAACCTCAGCCACTGTCTAAAACCTGCCCTCTCCCAGTGATACCAAGCACTGTGTTATCTTTCCTTGTGGTTGTCCTCCAAGGCACAGCAGCTCCTACTGGGGCTGGGAGGTATCACTTGCACATACCCAGCATATGTAGGAGTCAATCAGACTTGGAGAGTGGCAGAAACAATCATGCTAACCAAGTCTGGAAGGCCTTGTGTAGATGCTCATTTTAACATTATTGGCTGACCTTGCGCGGCCTTACCCTCAACTCAAGAGCGGGTTTTAAATTGTTTTATTTATGTATTTATTTATGTGGGTAATGTGATAACTTTGAATGCTGCATCCAATCAGTTCCAAAAAGTCAGGGAACATTTTAGGCATGAATTGTCAGAACCCTATTGATTTTGATAAAAATTCAGAAACCCAGAAGAGGGAAATGGGAGACACCATAAGCTCCTGGCATCTTCTTAGCATGCACACCAGCTTCATGCAGCTCTGAAATTCACTATAGATCAAAGAACCAGTTGATGGCACCCATTAACACCTTCTAGCCTAACAATACTCCATCCCAGCTCTGCTCATCCTCCCAATACAGGTTAAAAATGTTGACACCCTGAATAATTTATCACCCACACTGTGGGGAGGAAGGTTGGGGGAGAAGAGGTGAAATGGGGGAGGGCACACCGCGCCCCTGAGATGGGGACACATAGAACACCTGGTGGGGGGGGGAATTGAGACCCTAGAATGGAGGCCTGGGGAAGGAACTGGAGAGCCCCATAGACCCCTGGCATATGGTGGAGGGAGAATTGGGATCCAAGAAATCTTTTTGCCATGGAAAAACACAGAATCTGCATTTTTATAGAGAATCTTTCGTTTTTACATTTTGTGAAAAAATAAAAACATATATTAACTGAATTTTACTGAAAGTACCAGAGTCACTTATTCACTGTGTGCAACTCCCACTCACTCTTGTGGTTGATTTTTGAATGTGCTTTAAATTTACATATCTAAACATACTCCAATGCATCTCAAATTTCACTTCAGACTCCATACATGAGCAAGTAAGGTTATGAAAGGATGCTGAAAACTAAAAATCACCCCTAAAGAAAATGTCTCCGAGATGGCAAGGAGAAATTTCATGTTGATGGTAATGTGTTGTTCTGTGCGGTATACAACAAGACTGTAGATTACATTCGAAGGCAGACAACTGTAGAACACATGGAAAGCACTAAACATAAACTGAATGAAAAGTAACGAAAACAAGAGACTGAAACAGCAGGAACATCAACAACAGTAAAGGAACAATACACTGTGACTGGCTCATTCCAGCATTTTTGTGCATTTAAAAAAACAATTTAAAAAAAATATAGAATAGATTTCATATTAAATAATATTAAATATTAAATAAATCAAATAATATTAAATGCATACTAAATAGTAATATTAATATTAAATATAGAAGTATTTGATATCTGTAAGAAATACAAATTGCAATTCCATTAATTTTATTTTATTATAATGATTGATGGCACTGGTAGGTTTCAAATTTGCTTAAAATTGTAAATATATCAATAAAACATTGTGTTCAACTGATAACGTTCAGCATTTCATTTTAATCACAGAAAAACTTGGATTTTTATGGTTTTATACTGAAGAACTTTGGGTTTTTTTATCACAGAAAACTAGGATCCCTGCAGCTCATCTACCATAGTGGGAAAGTGGGGACCGATGGAAGGGGAGAATTAGAGGGCACACAGAACCTCTGGAATGGAGAAAGAGGATGGGGAATAATGTTATGGAGGAGGGAGATATACATAAACTCTGGCATGTGATGAACGAGGGAATAGGGAGCACATCGAGCCCCTGCATGCAAGATGTCCCTAAAATAGAGGGGAACGGGAGGGCAGCACACAGAGATCTTGTTCGGAAGCATGAAGGGTAAAGAGCCTCTGGTGTGGGCAATGAGTTGGGCCTACTGAAGCAACAAAGTATGAGACTCTTTAGTGTATAAGCATTGCTAATAATGCTATTATATAGGCATACAACACACACTCAGCCAGACAGCCTCAGCCTCGCTATGGTTGCATAACTAGATGATGGAGAATTCCACATGTAAGAGGAAATGCCTGGGTGGCATAGAGCCATTGTAATGGTTCCCAAGCACCCCCATCCATTCTGGACCTCAGCAGAAGGGACCTGGAAAATAGAACACAAATGCAGCTGGACCATATCTTTGTCCTGACAATACTCAACTGAGAGAACAGTCCTTTGGGGCCAAAGGCAGCTGGGTGTAGGTTAAAACAGCCCAGTCCCCAGCTGGCCTCAGGAATGGATTAGTGGGTACTATAAAGTCATCTTTGCCACACACAAGCCCTCAGCTATACCAGCTCAAGAATTTTAAAATGCAACCAGAGTTTCTGCTAACGTGAGCTCTGAACGCTGCTCATCCAGCGCAGGGGCTGCAAACCGTGTTCTCTTCTCTGTGCTTTCCCGTGAACTAGTCAGGCATGTAATATTGTCAGCTATTGAGGCAAGAACCTTCTTTTTCTTTATGAGTGACATTCACCTCCAGCTCCACAGGCCTTGTGTGGAGACACAACACAAGGGATGGAAATGGGAGCCAACCTTCTTCAGGTTGATCATGCCTCTCTGCAGATGCTGTTCCAGCTGGGTTAGAATAGGGGCCATGACCATTATGCATCACCTGTGTATGTGTGATTACTAGATTTATGTAATCATTGACCCAGTGGCCACGCCTAGGATGCTCTTCTGTGGATATAGTGTACTTGGACTTTCAGAAAGCCTCTGAAAGTCCCTCACCAAAGACTCTTAAGCAAACTAAGCAGTCATGGATCAGTAACTGGTGAAAAGACAGGAAACAAAGAGTAGGAATAAATTATCAGTTTTTAGAATGGAGAGAGCTAAATAGTGGTGTCCCCCAGGGATCTGTACTGGATCAGTGGTGTTCATATTCCAAAATGATTTGGTAAAAGGGGTAAACAGCGAGGTGGCAAAAGTTGAAGATGATACAAAATTACTCAAGATAGTTAAGTCCAAAGCAGACTGTGAAGAGTTACAAAGCGATTTCACACAACTGGGTGACTGAGCAACAAAATGACAGATGAAATACAGTGTTGATAAATGAAAAGTAATGTACTTTGGAAAACATAATCCCAACTATATATACAAAATGATGGGGTCTAAATTAGCTGTTACCACTCAAGAAAGAGATCATTGTGGATAGTTCTCTGAGAACATCTGCTCAATGTGCAGCAGCAGTTAAAAAAGCTAACAGAAAGTTAGGAACCATTAAGAAAAGGATAGAAAAGACAAAAATATCATAATGCCACTATCTACATCGATGGTACACTCACATCTTGAATACTGTGTGCAGTTCTGGTCACCCTATCTCATAAAAGATTATATTAGAATTGGAAAAGGTACAGAAAAGGACATCAAAAATAATCAGGAGGATGGAACAGCTTGAGGAAAGATTATAAGACTGGGACTTCTCAGCTTGGAAAAGAGATGACTAAGAGGAATATGATTGAGGTTTATAAAATCATGAATGGTGTGGTGAAAATTAATAAGGAGTTAATAAGGAAGTCTTATTTATCCCTTCCAATAACACAAAAATCAGGGGTTATGCAATGAAACTAACAGGCAGCAGGTTTAAAACAAATAAAAGGAAGTACTACTTCATCCAATGTACAGTCAACCTGTGGAACTCATTGCGAGGGGATGTTGTGAAGGCCAAAAATATAACTGAGTTCAAAAAAGAAGTAAATAAATTCATGGAGGATAGGTCCATCAATGGCTATAACCAAGATGGTGCTGGATGCAATCCCATACTCCGGTGTCCTAACTCTCTAAATGCCAGAAGCTGGGCATGGATGACAGGGGATAGCTGATCACTTGATAATTACACTGTTCTCTTCATTATCCTGAAACACCTGGCATTGGCCACTGTTGGAAGACAGGATACTGAGCTAGGTGGAGCATTGGTCTCACCCAATACAGCCTTTAGGTTCTTATGTTCTAACATATCTTTACTGTCCACATGCTCCATGGCTGCCCACCTCACATGTGGAAGAACCACTGAAGTTCTTCTGCACTAGAAATCTTCTGTGGCTCTCAGGCTAATGAGTAGATTCTGTCGGGGAGAGGCAAATCTCAAAAGGGCTTATCTCACAGACAATGAGAACAAAACTTTTTAATGGGCTCAGTCGCCTCTCTGTGCAGCTACACTGCATGAATGAGCGCACTGTTACTATGGGCCAGATTCTGATCTTGGCTTCAATGGTGTAAATGTAAAGCAACACCAGAATTTACTGTGCATTTCATTTTGCCCTGTATACTTTGTTGTGGTTTTCAGACAGGCACTTGACGTTTCAAGGTGTTCTGCTATTGGATTTATCCTTGATATTATTTGCATCCACATTCCATGAAATCTCAAGGTAAAATCCAGAAGAAAAATATATGATTGAAATCCAAAGCTGGTCATTTTAAATAATAAATGTCTATGGTGACCATCTATCCATATTCTGCCTGCTAGGTCTTCTCTGAAAGCATCTTCATTTTAAGCTTAAGTTTGTATCTCTTTAAACATGCTTTGTATCTTTGCTGTGTGGATTCAGTGAAACAGGATTCAGTGAAACATGCCATAATTTCTATAATTCCCTACCACTCTCCCCAATAACAAATATTACTGCATATTCATCAAATACAGAAATAAAAGTTAAAGCAAAGTATAAGGCCTGTCATTAAATTTCAGTATTCAAAATATTTCACTCAGCTTCAAATGCAGCAGTGGATGTTCCATATGTGGAATTGTGATTGCCTAGGGACAATGGTAAGCTTGTAAAGTCCCCATCACTTACATCTACAGTTAGGAGAAGCCCTTCATTTAGATTGGTGGTATGCAAGTGTTTTGTACAAAACATTGCTACTTACATCTGAGAGAGGCTGGAAAATCATCCTCAAATAAATAGATAATGCATCCTTATTGGGGTGAGAGGCATAGCAGAGACCCTGTTTAACAATTCAAAGCCTTGCTTCGGAGGCTGCTACAAAATTGTCCAAATCCCCCTATGTGCCATTTAGAAGCTGATTTTCAACTGCAGCTGAGGAGCACTTTGGACTAGGGGTATATTCCTACCTCCTCACTCCTTCCATCTTCTGGCTGTCTTATAGAATACCAGAATTATAGAAATATAGAACTGGAAGGGACCTCATGAGGTCATCTAGTCCAGTCTCCTGCACTCAAGGCAGGGCTAAGTAATAACTAGACCATTCCTGGCAGGTGTTTGTCTTTGTGGTGATCTGGTTCTCTTCATAAAATGGAAGCTGCTGTAATTAACACTGGATGCTAAGAGTTCATTGCAGCAGCTACAGATTGCCAGAGTGTGAGAAAGGGACAGCCACAGGCCTGTTTTTTCTCAACCATGTCCCCTGAACCAGTTGTCAGGAGGAGGGTGTGATGTAGGCACCATTGCATTTAAGGACTCCTCTATGCTGGGGGAATCTCCCAATAGCCAATAATTTTGTGTCATTAGTAGACTGTGGAAAGCTGTCAAAACACTGCCTGGATCTGGGCCACAGTTTTCAAACCAAACTTCAATTATTCATAGATTAATAGATTCCAAGGCCATTATTATTATAGGGTTTTATTCTTTACAGCCCGAGCTCTGATTGAAGTCAGTGGGAGTTGTACTGAATCATTAGTGAATTTAGTGCTTGGGAAAGGTACCTGTTGACAATTCTGGAAGAAATCCTCTAATGATCCACAGAACATGTGCTATACAGCCAAAAGCAATGCTGTTACACTTTTCCTAAATGCAAATTTTAATTAATTAATCTCTTTTTTCCCCAATGTGAGTAGTTTTTCCTATTGTCTATCTAGAGGTTGTCCACAACCCAAAAAAAGATATGAAAACTTCTCCTTTCAGTTATAATGTAAGGTGCAAATGGTTCAGTTTCTTGGGGCTTTTTAATCTATTGAGGTACCTTATATGGCTACTATCACCATAGTATCTGAGTGCCCTCAGCCCTAAAAGAGTGTCTTACACTTTCTGCCCCACTTTATTTTCTGTTATTTTAGCCCATTACGCTTTTCCAGTGTGGAAGGAAAAATTCTCTTCTGTGGCTAGAGACAGCATCAGTTAGGTGGATTATACTTGCATTTACAAAAGACAACTGAAAAGAAGTATTCTGCATTCTGTTCCAGTACTTTCATTCGGCATCCCATTTATGTGCTTTCACTCATAGCTGAAAATTCTAGCAATACAATTCACATCTCAAGCACCACAGTGAATCAGTCTTCCAGAGAAGGATGTGTCTTCTGAGAGGTGAAGAGTGTTAGCTATAACTCGTTTTCCTGGTAAGGTTTTGATATGTCACATTGATGAACCAATCTCTCAGAATGCGAGTTGAAATGACAAAATGTTACAAAGAGATATGCCAGGTTCCTTCCAGGATTCTGTGGGATTGAGTCTGCCCTATTACACTGGAGAAAATTGGGAGAAATTGCACTGAAATCAATGTGGTTACACTAGTGTAAAGCCAGTCTAAGTGAGATTAGAATAAGGCCCTGTCTTGTATAAATCATGCTAAAAAAGAGCGGTACTAGTTTTTATCAAGAATAAAAAATAATCTAAAGTAGACATTATATAATCATAGAGTCTATGCCACCAATCACCACATGATAATGATCTCCCACTTATACAATGGCTTTCAAAACCAAAGACCCCAAAGCACTTCAGAAACCTAAACTCACCTAAACCTAAACCTAATGTAAGCAAGGTCTGAGTGTCTGACTGGCACTCCCCCTACTCAGTTAGTTGAAAGGAGGGGGGGCACTTTATTTGCATGAGTACAATTAAGTACTTAGCATGATTTCACTGTATCTGAATAAGCACGAGTAGGTGCTGAGCTTGTTGGGAAATGGTCCGTCTGGCTGGTATTGGGTCACAAATCACTTTTGTGTTAACTGCTGGGTAATGAAATGTCCTTCAATTGTATGAACAAATGGCAGCAGATCGTGTTTAGCATATGCTGATGAAAAAATTCACTCTCACCTAAACAGAACTCAGCAAGGGTGGCGGACAGATTCTCAAGCATTGTAAGAGGATCAGGAAGGAGCTGAGAAAAATCTCCTGCTGATACTGCACTAGTTCTGGTAAAGGGCTACCCTCAGGCATGGAGTGACTATTCCCTCCCACTGTTAAAGGTAGAATTAATGATTCCCCTGGGAGTCTTATATTTTGTTAAAAGCAGAGACATTGCTCCTGTGTCAGCAGAAGGCTTTCCCATGAATGAAAACTGAAATTCACTAAGAGCTGAAATCACTAAAGGAAGTGGGAAACTTTGACTGACAACCAGCAGTGAGGGGCCACCAGCAGTCAGCAGGAGACATCAGTGGTCAGCGCCTGCAGATGGCAGGAGCCCCCAGCAAGGACTTGGCAAAGCCTGTGTCCAGCAGGCGCCTGGAAAGGGGCCTGGCTGAGCCTCTGACCGAGAGGTGGAGTACAATTATGATGGTCAGTAGGTCAGGGGAAAGGGTGAAGCAATGAACACACCCCGCACTCTGGGGTGGGATGTGTTTGGTTCATTGAGTTCATGAATTCTGTTTGCACAGTTTTCCCAAACCAGTGCTGTGTTACTTCCTTCTTTTTATTAAAAGGTTTACTTTCTACATGATGACTCTGTGCTTGCAAGAGGGGAAGTATTGCCTTTTGGGGATGCCCAGGGGGTAGTGTGTGATTTCCCAGGTGACTGGGTGGAGGCTCGAGCTGGTTTGGTGTTGTATCATTGATAGGAACCCCTAGATATAGAACCCAGCCCTGCTTCTACTGGCTCTGCCTGGCAGAAGGTTACACTAAAACCCAGGAACTGCTTCACCCACCACTGAAATGCAGCAACCTGTATAGTGTAATGCAGCAACATTACACAGAAGCTTAGGACATTTATATTTATACATAGCAATTACTTGGATTTAGGATGCAATTCTGAGTAAATTAAAGAGGGCTCCATTCTATTTAATGAAACAACCCATATAAAAATGTCTGTTCCTACTTTATATATTCACTGGTTTAATGCATAGATTTGCAATTGTCATGAATATTCCTGCTTTGAGTGAGCTTTTGTGGGCACTTCCCAAGTAAGAACAGCCAATACTGCAGTTTTGTACATGAGAGGGGAAAAAAATCCTCCCTGTCCCCCCAAGGTGATTCATTTACACCCTGAGCAAGAGATCTGATTACTTATTTGCATAATTTTAAGTGTAAAGAAGTTAATGAAGCAGGGCAGTGACAGCAGACACGCTAACAAAGATCTGCCCTCCACCACTCCTTTTTTTAATTTAAAGTCCAATCAAAAGGAAAGCATCTCTCTGGCATGTTCTTAATATTGAAAGCTTCTGTTTGCAGCCACCAGGGTCTCTATTTTTACTCATTGTGAAAGTGAAAGCTACCAGAGAGGACTCCAGGCCACGCCTATGCTTTGTTCTCACAAACAATGAAAGTCACCCATTGGTAGAGCTGGCTGAAATTTTGTGACAAAAAACTTTCTTTTCTGAAAAATGGGCTTGTGATGAAAATGAATTTTTTCAAGGGAAAATGTTATTTTTCCCTTGAGGAAAAAAGGGTATTTTGAAACAGTTTTTGTTTGTTTGTTTCATTTCAGTTTTTTAAAACTGACATTTTTACAGCTTCTTTCCCTTGCTCCTGCCTCTTTTTTCCCTGGGTACAATAAAATAAAAGGATTAAGCCCTCCCTCCAACACACAGTTCTTTTTTTCCCATTGTAACTTTTCAAACCTGCCTCAACTTTTGGAAAGCTAGAGAGGCAAAAGGCAAAATGAAACAATGTAACTTAGCCATTCTAACTCTTGAAACGTTTCAGACTAGCGGTGTTACAGAGTTTCACTTTTCCTTGTGCCATTCTGGCCCTTTTCAAGAATTAGGGAAATTTTTGAAAGAATGGGAAAAAAGGAAAAAATAAGGGGGCGGGGGCGGGGAGGGGATGAACCCCCCGTTCTACCCCCGCCCCCCCCCCAACCTGGTGATTATTCATTTTATTGCAGTCATGGGTGAAAAAAGGGGGAGAAATGAAATTTCAGAAGTTTGAATATTTGAAATGTTTTGAAAAATATTTCACAAAAAAGAGGCAACTTGTTCCATTTCAAACCCTCTGAAATAGAAACAATGTAGTTTTCCCCTTTCCAGCCAGCTCTATCTGTTGGCAAGGGAGAGGGCCTTGTCTGAGGACCTAGATACCATGGAATCCCTACATGTGGAAGTGGGTTAATGGGACAGCCAAACACCCCCATCAACAAGCCTCATCCATCCTTGTGCCAAAGATACTCTGCCAATTTCAATGGCCTCATGGGAAAAGGAGACTGATTCCTCACTTGTGTGGCTTCAGTAGGTAGGGAATGTCCTCACCTGGAGTAGTGGCCATGAAGAACTATAAATAAATTATTAAAATAATGGAAAAGTTGATATGGGATTCAACTGAAGGAGAATGAAAGGACAGAAATATACTTAATATCAGTCAACAGGTTTTATGAAAAACAAGTCTTGTCAAGTAAATCTGATTTCATTCTTTGAGAAGATTAAAAGTTTGGCTGATAAAGGTAACTGCATAGGTATAATATACTTACACTTTGTAAGGTCTTTGGCTTTGTTAGCCAGTGTGCTCTATTGATATTGTATCATGCTAATTTTTTAATCAGAATGTCATGCTGCCCGGACAGAGCTCAAAAAGTAGGTATCAGTGGAGAATCATCATCAAATGGGAAGCGTTTCTAGTGGGGTTCCATAGGGATCAGTATCAGGCTGACACATTTCAACGTTTTCATCAATGATCTGGAAGTGAAAACAAAAACACTGCTGACGAAATTTGCAGAGGACACAAAGATTTGCAGAGTGGTAAATAATGATGAGGACAGGGCAATCACACAGAGCCATCTGGATGGCTTGGTAAGCTGGGCCCATTCAAATAAAATGTGTTTTAATATGGCTAAATGTAAAGTTATACACCTAGGGAAAAGGAATTTAGGCCATTCCTACAGAACAAGGGACTTCTCTGCTGGAAAGCAGTGACTCTGAACAAAGGATTTAGGAGGCATAGTGAACAGGCATAGCGAACTTAAGCTTTCAGTGTGATGCTGTGGCAAAAAGCGCTAATGCAATTCTTGGAGGTACAAACAGGCGAAGAGAAAGTAGGAGCAGGGGGGAGATTTTTCTTCTCTATATGGCATTAGTGAGATCGACATTGGAATATTGTTTACAGTTCTGGTGTCCACACTTTAAAAAGGATTTTGATAAATTGGTGAGGGTGCAGAGAAAGAGCCACAAATCTTATTCAAGGGCTGGAGAAAATGTCTCACAGTTAGAGCCTTGAAGACCCCAAACTCTTTGGCTTATCAAAAAGAAAATTGAGAGATGGCTTGATTTCAGTGTATAAATACATTCCTGGGGAGAAAATACTGAGTATTAAAGGGCTCTTTAATCTAGCAGAGAAAGGCAGAACAAGAACTAATGGCTGGAAGATGAAACTAAACAAACCCAAATTAGAAATTAGGCACACTTTTTTCACTTTGACGGTGATTAACCATTAGAACAAACTACCAAAGGAAGTGGTGGATTCTCTCTCTGTTGATGTTTTCAGATTAAGACTGGATGCTTTTTTGGAAGATATGGCTTAGCCAGCCACAGGTTATTAGGCTCAGTTTAGGGGTACCTGGCTGAAATTTAATGGTCGATGGTATACAGGAGATCAGACTAGATGATCTAATAATCCCTTTGGGCCTTAAACTCTATGCACTTTGACTTTTCATGCTTTCTGTGGAAATCAAAAGTTTCTTCCACTGAGCCTAGTAAGTGTTGTCTGTGCAAAACACAGGCAGCCTGAATAAAACCCACAGGAAAATCAGCACTGGAAAAATAAAAACAAGAAAGTTAGTTATATATGATTTGCCTTTAGAATATTTAAAGAGAGCTGACATTTTGACTTCCGCTGGCTGGTAAACTGCTGCGAGGATCACTTGGACCAGGAAGACTGATGACATTTTGAAAGAACTACATAATTCACCTCATGAACATTTCATGAGACAAGGAATTTGCCTTATTTTTGTAATTGTAAAAGTCTGCAGGTTTTAAAAGTTAAAAAAGGTTGTGGTTTATAGATATTTACAAGGAAGCACACACTTGTCTATCAGTAAAGGGGCTTGTGTGTATTCTCTCTATACACATATACATAAAATGCAGAAAATCCTATCCCCAGTCATCCCCTCTGAGTTCCTTCGTGGGCTCCCCCTCCTCCATCACATCATATTCAAGCTTTTAGGGTGAAATACTACCTCCACTGACATTAATGGCAAAATTCCCATTGACTTCAATGGGGCCAGGATTTTTGCTCCTCATCTTTACCTTTTAAGCCCTTCTCCACTTATCTGCTTGTGTATCCCACCACATTGCCCCCATTTCCTCAGCTCTGTCAATCATATCACATTTGATTGCTTATTTCTCCACCTCTCTCACATGCACCTTTAACTTTCTTCTTTGCTACCTTTTCTGCAGGGAGTGCCTTCCAAAACTAACCCATAAGCCACAATGCATATGCACAAGAAGGCTGAAACAAGGTTGCACAGGTAACTTTAACTCAGGCTTTTCCTAACTTTTGAATGCTTGGCTTTCTACCTTAATAATGTACTTTTAACATAGTTTTTTATGCATAATTTCCTAGGTTTTTAAAAAAGCAAACCGAGAAAACAGAAATGCCATCATGTGACATCACATTGATACCCCCATGGATCATCAGTGGGGCTGGCACCTTGATATCTACCATGCAGACCTCTGCCATTTGAGCTAACAGAGTTAGCAAGAGTAGGTAGTCACCTCTTTGTGGACCAGCATTAGAAGGGGTAAGACTCACATTTTACCAGTGAGCTTCACAGAGGTTTACTGACAGCAGAGGAAAGGAGAGACGTAGGAATCTTGGGCTCCATTCCAGACTCTTGTGGGGAAGGCACTCTAATGAGACACAGACTCTTTTGCCCATCTCCCCTAAGCTTGATCCCTTTTGCCCAATGCCTTCTGAACTATCCCTGCCCCAGTCCTATCTCTTCCCTGTCCCATTTTCCCAGCCTACGCAATCCCAGGAGCTCCTCCTCAGGTTTCTCATCCCAGGTCCAGTCTCCTTGCCCAGTCAATCCTCCTCTCCTCCCTCAGGCTTGCTGGCCAATTCCCAATGTCCCATCCCCCGCATGTGACTCCCAGTCTCTCCCCATCTCCACACCCAGTCCCAGGCTACTTGCCCCAGTAGTCTCACTTCCCCACCACCATTCCAATTCCTTGTCCCAGGCTCCTTACCGAGCCAATTCCAGTTCACCTGTACTGGTTCCTCATCCAATATGTCTTCCCCCCAGCTCCTGCTCTACCTTCCTGGGCTTCTCATCCATTCTCAGTCTCCTTGTCCCAGTCTCTTTGCTCACCCAGTCACAGTTTGCCCCCTGCACCCCAGATCCTTGTCAGATCTTGCTCTTCTCCCTTACTTGTGCCTAGTTCTTTTCCCTGTGTCCAGCCAACCCAGTTGTCCCCCTCCCTCCAGCTCCTGATCCAATCTCAGTGATCCTCCTCAGTGACTCCTCCCATTTCCCTCACAGATCCCAATCTCCCCACCATCACTTGCAGTTCTAGTGTCCTTGCCCAATGACTCCTAGCCTTCCTCCTCTCCCCCAGCTCCCAGTCTCCTCTCCCTCACAGTCCCAGCCTCTTCCCCCCACCCCCATGGCTCCCAGTCTGAACCTTCCCTCCCAACTACTCTCAGACTGCCCTCCCCACCACAACTCCCAGTTTTCTTGCCCAGTCAGGCCCCCTCTCCTCCTCAAAGTCCCAGTCTCCTTGATCAGCCATTCCTAGTTGCTCTTATTTCAACTCCCACAGTTTCTCTCCTTTTCCCCCCACCAGTCCCAGTTTCATCTGACTCCTCACCCCAATCTTCTTCTTTCCCTCCCCCTGGTCTGGTTTTTGTCCCCTCTGCATTTGAATCAGGCAGCTTCCACCTCCACTGCTTCGGTGCAAGCAGGGTGTGAGGGTGGGGGGGAGAGGGGTCACTAAAGAGACAGGCTCCATCCCAGTCCAGAGACTGCAGCATTCATTTTTCTGCCTCCCCCCTAGCACTGGGCTGGAGCATGCTCAGTTACATTATGGGGATGGCTCGTGTTCAGTCCAGTCACGTAGGAGCTGTAAGGGGATGGTGGATGCACAGTCTGGTCAACAGCACCAGGAGCTGTGAGGGGCTGAAACATGCTCAGTCATTCTGTAGGGATGGGGCATGCACACTAGTGAGAGGTTCAAGCATGTTCATTGAGGATAGAATCTTCAGATTTTAGCTAAATTCTAGTAAATCTCTATTGAGCATGTGTGAACTGTGATTTTTCAAAGACTCGTAACTTGGCCAAACTTGGGCAGGATTTTCATGGGAATGGCAAAACACACATCCCTGACACAAAGGCCTCCTCCGGCGTAATTTCAGGTTCTTAATCCAAAGCACAGAGATGCCACAGCTGTTCAACTAAAAGGTCTCAAGAGTTTTTTTAATGTGGGCAAAACAACATACTTTTCCCTAGCTTCTTTTTCAGAAATGGTTGAACCATTTGGCTAAATTTTTTCCCAAAAATTCAGCCACAGCAGACACCCAGCATGGAAAATTTCAGCTCAAACAGTCAAAGTTTAGCAATGCTATAAGACTCTGAAAACAGGGTGTTATGCTGGGCTACCTAAACAGCAGCCTGTGCTACTCGCCCTGCATATAATAAGGCTGCTAACTTTCCATCTATAATACAGTGTAGTTTTAGCCCAAGGGCTTAATTGTTTCTTTTGCATAGTAAGTAGATATTCATATTTAATATTTAGACTGTGATAAGATCCAGAAGCCCCAGTCTGGATCAAGGCACGATTGTGCAAATACACAATAAGACACTGTCACTCCTGCAAAAAGCTTGCAATCTAAACTTAAGAATTCATTGGTTAACTTCAAAATAGTCTTTAAACTGTCTAATCTGAGCTGTGGTCTGCCCCATATCTTTCATTTTAAGGAGACAGTATGGAAGCATAAGGTTTTCATAGTCAGAACTTTAGGGTAGAGACAGTATAAAACACACATTGGTTATATAATTTCCAATAACCAATTGCCCATATCAGTTTCTCACAAATGTGTTGAATTTTGATTCTAATTGCTTTGGGCATACATGCTTTTTTCCCAGCTATCTTTTCACAGCACATAAACACAAACTCCTGTGAAAGTAGTGTTATGCTGAACTACTATAAGGAATTTTCCAGTCTGAGCACTCTGATCCAGTTATTCACCCAAAATTATTTCTAGGCAGCTAATGTGAAACTTAGTAGTGAAACACAAGTGCACAGAATTGGCCTAATTTAACAAGATGTCCATAATGATGTGAGTGGAAGTGGAGGGTGCTCAGCACCACTGAAAAATAGTCCATATATTTTAAATAAATAAGAAAATTGCAGAGCTCAGGCTTTCTATTATTTCCAAAAAATGAATTGCATAGCCAGTATAAACTACTGTGTATTTGACTTAACATTTAGCTGATATACAAATCAAATTATTTGCCTCCTGTATCTTCAGCACACTGCTGAAAATATCACTGCTAATCATAGAGAACTAAATCTGTTTTCAACTAATGTTTTTTTAATTTCATTTTATGGAGCATCTGGTTAAAAAATGACCTTTATTTATGCTGCTAAGTTATCCACTATTCATAACACTGAAGAAAAAGCTTTGAGTGCCTAGTATTTTGTTAAATGTGTTTGACTAAATGAAGTGATAAAATATAATGAAAATCTTTGCGCTTCAACATCAAAATTTCATTTCCAACAAGGACCAGGAAAGCTGTCAAAGAAAAACTGATTTCCATTATATATAGTATTAGATCAGACATAAATGAAACATACATCAAGACCTAAATAACTCTATAAACGAATCCTAAATTTTCTGAGACAGATGGTGGATCACATACAGATGAGTTATGAATTCCAAAAGGATCATCTTTGACAAGAAAAGAAAAGATTTTAAATCCTGTTAGATTAAAACAAAAATAGCAAGGTGATTAATCAAAGCTAGACAATGCAAGATAAATGAGATGATGAAGATGACATAATTTATTTGCCCCCATTCAGGAAATCACTGCACTTAAGTAGATGCTTAACTTTAAATGTATGTGAGAGTCTCACCCCCTGTTCCTGCCTCTTTTTGCTGGGTAACAGCAGCGTAAAGGGGCTCTAACAGCCCTTGATCCAGCCATGGGAGAATTCACCCAGTGCAGGAACTGAGATAGACAGCTATAGCTGTTCCCTGAGGACCATCCCATGTGAGTGACAGTGGTAGTGAGGACATGATGGAGCAGGCTCTAGCATGGGCTTGCCACCCCAGAACAAGCCCGCTGGGACCCTGGGCATGTACTTGAGTGGCTGGCCCATACCGGTGTCCATGCTATCACATCTTCTCTGCTGTTGTTATCCAAGCTAGCTAGATTAGAGCTAAAGTGGGTATGGCACTGTGCTGCGATGACACCTTCATTTGCAATATAGACATACACTTAGATAGGCCCAGATGTGTCTAAACTACTGGGAGAGCTGCTCTGGCCTCCCAGAGAGCTCAGAATCAAGAGGGCTGAGTTCTGTGCTTCTCCTGTTAGGGCACTGTGACTCTGTCTGGATTAGGGGGGCCTTTTAGAATATGATTTAATATCAATATTGCAAAATCACAATAATTCATACAGGATAGGCCATGTCAGGTACCATTAAAGAGGTTATAATTTGCTAAGAATGATGGTATTGTTTATGTATATGGGTTATAGTTGTATTGTAAGTTATGGATATGTTTAATGTATCTGTATTTCAACTTGGGTTGTGTTTCTGGGTAACACCCCAGACAGGATGGCAGCAGCAATAAGCCTGCTTAATGACCCATTAAGGGAACTCAAAGCTATAATGAACCCAGGGAAAGAACCCAGGGCTCCACTATATGAGTCAGCAGAACTTGCCCGGGTGACCCTGGACTCCATCTTGTTTCTGTGAATTTTCACAAGCCTCATGGCAAAGAGACATAAATCCCATGTTGTCTTCACTCCTGTTTCCTACCTCTGAATTCATTCATCTGCAACCGAAGCTGTGAAATAAAGGACTGAGATCCATCCAGGTTCTGAACGTATTCCAGAGGAACTTGTACAAGCCTGCTTGCCTTTTGTAGCCTGTCCTGACCTCGGCATTTTTAGGTGAGCTACCCTAGGCACGGGTGGGTCAGAGGCATGTCTACACTTCGAGCTGGGGGCGTGATTCCCAGCTCAAGGAGACATATTCATTCCAGCTTTCATCAAGCTAGCACAGTAAAAATAGAACACAGTCACAGCAAAATGAGTGGTGGGAGGAACAACCTGACCCAAGTACATACTCAGGGTATGTCTACACTGCGGAGTGAAGTCGATTTAATTTCAGTCGACCTTCACCCGCCGAACTTTATAAATCGGAGGAGCGTGATCACACCACGTTCAGTGCGTCGGTGGATTGTGTCCCCGCTAGCCATGCTTGCATCGCTAATGAAAGCAGTGTCCTGTGGGCAACTGTCCCACAGTGCTACTAACCACAGGAGCTTTTGGGAAGGTTGTCGTCCTCCCAGGATGCAATGTCCTCCCTTTCTCCCCCCCCCACTCGTCCAAAACAAACAGGCGAATGGTTTTACGCTCCATTTTTTGAAACCCTTCAGTGTTTGCCGCGCACATGCCATTGCCGGAGAGGCATGGAGCCTGCTCAGCTCTGCACTATTGTTGTGAGCATCACACATACCTCATGACTTATCCTGCAGTATTTTGAAGACCGAGACCAGAGCCACAGGGTGGAAAATAGCGATGTCACTCAAGCCACCCTGCTACAGGCCATAGAATGAAACAATTCCTGTTTGTTTGCTGCAGGCTGTCACACACCAGCAGCAATCGGTGGAGCGCTGCTTCTGGTTTCAGGAAACAAGCAGTGACAGGTGGGATCACATCGTTTTGAAGGTGTGGGATGATGAACAGTGGCTGCAGAACTTTTGTATGCGAAAAGCCACTATCATGGAACTTTGCACAGAATTGTCCCCAGCCCTGAAGCGCATGAATACTCACTTGAGACCTGTTGTGACAGTGGAGAAGTGAGTGGCCATCATTCTGTGGAAGCTAGCAACGCGAGACTGCTACCAGTCAGTTGGAAATCAATTTGGAGTTGGGAAAGCCACCATAGGAGCTGTTGTGATACAAGTGTGCAGGGCCATTAACAGACTTCTGCTAAGAAGAGCAGTGATTTTGGAAAACATGCAGGACATAGTGGCAGGGTTTGCCGCTGTGGGGTTCCCAAATTGTGGGAGGGGAGACAGACGGCACTCATATCCCTATCTTAGCACCAGACCACTTTGTCACAGAGTACATAAACCAAAAGGGATACTTCTCAATGATGTTGCAGGCCCTTGTGGATCACAAAGGCTGCTTCACTGACATCAGTGTGGGGTGATCTGGAAATGTGCATGACGCATGCATCTTTAAGAGCTCAGGTCTGTTAAAAAAGATGCAAGCAGGTACTTTCTCCCCTGATCAAAAAATAACTATTGGTGATGTTGAAATGCCAATAGTAATCCTTGTGGACTCTGCTTACCCCTTGCTGCCATGGCTGATGAAGCCTTACACTGGGTACCTGGACAGCGAGAAGGATTAGTTCAATAATAGGCTGAGCAAGTGCAGAATGATGTTGGAATGTGCCTATGGATGTTTAAAGGCACGCTGGTGCAGTTTGCTCACTAGGGTAGACCTGAGTGAAAGAAACTTTCCGATAGCCATCTCTGCCTACTGTGTGCTCTATAACGTCTGTGACACAAAGGGGGAGAAGTTCTGTTTGGGTTAGGCCATGGAGGCAGATAGACTAGCCCAAACGTTGAGCAGCCAGATACCAGCGCAATGCTGAGAGCCAACCCCAGAACACTGTGTATTGGGAACGCATTGAAAACTCGTTTTGTACTGATACACAGTAATGGGCATCACTTATTTGTGCTGTGACTTCCCTTCCCATCCACCACCCTTTCAGCAATGTGCTCATGCCCTCTCATCCCCTACTACCCATCCCTGCACTTTTCAGAAATAAAGGGTATTGACTTTCAAAGCAGTAAATTTTTATTGATAATACTTAACAGTGGAGGGAAAGGAAGATAATTTAATGGGTCGCATGCATTCTCATGGAGGTGGTAGAGGATACAGAACCAAGTATGCCTTTGCAAGCAGCAAAGAACCTGAAATCCAACTTCTTAAAAAGGCCAGCACCTCTTCCTGCTTCCGTCAACCGGGGTGGAGCATATACTGCATCCTGCTCAACCTCCTTTTAGAATGCTTGGGGGTTGGGGCAAGGAAAGAGTGCATCTTCTGAGAGTTTTGCAAGGTCTACAGAGGGAATCTCTCCTGCTGCTGCTCTTCCTGAAGCTCTACAAGACATCTCAACATGTCTCACTGATCCCTCATTACGCACAGCATTTCTGCCTGCATTGCATGCTCATGCTTCTGAGCTGCTTTCCTGGTTTCCATGCCCATGTTCAGTTTCTCTGACAATGAAATCCTCCAGGCTCTTAACTCTGTGTCAGCAGCCACAGAGGCATTCATTATCTCATTGAACATGTCATTCCAAGGGTTTTTTTTCCGCTTCATAATCTGTGACAGCCACTCAGCAGGAATAGAGGCTGGGTTGAAGGTCACGCTGTCCACTGTAAGGCAACCAAAGCAGAAGGTTTCCATTGTTAACTTGTTCCATGGATGAAAAGCAATGTTACAAAGTAAAAAGAACTCCCCTTTGTACTCCCAAGTATACATTAAACCCGCATACCAATCTTTACCTTTTGCACAGGTCAGAGAGGCATTCAAGCCATGATAAGATAGGGGCTGGGGTGTCCTTTTTAGGAAAATCCCTTTACCACATGTTGCACAAGTCCATATTTCCCCGAGCAACATGATTATTAGTATCCCCTTCCCCTCCTAAATATCGGCAGTGAAAGAGGTGGTCCACAGGGCATGGGATGGTGTTACAGTTAAGTGTCCCTGGAGAAAATATATGGGCATCCGTTCTCTGATCCCTAAAACCCACAATAACAACATTCTGTCCAGGGACTGTCGGTGAAGGAACCCAACAAAATTTCCCAGACAGGGGTGTGACCCGTCCCATGCCTAGGGTAGCCACCTGAAAATGCCAAGGTCAGGGCAGGCTGGAAACAGAGAGCAGATTCTCCCAATACTGGTGGGTGACATTGAAGTCAGGCTTCCCAACCAGCCACAAACTGCACTTCTGAATCCCCACAGAAGCCAGTATACAAATATACACAGCCCCCTTTACTGCTTTTCAGCTTCTGGCTCCCAAATCAGCATGAGGTCCAGTAAAGAAATTTTTACCTGCAGAAGATAGAATTTGTTTGTATGATAGATATTGCAATCCCATGTGATATCTTTGGGGACCATAGCATTACATTTATGAATAGTTTAAGTATGATTGTGTTCTCCTTCATGGAGGAGGTTTACTACAGCTCCCCTAGGAACAAAAAACAATGTGTGCATGGGGGAGGTGATTATCTGTCATCTTGTTAACAGCTCTGGAGAGGTACCATCCCTTTGAGTAGTTTGCATAGAGTGGTTTAAACTGGGTATTCCAGAAACTAGGAAACAAAGAAAGAGTTTTTGGTTTAAAAGCATTTGCTTGAACTGACACAGGTCTTCTTTTAGATTTAGCAAATGGGCAGGACATTCTATCCAAGGCCCCAACCCTAGCTGAGGGGTTGGAAGGGATGGTGGCCTACCAGTTTTCCTATATGGAAGATAGATGATTTCTGGTACATTTATTAGTAAGCGTGTAGGCACTTTCATTGTTTTTATGTTTTCTCTATAATGCTTTTGCCCTATGAATAAGTGTAATTGCTTAGAAAGGGCTGTTTTGGACTACTGACAAAACAAACCTGTCATAGCCCTTAAAGAGAAAGCAAAGCACGAGCCATTAGGCAGACTGGGTTGCTAAGGATATCATAATGTATGGCAGGAGGCTGTGCAATCTTAAAACCCCTTGTGACAAGATAGTAGGACATGGTCCCTGGGTGACAGTTGGAGACCAGAGACCTGACTGTGCACTCCTCGGAATGGATGATGGAGAGGGAATACAGGTAGAGATATATTGCAATAATTGTAGCCCACTAGGCCTACCTCTGTTGTGAGCCTAACCATAGAAAAGAGGATGGAAGTTTATATGATGGTTCAATCACCTGTACAAACAAATCTTAATGGGAAAACATAACAAAAGTCCAACTCAGCTTGTGACATTAGATTGTTTATGAAAGTGAAAAATGGAAATACTAAGTTAGTTTAGGCAAAAATTTACTGATATAACTGAAGGACTGTTCTGGGACAATATCTGGTAAACAGAAGCGTGGAACTGAAAGTTAATGAACCAAATTTGACATACTGGAAGTTAGTCCTAATTGGTGAACAAAATAGTGAAATGCTGGGCTATTCCATCCATTGTCCCTCTTTTCAGGGCCCTTAAAAACAAAGATTTTGGAGGGCAGGGAAGAACGGACAGACTGAAGGATTCCTGGAGGAGGAACTTCGTCCTTCACATGTGGATCTTGATAATCATAGCATCATTTTGAAGCCCAGACCTCAGCACATCCCTAGCCATCCCTGCTGCACCAGCAGAGACTTCAGCTGGAGACACACAAGATCCTGTTCTGTCTCCCCTTCCCTTGTTTTCCTGTCTGCTCCCAGCATTTTTCCTCTTGTACTACCTCTCCGTCTCTCTTTCAGTTTTCCATTTGATCCTGGGGTCAACTATGTCACATAGCACAAGCACAGTGAGAGACAAGACAGTCCAACCAGCTCTGCCCAGCTTGAGAGAGACCAGCAAAGAATAGGGACCCCCAGCCCAACCAGATGACATCCCAGACCAGGAGATGAGCCAGAGCCCAGGGTAACTGCTGTGGTCACCCACTTGCCCAACTAGAGCTTCTGTCTGTGACTCACCTGCTACCTGGAATCCTGAGGACATCAACAAAAGCAATACTTCCCCCACCTTTACTATCCTGTCTCTTCTCCTCCTTGTGTCTGTCTGTCTGTCAAACGCAAAGTGACCATCCTTCACATCTTCATAGATTTCAAGGTCATGAAGGACCATTGCAATCATCTTGTCTGATATCCTTTATTACACAGGCCATAGAACTTCCCCAAATATTATCTAGAGCAGATCTTTTATAAAAACATCCAGTCTTGGTTTTAAAAATTGTCATGGATGGAGAATGCACTGTGACCTTTGGTAAATTGTCCCAACGGTTAATTATTCTCACTGTTAAAAATGTATGCCTTATTTCTAGTCTGAATTTGTTTTGCTTCAACTTCCAGACTTTGGATCATGTTAGGCCTTTCTCTGCTAGACTGAAGAGCCCATTACTAAATATTTGTTCCCCATGTAGGTGCTTAAAGACTGTAATCAAGTCATTCCTTGACCTTCTCTTTGTCAAGCTGAACAGATTGAGTTCCTTGAGTCCATCACTATAAAGCATGTTTTCTAATCCTTTAATCATTCTCATGGCTCTTGTCTGAACCCTCTCCAATTTATCAATGTCCTTCTTGAATTATGAACACCAGAACGGGACACAGTATTCCAGCAGCAGTTGCGCCAATGCCAAATACAGAGGTAAAATAGTCTCTGTACTCCTACTTGACATTCCCCTCGTTTATGCATCCAAGGATCATATTAATCCTTTTGGCCATAGTATCATATTGGGAGCTCATGTTCAGCTGATTATCCACCATGACCCCCAAAACTTTTTCAGAATCACTGCTTTCCAGGATACAACCCCTCTCCCACCCCCCATTGTGTATGGAAAGCCTATGATCTTTGTTCCTAGATGAATATATTTACATTTAGCCATATTAAAAAGCATATTGTTTGCTTGCACCCTGTTTATCAAGTGATCCAGATCCCTCTGAACCAGTGACCTGTCCTCTTCATTATTTACCAATCCCCAATTTTTGTTTCATCTGCAAACTTTATCAGTGACAAATTTATGTTTTCTTCTGGCTCATTGACAAAAATTTTAAACAACATAAGGCCAAGAACCGATTCCACTAGAAACATATCCACTTGATGATGATTCCCCATTTACAATTAAATTTTAGACCTATCAGTTAGCCATCTTTTAATGTGTGCCATGTTATATCTTTTACATCTTTTTAGTGTTTTAATCAAAATGCCATGCAGTACCAAGTCAAATGTCTAACAGAAGTCAAAGTATATTACATCACCACTATTACTTTTATCAACCAAACTTGTAATCTCATTTTTTTAAAAAAAGGGTCTCAAGTTAATTTGACAGGATCTATTTTCCATAAACTCATGTTGATTGGTATTAAATATATTGCCCGCTTTTAATTCTTTATTAATCAAGTCTCACGTCAGCCACTCCGTTATCTTGCCCAGGACTGATGTCAGACTGACAGGCCTATAATTACCCAGGTCATTCTGTTTACCCTTTTTAAATATCAGCACAATATTAACTTTCTTCCAGTCTTCAGGAACTTCCCTGGTGTTCCAAGACTTATTCAAAATTAACATTAACAGTTAGCATGCTCCACAGCCAGCATTTTAAAAACTCTTGGATGCAAGGAATCTGGACCTGCTGATTTTAAAATGTCTGACTTTAGTAGCTGCTGTTTAACATCCTCCTGAGATATCAGTGGAATGGAAAGAGTGTTTATCATGATCATATGATGAGACTACATCATCTATTTTTTTTGCCAGAAATATTTATTGAAAACTTCTCTTTTCTGCATTATTATTGATAATTCCATCATTTTCAGCTAGGAATGGGCCAATACTATTGTCAGGATTCTTTTTGTTCCTAACATACTTTAAGAATTCCATTTTCTTGTCCATAATTCTGCTGTCCACAGATGTCTCCTTGTGTCCTTTTGTTTCCCTTATCATTTTTACAATTCCTAGCTTCTGATTTATATTCATTACTATCAACTTCCCCTCTTTTCCATGTTTTGTTTAGAGCTAGCTTCATTTCCCCTCTAAACCCGGTCAGTTTTTTAACCAATAGGGCCTTCTTCCTCAGTTGTGGGATTGTGGCTTTTGGGGCACCTAGTAAAGTGTTCTGAAACACTTCCCGATTATCATCTACATTATTCTGATTATATTCTTCCTCCCAGCTGATTTGTTAGTACAAGTTCTAATATAGAATTTTCCCCATGTTGGTTAGAACACTTTTTGAATTAGGAAATTGCCATCCATAATACTTAGAAATTCTAAGGCTGTTTTAATACTGGCAGCAGGAGGCCTCCAGCCACTCAAATGAAAGCCCCCAAGCTCACAGTTTCTTTTCCCTATACGTTATAGACAGGTGTGCCAGGACCTGGTCATCCAGTTCCCTGGTGCGAGTTGGCAGTCTGTAGCAGACACCCATCTTGTGCTTTATCTGTTAGGACACTGAGCCATAAGCATTCACATAAGCATTTTCTTGTGGATTATCAGTGACTCAGAAACAGATAATGCCATTTTTGCCATAGAGCAGCGCTCCCCTTCTCCTTCCACCCACTCGATCCCTCCTGAATAATTTATGACCATTGCTTTTAACTTGCCAGTTGTGCAAATCATCCCACCAGGTTTCAGAATATCAATTAGATCAAATTTATGCTCTTAAATGAGCAATTCCAATTCTGCTTGTTTGCTACCCAGCCTCCCAGCATTGGTGGACAGGCAATTAAAGAATTTCTTCTCTTCATCTCCTTTGGTTCCTTGATTACTGTTCTCAACATCTTGATTCTGTGCTAAAAACGTACTCACATCTTCCCTCTTTTTACCCTCCTCTTTTGTTTTGAAATGTCCTCCTAACTACTCTAGTCAGCTTGTCCCCAAGATTGGTTCCTCTTCTATTAAGGTGGAGGCCATCCAAATTATACAGCCTCTTCTCCACAGAGAAAGTGGACCAATATTCCACAAAACCAAAACCCTACACCACTTACCTAGCCAGCAGTTCACTTCCAGAATTGTCTGCCTTCTGTCACTCACAGGACAGGAAGAATCACAAAGAACATAAGGACATTCTTCTTCATCGTGCTTCCAAGTTCCCTGAAGTTATCTACTATCTGTGAGATACCCCATGATACAGTGTCATTAGTGCTGATATGAACCATGATTAATGGATCCTTCCCTGTCTATTCCAGAAGTCTATCTAATCTTAAGAGTGACATCTCTTGGCTTTAATAAGACAGCACATTGTCCTGTTGTCCACTTGGAACTGAGCAAGAAAACTAACCCTTTCCTCCCCACCAAGAGAGGTTGTCCAGTGAAATAAAAGACTCTAATATCTTCTCTTTAAAAAGGGGTTTGGATAGGTTTTGGTTATAGTTGTTTTAGATAATCATTTAATTTTTATCCAACAGTACTTTATAACTTGTTTTAGCTCCTTTTTTCTTGTGTATATTAACTAATAAATTTCCAAGCTTTAGCATAAATTTCTTAGTGTGTTTGTCATGAAATTTAGCAAACCGAGGTCTCTGTATGCCAAACTCTGAACCCTGTTTAAAACTGTTTACTGTTGGACAGTTACAGGGTCAAGTTAACACCTTTTAACTCTTTGAGCTCATATATTCCATCTAAATTAATACAACAGTTACCATGAAACTGTGAGAATTTGCACAAATGGAAATGGTTCAAGAAAACCGGGTAGAAATCTAACTACTTGATGTATGCATAAATTCTGGGTTTGCAGACATAAATGATTGTGTGTACAAAAGTGAAGGTGCAAAATTAGTGGCTGTTCTTCAAATAACACTCCTTATGTCTTTCTCCTCCTTTGCTCACCCTCTAAGAGCCAAGAAGAATCTGGCCCCTAGGATTCCACACTAGTTCTTGGGTCAAAGGCTATTAATGACATAGGGGACACTTTACAAAGGGATGATCTTCATCCGGACCATTTGATATTAGCACTTTAAAATGTTAAATACGCTATTTTCAAGCTTCTAACAAAAATCTTGCTTCTGGTTCTCTGGATGAGAGAGGTTCAGATTATTAAAATCACTAAACCATATCCATTTTAAACAAATTTTAAATTTATCTGATGAATTTTTACCCCACCATCTTTAAAGTTCAGCTCTACATACCCAGTATATTAAAAAGCACATCTTAAAACTAGTAATGTAAATATTTTAAGCAAACTTTAATATAATCTCTTTTTAAATAATCTTTTTATATTTTTCTTTCTAATACTCTTCTGCATTGTTCCATTCATGGAAAGATTCCTGTTCTTGTCCAGGAGTATCTATTGGTGAAATATGTGATGCTGTTGGTGTTGGTGCTGGTGCTGACACCGACGCTGAACCAGATCCTGATGCTAATCTTGATCCTGATGCTAATCTTGATCCTGATGCTAATGCAGATCCTGATGGCAATGCAGATCCTGATCCTGATCCTGATCCTGATCCTGATGCTTCTTCTATGGTTCTCATTGAACCTTGAGAGCTTGGTTGTTCTTCTTTGGAGCTCTTCCCAACTTTAGAAGCCCAGAATGCTTTTACAGCTGCCCTGAAATGGAAATAACAATTGAACAAAATTGTAAATTCAAGTAGATTTACATTCACATTCCCTTACACAGAATATACCATATCATGTTCCTTCCCATCAACAATCTATAGTACTGCTTTGCAGACTACTTCTTTTGAAGCTACTCTAATAGAAAAAGAAGCTATCAGATATACAGTCCACTAGCAACATAAATATCCCAGTGTAGAAACATTAAATTATCTCATCCAAGTGTCAGTTTTGCAGTTAGTAATACCATACTCTGATCAAATAACACAAAAATCGCATTTGTATGCTGCCTACCTACCAGTGAAGAATTATGAAGATTAATGCAAAGATCACGCCAACACAAACAATAATTCCAGTTATCAGGACAAACACCAGAACTATATCCGTGTTTGGTCTCTTTAATCTTCTTGTTTCCAGTTCTAAAGAGAAGAAATGCCTTGATCATTATTGCTCAAATATCTTATTGAATAGGATGGTAAATGGAAGGAAAATAATTGAAAAGAAATAGGGCCTGATTCTCCATTACCTGAAACCTTGTGTAACCATTTAGACTTGTGAAAAATGAGTCCAAATCAGAATGGTAGCATTTTACACCCACTTTGCATACGTGTGAGTAGAGAAGATGCAAGACAATGGAGAACCAGATACATAATGCCTTTAAAAAGCCTAGTGTAATAAGGGACATTAGAGCTTGCAATGCAATATAGTGGAAGGAAATAACAACCCAAAGCAATTATGAACTGTATAAAAAAGGCATCACTTCACAAGCAGATTAGATATATGGTAGTCCTTCTCTATACAGTTCTAGTAAGACTGCACATAGTTCTGTACACATCAACACCACAAAGATGGTAACAAACTGGAGGGAATTAGAAGCCGCACAAATTATTAAAGTTATTAAAAGACTGAGATAAGGGAAAAAATTAAGGAAATAAATATTATAAGCACCTACCTAGTGCTATGAAAAGAATTAATAAAATAGTAACATGTTGCTTTTTAGAAAGTTTTGATAACATTTTAATAGACTACGGTAAAGGTAAATTTGTTGTACACATTTAAAAAACAACAAAAAAAGTAAATTAAATCATTTGCTTAGATTGTAAGCATTTGGGGCATAGACTGTCTCTTTGTTCCGTGTTTGTGCAATGTTTAGCACAATGAGGCCCTGATTTATGATTGGGCTCCTAGGAGCATACAAATAAATAATAATAATAATTAAACACTAATAAAAGAAAGTATGTTAACTGTATTGTATTTGAAGCATATAAACACGAAGAATGGAGAAGAATTGTTTTGGGTGAACCAAAGAGGTATAATTAGAAGCAATGGGATGAGATTGAGCAAGGGAAAATTTAGGATATCAGAAAATATTTCTTAATGCAGTCCAATAAACTTTGGAACAATCTTCTAGGGAAGTACTGGCAACCCCAATACTTGAGCTATCTTATATGATACCAGACAAAACACTTGAGAACAAACCGTAAGGAACAATCCAACATTGGTAGAGGACATGCAGGATGACCTAATAAGTATTTTCCATCTAATTTATGAGATTTAATTGTTACAGTGTGAAGAAAAATATTTGGTGGACAAACACTGCAAGCTCTCTTCAGAAATGTTATTGAAGACAAGTGTCCAATAACAATCCAAGTTCCTGATATGTAATATACTCTTCTCTGATCACTCCAGATTCAACTATCTAGACAAGCCAATTTTAATATCAGATTGATTTCTACCTGGCAGTATATATGTTAAAAACATAAGGTGTTATCCTACCATTCATTGCTATGCAAAATTCCCATTGAGTGTACCAGAAGGATTGTAGGAAATCCATAGCATCACTTGAATTTTAAAGGGCCCTCTGGTCCACTTTCCTGCATCACAGAAGTAATGATTTCATTATTTCTAAATCATGGATCATTCTTATAATCCTTCTGGTCTTTCTGCAAGATACAGGGCTGAAAGAGATGATTACCAGACTGGTTGAAAATTCCAAATAGAACTGTTTTGCATATAGGAATTGTCATATAATATTGAACTAACTGTTTTTAGACAGTTTCATTTTAAATGCTGGACTGTGTCTTTTTTAGAATTACGGCAGGGGGAAATAATAATTAAAAATAACTGATTTAAATATTTAATTAATTTAGATTTTTTATTTTACTGCTTAGTAGTAAGTGATTATGATGCTCTAAGAATATCTCTATTTGCAGGCTGCAACAGGGGAGTCTGTTAATGAGAAGTAGGAAATATCTCATAGTTCATCCAATATTGATCCATCTCCTTTGCTGTGTATGGCAGAGCCACATGATTCAGAATTAAAGCTGTTCATGTGACAACCTTATAACACAAGCTGAGAAGTCTTCAAGGCTACCACATATTTTTAAAGTAAAAGCAGAGCAGAGAGAAAAGTGAATATCCAATCAAGCATTTTATTCTGAGGAAATACTAATTTAAGTATCACAAAAAGCTCTTTAAGAGTATTTTAAAGCAGTACGGTACAACTGGCTTGATTCTGTACTCATCGCTCAGGCAAAACTTCATTACAATCAGTGAGAGTTTTGCCAGAACGAGCAGTGCAGGACTTGGCTCAATATGTCTTTGATCTGCTGATTCAGCCAAAGTAATATTTATTCGTCATTCTGAAAAAAAAATCTAATTTGTTTATTAAAAGAAGGGATAGGAAAATCTTTTTTAAAATGCACAGTAGCAATCCTCTAGTAAAACATCTTAGAAGCTGAATGTTAGTGTCAAATAGCTTCACTCCTGTTAATTTATATTTCATGAGTCTCCAACCATTACACACCCATATATTTTCAATGAGCTGTTGATTCTTTGATTATGCTTTTCTGGAAGAGGAATGTATGGTGAATGAAAGGGAAACTTCTTGTTTTGTTTGTCTGTATTATAGAAAAGAAAAGAAAAGAAAAGAAAAGAAAAGAAAAGAAAAGAAAAGAAAAGAAAAGAAAAGAAAAGGCCAGATTTTCAGAGATACTTAAGCCTCCATTAAGTTCAATTGAGAGGGGAAACCACAAAGGAGGCAGTTGTAGCTGCCTGATAATTGGGTTCAGTTCTAGGACAACTCCAGAATACTTTAGAGTAATCTAGACTCTAGTACATCACCAACTATAATGGTAATTAGCTGGAATAGGCTTCTAAGGAAGGCTGTGGAATCCCCATCCTCAGAGGTTTTTAAAAACAAGTTGGACAAACACCTGTCAGGGATGGTTTAGGTTTATTTAGTCCTGCCTCACTGCTTCCTTCCAGCCCTACAGTTCTACGATTCTATCAGCTCTGAGCAGCCCATAAAGGGCTATCCATCAAACGGGGACTGCCAGAGTGCTATGCTCCTGCCGCACCCTTTCTCAGGCCTTTCAGTTGGGAAGAGGTGAGAATATTTAGGTTAATAGGGGAATTATAAAAAGAAAAATCTAAAGTGAGCTGTGCATGAGTCAGTCTAGCCTCAAACCAATACAAACATTTTTGGAAGGTATTTTAGGAATTTCTGTAAAAATCAGATTTTGTGCAAACCAACCAACACATAAATTTTACTTGCAGTACAAAAGAGCAACATATTAGGAGTAACTGAATACTCAGGGCCAAATTGTGTTCTTAGGGTCTGATCCAAAGCTCACTGAAGTCCATGGGAATCTTTCCATTCACTGCAAAGAGATCTGGATGAGGCCCTTAGTTAGACCCTGATTGCACTGAAAAGGAGTAACACCCATGCATCTGAGAGGAATCTGGCATGTAGGAGACAGGCTACGGTTTGCCTTTGCACAGATATGTAGGGAGAGGGAAGGCCAGAAAGCCACTCTTCTATTGTTCCATGAGGTGCAAGCCACTCTAAAAGGAAAGGGGACGAGACAAGGCCATGGCCCATTCTCCCTTCATACCACTATCAGAGCTAGACAGCCACAAAAGGGGAGTGCACTCTGCACCCTGCTGAGGTGTGATACAGTGGGTGTACTTCCACTGTGCACCAAGGATCTATGGGAGGAACCGAACAATGCCTCTCTGTACTGTCCACCATGTGGATCTGCGCCTTAATGGAACAATCTGCCCCTTAATCTATTCAAAATTAAATAGGCTACACCCCAACTATGTTGTCACTGCTAGTTTTTCCCTCTAGAAAACATCAATGATATAAAGTTTTATCCATACACTTTTGAATAATGTAGTTTATTCAGTCACTTCTTTTTAAAAAACTAGATTTATAGTTACATAAATTACATACATCAACCCTGGAGCATTTGCTTTTCCAACATAACTTCTAGCAAAAGGAAACCCATCAAATCTGCCACTGCACTCTTTCCCCCCAAAATGTTTCAGTGAGTTGGAGCTGCTCCTAGAGCATGATGTTGTTGATGATAAAACAGTATTCTCTCCGTAAACAGAATGCTTGACCATTTGTGTACACAGTCAGCATCATATATGAATTATTTTCACTGAATTTCAGACCCAGCTTTCTACATATATGTTGGCTGTTTTGAGAAAGTTACATTAGATGGGAATGCACTTCTTACTCCCTACTTGGACTATTTTGTACTTAATGTACTGTTGTGCACGTATCTTTGTTCCCCTTCTGGATCATCTGCAAGACTCTTCTCACATATTAAAAATGCATGTACATGTCTAGATGTCAGAGCAGACCCCTCCCCCCCCCTCTCTCTCTCTCTCTCTCTCTCACACACACACACACACACACACACACACACACACACACACACACACACACACACACACACACACCAGGAATTTCAAATATGGTCATTGGGATTCCCTATTTCATTATCATATGAATGCAACAGAAAAAGGATCATATGTAACATGCCCTTTGTAGAGTAATCTGTTACAAAGAGGCAGTCTCTGCCTGAATAGGAAGTGAACTGAATTCATGAGAAATGGTCTACAGAAGCGCCTCAGCACAACCTACTGCCCATATGGGTGATGCTGCCATTTCTGATGCCTGACAAGCTGCTGCCTCCACCTCCTCCACTGTTGGTGCCATCAAATACACTCACTATGGCGATGGAACAAGGGACACAGTCTGGATCTTGGCAGACTGGCTCCCTTCACGTGGCACCATGAGGAGAATCATTCTCAATCTTCACCCCCTTCCCCCGCAAAATCCTCCCTCCCCACAGAACTATTATTAGAAAACATGAATAAACTGCCTTATGGCATTGGAGTCTTCAAAAGCAACTTAACAACGTAACAGGCAGGAGTGCGAACAAAATGATTTACTGTATCTCATGGTAATGATCTGGTAAGAGAGACATATGGAAAATTTGGCAACTAGTAGGAGGATTTTTCCTTACAATGGCTATAATAAAGTTTACTGAAGGAAAAACAAGTGGCGGTTTTCTGTCTCCCAGATGCTACGAAAGAGGAACAGAACCAGTCTCTGGAACTGTGTTGAAAATAAGAGAAAAGCCCATTTGTGATGACAGCTCATTGTGAAAAACCATTATTATTATTGTTTAATAGAAGGTCAGTGAGAACTATGGCAATCTGCTAAGTGCAAGTGCAAGCGCCCTATGGGCAGCTTTACATTACACCAAGTTCTTCCAAATATCCACTTAGAATGTGTGTGTGAACAGCTCCGATAGGTCTCTTCCTGCCCTTTTGCAAAATGTATACTCCTCCTATCTTCCTAAGATATACCCTAAAATTTGAAGCGAAAAGAATCATGCTGCATGTTTTGAACAAGAAAATTGTTATACCTATATGGGGACAAATTCTCAGCTGGTGTAAATCAGTGCTATCTCCATTGCTTCCAATGGAGCTATGCTGATTTACGCTAGCTGAGAATGTGGTCCTTATTGTTCAAATTACACAAGCATACAAGATAAAAAGGGAATGATGTGATGGAGTGAGGCCAGAACAAACAAGTTTTCCTCTTACCTGTTCATTTGGTTTTTTGTAACTGTTGATCAGCACAAGGTTTTCCTTTCCCTGGCAGCATCAAGCAGAAAAGCCAAACAACCAACCAAGCTGAAGCATTTCCACTCCCCTTCCCCAGCCTTGCAGCTCATTCTCCCTTTCTCTAAAGGAAGTGGAAGGAATGGGAAAACACCCATTATGATTCCATTCACTTCTCTCCTAGAACACATCTGAATCCTCTTAAGGAAAATGCACTCTGAGGACCCACCGAACAAAATCAAAGCCAGACATTTCAGTTGGTAATATCTCTGATAAGTGTGCACAGATCACCAGAAAGCCACCTGACACAGATCATCTAGTTAGGCTTCACCTCTTTCTACCTAAAAAAAAGTTGACAACCTCGGTAGAATGTGCTCTGATCCTAACCACACAAAAGGCACTTCTGGTACTCTGATCTACTTATCAGTGACAGTCCCTGCCTTGGGCCCTTGAAAAGAACAAGGGGCCCAATCAAATGCTCATTAAAGCTTCTAGGAACCAAGGACACCCATTTATTTTAATGGGAATTGGCTCAGGCCCAAAGAAAGTCAGCTTTCTAAAGGGTTCTGTTTTCAACACTAGCCTTAACCGCGCTCTGTAGGTCTAGCATATGCCAAATGTTCTCTTTCCTGGTCTTACTTTGCTGACAAAAACTGGGCAAGAAAATACCCTAATTGATGTGAAAAGGCAAAAGCATTGTGGGAAGAAACCTAGGGCCGGCGCAAAGAACCCTATTGTGGAACACCAGATAAAGTAACAATCTGGAAGATTTTAGAGGGGTAGCCGTATTAGTCTGTATACAGTAAAAACAACAACAAAAGCAACAGAGCTCTGCAAACTAATAGAGAAGAGCTAAAAATGTCTGCATCCAAACACAGGGACTCCTGTGGCATGTCTCTACAGCTTTTAACAGCAAAAGGGTTTCAAAAGTTCTGATCCCCTTGGAAAGGTAGATGCAGAAATCCTAATCTTGCTGGATCTCAGAAAGCAAAAGACAGCAGATCTGAACACACAAGAAAAAGGTCTGTACAGAATTGCATAACTCCCAATCAGTTATTTTATTGATGATCTCTTCCACCTTCAGCTTTTTGGGTCATAACAGCTGCATCCACTTTAGGGGAAGTAAGTCACTCATCAGAAAATCCTCTGGGAGTCTGTATAGTTTTAGAGCAGATCTAGTGGAAACCACTTGGGCACTGAGCATGAAACAGGCTTTTTCCATTGTTTTCTGAAAAGTGGAACTCGATTCTTTTTTCCAAGGAACAGAGGTAGTAGATCTTGGAGCCAATCTTTGCTGAAAGTCTTCTATCTTGCATAGCCAAACAAATCATTTCTGAATAGATATTCTTAGTCCCTGTGAGACATTCTGCTAGATGGACCTCAGCCTAGCCCTCATTCAGTAAATAACTTAATCACGTGTTTAAGTTCAAGCTTGACTTCAAGTCAACAGGACTATTCGGGTGCGTAAACCTATACGCATGATTAAGTGCTTTGTTGATCAGGTTCAACAGGAACCACCCCTTCCAGCAAATGGAATTCAGCGTTTGAATACCAGGAGATAGAATATTACTTGATAAAGCAGAACTCTGGAAGTTTTGCAGGAGCTAGATGTATTTAAGAATGAAAAAACAAATTCCTGGACACTGTGCAGTAGAAAAAAGAAGGGACTTTGCCAATGTGAGCAGAATCCCTTCCTGACTTAAATATGGATTCAGATGGACATGAAACCATGGGGGAGTGGAAAGTAAGGGACTCTGGGGGCTTTCCAGCCCCATGCCCTCTCCTCTGCAGTGCTTACTTGGACAAATCAATCTTGCCTGGCACCACACTTTTAAACCAGACTCTTTTCATTCTCCTCAGTAAAATAGTCATCCATGGCTCTAGGTCCATCTGAATCCACATTTTTTTTTCAGGAAGGTACACTGCCTACTTGAATAAGGTCCCTTTTCCCTTCTACTGATTGGGGGGGCTGGAATCTCCTCTCAGAATCTGAAAGGCAACCAGGGCCAATGCTGTCTCTTCTCCTGATAATATAAGTAAAAATTACCTGCAGCAGAAGAGGCAAGAAAACTGTTGCAGATAAACCATTTTATGAAATCTTCTCTTTCATTTTAAGCTTTTCTAAACCCAGCATGCATAGTAAAATTCAAGATGGCAGCTAAACGTGTTAAAATCCAAAGGTTGCCTTCCTACTTCTTCTGCACTGCACTGGAGCAGGAATCTAGCAGGGAATAAGGTGCCACCAAGTGAAGCAGAGTTGCTTCCATTTAACTGGCTGCCTTTCCTGCTTTTTGCTAGCAACGAGAGAAGACACCTGTGATCTGTGCAGCTTGACCAAGCCATAGTAACAAATTAACACAATGAAGACAAATAAATTTATTTTAGCCTGCAAATTTAAGAAATTACTCATTGCTACCATCAAACCCTTCTGTTTTCTGTAAGAGCTTTTTTTGTGTATCCATCTTTTATTGATAAGCATTTCTACAGCATTCATCATTATAGCGTGGGAGCACCTGCTCTGATATTAGGTGAGGTGCAGTCTCATGAAGGCTTAGAACAACCCATTAAAGACAAGCAATATCTTGTAAAAGGTTTAAAAGCTATTATGGACTTACCAGCTGTTGTATATACTGTATATTTTACAGAGGCAACTATCTCATTATTTTCTTTTGTGTCACACTGGAAAGCGACTGGATGGGTATCCCTGTGTACCTCCAGAATAGCCGAATCATTGGGAAGAATAAGTGATTGCTATCCATATTTTTTTTAAAAAAGACAAAATGGATTTTTTAATAGTTTTATAAGGGGGAAATGTTCTATATCCAAGTCATACAGAAAATTAGTTATTCTACTCGAGTAGTTCTCAACCAGTTCCATACCAGGATCCCTTCCCCTCCCTCTAAAACCCCATCCCATCTAGCCATGACTCCCATCCTACTCAGCAAAGGGGAAGGGCAGTGTGGTTGTGATCCACTGACACTTGTTCACAACCTCCAGGTTGAGAACCCAAGTTCTAAGAACATAAGAATGGCCAAACTAAGTCAGACCAATGGTCCATCTAGCCCAGTCTTCTGACAGTGGCCAATACCAGGTGCTTCCAAGGGAATGAACAGAACAGAGCAACTATCAAGTGATCCATCCACTGTCCTCCACTCCCAGCTCCTGGCAAACAGACACTAGGGACACTTCAGAGCATGGGGTTGCATCTCTGACCCTTTTAGCTATTAGCTATTGATGGACCTATCCTCCATGAACTAACCCAGTTCTTTTTTGACCCACATTATAGTTCTGACTTTTAAACACTACCTGGCAACAAGTTCCACAGGTTGACTGTGCACTGTGTAAAGAGGTACTTCCTTTTGTTTGTTTTAAACCTGTTGCCAATTAATTTCATTGGGTGATCCCTGGATTTCATTTTATGTGAAGAAGTAAATAACACTTCCTTATTCACTTTCTCCGCACCAGTCACGATTTTATCAAACTCTATAATATCCACTCTTAGTCATCTCTTTTCCAAACAGAGAAGTCCTAGTTTTTTTAATCTCTCCTCATATGGAAGCTGTTCCATACCCTTAATCATTTCTGTTGCCTATCTCTGTACCTTTCTAATTCCAATATATCTTTTTTGAGATGGGGTGACCAGAACTGCACACAGTATTCAAGGTGTGGGCGTATTATGGATTTCTATAATGGCATATATTTTCTGTTTTCTTATCTACCTCTTTCCTAATGGTTCCTAACATTCTGTTATCTTTTTTGACTTCCACTGCACACTGAGCAGATGTTTTCAGAAAACTATCCATGATTCCAAATCTCCTTCTTGAGTGGTAACAGCTAATTTAGACCCCATCATTTTGTATGTATATTTGGGATTATATTTTCTAAAGTGCATTACTTTGCATTTATTTACTCAAGTAAGAACAAAAAAGGTTACCTTCTAAAATATGTTACAGAATTTATTGCTTATTTTAAGTAAATAAAGGAAAATTGGAACTCTGCAATGTAATGGGTCACACAAGCTCTTGTGCCATCAGACTGTCAAAGAGAAACTGAAAGATTTCATTCATATTGTGATAGCAAAGGAAAGAACTAAACCAAGAGTTTGTGTGAGACGGTTGAAGCAGCTGGTAAATGTATCAAGTACATCATTCTTCTGCACAAGGTGAGGTTCAATTACTCACCTGGTCTGGAATTAACATTTTCCAAACATATGTAAATCGATTCTCTGGAGGTATAAAAATACAAGGGATCTTCACAGTAGCAAGGCTTTCAGAAATTGGCCTACCCCCTGTGGAAGAAAGTTTTAATAGATACATCAACAGCTGTTTAAAACATCTCTGTATGTACCACACAGTTCATAATTTACCTAATCAAAGAATGTGATTTTGACATTGTTCTTTTAATTAAAACAATTTAAAATATCTGCAGTTTGGCTTAACATTTAGAACATATCTACAAAATTGAAAATCAGTGCAGAAAAATGATACTTTACAGGGACTTGAAATCATGCACACATCAGTACAGAAATGAGTTTTGAAATGTTACTAGATTGCTTAATAGGGTAATTGGAGAGTGAAATGCAATCATTTCATTCCACTTCCACCACACTCACTAAGAATAAGAATGTTTCCCTTGAATAAACACATTCACTCTAAATTCCTATATTATAGGGTTCTACTTACATCCACAATCTACAGGTCCTCTGCACTCCTCTACACGAACAATACATTTTGTTTCACTTCCAGGGCATCCATTGGTTAATATAACTTCTCGAATGCCAATGCCTTTGGAAAAAAAATTTAAAATATATATTTTAGTTACCATTTCTTCCTTTTCTTCCAACGTTTTTTTGTATTCTCCCTCTTTATACCGGATGCTAAATTAATTTATCTACTATACATCAGGGGAAACAAATCCTCTCAAAGCTTCTGCCAAGGCTAACCCATATTTGGGCTTAAGATTTGGCTAACAACACTTACTTCTGCCCACTTTCATCACCTAAGGTCTTGTAAAGCATGCAGATCCTCAGAGTCACCATGTCATAGCATAGCAGTCATTCTTAATAGTCTCCTTTTAGAAGAACTCAAATGCAATTAAACTTTATACAGTATACTCCTGATCATCCGAATAGCAAGGGAGACATGGATTTTGTTCACATAATCAAGCGGGCAGGAGCCATTCAGTCACCAGTAGCAATATGGTCTCCCCTGCAGCTGAGGGCTCATCCTCCTCCTTCTCTTTACAGCTTTGGCTGGGGTGTCTGCACTGTCTCACCAGGATTACAGTCACCCCACCACACCCACTCCACATCTTGCGCCTGCAGGGATTGGGTATCACTGGGCCTGCGGTAGCACAGGGACCCCTTTCTGCAGCCCCGCTGTCATAGCCCCGCTCCCTCACTCCCGGGACAGCGGGGTTGCAGAGGACTCTCTGTGCTGCTGCAGGAGCCATTCAGCAGCAGAGAGGCTTCCTGCTACAGCCAGGGACTAGTCCTCCTACTCCTCTTCATAGTCCTTGCTGGGATCTTTGCTCTATTATGTGAACCTCCACATTATTGAACCCCTTCCTGGGCCCTCGCATAAGATACATGCTGCAGAGGGCATGTATTTCATGTATCTCATGCTGGGGGACAAGAAAGGGATTCAGATAATTTGGAGGTTTGGTAAAAAGGTTTTGAATAAAGAGGAGCATACCATATACTGCTAAAAAACAAAACAGTGACTCAAACATCAAAGCTGACTAGCAATTCATGAATCTGGTCTTTCAGTGCCCAAGTCAGCTGTTGCTGGGAGCATGGTAGGGATAGCCTGCTCACTCTGGCCCAGATCCTGTGATGTGGTGGGCACCCTTAATTCCCACTGATGTCAACAGGAATTGAGTGTGCTAAGCACTTCACAGGATTGAATCCTTAGAAGGAGAGCTTTGAATCACTTAACAGTAACCAGTGTTGGCTGGCTAAGGAGCAACACTGACAGGCTCTGAAGTGAATCCCATTCAGACCTCCTCGTGGTGACCGACCCTCAGAACTCCACCTAAGACATGGAGGGCTCTCCTGAAAATAAGGGCGGGAGGTATGCAATCACAAATATTGCAGGGTAAGGGAAGTGTCTGTATAAAATTCAATTAAATAAAATGCATTTACTCTCAAACATCAGTATTTCAATGGGAACACTGCCTCATTTTAACCATTACAAATTCAAAACAAATGCTGTATTTATTTTTGCCAAACAACGTGTACACAGTTCACTGAAATGACATAGGGTGTGGGGGAGGAGGGAATAGTATGTTTAGGCCCAGTAAACACTGAAGAAATTGCCATTATTCTAGCAGCATGTTGTTTACTAAATTGCAGGGGCATAGGAAAAGGGGAGTTAAAACCCTCCTGCAGTATGATAAATGGGAAATTGATTTGAATGCTGAATTAACCCCACTGATGTGAAGAATAATTTGTTGTGATGTATCTGCCCACTTTAAATGTATATGATACACACTGATAGATTTTAGAATATTTCACAGATGACATATAACTCGTGAAACAATACTTCAAGTGACAGAGGGAGACAACAACACTTACTGAAACTGTCACAAAACAGGGATCATTCTCAACTGCTGAGACATCTCATCTCGAGGATGCAGAGACAGAGGTGTAAATGGCAATGAACTGACACTTTTATTAAAGACATTCCTCTTACTTTAGAGCTATGTCTTTTTTGTTGTCAGGGGAAAAAAGGGGGGTGAGTAGAAAATCTATGAATATTGAAATGGCTGGTTTGAAAAAATCTGGATATTGGGCTAACTGTGGTTACATTTAATGGGAAAGAACATGTCTGTTTTAACTACCTGAATATTAAAACCTGGGCACCCTATCAACCTCAAAGAGTTGACTAAAAGAACTCCATCTTGAGACCTAAATTCCCCTGCCTCCCCAGTTTGACCAGTTTTCTCTTCTACTCCCCAAAAACTAGTTTCCCTTTTCCCCTCCCTATTAGCAGCTGCCTATTTCAGAAGTTAATCTACTGCAATACTCTGTCAAATGAAGTCTTACTTTAAAGTATTATTCAAATTAACTTGGACGGAAACATGGTCATGTTGAATTAGAAAGATTAGAAACATGGAACTTGGAAATTGCAAGTTAATAATACAGCTGGGAAAAATAATACAAAAAGTAAATATCAGTGGGAAGGAAAAGACAAATGGTGAAAGAGACTTAGAGGTAAAAGTAGATAAAAAAATAGACATAAATGTATTGGAACATGGCAGCAAAAAAGACTAATGCAGAATTGAGCAACATATTAACAAGCATCACTATCATGAGGAAATAAGGCTTTATGGTCTCTATAAACTGTTGTATCACCACATCAGGAATACTGAATTCTGGCCACAACATTACCGGAAAGATATTGAAAAACTGGAGGCAGTTCAAACGGCAACAAAAATTACTGAGGGATGTAGGGATTAATTTACAAGGAAAGATTAAGAGAGTTAAATGTGTATAGTTTGGCTAAATGGACTGGAGGGCATATCTTTCAACCTGTCAACACCCAACTATTGGACTTAAAATATGACAGAGACCCAAAATGAGGGACACAAAATAATAATCAAATTCAAAATGATGGGGAATTGCCTTTACTGTAAACAATCCTTCTTACAACCTCTAGCCGATGATTATTTATTTAAGATGTAAATAACTGACATCAATAAAAGGGAGAGGACATCAAACTTATGAGAAAAACAGGTAACTTTGGGACTACATTTAATTAAGTCCTTCAAATGGAGGGACATCTGAGAGATCCACTGAAGAGGTGAGCCATGATAACAATCTCTAAATACCTTAAGGGTGCAAGTATGGAAGAAAATGAGGTTATTTAGGGTGGCTCATAATGCGGGGAAGTGAAGTGCATAACCAGCAGTAAATGATGAAATTGAGAAAGGGAATAATTAAGCTGAATATCAGAAAAAAGACTTTCTGATAGCAAGATGTATCAGCATGTGGAATAGTTTCCCAAGGGAAGTAGTGGAAGCCCCCTCATTTGCGACATTTAAAACTAGTCAGGAAAAAAATATTAAAAGAATGTACTGTATAAAACAATACCAACTGGCTGGGGAACAGAATAATGGATTTTAAAGTTGGTGGTTTCCTGCCGCCCTTCATGTTCCAAGGTATTATGATACTATGAGACACAGATTCTGTTCAGAACACTTCAATACAACTTGTGTATCTTTTGCTAAGCAATGCAGAGCCATTCCAATCCGGTCCCTATCACCACCGTAATACTACAGATGTCTTATTTGCAATATATGTCCAATTTTCACTAGTCTGGTGAAACAAAAATTCTGAGATTCTGAGTGCTGAACTAACATTTTCATCCTATCTTTCTCCATGGTACCTCTTCTTTCCATTACGTAGTTTATAAATTATATAAATCTGGAATATAGAATAGACTACTGCAGATGAGCAATTTTTTGATAGAGCTGGCAATATTGTATGTGGGAAGACATCTGTGAGATGCATCAGAAGATCTTTCATCTTCTGAACATCTCACAGATGTTCACAAATAGAGAAAATTGTTACTTTGGTGAAGGCAGCTCATGTGCCAATAAATGTAGAGAACTGGATTAAAATAGGAGCTTGCAGGCTGTGAAATTAATAAAACAACGGATCTGACCTAAACTTCTAATGACAATCAGCTTGATTGTTTTTGTTAATTATAGTTATTGGAAATTGAAATCAATGAGAGGTGAAGGAGAGCAAGCAAATTACACCTGCTAAATTGCTACAGTTAGCATTTTTCCCCCAAAAAAACAAATTACAATATGCTTTATTCATCTGCTTTGCTACTTACCACACGTAACTGTGCATACTCCAAATTCTACTTCCTTGGATACTGTAGCATTCAAACCTAAACATAAAGTGTGAAGTTACATTTCTAATACAAATGAAACCTGCTTGGGGAGTGTGGGAGTGGGAAAGGGGGGGGCTGGTGGGTGTCGGGTGAGGAACACCGCCTAATTCCCAGATGAATTCATTTCTTGAAGTCTTCCCCAGTCCTTTTCATAAAGCCAAGTGCAAATAATGAATATTTAAATCTTAATCTGATTTTTGAGAAAATATTATGCATTTTCCTTACAAGTCAACCTATTATGTTAAATTAGCTTACTGAATTCTCTGGGAAGTACAATCTATGCATAATATAGGTCTTCTCTTAAGAGAAGCAAAATTCTCTATAAACAGTATTTCAGTCAGCTCATTTCGTAGTTCTTTCTGGCAAATGCAAGCCTTCCCACATAATTTTTTTTTCCTATCACACTTCAAGGTCAGCTTTAGACAGCTAGCACAAGCGATGAGTCAACCAGGTACAGTCTTTTAATTAACTATTGTGGTTTTAACCACTATGATTGGGCTTCTTCCATTTTTCTGGTACTTTTGAGGTTAGGAAATGGGTTTCACAAAATATGCAGAAGCAAAAGGTTCACGTCTCCATCTGGGATTCAAATATGGATGATATATTTTATTAATATTAGCATGCAAGCTGAATGCTTCTAAGGATAATGAGATAAAGTAACTGCTCAATAGAGGAATTAAACAACTTTATGCAGTGCCTTTGAAAACAATTCATTACAGAGGCAGTAAGTCTTTTTAATCTTCTAAAATGTATAGAGACAAACAAAGAAGATGTATTATGGCTGTTTTTACAAATCTACATTATCAGTCTATCCTGCTCCAGATATGTTGTTATGATAATAAATACCCATCATTGCAAAGTTTACTTTTTCTATTCCTCAATATTTTATGTTTTGGAATCTCTTCTGCACAAAATGTTATGTAAATTCAGTAATGGAAGTTTATATTTCTCTTCTTTTAAGCTGTTAAAACTTTACATAACATTTCTGTGGTTGAAAAATAAGTTGGTCCTTTCCATTAGCAGTCAGTGATACACAAATATAAAACAGTCTTCTTTACTCTACAGTAAGAGATTAACACTACAGTGGTAGTAGGCATACTTTACAGAGATAAATTGGTATCAAACTCTTATAACCTCTTTTCCAACATTATTCATGAAACTTAATAATTCTACACCTGTGCTATCCCTAACTGTCACTAAGGCTTTGTGATTTATTTCAATATATAAGGTATGCTAATCAGAACACTCTTTTAGCACATGGACAACAATATTTAAAGAATAATTTCACAATTTAGCCTATTATTATTAACTGTCTCAAATCAGAAAGGGAGGAATTAAAAAAAATTAGATTCTGTCAGTATCATGTGAAAACAGAGAGATGGACCATAATTTAAGATACCATGCCTCCAGTTACCCCACCCCACCTCTATTTAAATCTGTGGGATGTTAGCTCAAGAGCTTTGGCTAATCTCAACCACCACACCATAACAAAAAAGAGAGGAGATCTCCACAATCCTGTCTACAGTACAAATATAAACATGTTTATTTGTGGCTGTGATCACCCCATATTATAACATGGTTTTTTCTCATTCATAGGGACGGGAAAAAAAAAACATGTCAGAGAACTGGGAAGACTGGAGGATAGATCCTCAGCTTGTGTACATTGTCATAATTCTATTGCTTTCAATGGAGCCAGGACAATTTGCGCTAGGTCAGGATCTGCCATTAGGGGAACATCTACACAGGGATAAAAGACTCGAGGCACAGTCACAGCTGACTGGGAAGCTGACTCAGAATTGCAGGGCTCAGCTGGCAGGCTAAACATTGCCGTGTAGACTCTTGCATGGTCCCAGAGCTTGGGCTCCAGCTGGAGCCCAAACATCTACACAGCAATTTTTCAGAACATGAGTGATTGGGGCCAACTGTGGGTTTTTTATCCCGATGTACCCAAGGTGTCTACCCCAGAGTCTACATATTACAGTCATCCAATCTGGCGATGACAAGATCTGGCAGCTGTGGCAAGATGTGGTCACACGTGAAAGAAGAGGTTGCAATCTCCCACCCAAATACAAATGAAAAAAAGAATTTTGAGCACTACTTACTATGTGGTTTAAGAGCAGCCAGGGAACCACAGATTCAGAGATTACTAACAAAAGGCGAGCAACCTTATTACGCAAAGCTCCTCTAACTATGGGGCAGATATCAACTATGCTACCCTCTCAGGAGGCTTGACATGATCCAGTTGTTTCATTATAAAACATATTATGACTCTTTCATCACAAACTTAAGCAAACTAAGCAGTCATGGGATAAGAGGGAAGGTCCTCTCCTAGATCATGAACTGGTTAAAAGATAGGAAACAAAGGGTAGGAATAAATGGTCAATTTTCATAATGTGGAGAGGTGCTAACAGGGTCCCCCAAGGACCGGGACTGGGACCTGTATTGTTCAACATATTCATAAATGATCTGAAAAAGATGGTGGACAATGAGGTGGCAAAATTTGCAATTGATACAAAATGACTCAAGATAGTTAAGTCCAAAACTGATTGCAAAGAGTTAAAAAAGGGATTTCACTACGTTGAATGACTGGCCAAGAAAATGGCAGATGAAAATCAATGCTGATAAATGCAAAGTAATGCACATTGGAAAACAATCCCAACTATACATACAAAATGATGGGGTCAAAATTAGCTGTTACTACTCAAGAAAGAGATCTTGGAGTCATCGTGGATAGTTTTCTGAAAACATCTGCTCAATGTGCAGCAGCAATCAAAAAAGCTAGCAGAATGTTGGGAACTATTAGTAAAGGGATAGATAATAAAACAGAAAAATATCATAATGCCACTATAAAAATCCACAATACACCCACACCTTGAGTACTGTGTGCAGTTCTGGTCACCCCATTTCAAAAAAGATATATTAGAATCGGAGAAGGTACATAGAAGGGCAACAAAAAGGATTAGGGGGATGGAACAGCGTTTATTCTAGGAGAAATTAAAAAGACTGGGACTATTCAGTTCAAACAAGAGACAACTAAGGGGGGGGAGGAGGGGGATATGACAGAGGTCTATAAAATCATGAATGGTGTGGAGAAAATGAATAGGGAAGTGTTATTTACCCCTTCACATAACACAAGAACTAAGAGTTATTTGATGAAATTAATAAGCAGAAGGTTTAAATAAAAAATAGGAAGTACATCTTCACACAATACACAGTGAACCTGTGGAACTCATTGCCCTGGGCTGTTGCGAAGGCCAAAAGTACTGGGTTCATCAATAGCTATTAGCTCAGATGGTCAGAGATGAAATCCTATGCACACAGCCTCCATAAACCTTTAACTGCCAGAAGCTTAGACTGGACAACTGGGAATGGATCACTCAAAATTGCCCTGTTCTATTCATTCTCTCTGAAGCATCTGGCACTGGCCACTGTCTGAAGACAGGATACAGGACTAGATGGACCATTGGTCTGATTCAGTATGGCTGTCCTTACGTTCTTAAACTTACAATGGTGATTTGTTCATAAGAGATGAATAATCCTAAATCAAAAAAAGATTTTTTTATTTTCAAATAGTACTATTCCAACCAAATTTTTAAACATATTTAGACACTGCAAACTGATTGACTCTAAATTAACATGCCAATCAGAAATAAAAATTGACAATGGACTCAATCCTGCTATCAATGAGGTCAATTTGAAAAGAAAAAAAAGGAAAGAAAAACAAAAGCAAATAACAAAATCTTTAAGGAGAACAGTATCAGACTTAATGATATAATACTGTACATATCACTGTTATGATGCAATCTCGCCTCTTCTTTTATTCACATTTCCTCCCTAGATTTTTTAAACCAAGCTAAAATTTGAGAAATCTCCCTAGAAAAAAGAAACTACCAATCCCTATGTTTATATATAATGTCTTTTTCATTTTGCATCAGATACAGATAAAAAGGTATATTATCATTCCTATGCAAAAAGACTTATGCATATAACTTCCATTAGCATTAATGGGAGTTATATACATAAATCCCATACAAACTGATATGAGAATGTGCTAAAATAATATCCATTTACATTCCAGTCATAGGGCTGCAATTAGTACCAGCAAAGCAAAGATATCTCAGGTTCTTCTCTACATTTGGAATCCTTTTAAAAGCTATGCAGAGCAGAAATATTTTCCATTATTCTCTCTTTTCATTACAAGTCACATCACAGAATGCACATAGTACATCTTGATAAACACTTAAAATCCTATTTGAGAATGGTAATAGAGTTTCTTCCAAGTCATGCCTGTGAACTAAGGGAGAAAGTCACTCAGTTGTGTTTTAAATATTTTACTCTCGGTGAGTATTGTGGCTTATAAGCAATATTTTGAACTGTGCTGCAAAAGGCCTGCACATCAGGAAGTAACCTTAACACTCTCATTCCTAGTTCCAGGATTGGTGGAACTCAGGGTTTTGTAGTCAAGGTACTCAGGTTTTGTAGTTAAAACAGCTGGCTGCACTGATCCCTCATGATCCTTGATAGGCAATTTCTGTAATGACACTGATAGTGGTTACATCTGAGCAGGGAAATGGGATAAACACAGTATGCAAAATGATGTGGTAGGGAAAAATAAGATAACCCTCTTTGGACAAAGAGATAGATGAAATTCTGGACAAGGGACAGTCCATTTTCAGATGGCTTAAGGAAGGAAGATTTTTCATTATGTAGCTGGCCTTGTGCCTAATGACACACTAGTTGTGAACTTCAGTGTCTCATTGCTCAATGAACTAACAGACTGTGAGGGAGTTTACATGTACCCAACACGTTCCCTTAGCCCACACTTTTCAGCTACAAGAATCACAGGTAAATCTGGAATTTTCAGAATTTTCCTTACTCCCCCATTAGGAGGACCCCTTAGATGCTGTGTGACTTCATAAGTCATGAATGAACAAGGACATCGTCTCACTGTTAGCATATGCTATGAACTACCCTCCTGCTGTCCATGCATGAGGGGAGCTGGGCTCCTTCCTGGGGAGGGTAAAGGGGGCCAGGGAGCCTTTCTGTGCTTCCCCCACTCCTAGCATGCTCAGGGAAATCCTGCTTGCTCCCAGCACCCCAGGACAATCCCTCCTTCATAGACCCCTCTCCTCCCCTTCCCCTCCCCCCCCCACACCCTTTCACCCTGCCTGGAACCCCACAGATCCCTTCACCCTCCCTGGCAGCCCACTGACCTCCCTGGCACCCCAACACTGTGCAACCTCCCTGCCTGCATCCCCAGACACCCCATCATCTTGTCCCACAGCACCCTGCCTGGCACCTCACAGACACCCCCCCACCCCATCATTATGCCTGGCACCCCAACCCTGCCTGGCACCCCCTGACACCCCATCACCCTGCCTGGCAGCCCACAGATCCCTTCACCCTCCCTGGCACCCCATCACTGTGTCTGGCACCCCCCCAACCTGCCTGGCGCCCCACAGACCTTCCTCCCCGCCGTGCGGCTGCGGGACCCCTCGGCCCGGCCCCTCCCCTCACCCGGCTCTAAGAGCGGCACTATCGGCTCCGCCACCACTTGCTCCAGGGCAACGCCGCTGTCGTTCTTGGCGCCGACGGGCTGCTGGGCCAGCAGCAGGCTGAGGAGCAGCGCCAGGCGGCGGGCGAAGTGCCCCGCGTCCCCGGCCGCCCGCAGCCCCATCTTCCGCCGCGCCCCGAGTCCTGAGCCCAGCGCCGAGCCGCCCGCGTGGAACCCGCCGCCGCTGCCCGGCAACCCCTGAGGCGTCACAAAGGGCAGGCCCAGCGTTCCGAGCGGCCGCCGGCTCCAGGCCAGCGGGCTCCGCGTGCCCACCCCTGCACGATGGCGCCCAGAGACCTCCTCTCCCACCCCAGCCCACGCCCGCATGGCCCCTCTTTCCATCCTCCGTGTGTGTCCCAACTCGCCCGCCGTCCCCCCTCACACACTCCCCGGCCTCCCATGCCCCTTGTTCTCTACATGGCGCCCCAAAGACACCCGCTCCCTCCTGGCTGGGCCCCCCCCCCCCAAAACCTCCTTCTCTGCCTCCTTCCCATTGCACCTCACTCACAGACTTCTGCCTTGCCCCAGCACCTCAACAGTGTCACCTTTGCTGCCTCTGCTCACCATGCAGCCATCCAGGCCCCCCGGCCACCCTACTGTCATGGCACCTGGAGCAGCCCTCCTCAGTCCCTCCCTAACATGGAGGGGCCAGGGTCCACGCTGAGTTACAAATTCAAACTGACTTTCTTTGAAGTCACTGAGGATTTAAACTAGTCCAAATGAGAGCAGACTCTGGTCCATGATGCCTAAACACCAAGTTTGTATGTGCATGTATGGCATATAGACTGTGTTTATGCACCTGGACTTCAAGCCCTACTTTCGGAAAGCGTGGACCACAAACTTTGTACTACTTGAATGTTGAGGATACAGATTTCAGACAGGCCTCAGGAACAAAATCTGAATATGGAGCTGAACCCATCAGGGCCGTATTATCCATTAGGCACAATAGGCACAGTGCCTAGGGCCTACGAAACTTTCAGGGCCTACAAAAACATTTTTATATATAATTTTTTATTTTTATTTAAAAAAATATTTATTAAAAGCTTAAAATCAAATTAGTTATATTGGTTGGGGGGCCTACGAAGGCAGGTGTGCCTAGGGCCTACAAAGGTCTTAAAACGGCCCTGGAACCCATCCAGTACTTCCCCAAAGCTCAGGGGGGAGAGGGTTTGGATTCAGTGTTCTGATTCACATCTATTTCTAACAGAAATAATTGCGATAGTATCTGACATTTCGATAGCACCTGTCAACCCAAAGTATCCCAAAGCTCTTTACAAACTATGTGCATGCCGCCCTGCTGAAATGCAGCCACTTCTGAGGTAGACAGATGACAGCTATATAGATAACTGCTGTACAAAACAACAGTTCTGGAGGAGAATGGGGATTTTGGCCAGCTAGTACCAATCCAGCAGCACAGCTGCTTAGCATCACAGAATGAACACATGGCCCTAGTGCTCTGGTCTTTGCATTGAATACAGAGTCCAGTTCAAGGTCTCTGTCCTGGTGCTCAAAACCTTCTCTGGAATTGGCCCAAGCCACTTAAAAAAGAGTGTCTCCCTCAGCAACCTTGATCTCTATTGACACGTACTTTCCACTGAAACAATGAAATTCAAACAATAGGAGGAGGCTTATGAGTGCAGGAGATAGACTTCTCAAAGAAGCTGGACCAAGACTATGGAGTTAACTCTTGCAAGAGATAACAATGAGCAGAGACCACATCACTTTCAGAATTAAATGCAAATCTCATTTCAATTTAACTTTACCCCAATAATTTCTTCCCACACATGGATACACAAAACACCCACTCACTCACACGCACAAACATAAACAAGCAAACAAACAAAATTCCTGTGAACTAATGAAGCTATTTATCCTATAGGCTAGGAAGGAAGGAATAGAGCTTATTACTTTTTAAAAAATACTTGGTAGGCTCTCATTTACTATGGTGATGGGAACAAGGGGAATTTCACTCTGGGGAGTTTAGAGCACTGCAAGATTTTGATTCGATGGGTGGAGAGGCATTGCCTACTCCATCAAATGCATAAGATTTTCAAAGTTTGTATTAGAGAGACAAAGTGGGCAAGGTAATATCTTTTATTGGACCAACTTCTGTTGGTGAGAGAGACAAGCTTTCGAGCCACACGGAGCTCTTCCTCAGGTCTGGGAAAGAGTGGTCGCTTAGAATATGTGCTAACTACTTATGCTAAACAATCTGTTCCATCTTGCATTTAGCTGTGATGCTCGGAGTACTTTTCCCAGACCTGAAGAAGAGCTCTGTGTGGTTCAAAAGCTTGTCTCTCTCACCAACAGAAGTTGGTCCAATAAAAGATGCTACCTCAGCCACCTTGTCTCTCTAATACCCAGGGATCAACACAGCTACAGTTATTGTAGCAACACTGAATACAAAGTTTATATTGTCAGAATGATAAGGATATATTCTATAGCTTCAAGTCCCACCCACTGGAACTTTTAAAACTAGCTTGGAAAAATGTAACTAATTGTTAAATAAGGAACAACCTTCTGTAGGCAGTGAAATGATGAACTAGACTAATAGGTCATCTTCAACTCTACATTTTGATTCTTTCATCCTGAAGGATTTCAAATCACTTTACAATACAATGCCAATGCAATGCATCTCTGGTGAGGAGGACAGGAGACCATTGTGCATAGCACAAATGACAGTTTTGAGAAGGTGGTAAGGAAAACCACCGCTTTCACATAAGTGGATTTTTAATGTCCACACAGAGTAAATAGAACCCCAGTTTTTAAGATATAATTCCGCCCCCTCCAAAAAAAAAAAAAAAGATTTTTTAAAAAATGGACACACAGTAAACTGCAGAGAACTAGTAGATGACTGGTTAATGTTGATATAAAACAAATCATGTTATTTAGTATGGAACTTTATTCCATTTATTCACCATACCCCACAAAAATAGTGTCCTTCCTCTCCATAACCTCATATCTCACTATTCCCGATAGTGTCTCTCACTTTTCTTAACCCTCTTTTTTTTTCACCTTTTCCAAATGGAACACATTTGAAAGTTATAAACAAGGATATAAGGGAATTAAAATAAGACCAATGAAATATACAGGCCTAGGAGAGCTTTCTGGAGGAACCAAATAAAAAACTAAATAATTTGTTCAAAAATAGAAGGCATCCCTCCTAAGTAAGGTCAGCGTACAAGAATCTACTCTCCTCAACTCGCTTATTCACTCTGAAAGTGTCTCCATGGAGGAGCACAGTGGATTCCCAAGGAGTGGGTGTGCCACACCTACCTCTGCTGCTCCCATAGCTGGTTGCACCCTGGGCTGCCCCAACAGGAAAGGGGCTGGCAAATGAACATCTTTGAAAGAAATTGCAACTGCTTCCTCAGCTCTCCAGCATCAGAACAGCAACAAAAGCATTTCTGCAGTGGAGTGGGTGTTTGGAAACTTTCCTTCAGACTGCTTCTCTGTTCTTATCACAGGCACCATACCGCACTTAATACTTTCTCTCTCATAAGCCAGTTATAGGAAGGGGAAGTAGGCTGCCATGGGTCCAGGAAGACACCTCCACCCCAGGACCACAAGAGCAGAAGTTACACCAGTGGCCAGAGTTGCATTTTCCTTATAGTTGCCCACATGGGGGTTGAGGGAGAGAGATGCACCACAGGTAAAGTTGACATCTTCAGGATGAATAATGCTTGTCAAGTGTTATAAATATCCGTATCTTCATTAGTGCTCTTTGTGACCCGTCCGTGCCCAGGGCAGCCACCTGAAAATGCCAAGGGCAGGGCAGGCTGTAAAAGAAGAGCAGATTCTCTCAACACTGGTGGGTGGTACTGAAGCCAGACTTCCCAACCAGCCACAAACTGCACTTCTGAATCCCCACAGAAGCCAGCATACAAATGCACACAGCCCCCTTTACTGCATTTCAGCTTCTGGCTCCCAGATCAGCACTAGGTCTAGTAAAGAGACCAGTTGTTTAAACACTATGCTCTTTACTACAAAGGTTCCCTCTGACCCCAAGGGGTCAGCCACAGTACCAGTTCAATATACGTTTGGATCTTACCTAAAATACCACGTTGCCAGCCAATCCTTTAGTAACTAAAACTAAAGGTTTATTGTAAAAAGAAAGAAATAAACCATAAGAGAAATGTTAAAGGGTCAAAGCAAATCAGATACATACAAATGATTCAAAGTCCACATACATCAGGTTTCTAGAAGAAATGTGGAGCTGCAGGCTTGTACAGTTCCTCTGGTATACATCCAACACCTGGATGGGTCTTAGTCCTTTGGTTCAGTTGCAAGTGAATTGATCCAGAAGCAGGTATATGTCAGTAACTGAACAGGAACAAAAGGCAAAATGGTTTCTGTTGTTTGATATTATATATCCTCTGTCTCTGGCCATGCGGCCTGTGGAAACTTACAGGAGCTAAAATGGAGTCCAGAGTCACATGGGACAGTAGTTCAGAGTCGCATGAGAAAGTCCTGGTGCCTCATCAGGCATATCTCCGGCTTCTCCCCCTGGGCCCCTTGCACCTGGGGATGTCTCAATGGGCCATTAAGCAGGCTATTGTCCTGCAGCCCATCCTGTCTGGAGTGTTGCCCAGGCAGCACAATTTGAAATACAGATATCTCAAATATATTTATAACTTCCATTTTACATATTACACATGAATATAAGTAGTATCATCTGATTTAGCATATTACAACCTTTCTAACAGTACCTGACATGGCATATCTCACATGAATTATTAGGATTTCGACATACTGATGTCAAACAATATAACAAATGCTCTCCCCTCCATCTACCCAGCATGATATCCCCAACGTGAGACTGGTGTAAAAAGGAGTAATCGGAGCTCCTGAATACACCTCAAGGGCCCCCCTCATTCAGACAGCATGACACTCTTGATTAGCGCTCAGGCTGTATTTGACAGACCTTCTATTTAACCACATAATACAAAGTAGTTTCTTGCTTATTTTATTAGGCTTATGGCCACTATTAGAATAGAAAACAAAAACAATTTGTATTTTTAACATAAATCCTCACTCATTCATACAAAGAGTACAACAAAATGGATGTTTCACAGAGTTTCATTATTTAATAATTGTTGTTTTCATAGGTTGGACACTGCGCATAACCAAAACCCACACAAACCACTAAAATGGACCTGTGCAACCATATCTCTTATTTGCAGTGAGAAACTTGGTGGCTTTAAATGCAAGAAAGATGTTTGATCCATATGAATTCCGTGCCACGTTGTCTTCTATGACACAGTGCTTGAGGTCAATAGAATTTTCTTGATTCACTGGGCATGAGCCAATGAATAATTCCCTAAGCATTATTTAATAGAAACTTCCTGCAGCAGGAGCTGATGTCATAAGGTCAGCACATATGTAGTGGGTTGTTAGGGGGAAACAGCATTGAAAAACACCTCTTCCTATTTAATTCCTATCAACAGATAATGCCATGCTTCTTCCATAGAGTAAGAATTGTTGCCATAGTAATGTTTTCAGCATTTGTCTGGATCAATAGCAAAGCAAATTTGTTATTATTATTATTAATTATTGTTTGGAGGTCTGCAAATTTCATAAGCATATTTATACTCTCATGTAAAATAAATTATTTCAAACAAATTTCAGTACTATACAGTAATGTGAAAAAAGTAACATACAAAGATATTGGATCAAAATCAGACCTGGGATAAGCACATGCAATTCTGTTGATGTCTGAGTAGCTGTATCTACTTACTCCTAGGTCTGAATTTGGCCCCCAATATCTATGAACAGGAGACCAAACTCTAGAATAAACTTAAACTAAGAGAATTAGTGGGATTTCTGATTTGGGACCTTTGTTATTGGGGACTGTGCCTTTAAGGGCTGAGCTTCCCAGACAGAAAGTGTGGGTGGGTGTTGTGAAACTCTTGTTGTTACGCAGAGCCCGTTAAAACTAGACAGAGGCATTTTATACTGGCCTCAAATGAGGAAGCTGTTAAGACTTGTTACATATGCCAAAATATAGCCCCAGTCAGATGAAAGAGCCCGTGTTGTTGGCACATGAAAATTAGCCCCCTAAAGCAAAGCAGGCATAGATTTTTTTAAGTTGGCTGGAAAAAAACTGTGTATTTGTCCCAAACTGTTATTCTCATTTTCCTGATATAGCCTTACTAGAAGATACTACATTCAAACTGGTGATTGTGCCTATCAAATCTGTTCTTGCTAGTATATAGTATACCTGACATAGTAATATCAGACAATGGGACACCATTTAATGAGCATGAATGTAAGCAGTTTGTAGTGAAGTACAGGTTTAGATATGTAACCACTATTCACCATTATGCCCAGTCTAATGAGTTGGTGGGAAACAATGTCAATATAATAAAGCACTTACTGAAAAACACCATGGAGTCAGACTCTCATCTGTATTTAGTATTGTTAAATTACAGAATAACATCACTGAAGCAGGGGTTGTTACCAGCGGAAATTTTGTTGAACAGAAAACTGAAAACAAGGAAGTCTGCACTGTTAGAAACTGATGTCAGCCCCTAGGGACCTGCAGCTGTATAGCAACAGATACGGCAAAACAAACAAACAATATGATTTGAGGTCCTGCCACAGCTGCTACCACTTCATGAAAATGATGATGTGTGTCTCAATGATGGGAAACAATGGTTGCAGCCACAAGAGGTAGGTAGCCCTGCAGTCAGATGAGGTTTTCACCTTAGGTGGGTACATACTATGGCGACATCTTCTCCAAATCCAAAAAAACGAGGAAGATACAGGGCACTGAATCTGCCTTTTTCTCCCGAAGGGTCTCAGACAGGCAACAACTACAGCAGATTGAGTCGACCGAGCCCCAGGACATAAAACATCCAGAACAAGTGGATTTGACACTTCCTGACGGCAGTAGTTCTGAGGTTCTAGGGGAGACCTGCAGGTCCAAATGAGCACACAGGGCACCTCAACAACTAACTGAACGTTATTAGTAAGTTTAATTATTAGATTAGTTATAAGTATTTGTAACTGCATATGAAATTAATGTTGGTTCTTTAAGTGTCATTGTTAATAAGTTTTGCTTAGGAAAGAAAGATGTGGTAGTGGGAACTGTGCTTTTAAGGACTGAGCTTCCCAGACAGAGAATCTGGGCAAAGTGAAGCTCTTGTTGTTATGCATAGCCAGCTGAAACTGGACACAGAATGAAGCAGAGCTCTTGCAAGCTCTGTAAGCACTGAGTGACCACAGAACACCTCAGGATTCAGTCCTACTTCCAATTCAATGGGAATTTTTCAGTTATCTTCAATGGGAACAAGACTGGCCGCTGGTCATTAGACTTTCTCTGCATGTACTTTACATATGTTCCCACAGCTGAAACTCAGACAGGTCAGCAGGCAGCAGCTTTAGCAGGTGAGCCCAATGGAAATCTCCCCCAAGCCACTACAAACCTGAGCTATGCTTTTCTCAGATGGAAATTGCTCTGCTTATCTCACAGCTCCACAAGTAGGTAATGAACACACTGTTGGCAGTATTTCAAGAAAGAGTATCTCAGATTCCCTCCCATGGGAGAGCAGTTCTGTTCCTTCTGTAGTTTACATCCACATTCTAACATACTCAGAGCTACAGCATATAGTTTTGTCCTATATAAGGTGCTTGTCGTTTACAAAAATCAGCAGTTGGTACACTGTGGTATATATATGAGATACTACAATTATTTCCCTGAACAGTAGTTAGAACAGGAAAAAAAAATATGGCCTCTTCTGCCACCATATAGTAACAGTTGGTAAACAATTACTCTTTAATGGTGACCAATATATCATAGCCTGCCCAAGACATCACAAAACCAAAAATACAAATTTGTTATTTCTGAATAGCAATAATCAGCACTGTAGACAAAACACAGGGAAACTTTTCACATAGTAAAGCCCCATTTACATGACTAAACTCAGCATGTAACACCTCATCTAATGTGCAAAAGTCAGGGACTGTCTTCTCTCTTGTTCTAGTCTGACTGCTATGTGCTTGATTTTCTACAGATGGATACGGTTTTTCTAGCTGCTGCTTTTTTCCCATCCCTGCTTTCAACTATCATTACCAGGAGCAGCCACAACCATTTTGCCAGCCATGGAGAAAATGTTTTCGGTACACCCACCTGCCCCCGAAACAAACAAAAAACCCCACACCTAGAGCCAGCCAATCAGTGGTGGGAAAAAAAACAAAACAAAGTAGCACAGTGGCATGGTGTCCCCCTAGAAGTTGGCACCCAGGGCAACCACCCTGCTCACCTACCCCTAGTACTGGCTCCAATCCTGAAACTATCCCTTTTAAAAACAAAAACAATTGCTTATTTTTTAAAAAAGTCCAAAAATATCAGCATATCCATATATATTCTCAGACCTTTTCATATATTCCCACTGACTTTCATATTTTAAATATATCAGCATATTGAACACAGGCTTTAGAAAGAGAATTTAGCAACAGGGTGATAATTACTTCATATAAGGAACGAGAGATTATAATTGAGAGAATGCATGACTAAAACTGCCTGTAATTCTTCATAAACTAAGAGCCAAATTCTGCTCTCACATTTGTGCAGCCTTTTTCTCCTCAACAGGGTTGCAGGATTGTAAGCGAGGGCTGAATTTGGTCCCAATAGTCTAATCTTGCTCACTTAGAAGTCAATGGGAGTTTTGCTACTAACTTCAATGGGAGCAAGGTCTTGGGTCTTCAGTGTTTCTGAGCAACTGCAGATTTCACTGATTTCAATAGGAATTGTGGGTAATCAGTACCTATGAAAATCAGGCCTTGTGTATGCAGGAAATGCCAGGTTCTGTAAGATGTGAAGGGAAATACACAGATTTTCAATCATTTCATGATTGTTACAGTCTTAAAGTACATTTTTTCCTGGCATATACAGTTACATATCAGGTGCACATACAAGTTGTTCCAAATGACTGTGGTAATGTTTATCTGCTAGCTTTAAATCATGTTTGCTGCAGTGCACGAAGTGCATCATTTCGCTAGTTCTTGCTTTTTAGTTGCTTTGTCATACAAGAGCCACCATCATAATAACAGTCCATGACAACTGATCCCATCAGGACTCTTTTGGCAAGCTTCACCTGTAAAGAAAATTTTCAAGAAACAAGAATCTGTTAACTGCATATCTCTAAAAGTGATTTATAAAGCAGCTGAAGAATGCATAGGAGAACAGCCCCATTTAATTAAAATACTGTTAAAAGGGAAATCATGTGGTAGAACAATGTCTGGAGTATTTTCAAAACCAGGTCAGTTCAAGAAATGTGCATATGTTCGGAGTCCCCTTGGGTATGAGAGAATCTGACTTTGACAATGTTACCATAAAAAACTGGTAAACATGTAGTGAGGCTCCATTTACACAGAATGCCAACAAGCCTTCAGAATTGCAATGTGAAAAGGCAGTGAGGAAACTAGTTCCAGAAGTTCCTGCATGCCAAAGCCACGGGGAAGGATCATGTACATCCTGGGAACAACTCACACACTAGGCCACTGCGTGTAAGTGGAATAAATTATTTTCCCTATGATTTAAGCCCAGCTGCTTAGACAAAGCAGAAGGAGGTGGATTTGCTTAAGAATCCAGAAATCGTCTTAGTGGATCAAATGAATGGCCTATCTAGTTCAGTCCTGTCTGACAGTGATCAATACAACTTCTTGTGGAAGAAGCTGCTAGAATCCTCATAATGGACAAGTATGGAATAATCCACCCATAGGGAAAGATTTTTCCTAACTCGGTCAGTTATTGCTTGGCCTATTTTTTATTATTATTATTAATTTTCATTGTGGTAGTTGCCTGGAGGCCCAAATCAAGATCAGGCCCAATTTGTGCTTGGCACTGTGCACACAGATAATGACAGATGGTCTCTGCTTCAAATAGGATTTGTACACCTTATCAAAATATCTGGCCTTTTTAACATAACGGGGAGTATTTTCATGATCTATATAAAGTTCTTATCCTGCTGATTACCTTCACAGAGAAAGTAACTGAAACTGTATTGTCTTTGTCTCTCACGAGCAGACAAATTCTCAACCGTGTTGTACCCTCCTGTGGAACAGCTGCCAAGTGAACAGACAGCACAGGAAACTCTATCACCTTGCAGATTTTCCTCCACATGTTCCCCTCAGAGGAGAGGGATTTAAAGATCCTTGGAGGAAGCAAAGAACATGCATCTGCAAAACCTCAGAGCCTTTGGAATCCACAAGGAAACTCTGGTTCCAGCCTCATAGTCTTCTCTAGAGAATTAACTTGCTGTTAATCTCATTTGTAGCTGTTACTCTCAAATGTTTCTGTTAACTTGCCCCCTTTTCTGACATTAAGTCCCCCCGGTCATGCTCTAGTTATGGCACATAACAAGACAGCTATTTCACTTGGACATTTATAGCAGACTGCAAGTCAGGTTGCCTTGCTGTTTGCTAATTGAGAACACTGGTCAAGCTCCTACGCAATAATCAATTGTTGTTTTCCCTCCACTCCTTTCCCACAATCCATGACATCACTCCAGCCTGGATCCTATCTTTCCATCTCCCTGTTCTCTATACCCTGACTGGGAATCACCACCCACCTTCATAGGGTGCTCACCACACCACTTGCAATACCCCTAGCTTTGCTTGCCTCCATGCTCTGGAACAGCAGTGAGAAGTATACCAGCCCACAAGCCATCACATCAGCATGCTGCCACCTGGCTAGAAATGCATAGCAAGGCATTGACTAACAGATGCCAGAGTCTCCATGCTGCCCTGCTAGCTTCCCTTCTTCAAGCAGCACATTGCATCTAAGAGACTTGCTGTTGTTGGCTGCTGTGCCTTGCAGTTGGGCAAAAGCATGGGACCTAACAAGAGTTAATACTCATTCATTCCCCTTCCTGATTAGATAGCCACTAGTCTGGAGGCACCGAGATACCATGGTAATGAATGCAGTATAAATCCCTAGACCAATGGTTCTCAATCCATGGGCTGCTTGTGGCTCAATCAGCACACAGCTGTGGCCCATGTGACATCCTCAGGGCCATACAGGTAGTATATATATGCAATCCACAAAACACATATGAGGTTATGAGCTGCATATGAGGCCCACAATGATAAATAGATTGAGAACCACTGACTGTAGTAGTCCCACAGCTGTGGGAGAAATGGAACTAGCAGGTCTTTCACTAAGTTAACCAGTATGTATTCTAAACAGAGGAACATATAAAAAGGCAGCTTTGTGTATACCCTGAACAAATATACTGATTGTCTGCTGTGACAGGATACTGCAAAGCCTTTGCAAATATTGTGCAATTTAGAAAACATTTTAAAAATAAAACTGACATCTAGTATTTGACAAGCTCTATTTTTAGAGGGCCTTGACATTTGTTTAAGTAATTGATGATTTTTTTATTACCAGATAATAAGGATGAAGCTAAAACACCCCCCCAATTTTTCCAGAAACAAAAATCTTAAAGGAAAAGATTAAAATCAACAAGCTGTCCCTTTGTGTGACCTAGGTTTAAAAATACATATCACATTCTGATAAGATTTTAAAAGCATGGGATGCATCTCTGGTTTAGATGCCAGTCAGCTCTGCACCATTTCTCACTGTGAATTTGGTTTGATAAACATGAAGCTTGTTAAACTCAGGTGCAGAAATTAGGAGTTGCCTTAAAAATGTTTGTTTGTTTTTTCCAAGTGTAACTTGGGAAAATAAGGGCATGATTTTCAGAACGGCTGAGCTTCTGCAGCTTCCATTGCAGCCTGCTGGAGCGGTCAGTACTCAGCATCTCTGCAAATCAGGTCCAATGTCTGCTCATTATGGCAAGCTTTTACCTGATAATATAGGTTTACACGCGAATCTCAATATTTGTTGTCTTTGTCCTTCCAACTTACCTTGTTTAAATAATGCTCCAGACCAGTGTAAAAAAATCAGAATAATTTTGTTGAATTAAAAGGCTGCATTGAAAGAAAAGAAAGGCAAAGATGTGTCTTCTCCTGCAGTACAATAAAAATAAGTAAATGCAATTCCAGTTAATTATCCATCACTCAGTACAGTGACTTTATTTAATTTAATCCCTGGCTAATTAGATTGTCTATTTTATTTGATCATATTTACAGTAACCAAATCATTTGCATTGTCCTTTGACTGTTTATTTTGACCACTATCTGTTATTCAAAAGGTCACTGTCAGGTCAATTTAGGCCCACGTTTTTTCTTTAATGAAACAGAATTTTTTAATACATAATATTTCTGCAGAATCTGGCACTGAGGTTCAGAATTTTAAAGGTAGGTAGGCATAGCTCTGCTCAGCATTACAATACCTAAGTGACTTAGATGGCTAAGTCCCATTCTCAAAAGTAATTTTGACTCCTAAGTACCTGAGCCACTTTTGAAAAATGGGACTTGTCCAATGGCTGCACTAGACATTTTTACCAGTAGCGTGTGTGCTGGCATACAGCTGCTGACTTTGCTATTTCACTGGACTGCATTCATGCTTGGCTGCTTTTGCTGGTGCAGCATGTCCTCACAGTGACAAGCTGTGTTGGCAAAAGACATGTGGCACTGTGCATAGACATCCCAGAGCACCCACACAGCTGGAGTTCTGGGAGAAGGGTGTACACATAAGCTATGGAGACATCTGAGGGGTCAGCACTGGTGCCATGTATGAGGCAGATGGACCAAGGGGTCACAGCTCTCAGGAGAGGGCACTGGACTGGGAGGATCTGGGTCCTGAGGGCGTGCATAGAGACCCCAAGCCAGGGGCTGTACTTGGACTCTGTTCAAACTCTGGAGACTTAAAACACATGGGGATTCAGTCTTTGGCTGCACTCATAGTAGTCTGAGCAGTGTCCAAGAGCACATCTGGATCTGTGATGAAGGCTATTAAATGTGTCCTGCTGCATAAGATTGTGACTCTGGGCAACATGCAGGAAGTAACAGATGGATGTGATGCAATGGGCTTCCCTAACTGTGATGGGGAGATAGGTGGGATGCATATCCAGTCCTCGTCCCCCTCCACCTTGCTTATGAGTACATAAATAGAAAGGGATATCCTTCCATGGTTATTCAACATTGGTGGATCACCTGGGATTTTTCAACGACATGAACGTTGGATGGAAGGTGCAAGATTGTCACATCTTTAAGAATACAGGACTTTTTGAAAAGCTGTATGCCAGGGATGTTTTTCCTTCATTAGCGCATTCCTAGTGATGGGGTTGCAATGCTAATTGTAACTCTCTCGGACCCAGCCTACCCTGGCTCATGAAGCCATACACCAGGCACTCAGACAGAAACAAGGAAAGATGTAATTATCACCTGGGCAGGTGTAGAATGACCATGGCCTGCGCATCTGGCAGATTAAAGGAATGCTGGAGATGTCTCATGTCTAGGCCAGACCTCAGTGAGCCAAATACTCCTTTCGTTATCGGTGCATGTTGCAGTTTACATACTATATGACATTCAAAGCCAAGGAGAAAGTGTTACTGGCAGGCAGGAGGGGGAAAGTGGGAAAACTGCCGATTTTGATCAGCCAGACACAAGAGTAATTACCACTGAGCCCATCAAGGTGCTGTACAGCTGAAGAAGGCCTTAAGAGCACACTGTGACAGTGTGCCATTGTTACTCAGTGTGCTGCTTTGTGTTCCTTTGTGAATTTACAGCAGTTGGCTTATCTAGGAATCATTACCAACCTTTATGAATCGGAAGAGGGGCAATTGATATTTTTTGTGGGCTGGGGGTGGGAGGTCAAGTCTCTGTATTTAAAAAACAACTAAACAAAGTAAATCATAGTTTTCACAAAATAAAATTGATTGCACAAACAACAGACTACTAAAAGGATTTTAAAAGACTAAAAAGCAAAGGGGAAGGTGCTGGCTGCTCCAGGATGAAGCAAAGCTCAGTGTAGGTGTCTTTACAGCAGTCCTCCTTATTTGTATTGGCAGCTGAGTAGAAAGAATACTGTGGCAGGCTGTGCTGGTGTCTTGGAGCAATGGGGTGAATGGCCCAGGCTCTAGGAGGAAGAAGTTGTCCATGCAGTAAATGGCTGCTGGGGTGTAGGCCTTTGCATGTTTTGCTCCATAATGTTTTGAAGCATCTGAGTTTGTTGTCTCACCAGCTGCATGATGTCTTGGCATGCTTCCTGCTGCACCTCTCAGTCCTTCTGCCTGACCTCCAACATGAGTTCCCTCCACTCCCTAGTTTGGTGTTCCCTAACCTTGAGCAGATCAGAAAACATGTTCTCAATTACCCATTTATTTCTCTTCCTTACGTAGGTCAGTGGTTCAGCAGATGTGGAGGGGCTTCCCTCCAGGATATTCCAGGCAATGCCACTGATAAACAACCAGACAGATATTGCTAAATTTAAAGAGTTGGCAGGAAGGAGAAGATAAGTGTCACAAACTCCCTAAAATGTAACCAGAAAGATTTTCATAAAAATATGAAGAGGGTCATGCTACCACTTGCCACAGGATTGTTCAGCAGATGCTTTGGTAGTGCAATAAGCTTGCCAATGGTAGTAGACATAGCTTATTGCACTACCAAAGCTTTTTGTGACCGCATGATTTCTGGCTGTTTAGTGGCATTCCTTGGTAGACATGCTTTATAATTTGTTGGTCTTTCATCTTAATAATATGTGTATACCAAGAAAGCCACCAAAACCAAACCAGTGCTGTTGGAGGCAATTGCTGGGTACAGCTATGAATATCTACATTGCTGATCTTATGCTGCCACTTGAATATTGATATCTGCACCGTATCTGAAGTGCTCTGGCAAGGAAGCATTAAAAAAAAAATTGAGGGCTATATGTTTTTATTCTGACTGGTTGCTCCAGTGAGGGGTGGGCATTGTATTTTCACCCTCTGCCCAAAAGGCATTGTAGAATTGGTAGGTGATTAATGAGTGACTTATCAGTATCTGCTTCCTTACCAGCCATGGTCATCTTACCATCATCACTGTGTATGGTCCCACCAGCAATAAGGCCAACAATGCAGCTGCAGATAATTTCTACCAACACTGTAGATAGTCCTTAATGAAACCCTGAGAAGAGATATCATCATGATCCTAAATGACTTTAACATTTAGATAGGAAAGGATAACGACACCTGTCACTGGTCACTGTGACCCCTGGGAAGCATAGCTCAAAAATTCAACCAGAGTGGTCACTGTTGCAAGGAAAGGGGAACTATGACGTTGTTGCTGGAGGACTGTTTGTATTGGCCTGTGTCCACACAGGCGTCGTACCTGTGGAAGAATGCCAGGACAAGACTTACGCTACTCAGGGGGTGCTTTAACTTGACCGGCAGAAACTTGGGGTTTTGCTGGTGAGACTCAAAGTAGAGTGCAAGGATGTGCCAACAGAAGGCAAACTTTCTAGCATAGACCAGACTTTAGCCATCTAAGTCACTTCAGGTATTCCAACACTTCAGTTACTTCTACGCTGCAAATGAAACAAAACAAAACTTGCCGCAGCAAGTCTCAGAGCCCAGGTTAACTGACTGGGGTTCGCGCAATGGGGCTAAAAATAGCAGTGTAGACGTTCCCGCTCGAGCTGGTGCCCAGGCCCTGAAACTTTGGGAGGGTCTCAGAGCCCAAGTCCAGCTCAAGCGCGAACATCTACACTCCTATTTTTAGCCCCATAGTGCAAGCCCCAGTCAGCCGACCCAGGCTCTGAGACTTGCTGTCTCTGGGTTTTTTTGCAGCATAGACGTAACACTGAAGGGAGCAATGCCTGAATACCTTTAAAAATCTGAGCCTGTGGTACTGCAGCTCCTCTCAATAGTCTCCCCAGGGATGGCTAGGTCGTGAAATTGGCCCATGGGATCCCACTACAGGCTATTGACTTCATACTAGCAATGCTGCTATTGCTGAGGGGCAATTGCTTTCACATTGGTACTGAGGCCCAGCTGTTGCTTTGCCTCTTGTCCCTTATCACTTATTCCTCATAGTTATACTTCGCAACTTTCTTTGTGGCAGTTCTTCAGGATCAGCAGTTACACTCTTACATGTTCTTTGTGGCAGCTCTTCAGGATCAGCAATACACCTTGCCTCTCATCCAGCTTAGTAAAGGAGATTCTTTTGGCGACACGTCTCCCTTTTTTCCACATGTACAGCCTCTCTGCCCCTGCTGCTCCACCTTTTCATCGTGTGTGGAATTTCTCCACTGCCTCCTTCAAAAAGAAGTTCCTTGATCTTTCTCAGGGTGCTGCTTTCTAATTATTATTATTTGCATTGTGAAAAAGCCTAGAAGCCTTATCCAGGAACCACGGACCCAGGTTAGACACTCTACACATATAATAAAAAGGCAGTTCCTGCCCCAAACTAAATGTGAGGCTTAGTGTCAAATAGAATATTACCCAGGCAGCTTCCTGGCTGCCGAATCAAGTGAAGGAGGAAAAAATTAAACAATGTAGTGACCTAAACTTATTTAGGAGTCCCACCTCAATCACATAACACAGACACTAAGCCGGCTCACAGGCACAAACAGAAATGATTCTCAGGGGACTTGCTCTGAGGACACAATGGTATAATTTATAAATCAAAATAAATAAATACAGTTGGAGCAGAAATATAAAACAAATACTATCCAGAGGAAAATTCAATCAGTTCCCTAGGGATTAAATAAGTCAGAATTGGCCTGTCTGATCTCCTCTGTTCTCCTTATAAAATGATAAATAAAATAAATGGGGAGTAGAAGGATTCTCAGAATACTGATTGAATAACGTCAGCTCCCACCTATACGAAATATAATCGTTTGCAGGGTGTATAATTATTAGTCTGATTAGAAGGAAAGCACAGACCGAGTGAAATAATAGAATTTGACTTTTAAATGCATTACTGAAGGTTGTTTAGGTTTTTCATTCATTCTTTTGTCTTCTAGAAGATCAGCTTGGTTTTCTTCAGCAATGGTTATTCACTAGGAGAGTGGTTCCCAAACGTTTTGGCTCGAGGGACACAAATACGATTTTTATAATCCTGAAGGACCACCAGTCTCTGCCAGCAGCCCCCACTGCAGCAGCAGGAAGGAGTTCAGCGAGAAAGATCTCCCATCCCCCTGGCTGCAGCAGGGAACTCTGCGCTCCACCTGGGTCCCTAGGCAGTGGCTCCTTTCTGCAGCCAGGGAGACGGAGGATCAGTGTTCCCCTCCCTCTGACTCCAGCAGGGACCCAGTGCCTAGGGACCCAGGCAGAGCACTTTGCTCTCTGCTGGAGCCGGGAGAGAGGAGCGCTGATTTTCCGTCCAGTCAGCTGCAGCAGGGAAACTGTGTGCTCCACTTGGGTCCCTAGGCAGAGGTTCCCTTCTGCAGCCAGGGAGATGGAGGATCAGTGCTCCCCTCCTTCTGACTCCAGTAGGGACCCAGCGCCTGGGGTCCCTGGGAGAGCACTTTGCCATGCTCTCTGCTACAGCCAAGAGAGTGCTCATCTCCCCTCCCCTTGGCTGCAGCAAGGAACCTGAATCATCTTTCAGCCCCACAGCAACGCGCTCCACCTGGGTCCTCAGGCAGCGGCAGTGGAAGGGGAGCGTGGGCCATTTTGAAAGCCCACCGCGGGTCACGGTTTGGGAACCACTGTCCTAGGATGTATCTGAGGCCTTTTAGAGATCTTTAAAGGCAGTTGGGATATTTATATGGAGAAATTGCTTTCCATCTCCTCTTGAATGTTTATTGTCATTGTCAAGGTGATATTTGCTGTACAGTTAAAAGACTAGAAAAACCATTGAGCCTAATTCTGTCCTCACAGTACCATTATGCTAGTTAGATACATAGACTTCAGAAGTCTTACACCTGTTTTACCTCAGTGTGACAGGAGAAAGAGACCTGATATTTTTTTGATTAGCATACAGAAAGAAGTTAACAGAAACATAGTCAGAGAAACAGCCAAACATCTCTAATCAGACTAATAATTATACATCCTGGAAACATATATTTGGTAACTGATGTTATCCGGTATTTTGACATGACCTTCACCAGACAGTCAGGGAACTAGAACTGATACCATGTGACTTGAACTGTTTATCTGTCAGACACTCAATTTTTCACCAACAATTCATCTTTACTCAGTCCCCTGGAGAGTTAAGTGGGCCTGTTGTTCTCTGTGTATCTAGTACGCTGCTCTTCTACCACTACTTCCAATTAAGCAGCAACCAACCATGCCCCTGCATCCTTCATCAATACAAGTCAAACAGAAAGAAAGAAACAGAGGAAATGCCAAGTAACGCACGAAAAGACAATCTTTTGACAGCTACGTCCTATTCAGTGCAATCAGTTAGCAGCTATCTCACATGAGCTTAAAATAGACATACACTTTCGGTTCTCCTGAAATGGAATTTTTCTGGAAATCCATTCCCATCAAAATTCCACATTTTTGACTTTTCATCCCAATATGGGACAAAAACATTTTCAAACGTGAGTAATTTTTTATGGAAATTGATTTCCCCTTTCTGACCAGCTCTACTGTGCAGGCCAAAGTGATAGACCAATAAACGTCTCTGCTGTATACGTTGCCAAATTGGTATGGCTGGAAGGTTATCCTGATGTCATAGGACCTGAAATGGAATTCTCCATCAATTGTCAATCAACCATTATCTCCATGTGATTTGTTGATTGCCAATCTGTAAATTAGAACTACACCACATAGTGGCTTTTGTATAGTGTTGGGGATGAAAGTAAAATGTATTGGCCAAAATGATTCATATACTTTGTTGAACCATTTTGTTTTTCTCTGTATGGCAATGTAACTCCAAACCCCTCCTGTTCACCATCACAGTATGGGGTTGTTCAAGATAGGGTAAGTCTGCTCTGTGGCTTTTTACACAACTTTGGGGGACCAGGCCTGAGGTTCCTCAGTGTACACTGCATTGTGTGCCAGTGTGCATTCACCTCACACCAGACCCACTCAGACAAACCACCAGGAGCAGTTTTATTCTGTAAGTGTAACCCTTTTGCCAGACAGAGTCAGCAGCAGCAAGGGCCGGGTTCTATATCTAGGGGTCCCTGTCAATGATACAACACCAAGCTGGCTTGAGCCCCCACCCAGTCAGCTGGGAAATCACACACTATCCACTGGGTGCCCCAAAGGGCAATACTTCCCCTCTCACAAGCACAGAGTCTGAGTGTAGAAAGTAAACCTTTTAATAACAGAAGGGAAGTAACACAGAACTGGGTTTGGGAAACAGTGCAAACAGAACTCATGAACTCAATGAGCCAAACCCATCCCAGAGTACGGGGAATGTCCTTTGCCTCTCCCTTCTTGCTTTCCCCTGTACTGACCTTCATAGTTGCAATGTCCACCTCTCGGATAGGGGCTCAGCCAGTCCTCCTTTGCAGGCTCCTGCCGGACGCAGGCTTGACCAGGCCTCCTCTGCTGCTGCTTCCTGCCACCTCTGGCCTCACCAAGTCTCCTCTACTGGCTCTCACCATCTGGTGGCACCAACCACTCCTGGCTCCCATGTCTGCTGGCCCCCTCTGTCTACAGATGCTAACCGATCCTGGCATCTGCTGGCGCCGACCGATCCCACCATCCACTGGTATTGACTGCTGTTGCTCCTGCCATCTACTGGTGCTAACCAATCCCACTGGCTCAGGTGCTGTCCACTGCTGGCACCTTTCTGGTGGTTGTCAGTCAAGGTTTCCCTAGTGATTCAGCTCTTAGTGAATTTCAGCTCATGGGAAAACCTTCTGCTGGCACAGAAGCAATTAACAGTGGGAAGAGATCATCAACCCTTGCCTGAGGGTAGCCCTTTGGCAGGGCTAGTGCAATAGGAGACTTCTCCCCTCTCCCTCCTCTTACAATGCTGAAACATCTGTCCGCCACCCTTTTTGGGTTCTATTTGGGTGAGTGTGAATTTTTTGATCAGAACAAGCTAAACACAGATCTGCTGCCATTTGTTCATACAGTCGAAGGACAACATTTCATTACCCCTGCAGTTAACACAAAAGTGACTTGTAACACTTGTAATACCAGACACATTGACCATTTCCCATCATGCTCAACGCCTAGTGTGCTTATGCAGTATGCTGAGTACTTAATTGTACTCATGCAAATACAAAGCCCATGCAAATAACGTGCCCCCCTTTCAGCTGTTGAGCAGGGAGAGTGCCACTCAGACACTCAGACCTTGCTTACACCAGGAGAGCTAGAACAGGATTACAGTTCCAGCAGCTTCTTCTGTCCCTGCCTCATGCTCCTAGCTTCAGTGCTCAACCTTCCTGCTGGGAGGGCAGAGTGTACTTCCTATAACACAACCCCCCTACATGGTCTAACTCCCACAATAGCTAAACCCCAAAACAGACATGCCAGTGTTCTCCTTTTGTATCATTTCAACTCCTCTGAGGGTGCTCTTTAAGTCCTTTTTGGTCCTACCTATAAGGAAGCCTAGAACAGGATGAGAGTTCAGCAGGCCCCCTCTCCGTTTGCCTCACGCTCCCAGCTAAAACTTCCTCCTGGGAGGGCAGAGGACACTTCCCAGCAGGAACCAGGAACTTCTCCCAACATTCAGCAGTTTGTAGTCCACAACTGGTAGTTCCCACCGCTGCTGCTGAAGCACACGGGGCCTTGGGCTACATCAGGATGAGGATCCCAAAAGCCCCATTAGAAGGATTGGTTTCACGACTTATTTTTTTATCCCTACCTGTAAATGGGTATTATTGTTTATGTTTTGGAACCAGTGAAAGGCTTGGGACATGATGGAGGCAATGTAATCTTTCTGAAGGACCAGGAGTCTGAAACCAAGCCCACAATGGTGAGCTGAAGCCTCCTCCAAGACAGTGTAAGGCATTGACTCAGGTCCCAGATAAAGGTTTTGATCTTTTAAAATCTTTTAAAATAGGATGGTAAGAGGATGACAGGAAACTCACTCAAATACACAAAAATCTAGGTAAGATGTTCACCTAGACTGTGTTAATTTTGCTTCAGAAGCTCAGAGAAAGCTCTTTCCACTGATTGATGTCTTCTAGTTTTATGGGATGGCAGATTCTAAATTAGTTTTTACAAGTTTTTAAAATATTTCCTACTTTTTTTATCCCCAGTTATTTAATTTCTTCCCATTGCCTCTGCAAATTCCACTGGGAGAAAGCTCCCACTATAAGGCAGCCAGGAGATCTCAGGTAGTTTCAGCTTCTGTCTGTTAATGCTATAGCCTGAAAGTGAATCAATATCTTGGCTTAACACTAGAAGGGTAAGCACTGTGATTTTGGGGCCCATTATAAACAAGAGGTCATCATCAGTGTATAGTACTCCACAAGGGTAAATCTTGAGATATTAAATCAGGTGAGAGCATATAGTGATTGCCATGGTCTCTAGGGCCAGATCCAACAGGAGAGGGGACAGTGGACAATCCTGTCTAATGCCTCTGAGGAGGTTAAATGTCTGAAATTATGCCACTGGTTAAGAGATGATATGTGGAGTCCTTATATAGAAGCTTAACCCATGCTCCAAAAAAAAGGGCCCCAGATTAAATCTCTGGAGGGTATATAGTGTGTTTTACCAGGTTACTTTTTCAAAGACCATTTCTGCATCCAAGACTAGAAGCGCTTGGGATTCAGGGTCATCATTTCATACTGCTGTTACACCTATTGTCTTAAGTTATCTGAGTCATGCTGGCCTTTAATAAATCCCACTGAGCACAGCTTTCTCCAGCTTAAATGCCAATAGTTTAGCCAATATTTTTACATCATTATTAATTATGGAGATTGGTCTCTAGTTCAGGCATGATGTGAGATCCTGGCCCAGTTTGGGAATAACTGAAGTTAGGTGTCACGGTCAGGGGGTGGATGGTCTGATCTAGTGGTTAGAGTAGGAGTCAGGCCAGCTCAGATATCAGAAGGTCAGAGTCCAAGGCAAGCCAGAGGGCAAAACCGAGAGCCAGATGTCAGGAGGCAGGCAGTTTCAGATTCCCAGGAGATCAGTAGCAAGGAGCAGGTATTGCAGGGGAAACAGTCCTAAGTAGGGAAATCCCAGCTGCATGGACAACTTTCTGTTCCTGTGCTGGGTTTATACAGAAGATGTGAACCGATCAGGAGATACCCTGAGTATCTGAGATAACATCAATAATATTCACTGCCAGTTTTCTGAGGAACAGCACAGAGAGTCCTCTAGATTTTGAGGTGTGGCAGCAGGACAGAGTTTTTAACAACCCAATCTCATTCCAATTTCTGAAGCTCTTCTACAGTTAAAAGAGTCTCCTATAAAAATGTTATGTCAAACTTGGCTGTTTACAACCAGGCATACATTTGTTTATATTTAATGTGGATGTTAGATCCTTTAATGTTCCAAGAGATTACTTTAAGGTACAGAGCCATAGCAGTGCTGTTTAGGGCTGGTCTACACTACACAGTTAGGGTGACGTAAGGCACCTTATGTCGACCTAATAATATCAGCGCCTACACTACAGCCTTCCTCCCACTGATGTAAGTGTCCTACTACACCGACATAATAACTCCACCCCCACAAGAGGAGTAAGGCGTATGTCGGCCTACTTAGGGCGAGGGAATGTCTGTGTAGATACTGCGTCCCTTACTTCAAAGCCATGGCAGAAGCAATGAAATTGACAAGAAAGCCAGGCAGCTAGAGCCCAGCTGACTCCTGCTCCCCTGGAGAGTTGGGCAGCTGAATCCAGCTCTGGACTGGGAGTCAGGGCAAGAGTCCTGGGCAATTTCAGATCCTGCTCCCAGCAGGAAGCTGGGTCAAGAAGCCCGGGCGACTTCAGACCCCACTCTCGGTGGAGAGCCGGGGCAAGAAGCCTGGGTGCCTCCCCTCCCTTCTGCTGCCCCCCCACTCCCCGGTAGCGGGGAAGCCTTGTCAATTTCATGGCTGCCTGGCTCCCAGCAGGGAGTGGTGGGGCCGAGAAGCTGGGGTAACTTGGGCTCCCCCTACCTCCCAGGAGGGATCTGGGGAGGGCAGAAGCCCCAGGGGCTTCTTCCACTCCCCAAGGGGAATGGAGAGTGGAGGGGAGGAGCAGCCCACTGGGAGCCCAGGAGCCCGTGGGGCAGCAGGGCTCCCAGCAGAGAGCTGCCAGCAGAGCTCAGAGACTGGGCTGTCAGTTCCCCACCCTACCCCTCTCAGGTCGATAGACGCACTCTTGGTGAGGATGTGCACCACTGACCCAAGGCAGGTAGTATGGACATCATCCACCTTGCAAAATCCCCAGGGGTGGGAGAGCGAGGGGGTCTGTAGTGGGACAGGAGTCCCAGACATCTAGTTTTACTTGCTTTGATTTTGTGGAACATTGGTCCACCATCAATTGGGAGATGGGGGCTGTACAGTTTGTATGGCTTTCATCTTAGTAGAAGAGGAATTTGACCAATCATCTTGGGGTCACGCTGACTGGGGTAGTCAGGAGAGTATTAAACTGATAACAAAAGGGGAGGATGAAAAGAGGAAACAAATGACCACTCATTTAGCACACAATAACGATGTTCAGAACAAAATTAATCAAGAAACCAAAGGATATGAAGAAAAGCACAGATGCCAGATCCCTCTGAAGGGTAAGAGGGGGAGGGGACAGGTGTCCCGCTGGCCTGGAGGTGTGTGGACTCTGCTTAAGAGTCCTAGGTATGGTTTAACCTGTCCCCCACCTCCACCCCTGTTCAAAGATAGAGCTAATTAAGGCCCCATTAGGCGTTTTTTGTTTTGTTAAGTGATCAGTAGAGCTGCAATCACCTGTTGAAGGAGAAGGACAGGGCACGTTATAGGAATTTTGGTTGTTGAACTCAAGAATCTGAGGCAAAAGACACTGCCCAATATACGCTGAAGTGGGTGCTTTGCTCAAGGTTTTATGTTTATGAATCCTGCTTGCAGAGTTTTCCCAAATTAATGCCAGGTTACTTCCCTTCTTTCATTAAAAGTTTCTTTTCTACACTGAGGCCTGGTCTACACTGGCAGCTTAGGTCGATTTAAAGTCCCTTAATTTGAATGAATAACTCCCGTGTCTACACTGGCGCTACTGTTAATTCGAATTAAGGTGCCTGTAAAATCAAATTAATAAGAACACCTTTCCAAGTGGCGTAGCGCCTAATTCGAATTTGTTAATTCGAATTAATGTCAGTGTAGATGCAATAGGACTTAATTTGAATTAATTGGCCTCTGGAAGCTATCCCATAATGCCCCATTTTAAAGTCCCCTCCCCTCAAGCAGCCCGGGAAGATATGAATCTTCATTTCCTGTGCTTGCTGCCAGCATGGAAAGAGTTTTCCCACTGTTCTCAGCATGACTACTGCAAATCCCAAACGTGCTCCAGCACGGAGTCGAGCAGAGGTCTACCTCCACTAGTTCACAGTCCCTGATCAATGAGGAAGACTCCGTGGACAAGGAGGAGGAGGAGGAGGAAGCTGTGGATAGCAGGGTGCAGGACAGCGGGGTGTCCGTTCTCACACAAAGTCAGGAGTTATTCCTGACCCCTGAGCAGTCCACCAGCACATAGGACAGCACAAAAGATCCCATGGAAGGCACATCTGGTGCGTTTTCTTTCTTATTAGCATTTCTGTCCTTGTACATTGGGTAGTGGGGGGACGAGGGGGATCTCATGCATTTCGTTGACTGCCATGGGTGCCAGGGCTCAGTTTTTATATGTGTTGACAAACGCTACGTGTATCATCTGTTGATATCTCATGGAAAATTTAATGTATGCAATCTGTTATCCCTCCCTCGCCTGGAAAAAGTTTTCAGGGGATGACTGCCTTGTCCCTCACTGCATGGTAGGATTCTTCTCTGCAATCAAGGCAGCCAGCATCCCTCACCCTCACCACGCCATCCGCAGTTGGTTTCTGAATGGGTTTTAAATGCAAGCAGCGATTCTCCCCCCCCTCCCCCCTCCAACAAGCCCTTCAGAGTTTGTCTCTGTAAGGGTTTGAAACACAAGCAGAGATTTCACCACCATCCCCTCACCCTGCGGTCCGCAGCTGGTCTCTGAATGGGTTTTAAGTGCAAGCAGAGAGAGGAAATACTTTGCTACATTTTTTCATGGGCTTATTATGGAAATTGTTACTTTTGTATGAGATTCTTCATTATGCTACATGTGGCTACCTTTTATCATTGGCTCATTATTGAAATAGAAACATTTGTATCAGTTTCTTTACTATGCTAACTGGGGCTCCCTTGTTATTTATATTTCATTCTACAGACACCTCGGCACTGGACCAACCCTTAAGAAGTGCTGCTGACAGACTGTCTCAGACTAGAAAAAGGAAAAAAAAAAAGCAGAGATGACATGTTTGCGGACCTCATGAATGCCTCAGCAGCCACAGAGACAGAGCAAAGAGCGAGGTGGCTGACCTTGTCCCATAACATGGGACAAATGCAGGACAAAGATCACAGCACCACGCAGGAGATGCTGCGACTCATGCGGGACCAGGCAGACATTCTACCGAGTCTCATGGACAGAGTCCCGCTGCAGCCCCTCGATAATGCTCCTCAACCGACGGTTATGCCGCCTTCCCCCTCCCCAGTCCCCAGTAGGTCTCGGAGGAGATTGTCCAGGATGCATTACATGCTTGCCTCCACCCCAGTGGAGGCGAGCAGAAAGATGCGGCGGCCACGCTGAATGCTGGCCAGCAAGCTACCACCCTAGCCCTGGAGACAGTGAATGAACCTTCCCTCCCTCTTCCCCCATGACTTGAATGTTAAAAAATAAAGGTTTGTATGACTCCACAACTTTTCTTTATTAAATCATATGTACTTCAAGAGGGATTTCTTGGGCACAGATATCGAAGGGGGTTGCGGGGTGGGCTGATTATTAAAGGCAAATAACATACAGGAGGGGATGGATCATCAAAGGCAAGCAATATACGGAGGGGTGATCATTAAAGGCAAACAACATTCAGGAGTGGAGGAATGGTGATCATCAAAGGCAATAATATACAGGGAGGGTGGCAGGAGCATGAAAGGCAAACAACAGACAGGAACAGAAATCAGTCCTGCATCTCATTGCAGAACCTGGTTTTCAAAGCTTCCCTAATGCAAAGCTCTCCGCGGTTAGCTCTCCGCGTACTGCTGGCACCTGGCTGCTCATAACTGGTGGTCAGTCTTTCTGCCTCCACAGCCCAACCCTGGGGGAACCTTTCCCCCTTCGCTTCACCCACATTATGAAGAACACAGCGCACAGATATCACAGAAGGGAGGTACTTCTCACTCATGTCCAGCCTAGTGAGGAGACTCTTCCATCTACCCTTTAAATGCCCAAAGGCACATTCTACAACCATCCTGCAACTGCTTAACCTCTTATTAAAACACCCCTTGTCACCTAAAGGTGCCCAGTGTATGGCTTCATTAGCCAAGGGAGCAAGGGGTAAGCAGAATACCCCAGTATCACTATGGGCATTTCCACACCCCCAATGTGAATGTTTTGGTCAGGGAAGAAAGTGCCTGCCTGCATTTTACAAAACAGCCCCGAGTTACAAAATACATAAGCGTCATGCACCTTCCCACACCACCCCACACTGATGTCTGTGAAACAACCCCTGTGATCCACAAGCCCCTGCAGGACCATGGAAAAGTACCCCTTGCAGTTTATGTATTCGGTCGCCAGGTGTGCAGGCGCTAAGATGGGGATGTGAGTTCCATCAATGCTCCCTCTCCCCTCCCCCCTGGCAGTTTGGGAACCCCATCATGGCAGACCACTCCACTATGTCCCTGCACATTTCCCAAAGTCACTGCACTTCATAACAGAAGTCTATTGATGGCCCTGCACACTTGAATCACGGCAGCTGCCACTGTAGATTTACCAACTCCAAATTGATTCCCAACCGAGCGGTAACAGTCAGGGGTTGCCAGCTTCCAGAGAGCGATGGCAACTCTCTTCTCCACCGTCATAGCTTGTCTCAAGCGAGTGTTCGCATGCTTCAGGGACGGTGCCAGCTCCGAGCACAGTTCCAGGAGAGTTTCCTTTCGCATACGAAGGTTTTGCAGCAACTGATCATCATCCCACAGCTGCACAACGATGTGGTCCCACCAGTCTGTGCTTGTTTCCCTGCACCAGAACCTGCGCTCCACGGCTTGCAGATGACATGTTACAGCCTACAGCAATCGGGAATTGTCCTGCTCAATGTCTTGTAGCAGGGCAGCCATGGAGGCATAGATCAATCTGCTTCGCATTCTTGTTCTATTTCTAAAGTACTCCAGGATAATCTGCAATGTATTTGTCACGCTCACAATTATAGTGCAGAGTTCAGCTGGCTCCATTTCTCTGCATCAATGGTGATGGGGGGGAGTAAAAAAATGGCATGAAAAGCCTTTTCCTGTTTGTTTGGGAGGGGGAAGGGTAGGGGAAGCAGCGTTGCATCATGGGATGAAGATACTCGTCTCAAAAGCTACCATGGCTAGTTACACTGTGGGATAGCTACCCACATTGCACTGCTTTCTAATTCGAATTAAGGCTGGCCAGCGTGGATGCAAGAAACCAGCACAAACGCCATAGTGTGGACAGTCTGCTGCGATTTCTATAAATCGGTTTCTGAAAGTCAAATTAAGCTAATTCGAATTAGCGCTGCAGTGTAGACATAGCCTCAGACTCTGTGCTTGCGAGAGGGGAAGTATTGCCTTTTAGAGGTGCCTTCGGTATAGTGTGTAATTTCCCCAGATTACTGGGTGGGGGTTCCAGCCAGTTCTGTATTGTAGTGTTGAAAAGAAACCCCTAGATATTGAACCCGGCCCTGGTTGCTGCCGACTCCTCCTGGCAGAAGGGTTACACAAAAATAAAGGACGAAGTGGGTTACAGGCCACGAAAGCTTACGCCTGCAGAAATTAAATTTGTTAGTCTTTAAAGTGCTACAGAACTCTCGTTGTTTTTGGCTGTATACAAACTAACACAGCTACCCCCTCTGGAACAAAAATAAAATTGATCAAGGCACTAAGGAATAGAAAAGAATAAAAAATGTAATGGCCAATATACCAATGCTAGGAGCCTTGGTAACAAAGAAGAGGAATTGGAATTGCTTATTTAAGAGCATAAATTCCATCTACTGGTATTACTGAAACCTGGATGATTCTCACAATTGGAATGTTAAAATGAATAGTTATAACCTATTTAGGAAGTATTGAGTGGGCAAATGGGGAGGGTGAGTAGCACTCTGTGCAAAAACGGCTTTATCTGTTTCTGAGTTACAGATAACTTGGAAGAAAATGACCTTGAATGCTTATGAATCAATATCATAACTGATACAACATGAGATGGGATATTAGTGGGTGTCTGCTACAGACCACCAGCTCACACTAGGGAACAGAATGACTGGCTCCTTAAGTACCTGTCGGGGGGTGGCGGAAGCCGCATCAGGACTTCAACTTTAGAGACATATGCTGGAATCATCCTTGGAATTTCTAAATATTGTAGATGACAATTTCCTAACCTACAAAGTATTGAATCCAACATGAGGGAATTCTATATTAGACTTAGTCTTGATAGATACAGAGGAACTGATCACAGAATGAAAAATTAGTGGTAGCTTAGGTACAAGAGTTCATGACTTGATCACATTTGTTATGTGCAAATAGAATAAAGTTCAAACCTATCATATATATACTTGGTTCTTTAAAAAGGTCAATTTCACAAAGCTGAAAACAATTATGAGCCAAACCATCTGAGAGGAAGACTTTAAACAGAACAATATTAATGATAATTGGGGCTTGGGAATATATATAACAAATGGAAGAAAGGTGAAGTTGATAATAATGAATATGAATCAGAAGGTAGCTATAAATCAGGATTCACGTAATACTTTAACTCCTTTTGTTTTGCAAGTGCCTCAGCCCTCCTGAAAGCCATCCTACGATCTAAAATCTCTCTTGTAAAGTCTTGAAAGAGCAGTATTTTAGAGGGGCAATTGCCCCAGCGAAGCTCTCTTTTTTTCTCTTGCCTTGCATAGAATGGTTTCTTTGGTTGTGAACCCAAGAAACTTAATTATCACGGCTCTGGGTTAGGCCCTAGGAGCAGCCATTGGGACCAAGGACCTTTGGGCTCTTTCAATGTTGAATATAAAGTCCTCAAGCAGATCATGTATTTCATTAAAACTCTGGGGGAAAATTCCAAAGGCTTCCCTTGTTTTGCTCCCTCAGGGACTCCTATTAATCTAAGATTGTTTCTGGGTGATCTGCCTTCCAGGGTGTCCAGTGTCAATTTAATTACATTTATGCTCCTGAGGTGTTTCTCAGTTTAGACAGACATGCGCTGCAGCTGATCCTCTACTGAGGAAATACAACCCTCTGCCTCTGACATTCTATCAAATAGCAGTGGCAAGCAGGAGCCAATAACAGACACTATTGTTTGGAGAGTGGTGACTGTAGCTTTAATTGTGAAGGTGTCTGTAGCTACCTCTTTGAGTAATCAGTACACTTTAACTATCCTCAACAGCAGCCGTCTTGGCTGCGGGAGTCTCTTCTTCTGGATTTGCAGGTCAAAGAGGAGCTCACCATTGCTGGTGAGCCCTCAGTTGGCATCAGCATAGTTTTGTCTTGCTGGGTAAAAGGGGCACCCAACAATGGATAGGGGTGGATGCTTGTGAATTGTCCCAGAGCTCACTTTGCCATGTTCTATGGCCCCCAGTAATCATCATCCTGGCATGTTCCCATCTCCACATAAATCACACTCTGATACAATAGCCCCAAACCTCCTATCTGAACTTTTCACTTTAGGTTTCTCACAGAAAATCTCTCCACACACACACAGCCACATCCTGAATGGCCCTAGAACCTGGATGTAGACGAAGGCAGTATATTTCTGCCCCCAAGATCCTGGTCAGAATGCCTTCTCTTCCAAGCGAAAATAAGAATTCTTTCCATCTCAAGAGAAGAAGATTTGTTACTTTAATCTATAGCATCTTGCAAGGAACTTGGAGGGAAAAGCACAGAGTACAGGAGGGAGGAGGCACCAGGGGATCAGTCTGTGTGCACATGGCTAGAATGCTACCTGCAGTTGCAACATCACTGTAAATAGTTTCCTTAATAAGTTTAGTTTCACAGAAATGGAGTCCTCTCATTTTATTACCCAGCACACAGTACATGAAACATAGTCCACTCAGAAAATGCTTGGACCCTGCCTGATTCCAAAATTTACAGATGCCAAGAAACAGAAGCATTAGTGAATCATTAACCCAAGAGAAGCATCTACCACATTTGCACCCGTGCACAGTAGCATGAATCAGCAGTAGTCCCTTTGCTACATTGAAGGGGCTGCTCATGCCTAGCATTGCCTGGGGCTCAACATACCAGGTTTCCTCCTACAACTTGCATGGCATGGTCTGCACCACTCTCAGTCCAGGCCAGTATCTATATGGCAAGATTGAGAACTTTATGCTTGCTTTACAACTGCCATTCAGAAGATCTAAGTTAAATTCCCAGGGTCCCATTCTCTTCTCATGCCTGTTTAACCCAGTATAACTACAATTACTTCCATGGAACTACTCCTGATTTACATCAGTGTTAATGAGAGAAGAATATCTAGATCCCTTAGCCAACATGATATAGGAGCAATAATGAGACAGTACAGTCAGCCCCAAGAAGAAAGACAGCTTCTCCTATTGCTCAAGAGTGACTTTTGATGACAAAGAAAGAGGGAGTTCCACCCAGTCCTTCCTGACCAGAAAGTTAATGACTTCACAGAGGGACCTTTAAAGCACACCACCCAACATTTCAAGTGGCTAAAGCAGGATGCAGTGCCACTCAGGGTTTAGTCCTTCTGCCTCTCTGTAGATGGAGAGAGAAGAGTGGATGGACCAAATTTAATTGAGGTTGTGACCTAGCGCATGGAGTTGCAATGCTACTCAAATTTGGCTCAGCCACTTCTCCATAGACAGGGACAGAGGGGCAGCCAAGCCAAACCTGAGTAGCGCTGTGACCCTGTGCAGCCGGTTGCAACACCACTTGGTTATTTGGGGGGCCCTCGTAAACAGGGGATCTGGGTAAAACTACCCCTTTTACACTCCTTCCCCCTCCCCCTGAATGCGAGAATTGTTCTGCTTCAGCTGGGACAGAGTGTATTGTGGGGGGTCAAAGCAGAATAACCCTGTAAAATGCAGAACTGTTTGGAGGTCTGCTTTAAAGTTGACAGAGATGTTTAGAAAAGGGTGTAAAAGTTAGGGTTCCCAGGTCTTTGACACATTTAAAGAGGAACCCTTGGGTGAAAAAGCGGACATCTTTTGCTATAAACTTGAAATAATGTAAGTAATAGAATATGTCAGATAAAATATATGAAGTTCCCCCCGGAAGTCTTCTCTTTTCACTTCACTCTTTCAGAATTCAACTTAATAAGCTACAAAGATAGATCATTTTAACAGCCACTCCTCTAACTTCTCTTGCCTTTTTCCAGAAAATGTCAGCAACTGAAATGCAGAATAGAAATGCTGCTTCAGTTTTCTTTCAGATAATTTATTTTCTTTGTCCTTTGACATCTGACTGCAGATAGGATGGTTTAATTGCCCAAGTAAAGGCAAATAAGTGAAATGTGATAAAAGTGACATTAAATTCCAAATAGACTTCAAATGAATTAAATTAAAATTTAAAATACGAGACAAAATAAAGAGCACTACAAATACCTGCAAAATACAATACAAGGTGTTTTCTTTTTTTAAAGCAGACAACTCTAGTGTTCTGTTGGGGCACAACCTAAGACACAACTTAGTCAATTTAAGAAAAAAAATTTAAAAAGATATCTTGAGACTTCTAAAAATACTGCCTAAATCACAAGCTAGTTAAAAGCTAGGTGTGGGCAAAGCCTGTCTCAGGGTCTATACTCCATCTCCATCTTCCTTGACCTATTGGGCTTCCTTTGAAATTGTCAGCCTTGTTCTTCTTGAATCAGTTTCTTTCTTGACTTTCATGACAGTGTCCTCTGCTGGTTCTGCACTTACCTCTCTAACTGTATCTTCAGTGTTTTGTTCTTTGAGTTCTCATACCCTCTACAACTTTCAGTAGAAGCCCCGAAGGACCCTATCTTTAGCCTCCTTCTTTTCTCCTTCTACACCCCTCCCCTGGCTGGAAGTTGAAGCTAGACAAATTTGGACTGGAAATAAAGAGTACATTTTTAACAGTGAGTAATTAATCATTGTATTGGAACAACTTACCAAGGATTGTGTGGTGGATTCTCCAACACTGGCGATTTTAAAATCAAGCTTGGATGTTTTTATAAAAGAGATGTTCTAGAAATTAACGTGGGGAAGTTCTGTGATCTGTGCTATATAGAAAGTCATACTGGGTAATCACAATGGTCCCTTCTGGCTTTGGAATCTATGAATTAATCATTTTCAAGGCTTCAACTATCATCTTTGTGCTGATGACTCTCAGATCTTCTTTTCCACTCCAGACCTGTCTCCCTCTGAATAAACACACCTCTCTGCCTGTCTTTCTGACATCATCACATAGATGTTCATCTGTAAATTTAAACTCATATTGGCTGAAACTGAGCTCTTGATCTCTTCCCATAAAGCCCTAACTTTTCCCCCATCTCCATCATCATAGACAACACTACTATCTTCTCAGTCTTTCAGACCTGTAGCCTGAGCTTTGTGTTTGATTTAACCCTCTCTCTAGGCCATAGATCCAGGCCACCTCTAAATTTGCTAACCTTTCTAGGTAATACTTCTAAGCCCCGGCCTTTCCTTTTTGTCTGCGTCATCCAGAATCTTCTTCTCTTTGTCCTTGACTACCACAGCATCTCTATCTTCGGCTTTCAGGATTGCAACTTTGCCTCCCTTCCTCCATTCAAAATGCTGCTGCTTAGATCATCTTCACTCTGACCACATCAATCCCCTCTCCACGTTCCTCCACTGGCTCTTTCTTCACTTCTACGTCACTCAGAAACTTCTTATTTTTACCTTTAAGGCCCCTCATATCTTAGCCTTACGCTATCTTCCTGCTCTAATAATTTACCATGAAGTTGATTCTGCCTTTTCTCTTCCAACATTCCCAAACTACACATCAGTCTACTTTTCCCTCAGACAACTTCATGCTTTCTCCCATGATTCCTTTTATGCATGGAAAAAAATTGGAAAAACATCCATATAGCTACTACTCTATTCTCCTCCAAACACCTCCTTAAAAGCCATCTCTGCTGCATACCTGCAAAACTCTATCTGTTGACCATGGTTCAGTAGTCGATGAGCTATGACTGTCTCTTTCCTCCTTTCTTTTCCTACTCCCCCATGCTTACTACCTGCTGCATTCATGCATTTTTTCTCACTCTACTTTTGCCCCCAATTAAAAACAACACATATCTGACAAAACTGCACCAGTCATGACCATGTTGTTTTTATTATTTATTTGTATTATATTTGTTATAGTCCCATCCACAGCCAGTCATCTTCTAGATCCTAAACTCTACAGGTCTCTTTATCTATGTTTGTACATCACAATAGAGCACAGTAGGGCCTCAAACTTGATTGGAGCCTTTGGATGCTACAATAAGGTTTATTAATAATCATCATCATTCTGACCAACCATGATTTGATTAGAAGTTTACTGAGTGCTTATATCTGTGGTCTCAGTTCAGCCCATTATAGAAATAGGGACAAGCCATGAAATTCATATCTAACTCCAAACTGCCTCAAAATCTCAATGTTAGGAGACAGAGGTTTGGTTTGGGTCCATCAATTTTAAAAACCAAGAATATGTTAAAGAGGAAGAACAGTTTTCTAAAAGTCATTAAACAGAATGTCTAATTTTCAATTTTTTCCATCCTATGAAGAATTAAAATCACTCAAGCTACCGATCCCTCATATAATATAATTTGGATTATCTAGATGTAATCAGTGTTTAAATATCATGATGCTAGTCCCTTAAATGAGGAACAACATACAAGATTAAAAAATGGAAAGGAATTAGCTTGGAATGGAAGTTAATGTTTTGTGTAGTGGTAGCAGAACCCAGGGGGCATCTGTGATATTTCTACCCACCTAGAAACCTAGGATATAAATTAATGGATTCTAGGCAGCTTCTTATCAAATTATCTTCAAAAGAATTATTCAAAGGAAAATCACCCATATTTTTTCAAAGCAGTGGGCTAGGAATACGTTATGGCTCAGATATTGCACGGGAAATGAAAGAATATTTGGTTTTGCTCTGTATATGTCTACCAGTTCTATTGGTCATGCTGGTATATTATACCTTCTTTGATAAAATACTTTAATAATGGTAAATAATCACTGAAGAACACTAATAACCTGGCCATTCATATAGTACAGCAGAGGTCTGGTCTGTCTCAGTGATGTGAAAGTTCAGATAAGAGGATGAACACTGAACAGTGATCATGGAAATTAAAGAGACACATAATAGGAATTTATATTTGTTTCCCTTTTCAAAGTTATTGTCTTATGAGGTGGCTGTGTGTCTGTCTGTTTGTGTGTGAAGAAGACTTGGCAAAGATGTAACTCTCCAAAGCTATTAATCTGTTTTAGAAGCTTAACTCAATTGTAGAAAATTTCATAAAAGATAATGCTAAGGAACAGTGCCTGTTTTTCACTGAGCAGTCAAAAAATATCAAATGACAAAATGCTATGCAAAATTTGTTAGGCAGAGAGAGTCTATGAAGTAAAGGATGCCAAGGTAAGAAATGCAAGTTATTTATTCACAAGAGGTAGAGAACCAGTGAGTACTTGTCTATGTTATGTGTCCATAATCATTTTCATGCACAGAAATGCCTATACTTTCAGAAGACAACAAAGCTAGGTATCCGCATTTTGACACGGAACTGTATTCATAGATGACTAAACGGAGCCTTAGTGGTGAGGACGTGACTTGTGTAGCTTAAATTTATGACAGTTCATCTGCTATGTGAGTGGTATCTTGAATGGAGTCCAGCAACTCTTCCGTCAGCTGCATCCATATGCTATGCATGTGTTCACTGCTAAGCACAACTTATAAATTTAGTCCTTGTGGGTGAATTTTCTTCACTTTCGCCATGTTTGTGGTTCATTTTATATATGCTTTAAAGGAAATACACTTTTTTTTTAAAAGTTCCAAGCATATTCTTCAATGGCTCTCAAGCATTTCATAGTGACCTCTGCAAGTTTCCCAGACCACCTCAATCTCACATCATCAGCTGGTATATTACATTTGTCTGGACTGTTTTGTCTGTACTGTGAATTGCAAACTCCATGGGGCATGAATGGTGCTTTCTTATCTATCTACACAGTGCCAAGCATACAGTTGGTGTTTGAGAAATAATAATAGTAATATTTGCATGTTTAAACTTTGAAGACTCCTGGGTTAAATAATCAAAAGGGTACCTCTGAAGGAGTGATAGAATTGTGCACTCTTCAAATTCCTATGAGAATATGGGTAACAGCTAATCCTTAACCACATAAAAGTCACCTTATTGATTTTAATCTTTCCCCATATTATTTTTAGCCAACACTTCTTATTTATTATTAGAGTCCAATCATTTTTTGCAGCATAAATCTGGGAAAAGGGCTGGGGATTAGTGTGCTTTTAATAGCTGCTTTGAATGATACCCTTCCAGATCTCAGAAGTGAAGATAATTTTTCCGAGAAGAAATTGAGGCTGGCAGAAATATTAGATGTAGAACTACTGATGGTAATAATGACACACACCCAGCCAAGGATTTCTCTACAGCTCCCTTGAATTTTCCCAGCACCCCCTCAGTGGCCAACTAGTTTCTTCAAGCAGTGTTGCCAATTTAGTCATTGGCTGGACATTTTAATTGAAATTGAAATTGAAACATTAATACACACTTTAAAAACATACACAGTATATGATAAAACACTTGGACTTGGAAAAGCATAATAGGTTTGAAAAATATGAACAAAGACCAGCTTCCTCACACAGTTCTGTTTTTTATGACAATGTTGGCACATTCGTTCCGGCGATGCTGGCCGACCTAATAATGTAAATTATGGTTTGTAAGCAAGGTCTGAATGAGCTCTCGCCTGACAGCTAGTGATGAGCCTGGAGGGTGTGGGGGCAAAGCTTCAGGACCAGACTGTATTTACATGAACACACCTACTCTGCCTAGTTTCCAGCAGACAGAACTGTGTTGCCCAAGTGATCAATTTTGGCTGGTGTTGGGTTACAAATCATTTTAGTATTGAATGTGGGGGTAATACAATGTTGTTATTCTTGTATGAGTAAAGGGCAGCAGAACTGGACTTTGCCTGACGTGATTGAGGGGTGTCACCCTCGACTGAACTGCACTCACTAAGCAGGGGGTTTGGATGCCAGATCTCAGTGGAGACAGAGCGGGACAGGTGTTTTGTTTGGTGATGTGGGCTCTGCCTAAGAGTCACAGGCACCATTTGACCTGTTCGTCTCCCCTGTTAAAAGATAGAGCTGATTAGGTTTCATAGGTAGCTTTTGTTTTGTTAAATGACAACTGAGCTGAAATCACTGATAATCAGGTCTAAGTGAGGAGTCCTGCTGTGGACAGCGCATTTCTGCGGAAGAGACTGCCCAGCCTACACTAGCAGTGAGGTTTCCCCCACTGAGAGCTGAAATCACTGAGAGCTGGGTGCAACCTCAAGAGACCGACATGCAGAGGTCACAGTGGCGGGAGGCAGTAGAAGGTGATGGAGCAAGGCCACCGGCGATGGAGCAGTGGAGTGAACGATGGCACGACAAACAACAGCAGCCAGAGCAAGCGGCAAGCGGCTGGAGGAATGACCAAGGTGCCTTCTCACTGCCCCTGTGGGAGGTGAACTCATGTGAAAGCAACTCTGAGCTCTGGGTCTCCACTGACAAAGGAAAACAACGGTGGGGTGCAGTGGAGGGAGAAGGGGGGGCATGTTAAACAAACATTGTTTGTTGGACTGTGTTTTAGTGACTTTGCTCTAGAATGCTAGCTTTGTGACTGGGAAACTTATATAAATATATGTTTCCTAGCAGGCCAAGATTTTTAAAATGCTTTATTTGCCAAGGTCATTATCACACACCATCGCTATCTCAAGAGGTTGTTATCTTGGAGAGTTTCTGAACTAAACATTTTTATTATAATATTATAATTAATATTTACATAAGAGAAGCCATATTGGGTAAGATCAATGGTCCATCTAGCTCAGTATCCTGTCTTCCGACAGTGGCCAATGCCAGGTGCTACAAAGGGAATGAACAGAACAGGCAATGATCAAGTGACCCATCCCCTGTCATCCACTCCCAGCTTCTGGCAAACAGAGACTACGGACACTTCAGAGCATGGTTCTGCATCCCTGCCCCTCCTGGCTAATAGCCATTGCTAGACCTATCCTACATGAACTTATCGAGTTATTTTCTTAACCCTGTTATTGCTTTGGCCTTCACAACATCCCCTGGCAAAGAGTTAAACAGGTTCACTGTGCTTTGTGCAAAGAAGTACTTCCTTTTCTTTATTGTAAACCTGCTGCCTAATAATTACATTGGGTGACCCCTAGTTCTTGTATTATGTGAAAAGGATTAAATAACATTTCCTTATTCACTTTCTCCACACCAGTGAAAATTTTATTGACCCCTATCATATACCCCTTAATTGTCTCTTTTCCAAGCTGAAAAGTCGCAGTAATTTAAACCTCTCCTCATAGAAAAGCTGATCCATATCCCTAATCATTTCTGTTGTCCTTTTGTATACTTTTTCCAATTCCAATATACCTTTTTTGAGATGGGACGACCAAATCTGGACGTAGTATTCAAGACATGGGAGTATCATGGATTTATATAGCAGCATTATGATATTTTCTGTCTTAAACAGAAAGTATGATGTGACAGCCATGTTTGTTCGCATGCACTGTTTTGTGTGTGGCAGCAGTCAAAAAAATCTAACAAAATGTTGGGAATCATTAGGAAAGGAACAGATAATAAGCAAGAGACACCTCACACTACAAACTGGAGGCCAATGTTAAGTGCATTGTCACTTGTTAATCCTGAAGTTGGACACTGGCGCCAAATAAGACCAGCACATGCTTATTATCTTTCTTCAAGAAACTCATCTGACTGGTTAGTAGCATGCAGTGCAACAGTGAAAGATGCAGCAGTTGAAAAAGTGAAGAACCAAGAAAGATGTAGATGTAGTGCTTCATAGAAGGCTTGAGTAGCCAACTTTAATTTGTGTGATGATTTTAAAACATGATTCAAATCTACTAAAATGGTCATGAAACACTTCTCAGTTTTTACTGTGATGCCATACAGCCCATTTTCACTCTCACAGTCTCACCCCTCATTGGCCCTCGCACCCAACCACCGTAAATTCGAATGTCCCCTGTAATTTCAGTTCCTGGGGAAAACACTGCCCATAACACATTATAAAAGCCTTTTTTCTGGCAAGCATTTGTTCCCAGGTCTTCCACTGGAACAGAACATACCACCCTAGAAATCTGCAAAGAACTTTAGAGTCAATGTAAATGAGAAAATTAGCAACGAAAGAAAATAAATACTTTTCTCACAGTTAGCAAATGTAAAAAAGCACTGCTTTGATACTGAAGACTAGTACAGGTCTTCAAAAGTGAGAGTTATGTACCATTCTTTGGTGAGAAGAACAATAATTCCCAGAAGAAGAAGTAAAAATATGTCATTAAGATGGAGACAGTAAACTCATATCAATAAAGCAATAAGGGAAAGGTCCTAATAGAATATTATCATTTTAAAAAGCACAAATTTCTGAAAATACAGAAATTAAAAGTTAAGATAGCATTTAAAAAACAAACAAAAATATAAAAATATAGAGATTAAGTAATGTTCCGAAAGTTATATAGGGAATATATGCTGCTGGCAGGAATAGCATTTAGCTCTCCTCTGTTTTAACCACAGATCATCTTTCCTCTTCCCGGAGGCAAGATATTGGTGTTACTATTTTGTGAGGGGTGAGTGAATCAAAACCTAGACTCTGTTAGAATATTTACCACATATCCACTGGATAGATAATTAGTGCCTATATTTGTATGTCAAGTCCTGTACTGGGTAGTGATGTGCGTGGCTTATATTGTCGGTGCTGAGTCTGCATGGGCTGTGGACAGAAATCACAGTGGGACAGTGCTTAGCGGCCTGGTCCTTCTTTGGAATGTGTCTGCTAATGTTGCAGGAGCCAAGCTTTCGTTTTAAAAAATTAAGACCCTAGCCCCTGTGGTTGAAAATCTAAACTTCAAATTGTGAGCCACAGGTAAACAGATGCAGTGAAGTCTCATTTTGACATCTCATTTTGGCATTTCAAGGGAGCAGAGCTTGGTTTGTGGCTGAGGCTTTATTTATGAGTGGAGATTGGGAAAGTACCCATTTTCCCCCCTTCTCCCCAGTTAAACAGCTGGGTGGGGACATATGGATTACTCATGATTTGGGCTAAGGGAAGTTGGGGATGTAAGGGTTGGATTAAAGTTGTTTGGGGCCTCCTTGTTCCACATTTCAATCCTTTCCAGCGTGTACATTTTTGTTATTTTTAAGTGTAATCTTAACTCACAATTTTCTGGCTTTCAGACCCTGATCTTTTTTAAGGCTACAGCATTTTGTTAAGTTTCTCCCTCCCCCACTCTCAAGTTATTGCTACCTATTTCTATTTTTTCCTGACACTTTCTTTCTTTCCATCAGTGGTGCCTTGAAGTACCTCCGTGCCTTGGAAGCTTCAGGTTGGCCATTCCCAAGGATGCCATTTTATCAGCCAGGCACAAACCAAAGTACTTTCCTACTTCCATCCCTGCCACAGAGTCAGACCCATACCCGCCCTTGTCAAGTTACACCGACTGTGACTGGGGTGTATAAGAGAAAGAGGTGGGTGAGAGGAAGACAATAGGATGGGCAGGGAGTATGACAGGGATACCGCATGACTTTGCCTGTAAGGAACGTAGCATTGTTAAGAAGGTTATTTCTCCATTTATATTTTGCAGTGACACTAAAGATCTCTCAATTTATGGCTATTGCAGCTTAGGGTACGTCTACACTGCAACTAGACACCCGCGGCAGGCTTGTGACAGCTGACTCGGGCATGTGGGGTTCAGACGAAGGGGTTGTTTAACTGCAGTACAGACTCGGGCTTGGGCTGCAGGGCTGCGCTCTGGGACCCGGCCCAAAGCTCCTACACTGCCTGTAACAGCCCCTTAGCCTGAGCCACACAAAGCTGAGTCAGCCAGCACAGGCCGGCCACAGATTTTTAACTACAATGTAGACATACCCGTAGGCTCCACTTTTTCCTCTCAGAAGTGTGTCATGATCCCAGTAGCATGCAGATGGCGGGCTATGATTTTCTGGTCACCACACATCCTTTTGCTACTCCCTGCTGAGTCAGGTATGTGGATCTCCTGTGGAGAATAAGAAGAACCACATGAATAATTAAAGAATGCCTTCTTGTGAGAAATTCAGGGAGGTGAAACTATTTAATTTATCAAAGAGAGTGTTACGGGGTGATTTGATCACAGTCTACAGGTACTTACACAAGGAACAAAAATTTGACAATAGGCTCTTCAGATCAGCAGAGAAAGGTATAACAAGATCCAAGGGCTGGAAGCTGAAGTTAGACAAATTCAGACTGGAAATAAGGCACAAAATTTCAAAAGTCAGGGTAATTAACAAGTGCCACAATTTATCGAGGTTTGTGATGGATTCTCAATCACTGGCAGTTTTTGAATCAAGATGGATGTTTTTCTAGAACAGTGGTTCCCACACATTTTCCCTGCATGACCCATGTTCAGAGGTGTTGTTTCCCACTACCCCAGACAGCATGGAAGTTGCAGTTTAAAAATGGTGTCCTCCCTGCAGTGTGCCCTCAAACGCACAGTACATGCAAGGTCACACCGCAAGGAGGATGCCATTTTGCTTTACAAAATGGTGTCCTCTGGACTGCATAATCTCACAGACATATGGTGCGTGCAGCGTCATGCTGCATGGAGGGCACCGTTTTGTAGAGCAAAATAGCATCCTCCGTGCAACATGACTTTGTACGTACGGTACATGTGAGGTGACGCTGTGCGGAGGAGGCCATTTTGTAAAATGGCATCCTCTGCACACTCGGGATTGACACGACCCCATCTGCTGATGAAGTGACCTCACGTGGGGTCACGACCAACAGTTTGGGAACTGCTGTTCTAGAAGATCTGCTCTAGTTTAAACAGAAATTTATTCACTGTATAATCTATGAATCTATAACCAGGCTGGTGGGTGAGCGTGTGCCTGTGTGCGTGCACACACACGCCCACCGTGATCCCAGTGAAGGAGTAACTAAGACAGGCTGCAGATACACAGACTTACAGATACTTCTGATTGGTGACGCTACCCAAGAAAATATACATATTAATCTTTAAAGAGACCAGACCTCAGAATCTCACACCTATTGAAAATCTGTTTATTCATCCCTTCATTATCTGGTAGGAGCTAAATGGATCTTCATTAAACAGAATTTATCCTAAATACTGTCCTGATTAAGCAGCAGTAATTGCCATTATGCTAAATCAATTCCCTGGGAAACTTCCCAATAAGATAGATGTCCCAGTTCAGTGTGTCCTGATTCAGTAGAGTGGATTATAACATTATTTTACATTTATGTAGAATCTTTCATCTTGCAGCACTTGACAAATTATCAATATATTGCACCATTGAACTGCAGTGGCCTCAGGGGTGAAGGGCAGCAGCCAGCTGGCACACAGGATGCTGCATGGAGCTCTGAAAAATCCACACAGGAAACTGCATCGAGCTTAATTTATGAACCTTGAAGGTGAAGGTCTCAGCCAGACGGATCTCGTTTTGAACCTCTGGCTCGAAAAAGAATAAATCATTCTAACTTGGGGCCAGACTTCCAGCTGCACTGAGTGTAAACTCACCGTAAATGAGGAGGGGAGAGGGGAGAAGGATCCTGGGCTGGCCAAAGGCTGTAATGGCCCCTGGTGTACGGTAAAGCTACCTAGGGAGTGGTGTGAAGATCATCAGTGACAGTAGTTCCCAAAAGTCACTGCACCAGCCAGGGAGCAGGAGGAGCACCAGGCATTCTGTCCCACCCCCACTACCTCCTTCCCCGCCTTGGCCTACCCCCTGCATGGTGGCTAGGGAACCAGGTGTTGTGGATCCAGCTTTGCCAGATCTGTGCTATTCAAGGAGACCCCTCTCCTGGGGGAATCTTCACTGCCTCTTTAGGGCAGCTTTCTGCAGAGTTGGGTCTGAGGGTATGTCTACATTGCAGGTAGACACCTGTGGCTGGCCTTGTTCACCAGACTCAGGCTCGCGGGGTTCGGGCTGCAGGGCTATACAATTGGGGTATAGATGTTTGCGCTCAGCCTGGACCCTGAGCTCTGGGACCTTCTGAAGGGGAAGACTCAAAAAATAACAGCAAAACAAATGTTAAGTACATCAGAAGCAGCCTAAACAATCAGTGGGGTTCACTGGACAATTGAGATGCTAAAGGAGTACTCATTACGGAGAAACTAAATGAATTCTTTGCATTAGTCTTCATGGCTGAGGATGTCAGGGAGATTCCCAAACCTGAGCCATTCTTTTAGGTGACAAATCTGAGGAATTGTCCCAGTTTAAGATGCCATTAGAGGAGGTTTTGGAACAAAATGATAAAATAAACTGTAATAAGTCACCAGGACTAGATGGCATTCACCCAAGAGTTCTGAAGTCACAGCATGCTTTACAAGCGCAGCTGTGAAGCAGATAAGTGCTCCAACCTCCCTTTTACAGAAGAGGAAAATGAGGAACAGAGAGACCGAGTGTCTTACCTGAAGTCACACAGCAAGTCAGTGGCAGAGCCAAGATTTGAAATCAGGAGTTCCTGGAGACTTCCAAACCCATGTTAATTCTTCTAGGTGAAATGCAGACCTGTGAAGTAGACCAGGAAACTCAAGTCCTACATAAGCCACATTTTCATTGGGGATTTACATGGAACTTCATTGATGCATAAGCTTTATGCTTTCTGTCTGGGGAGAATTTAACCATTTGAGGATGGTGCCCCATCCCTCACTTGTCATGCATATAATTCACTCAATCTTCACTCAACTAAGAGTTGCAAGAAACTTTTTTTAGTGCCTACCAGAAGTGACGCCTCCCACAGGCTCTGATACTTTCTTCCAGGTGCTCTGTAGTACCTAAGTCCAGGATGATTGCATTGACAATTCCAGCAGTCTCTTCAGCTCATTCAGTGCCATGAGTCTTGCTACAACTCACACACAAAAGAACAGAATGTGAGCAACTGCCTTGAGTTCACTCAGAATTCTCAATGTTCAGCTGAAAACAAAGGCAAACCCTGGGCACTAATGCTGCAGTGCAGACAACTTTGCCTCCATATCAAACAGAAAACCTGGACTTTTTCTGCTGGAAGTCAGTCAGAAAATCCTCTAATCAACACGTCGCTAGCCTAGCATTTGATGCTACCAGGGTAGATGACTGGGGAGAACATAAAAACTGAAAATTCATTGCTCATTCACTATAATCACCGTAAATAAACCCTGGCATTTGAGACCAAAAGTGCCAGGCTGGTTTTATTTGCACAGTCTGTGTCATAAGACGCAGTTCTTCTTAATAGCTCCCAGTCATCTACCTTGCTACTCGACATGTAACCATGAGCCATCTTTGACTCCTTCCTCTCTGACTCACACATCCAGCCCATGAGTAAACCTTGCCATTTCTTCCTCCACAAGGTATCAGAATTCTGATCCTTCCTATCTGTCCGGTCAGCCATTAGCCTTGTCCAAACCCTAACAATCTCAATCCTCATGCTGCTGCCTTCTCTTCTCCAGCCTTCCTAACGCCCATAACATCCCACCCCCAGACCATCCAAAATGCCACCACGAAAATTATTTCCGTTGACCATCCCCCTGACATGTCATTCCCCTTTCTGAATGTCTTCACTGCCTTCCCCATGTCCATTGTATCAAATTCAAAAATTTTGTACCTTCAAAGTAGAAACAATTCCACCCCAACATATATCAGGAACTTATCAATGGCCAAATCCCTTTCCCTGACCCCCGTCTGCCAGCTACCCCTTTCATTTCCTTTTCCCACCGTCTCTCTGTACCTTTGTCCATGCTACCTGTTATACACGGATTGACCTTCTTGTCTCAATTCATAAACCTTTCCTTGTTCAGATCTCCCCTAAATTCTCATTTCTTCCATGCTGAATAAAAAAAAATAACAAAATAAATGATAACTGAGAAGCCTCTTCTATGTTTCCCAATATGTTCTATCTTTTCTTTGTCTATCGTCTATCTATATTGTCACCCATTTGGCAGGGAAACTCTATTTTCGTGTCTTGTACTGCCCTGAACACACTGGCTGTATCTAACAAATAATAAACATTGCAGCACCAGACTTTAGGTCATTAGATCAAGGTGTCATACTCATTTTTAGAGGGAGCCAAATTCCAATTTTAATTATAGTCCATAAATGAAGGACTGTATACTCTCCTGGATGCACAGCAGGTCTCCCACTGATGTCAATGGAAAGTTTGCATAAAGCGCAAAGGAAGAAAGATTATGGCCTTAATATAAGAATTACATTTCTAGGCTAGGTTCTCTCCTGTGACTAATTGAAGAGAGGGCGAGGTGGTCAGGGGGGCTAGTCAGAGCTCCCTGATTCTGAGGACTGGTTTATGCCAGCCGTGGAAAGAGTTAGCATTCCTGAAGGGTAATGCTAATTTACACTACAGCTCTAGGGTCTGTAATGGAGCCCATGTCAGTGGAGAGTCGGCAAAACAGAACTCTGTTACAGCCACTCCCCACACACCCCTGTTTCCTTCCTCCCTTGACATCTCCCTCTTCCCCCACACATACACACATTAGGAGTGTGATAGATGGGAAGCTGGTGCAAGAGCTGCCTCCGTCACCATTGCAGCAGCAGCAGGGAACTCCTTGCTGGTCATTTGTGGCCAGACTCTGGTCCCTTTGCACCTATGGTTGAGTTGGGAATCAGCTGAGATCAGGGGCTTAACACGTGTAAACAGGGTCTGAATGCGCTTCCCCCAGCATCTAGTGATGAGCTGGGCAAGAGAACTTCAGGAGACAACCTTGTTGGCATGGACACATCCATCCTGCCTAGGTGCTCAGCACGATGGGACTGCTTTGCCCAAATGATCACTTTTGGCTGGTGTTGGATCACAAGTCACTTTGTTATTGGGGCAGAGGTACTAAAGGGTTATTATGTGAATCAAGGGCAACAGAACTGTGCTTGGCATAGCCTGATTGAGGGACTCACCCTCAGCTAAACTGCACTCGCTAGACAGAGGACATGGGTGCCAAAGGCCTGTGGAATTGAGATAGGTGGTGTGGGCCCTGTCTAAAGGTCCTAGGCACCATTTGACCCTGCCTCTCCACTGTGTAATAACAGAGCTGATTAAGACGCAAGTGTGAGCCTTGTTACACACCGTACGGCGGAAATTACTGATAACCAGGTCTAATCATTAGACCTGTGTTGGGACAGTATCTGTGATGCTCTAAGAGACTGCCCAATGTGCATCAGCAGTGAGGCTCCCCCACTAACTGCTGAAGTCACTGAGCGCTGTATTAAGGGGTTGGACCTCAATACACTCGGCGGGGTGGTCAGTGGAGTGAAGCGGCTGGCAGGGTGGCCAGCGGGGCAGAGCAACAAGTGGCCGGCAGCATGGTGTGTGGCCAGCAGTGTGGCAGTGGACTGAGCAAGGCACTTCTTCTCCCTCTTCCCCAGCCACGGTGGGAGGTAAACTCCACAGGTGCACGTCTGAACTTTGAGTCTTCGCTGACCAAGGAAAACTACTGTGAGTGGTGGGGTGCTGTGACGGGAGGGGCACATTGAAGGAACTTCTGGTTGCTGCACTTAAGAACCTGAGGCAAAAGGAAACTGCCCAATGTACTCTGGGGTGAGTGTTTTGCTCATGGTTTTATCTTATGGACCCTGCTTCGGTGTTTTCCCAAGTTAATGCTGGGTTACGTTTCCCTTTTATTAAAAGTTTCTTTCCTACACTCAGTCTCTGTGCTTGCGAGAAGGGAAGTATTGCCTTTAGAGGCGCCCAAGGGGTGGTGTGTAATTGTCCCAGGTTACTGGGTGGGGGCTCGAGCCACTTTTGTGTTGTATTGTTGTAAAGGAACCCTTAGATATTGAACCCGGCCCTTCTTGCTGCCAGCTCCGACTGGCAGAAGGGGTAGACACATAATAATGATAGTAGCTCAGTCGCAGTCAGAATCACTGAGTAGGGAAATATACTCTCGGTTAGGACCACTGCCATTTCTGTTCTTTGTTTCTTTTCCTTCCCCTCCTCCTCTCTCTTTCCCCATCTTTGTAGCTCTTCTGCTCTCTTCACTCTGCATTTCCTTCCCTTGCAGCAACTCCCAAATTCCCTCCCTACCCACCCTGGGCTTGAAACTCCTTCTCCATTCACATCCCTGCTGATAAAATGAAATCGTTAATGATGGATCATTAAAGGATTATCACTGGCCTTTAGTGTTAACACCTCCATTATATTAACGAGGGCAAGGGAATTCACTCTTCCCAGAGCCATTGTTTCAGGCTGTCAGGAGCCTCAGAAAAACAACGCTGCATCAGTTACTCTGTCAACGGCTGGGCATTAACTTTGGAATCAAGAGGGCTAGAAACTCAGGCCTGATCTGAACTACAAAGTAAGCTGCCTTGTGTTGACTTATTTATGCATGTGTCTTCGTTCATATTTGTCACCAGCTGACATAAGGGTCCTGTTAGGGTGTTGCAGTAAAACCATCTCCCTGAATAGGCACAAAGTCATGGTTGAACTACTTTGGTCGACACAGTGCAATTCTGAGAGATCCTACAAGCTAGTGCTGCATCAGATCATGAACAAAGGCTTGGAGAGCCAATATAATTGAGAGCATGGAGAAAAACAGAGACAACAGGGAAAAGACTCAGGAGTCCCAGCAGGGCAGGGAGGAGGAAGTGCACCTGGACATAATAGGTCTTCTCAGGCAGCAAACACAAATTCCACAGAGATCAACCCACAAATCCAAAAATCCTGGACTCATCAACCTTTGCACTCTTTGAAGAACGCCATGCTAGCAGCTCCCTTTACCCTTCAACATTCCAGTAGCATCACAGACTGCATCCTCAGCCCTGCCACTCCACACAGGGGGACAGGAAGAAAAACAACAGTCTCACATAGACTGACCTGTGAAAACCACAGATTGGTGTATGTGTGGCCACAACAGACTACACTGAACCACCTTTTCGTTTACACAAATGGACATAAACATTTACCTCTTTTCCAAAAGGAATTTTAAAAGTTGCACCCCGTGAAGGTCTGTTAGGAAGCTGTATGACATTTTACGTTTGTTTGCGCTTTGATTCGGTGCACTGAATTTTTGCACTCAAAGCATCTTTATCAGTTCCCAACAAATATTACAAAATGCCAGAAGTTGTCAAGAAATCAAACAGTACTTTTAAATGTACACTAAGCACCACAGAATTCACTGCACCAAGACAACACCCAGCCATATTTATAAATGTACAGCAAGCAGCAAACAGTTCATAGCACAAGGCAAAGCCTTAGACCCAGCAGTATTTATAATTTGCAGCAGGCACAACAGAAGAGATACCAGCAGGCAATAGCCAAAAATCACATAGTTTAAATTACACAAGACAGAGAGAAATTATCTCAGGACAGAATACTACTGTGGCTGACTGTGAAAATGAAATCTTTAAAGCCTCCCTCCAATGCATAGCTTGACGTGCAGCTCTGGTAATAGCCCTGGTGTCTGGCTGTTCAAGCTCCGCCTCACCTCTCCAGCCTTGTGACCAAGGACCCCGCAATGCCAACTGGCAAAGGGGATTATAAGATTAGCCTGTTTCTAGTATGTAATTCTGGTTCACCAAAGACTGCCGTGTGAGGTCTGAAATGAAAGCCAGGATCACGCTGGTCATTGTTATTATTGTGAAATGTACATATAGATAGTACAAAGGACTTACGCATCTGTACTGAAAATATGTTTTTAGATTCTGTATCACAGTATAGGTAAAGAAACAGGTTTCCTCCTCAGACAAAAGCTGTTTATTTGCCTTTCTCTCAGTCAGCGTATACATTAAACATTGTAAGCTAACAGAATGGAGGCACATTTACATATGAAGTCATCAGAGAGATATGAAGTCAACAGGAAAGCGCACACAATGGGGGAAGAGAACCTTATTTAGACATGCACTTCAAAGGTTTGCTGGACTATACTGGGGAACAAAGAAGATAACCTGCACCTAAGAATGAGCAGTGTATTTACATTCATGAAAACAGGATCTCAACCAGCCATAGTTGAAGATGCTGCAAAAGGCTTTGGGTGAGATAAACTTCATTAAACAGGTTATCCTAATAGTTAAATTTAGTCTCTAGAAAGCATGTCTCTGTTATCCTTACTCACTATCTTTGGACTCTTTGGTAATATACTCATTCACTGTAAATATATCTTAGTGCTGTGATATTAAGTAAGGTGCTGATCCTGAGTTGACTCATACAAGCGGGTATGTATAGTGTTCCCTTGGGTACAGAAGACCTGGTATTTCTGTGAGTGTTCAGAAAATAAGGGGCTGGACAGTATGGGGAAAGCTTCAAAGGAGTTCGGGGACTGGGGTAAATCTTTTGTTAACCTGCAAAACAAAGTAAGAGCTGGCATAGTCCAAAGGAGAGTATTTGGGCTGATGGGGTCAGGTAGCTGACACCTAGTTAAGCACAAGCAAGTGTCCCTCCTGCTGGAGGCAGAAGGTGACAAGGTGAATCACAGTCCTGATTACCCCAAGAACCATCACAATCCTGGCACCAGCTTTTTCTCATTTGCCTCACTGGTATTATGCAGTGCACAGGACACCCATTGGGATGTTCTTCTCTCTGAATTTTAATATAGTGAATAAACAATACCAACAACCCTTCAATCCACCAAAAGCATATTCAACAATCATTCTGCACCTACTGAGCTGGTAGTTGAATATTTCCTTGGCACTATCCAGATGGCTGGCATACAGCTTCATGAGCCAGGAGAGCAAGGGGTAGGCCAGATCTCCCGAAACACTACTGGCATTTCCATATCGCCAGTGGTAATCAGCAGTTCGGGAAAGAATATCCCACCATGCAACTTTCTGCACACTCTGGTGTTCTTAGAGATGTAAGCATCATGCACCTTCTCTGACCAGCCCACACTGATATCAGGGAAGTATCTGTGGTGATCCATGAGCACTTGCATAATCTTTCTGTTGATGTACTCAGTAGCAAGGTGGGCTGATGCCAAAATAAAGATATGTATTCTATCTATCACCCCACCTCACCTCAGGAACCCCACTGCTACAAATCCATCTACTATTTCTTGCACATTGCCAAGAGCCACAGTCCATCATAGCAGGAGATGATTAATGGACCTGCACACATGCTTGACAACAGCCCTCACTGTGGATTTTCCAACTCCAAAATGATTTCTCACTGACTGGTAATAATCCGGCATTGCAAGCTTCCAGAACACAATTGTCACTCCTCAACTGTCAGTGCAGCTCTCATTCTGGTGTCCCTGCTGGTTGGACGGGTGGGGGGAGCTCAGCACACAGATCCAGGAATGTGACCTTTTGCACCTGAAAGTTCTTCAGCCGTGCTGCTTATCCCAAACTTGCATTACGATGCGATCCTACCAACTAGTGCTTGTTTCTTGGGCCCAGATGCACAGTTCCACCATCTGCAGCTGCTCTGTGAATGCCACCAACAACCTGGAATTTTTTTTACCAATGTCCATTAACAAACTATTCTTGAAGATATCCTCGTCTTCCTTCTTGTGATCCCAGTTGCTGTGGCACTTCCTGAAGGTCTGCAAATACAGGGAAATCATGTGTCCTGTATATGCAAAATTCATGAGAATAGTGTTGAGCTCTGAGGGCGCCATGTTTCTGTCAGAGATAGCAGAGACAGAAAAGCACTGAGTAGGTGTGTGGGATTTAAAAAAAAAAAGAAGCAAAAAAGTCATGGGATGTGATGTTTTCTTACCTCATGTTAGCTGCCACAAGATAAAATCCTAGTGAAGCCAAGCAGTCCATGGCTTTCACACTTTAGCGGGTTGAGGTAAAAACTATGGGGGAGTCCATGGGATATCTGGACCTCATAACACATGTTAATACTACAACAGTCTTGTCTTCATTAGGATTTTATCTCATGTTTGTCACCACATGTTAGTTAACATGAGGTAAAATCACACCGTTTTTCCTAGTGAAGATAAGGCCAGAATATGCCAGGTGTGCCACATAAATACATCTGATCAACAGGCCACGTGTTTGGCACCTCTGCTAGACCCTCAATGGAATTTAATGAAACAACCTTTACTTTCCACTTTTTTTTTATTCTGAACTAGTGGTCCTCAAAGTGAGTACAAGAGCTGGTCAAAACCTGTATAACAAAGGATTAGATGGTTGTGGAAATTTTGTCCATTTTTGAGTTCACAAACTGTCTATGAATTGTAAAGCAATGAGATGAAAGAATACTTTGATCAAAATGTGTGCAATAAGCGGTTGCTCCAAGAACAACTGCAACAAAATTTTGTTTTTAAAACTTTTTCAGTTGCATTGACTGCTTCTGTTTGGTAACATAAGTCACAAGGTATTGATTCTAGCTTCCTCACTGGCTGAACCAGTGAGTTTCAGTAACAGAAGCCATCTTCACAAGAGAATTGCTCTATCCTCTTTGAGTCAATCACTTAAAAACAGGGAATAGTCAGGAGCAGTTCTGTGCTTCTCATGGCTGAAATCTAGATGGGAGGATCATTTGTTATCCCATGAAGGTCCATTCAGGATTTTTTGGGGGGCAATATGCTAATTGCAATTTCTCTGGGCTGACTTTTGGCAGAAAACCTTCCAGTTTTCTGTTTGATAAAAAGACAAATTTGTTACAAGTGCAGCATGAGTGACAAATCTGTTTCATCTAGCTTGAGAGAAAAAATTGTGAGCATTTTGCTTTTTCAAATGCTTTTTATTTATTTTATTTTTTTATTTTATTTTGCTCCAATAAAAAAGATGTCTTCATTTTAAAGCATCAGCCTTGACAGATAGAATAGATTTAGAACTCAATGATAAATGTGTGCTCTGCTATGTTTGAAACATCATTTTTCAACCAAACTGATAATTGAATTAAAATTGTGTACTGTGTGGACATGCAGTAATAGCTAATTAACTTTACTGATTACACTCCAGCATAGTTCATCAGCTCTACAGCACCCATTGCAATGTAATTGCTAGAATGCTACATGGGGCTAGGTCCTCAGCTGGTGTAAATTAGCATAACTCCATTGTCATCAGGGGCAATTCACACCAGTTGAGGATATTGTGACTGGTGTGAATTGCCACTGATAGAGATAAGCAAGACATATACATAAGAAAAACACAGAAAAATATCTGGTTTTATATTGTTACAAAATTAGCCTCTTACCAGGGTTCTTGAAGAGTTTACAGACCTTTTGAGCAAGCCTGGGATGATCTGTAAGTTCACACTAAGCCAATGCAAAATGTGAAGTTTCCATACATAAACAGATGACACTCGATGGTTTTGACTAAATTCCAGTTTGAGGTTTGTTTGATTTTTCCAAACTCAAACCAAAAAAGCTCAAGGGTCCCAAAACCACACAGATTGAAACCAGGGAAAATAAAGTTTTTGCATATTAATTTCCCCCAAGAAGCACAAATGCATTGTTTGGTATGCTAACAACTGACCACTGCTGGATGGAATGCAAAACCTGCTGAAGTGTTTGCAATTTTGTTGCCCTCTAGTGGCTGGTTGACTGATATGGAGGCTATAAACCTATGGGTTATTATAGTATAATTCAGGGGTATCAAACTTGCTGATGGTGTCGGGCCAAATTTTCATAAACTGCACTTCACAGGGGCAATGAAATACCCTTCGCCAGAAAATTCAGGCCATCTTCCCCTTTTCGGCAACGCAGCATCAGCCCTTTTCGGCAGTGGGATTTTGCGGGGGACCGTGTTGCCGGACTGAGTGCATTGCCACTTTAAGGGATTTCTCTGTGTTCGGCATCGCCGCTTTAAGACATTTCACGGACTCTTAAACCAGCAATATGCCGTAGGCAGAGAAATCTCTTTAAGTGCCAATGCCCTCACTTTGGGCGGCAGCACGTCTCAAAAAAACTGGCCAGACACAGGTCAGATCAAAAAGGTTCTGGGCCCCGGACCATATGTTTGACACCCCGGTATAGTTAATAGAATCTCCTTTAGTGGTGGAGGCCTGTATTTTTGGAGCCAAAAGTCATGTCATTGGTGCAGGTGTGCAGAACACAAGTGATCATGATAGGACAGATTCTCAGCAGCTGTAGATTTGCATAGTTTTTTTTAAGTCAATGGAGCTATGTCGTTTTACACCAGGTGAAGATTTGGCTTGATATCTGTATGTAACTGCAAACAGATTCATTACAAATTGGATATGGAGGAAGAAGAATGTTTCCTAATTTGTAGGAGTACCAGGCTTTGTGTATGGATATGATCATTAAGGCCTAGATCCAGCAAAGGTCCATGCTTAACTTTAAGCATGAGCTGCTTCATTGAAGTTAATGGGACTACTCATGCTTTAACGTCAAGCATATGATCAAGTGCTTTGCAACCGATGAGGTGCGGACCATATCTTGCAAAGCAGGTACTGAGCATCAGACAGGATTAAGCCTTGATCAGTAGAAGTACTGGTCACGCTCCCATTCCTGCCATCACTATTGCAACATGCCTGATCTTCACCAACCCAGACAGCAAAAGACAAATATTCACAGCCTTAAACCTCTATCTCCCAAACCTCTATCTCCCATGCCACAGGATGTAATGTTTCCCTCAAATTTCTTGCCTTGATGCTGGAACATATTTCCTGATCTGAAACTATAAATTCCTTGACAAAAGGGTTTGAAAATTGTCAATTATTTCTGAAGTGTAATAGTCTAGTTCCAAAGGAGATGAGAAGAGTAAGCCCATTTTCAATTATACAAAGAGTTTTTATGTTGCTCTTTCTCCATGTTCTGACTCCATTCCAAATCCTTGAATCTATTTTTTGCTTGCTCCTTATGATTAAAGAACTCCATTACTGAGGCTGCTGTTTCTTGCTGGGCTCTGACTGCAAACGAATACTTCATTCTTAAAGGGTGAACAAAGGGAATGTGCCACTGGGGAATGAGATGTTGATGTACGGGACTGCAGAACTGAGGTTATCTCCTTCCAATATGAGGCAAGACTTCTACCTTCATTTTCACATACGATAAACACTATTTGAACATCTGTTAAATTCTAAAGCTATTTTCACAGGCCACGTTTAAACATTTTGGACAAATAAATGACAACTCAGAATTTCCCATTGTACCAAATAATTTCAGACACAGTCATTACAGCACATTACTTCTTTAACACAGAAACTGCATCTCTTACCTCTTCGCGCTTTGTATGCTACTGCTGCTACACAACAAGCTTCAGCAAGCCAGTGTCTTACATATCGTGAAGGGTTGAAGTGTTTCAGGATGGTCCATTATACTTTCTGAATATCTGGGTTGACAAGGTACTGTCTGCCAACCGTCACCTTAATGGGAGTTGACTGATATTCATTGTACTCAGTCCTCTTCCTCTCCTGCCCAGCAGTAAATACAAAAATAGCAGAAGCTGCATTTCCAGGAGGTTGGATTGACAGATTCCTTATTACTCTGTGTGTCATGGTGAATTCTTGCATTGCTCTGTCAGTTTAGCAAATCTCAGCTGGGCTGAGTGAGTGAGTGAATGAGTGAAATCATCCCCCACATAAAAAATCCATGGGGAGAGACCCTAAAGGTAAGAAATTTCTGTGAGGTCCTGCTCAAATGGTTTCCTCCAAAGCATTTCATTTGGATGTGAAATTCCCTCCTCACTTCCTGTGGAATGAGTAGAGGTATGGCCCCGCACCAATTGCCATACAGAACTAAGGGTTACAGTGGAATCACAGGGCCTTTGTCCCAGAGACCCTGTGCCTCTGATTGGGCTTCAGCAATTACTACTGTTGCTTCTGGCTCCCTGTTAGCACAGCTCCATGTTGCCAGGATTTTATTCATCCATTAAGGCACCATGTAAGGGAGCTCCAGCGAAGAGGAAGGCTGCAGAGCTGTTCATACAGCCTCAGGCTGCCATTTCCCTTTTTGTGACTTTACTGGGGCAATGCAGGAGGAATTTCTCATCCACATGTCAATAACCTTAGCTGTGCTCTGATCCAGGTTCCTCTACAGGTGTACGGGTACAGGCCAGGAGAATGCACCTCATCCGCCACCAACCAGTGATAAACCTGCAGCAAAATTAAAAGAGGTCTGAGCTGCATTAATATTTCCACAGTCCCTTCCTTTCCTTGCAGATTTACCACTGGTTACTGGGAGGAGGGTGTGCATTCCCCTACCCATGCATGGACGCTCCTGGATCTGGTAAGAGCGGGGTTTACTGACCCAGAGCCCAGAAACTGATACATATAGTCCAGTGCCAGTTTTAAAGATCTGATTTCTCCTCACCTGTCTTGGCTAGAAACACAGGGTTTATACAGCTGGAGAACTGGGAATCCCTCCTCTCCAGAGACACACACCTTCCACAGAAGCACATGAGATATCAGGCCCCAAGATCACTACAGCCTGATCTATAGAAAAGCTGATAATTTGTTGGGGTTTTAATTGTTACTAATTTCTCTCCCCTGAGGCCTTTACATTGGGATTAATCCAAAGAAACCTGCCTTTACATGCATCCAACAAAGTGGGTTTCTGCCCACAAAAGCTTATGCCCAAATAAATTTGTTAGTCTTTAAGGTGCCACAGAACTCTCGTTGTTCTGCCTTTACAAGGCGTCGAGATATAAAAAACAGAATCAATGTTTAAAAGTTTACAGGCCAGCTCCTCAGTTGGTATAAATCTGAAAGCTTGATTGAAGTCTATGGCGCTATACTAATTTACACCACTGGATGGGTTGTTCATGTAATAGCAGATGTTATTTCAGTCTCTTCTCTTCTGCTGTATTTTAGAAATGTTGCCTCTTCGGGGGATTGTGTGCATTGTGTGTTTCATTGTGCATTTGTGGCTTCCTGTGACTGAATTCTGCATTGTGTTTTCCTTTCCAAAGAGAAGGCAATTATTCTGGCCTGAGTCCTTCTTTGCATGCTGAGGGTAATTTTAGGTTTCTTGCAGGATTATAAGAGAAATATCTCCATTATTGTTAAATTGCAGGATTTGTTATTTCCATTTTCCTGAAAAGTGCATATCCTAAGAAGGAACTGTTAAGATGCCATGATTTGGTTTACAGGCTGAGCCTGTGTGTAATGATAAGAGGCCAGTAAAATGATCTGCAGGAAGGGAAGAGAGAATTTCTAATAAGTCTGCTTTCATGATGAGTGAAATCGTTCCTGGAGCATGTGTCATTTCTGCATGTGCAGAAGCGGGGAGGGGGGTGGGCAGGTTTTCAAAGGGAAAGCTGAGCAACACATCATGGGGGAGGGAGTTGTGATACTGAAGATATATTTGATAGGGAGCATGGGACAGTGCACTGGAGGGCTTTGGTGGCTGGGAGAGAAAGAGAAAAAGTAGCATCCATTCCTCCTTCTCTCTTTCCTTAGCCAAGCAAACTCCCTTCCCTCCATTCCCTTCACCTTCTCCCCGTTGATAATTAAAGGTGGGAAGAAATTACAGGAGAGAATGGTGTGGAAGGAAAAAGAATATTCCCCTTTGCATCACTTAGATTGTTTTCTCCCACTCCCAATTCTTTTACCGTATTTTCTATCCAACTTTCTTATTTTTTTTTTAAATTGTCCTGGGGTATTGCAAAGATAAATTTGTTTGTGAGGTGCACAGATACTGTGTGATGGGAGCCATAGAAGTGCAGGGATAAATTTACCATGTCTCTGAGCTTGCCACTAAAGCACACAATATTGTGACAATCCATTTCAGGCATCCCAGACATACGCTGCATTTGAAGATTAGCTAGGCATTGGGGGAAAAAAATCAGAGCACAATGAATATTGACTTCCACTTTGGCTAAATCATAGCAAAACCCATCATAGACTATATCTTTTTGGATGGCATCAAAAGTTTTTGTTAGTTGCGTGGGAGGGAGGAGGGAACCTGCCATGGAAATATAGGCCTCAGCTTGCTGATAAAGTGATCAGTGAGTACTTGGAGTAGTCATTTTCTCTTGCAATTTCAGGGACAGATTTAAAAGTTCTTAAAAGCCATCACACAGCAACTGATCTTTGAGTTCAGAGCAGAAGTTTTTTACAGCCATTTGGTGAAAGAGGCTACTTTGTCTAATCTGTCTATCTGCCCCCAACAATGGGTGACTTTACCTCATTTTTAAAAAATGGTATTTTACAATCGAAACTAAATTTTGTAAAAATGTTAGTATGGAGAATGCATTTCCTGATCACAACTGCTACAAATTGATTTTCCTAGAGAAAGTATAGGCTTGGTTCCTCAATCCTTTCTGCAGTATTTTATGTATTTTGTGCAACTAATTTAAATGAATTTCTTGGAAAAAAATAACATCTGCTCCCATTTCATGCAATTCTATCATTTTTCCTCTCTTAATGGGAGTCTTCATGCCCTTTATATTTGCAGATAATTGATTCAGTATGGCAATTAAATAAAGTCTAGAACAAAGCGTAAATCAGTCTTAGAAGGTAAAAGGCCAATTAAATGTATTTTAGAGGTTAGTGGGGTTACAAACCCCTCATCAGCACTCTTACAAAACATTTACCACCACCTAACTTTTGATATTTTAAACAAAAAGCTTGGTTCATACAGGAGGGAAGGAGAAATACATAACTAGAACATCCAGGGACAAGTGATTGCTCCTAAGGACAAAAAAATAATAATAAAAATATAGCAAGCCAGAGGTTGAACTACAGAAACTGTCAACCTTAGATTAAAACCAATTCTGCAACTGCTAACACCAGAAAACAACAACTTTAATATCGAGTTACTAGAACATCAAGACAACTTACATTCAAGCCTCCAGGCATATATCAGCGCCTACAAATAAAAAAGAAAAGGAAAAAAAAGGTGTTCCCACACATTGATTAAATGGCTACTTTAAAAATGTGAATTAAAAAATCCAGCAGAGGGACATAATACCCCCTAGGGTGCCATTCATTGCACTCACACAATGCCTGAGTAATCAGGCTCCAGGCAGGTAATGTTTGGATAGGCTGAGGAGAACGCCCACCTAGGGCAAAGGTATGACCCTCCCCCATGGCCTTTATTCCAAATAGTAGGTTGAGGGCACTGGATAACCTATGTAAACACAGATGCCAAAGCCCATCTGAAGTGAGGCGGTGTGGCCTCCCGCTAACGCGGAGGGGGAAGAGCGAGCTGCTCTATCCAAGGGGGCGGAGCCAGGCCAGCCTCACCCCTCCCACCTGAAATGGGTGGGCAGGACAGGAAGTACAAAAGGCAGGTCCTCTAATTCAGTTGGGAGGACCTGCCAGAGGAGACGTCTCTCCCCCGGGTGCTGGGGCTCAAATCTGACCACTGCACTGTTGAGGAGCTGCCAGAGCTGCCTACTGCCTGGAGCCCAGAGGAGCTGCTTGATTCCTGCAACACTGAGGGCCTGCTGGGGTTGCCCTTTGCGGTTTACCCCAGTGAGACTGACGGCGACCCTGAGGCCCAGATACAGTAAGGAAGTAGCCCAGAGGAACCAGACCATTGTCCGGTTGTGTTGTGGCCTGCAGCAGGGTCAGCGAGTTTTGGCTGGAGCCCCGCTGACCCAGTGGCGGCATGCTCCTTCACTGTTAGGACCCTGGGCTGGGACGTGATGGAGTTGGGAGGGCCGACGTCCCCCTCTCTCCTTACAACCCCACCCCAAGGGTGGCAGCCTCACCCCAACCTGTAAAGCCTCCCTGGGGTATATACTGCTGCACACCCCGCCCCACCTGAGGGTTGGGGGCAATAGACTGCTACTCAACTGATTGGCTAATTCCCCCTGCCAATAGACAGTGAGTGAGGCAGTGTGGCCTCCCTCCGACCCAGAGGGGGAGAAGCGAGTGGCACCCCTCTACACTATCCTATGTCCATTCACTGCACCAGCTGTGCACAGTAGCCCAAGACAATGCTCAGGGTCTCATAATTATCTCCCTTAGGAAATATTTTCTTTTTCCCCAAACAGCAGTGATGTTTACACACTAACCAGCTTTTTCATCCTGACTTTCCTATTAATCACTGACCACATACCTGATGATTCTCTCTTGCCACCCCAATAAAATAAAATATTATTGACCAGAATTATTTTAAACCACTTTGCTACTGCTGTTCTATTGACTCATCCATCTGCCAACATTTCTAACAACTACTAATGCAGCATCCAGGTGCAGTACCTAGCTTATGAACCGCAGTGAAATCATTCATATCCATCCAGTCTTTCACACCATACTCATCACCATGGTATCTCTCCAGCTGGGACAGTCAATTCTCTACCCTCCTCTTTGGTTTAGTCACAGGCTGATGACTTTGAGTGCACTAAGAGTGCACTATCAAAATTTCCTTCAGATCTAATTATAAAATCTTCCACTCCAATTTGATAAATCCTTGACTACCATTAAAAACTCTAGCATCAGCCTGTGCATATCTCTTCTCTAGGCTTCTGCAGGGAAATTTGTGTTACATTATCTTAAAGTTATTCCTACTTAAAGACTTTTATGAAGAATAAAATATACAATTCATGTTTCCAAGTTTACATTCTCCAGAAGTGGGGAGACATCCCACAACGTAACCGCATCCTCCTAAAGCCTGGAAAAAGGAAACATCTAATTGCCTATTCATGAACCAGCATCAGTTTTCCAAGGATTGTAGAACTGTGAAAGAGGGTACACAGAGAATAGTGATGATTATGAAAACAGTAGTGTCATTAATTTAGAGTCCTGGAATGAACACATACACAAAAAGTTAAATCTGTTTTTCACACTTTGTCAGTGGAATGTCTCTTGTTCTATCTCTTTGAATTCCCCTCTGACCATAATTATATGTAACTTATATATAAAATGCATCCAAACAGTTGAAATATACATCCTGAAGATAATAGCATCATAGTCTTCATATAGTGAAGTTACATTTTCCTTATAACTTGAGACTCTAGAGCATATCAGGAATTCTGTTATGATAAAAATGGTCTCCAATTTCCATCTGGTGTTAAAGTCTCAGGACCAAATTCAATCTTGGTGTTCCAAAGCCAATAGGGTTGCACCTATTGATACCAGGATTGACCTTGACCCTCATTTTATAGATCCAGTGCATGCCTTTTTTTTTTTTTTTTTTAAAGTGTCGAGTCATGCCACCTCCAGCAGGAAAGCTCATCAGTTTTCCGACAATGTTTGAGACTGAAAGTAATTAGAGTTTCTAGAAAGTGAAGTTGAGAGTCAGTGATACTCTGAGGCAGAGCTAATGCCCTACAACAATGCTTGGGGACAAAGTGTTGCTGAGAAGGGCTTTGGGAGCAAGCTATGTGAACTCCATCAGCCAAACCACTTGGTTTGAAGGAACAGCTTCTACTGGGGGAGATTTGATATGAATACGATGTTGTGTTTCATTGAGGTCAGCGTGTATGGTGCTTTGTTTCTTTATTTACACCAGACCTGCAAGGAATTACATCCCCATCAATCTGGGGAGCTTTCCTCTGCCAGTGTCTGAGACCAGGATGTGGGCAGTCATGCCTTGTGCTCAGAGAAGAAGTCAGGCCTTGTGGTTAGAGCAGGAGTCGGTAGCCAGAAATAGCCCAGGGTCAGAGCCGGAATCAGAAGTCCAGAACTGGAGCCAAGGGTCAGAGCCTGGTTACCAGGAGTGAGGTAAGGCCAGGGCAGAGGCTATCACAGCCATGGGCAAACACTTTCAGCAGCCCCTGAACTACTGCTGCTGGGCTTACGGGCTGTCTGCTGACTCTTCCTACCAATCAGCTGCTCTGAGACTGGCAGTGAGCCAGGACCTGAGTCCTGACACCAATGACAGTCCTGTCCCAACACCGCCTCTGGAGGCTGAAAAGTGGCCCCAGGCCCAAGTATAAAAATTAATGTTTTCCCAGAATGCACTTGTCTGAGGACAGAACCAGGTGAGATGTTCAAGCCATTTTCCCAGTGACACGTTCTCCATCAATATGCATAGATCTTAATGTGTTCTTGCCTGTTTCCAATGCCTTGAAATGAACTCGTAATGGGCAATGTAAAACCTGTCTGTGCATTGCTGTTTATGTTGAGCTTATCCATTAAGAGCCTAAAGTGTCTTTACTGCATATATTAGCCCAAAGAGATTTTTTAAAGCCAGATCACAAAGTCTATTGAACAGATAATAAAATGGCTCATTTATCCATGGTTCCTTTCCCAGGCCTAGTTGGATCTGGATTTCAGCTTGATGGAAAGGGATGGAACCCAAAGAGCGGCGCTAGCAATGCTATTGCCAACAGCTATAGTTTTTTAAAGGTGACCTAAAAGAGGGGAAATGGAGTGTGTGCCCCTGTTTGCTCTCTTATAAATAATGAAGACTGAAAGGATTTATTTTCTGCTCATTTTGACCTTAGAAATATCAGGAATGCCATAACTGTCTTCCCTCTTCTGCTGGAGGGTTCCCTTTGAGGACAGACATATGAGAACCTCTCAGTCCTCACCAAAAAAGGTAGGGGTGCTTTTAACAAAAGAGTTTTTCTTGCAGCTGTTTCTGCAGGCACTGGAGAAAAAAAACCACACACACACACACACACACACAAAGAGTTTAAACAAACTGAATAAAAATCACTTCCCTCTGAATTAATCAGGTTTCATTCCTTTCAACCTTCTGCATCTGTGATGTCATGAACCCTCTAGTTCCCAAGGGGAACTGTATATCTGGATTCACAGTTGTTCTCACGTAGTCAATGTCACAACCCAGGGTCTTACCCAGGTTTTAGCCCAAACTCCCGTACTGTCCCCACACAAATCCCTTGAACCCAGGTTTGCTTGCCCAGCTGGAGTCATAGTTAGGGTTGCCAGGAGTCCAGCTTTCAACTGGCAAATCTGGTCAAAAAGGGGACCTGGCCGCACTGCTGACGACACTAAAAGCCTGGTTACCCTCAGAAACTGGCCTCCGCCACGGGGGGAGGGGGTCGGGAAGAGCAGCAACTGCTGCTGGAGCCCGGAGAAGCACTCAGGAATGACTCCAGTGGAAAGAGGTACCGGCAGCTCCCCCGTCCTGCCCCAGTCACCCCTCCTTTCCCGGAGTGTGGCTCTCCCTCCCCTGCCCTGCCCTGCCCCACTGACCCACCCCCCCACCTCTAGCTGACAGGAGGAGGGAGGTGGAGAGAGCAGCGAGTGATGGGGGAGGCAGTGGGACCTCAAGGGAAGCGGTGGGGCAAGGGGTTCCAGCACTCAGTGTCCGCTTTTTCGCATATTAGAAATTGGCCACCCTAAATTAGGTCTTGGGTTTTGCTTAAAAGCAGGTTCTAACCCGCTTAACTTGCAGTGAGTTTACAGCTGAAGCCTAGGTTACAGTGCTCGGGTACTAAGAGTATGTCTATACTGCAGCTGGGATCATGCCTCTGGGATCAGGTGGACAGACTTGCGCTAGATCAGCGCACTAAAAATACAGGCCCAGCAATTGGCAACATTCAAGCACCAGCATAGCCTTAAACTAGCTACCCGAGCTCTGACGAGGGGGGTAAGGCAGGTTTGGACTGGGGTGGCTGGCCTGAGCCCCTGCCCATGTCACAATGGCCACAATGCTATTTTTAGAATGCGAGCTCAACCAGGGCTAGTGCCAGTCTGTCTAGCTGGGCGAGGAGGGACATTCCCAGCTGCAGCACGGCCGTACCTTAATAGTCCAATGGTGCCATTCCATAATTCCCCAAAGCTGTATATTCTGGTCCTTTTACCTGCTCACTTCCCACTTTCTATGCCTCAGAAGCTTCTGCCTGGTTTACACATACCTGGTCAGCATTTAAACTGTCATTCCATGCAGCCTGCTCCATTTCTGCACAGCTCAGCCAAACAGTGTGAGAGGATGCCATCCCAACGTGCTGCTAGCTGGCCAGAGGACCTCAACAGGGTTGTGGTTGCCCTCTGATGTGAGTGTAGGAAGGAGTATGCTTTTGGGAGATCATCTCCAAAGGGCTGGAGGAGGAAGGGATGAAATGAATGGCTTTCCAGTGTAGGGAGCACATTGGCTATACTGACATCCAGATAGTTCTGCAGCTCTCTTACCTTCAACCAACCAAGTACGCATTCCACAACCTTCCTGCAACTGCTTGGTGTGTGATTAAATCTTCTTCTGCCAGCTGCTCTCATGTCAGGGTATGTTTCATCAGCCAGGGCAAGTACGGGGCCCAAAACAGTAGCGGGCACAGATGTGCCATCAATGGCATATTATTTGCTGGAACTATTGTACCATAAATTGGATTTGAAAACAAGTTCTATTGTGTGGTTGTTGTTCTGTCCAGGACCTAGGGGTTAATAATCTGGTATGCTGTGGCCACTCATTTAGGTTTCTGGGTCTCCAAAAATTTTTCATGCCAGGCCTACTGGTTATGTTCTGACTACTAGTATTTTTGGCACCCACATCCCCAAAAAGTCACTGATTCGTAATTTACTATAATAAAACAACCTAGGTAGGGGAATTGACTTGACAGACAGCTGTTCTGCAGTGCAGTTCTGCTTTATTAGTTATCTCCATATGGCTCACTATGATTTTCAGAAATTCAAAGGATCACTTGCTGCCTGGACTCTTGAAACATAATGACATCCTCATTGTGATTCCCCTCTCTCAGATGTAAAACGAGTTTTCATGCTTCTGAAGCATTGTATTTAAAAAAAAAAGTGTATAGTTTTCAAATGTCCTTCATATGATATTTCAGCACAAAAAGTATGTGAATGTCTCATGTCTAGTTCACCAGCTGTGCAGCTGCTGACACTGGAAAGCTTAGGGCTTGTCTACACTTGGAAATTTACTGGAATAGTTATTTCAGTAAATTTCCAAGTGTAGACAAGCCTTAAGCTTTCCTGTCACGACTAGCAATGAATCATTCATTTCTTTAGCAGAATGCGGCAACATTGTGTGCCATGTCCAAATACTTCTGCAGCATAAAGCTACCCAGTTCATAGCTGAAATATGAACATGCTGCAAATTAAGGGCCTGATCCTTTAAACTCTAGCCCTTACTCACCTAAGTAGCCTCATTGCAGTCAAAGGAACAACTCGCAGATGTAAGTGCTACTCATTATGACTAAAAGTTTGCAAATTGGGACCCAATGCACTACTTGCATGAGGATGGGTTTGCAGGATGAGTCCCTGAACAGCTGATGACTGACTACACAACATTAAGCTAGTTTTAGCTTATCCAGTTCTGGCCAAATCTATCTTATATAGTTATCTTAGGTACTTGTGTTGCCCCCATCACCATACTATCGGAGCAGCTCACAATCTAATGCATTTCTTATCTCCATACCCCTGTGTGGTGGGAAGTAACGCTATATAAGAGCTAGGTGTTATCATTATCGCCATTTTATAGATGGCAAACTGAGAAACAGAAACTAAGTGACATGCCCAAGATCACACAGGATGTATGTGGCAGAGTAAGGAATGGCACCTCTCGCTCCTGAGTAACAAGCTAGTGCTCTAACACCTGGACAAATTCTCTCTGTCTCCAAGTCTCCCTTGGGGTTTGCACGTGAGGTTCCAGATTCACCCCAGTGGGCACAAGGTGATACAGTTTTCACCTCCCTGTGTCTGCTGGGGCAGCTGCTTTGAGGAGATAAACATCCCAGGAGAGGAAATACAGTGCCACCACTGTTGCCTTTCCCAGGCTTACCATCAGGATAGGCAACTTTAAATTCAGGCTGGAGCTAAGCAGCATTATTGAGTCAACGCATTCCCTGACCAGCACCACTCAATGAGGGTCTGCGCAATCTGTCTCAAAGCCCACAGAGGAGCAGGCAGCTCACATCACTGCACAGCCGCTCTCTGCTGCCCTTCTACTCCCAGGGGACTGCATTCTGGGTAGTATTAGCAAGTGAATTGAGCTGTGGGGCACTCTAGCTCATCAAAAATATTACTAGAGTGACAATGCCAGCAACGTCTAAAGAGGTGATAATCTTACAGCATTCATTCACAGCAAAGATTTACAGGATGCCACACAATGTAACGTCAGCCACATTTGTTACAAATATTGGTGCAGCTCCATCCCTGCATCTGAGTCATCACAGAGGCTTCATGACATGCAACGCATAGATCTGAGGCTTTGTCATGAAAAATCCATATTGATCCATTATTGCCAGAGGTGGGGCTCAGAGCAGCAGTAGCCTCATTTCAGTCAAGTTTCATTAAGTCCCTACAAGCTTGCAGCAGTTCATGCAAATGTTTTCTGACACTTCTTAATCAGTGATGTATTCATTATGGCCAAACGCAAACACCTTCCTCTGCAGGTGCAGAGGCTCCCCAAGCAACCAAATTGATGCGGTTCTTCCATGAATGGGGACGGGCTAAGCGTTGAGAGCTGGACAGATGGTGTGAATCCTCTGCATGGTGGGGGCGGGACTCAGCGATGTGCTGCTGTGTGAGCCAGGCAGGGGGCAAAGAGCAGCTTTTAGCTCAATGCAGAAAACATTAAGAAGAGAGAAACTGCCAAACCAAATCATTAATGATCTGGAGGATGGAGTGGATTGCACTCTGAGCAAGTTTGCAGATGACACTAAGCTGGGGGGAGTGGTAGCTACGCTGGAGGGCAGGCATAGAATACAGAAGGACCTAAACAAACTGGAGGATTGGGCCAAAAGAAATCTGATGAGGTTCAACAAGGACAAGTGCAGAGTCCTGTACTTAGGACGGAAGAATCCCATGCACAGCTACAGACTGGGGACCAACAGGCTAGGCAGCAGTTCTGCAGAAAAGAACCTGGGGGTTACAGTGGATAGGAAGCTGGATATGAGTCAGCAGTGTGCTCTGGTTGCCAAGAAGGCTAATAGCATATTGGGCTGTATTAGTAGATCACAGGAAGTGATTATTCCCAGCAGATCACAGGAAGTGATTATTCCCCTCTATTCGGCATTGGTGAGGCCGCATTTGGAGTACTGTGTCCAGTTTTGAGCCCCCCACTACAAAAAGGATGTGGACAAGTTGGAGAGAGTCCAGAAGAGGGCAACAAAAATGATTGGGCGCTGGAGCACAAGACTTATGAGGAGAAGCTGAGGGAACTAGGCTCGTTTAGTCTGCAAAAGAGAAGAATGAGGGGGGATTTGATAGCAGCCTTTAACTACCTGAAAGATGGTCTCAAGGAGGATGGAGCTAGGCTGTTCTCAATGGTAGTATATGACAGAACAAGGAGCAATGGTCTCAAGTTGCAGTGGGGGTAGTCTAAGTTGGATATTAGGAAAAAGTTTTTCACTAGGAAGGTGGTGAAGCACTGGAATGGGTTACCTAGGGAGGTGGTGGAATCTCCATCTTTAGGGGGTTTTAAGCTGTGGCTTGACAAAGCCCTGGCTGGAATGATTTAGCTGAGGTTAGTCCTGCTTTGAGCAGGGGGTTGGACTAGATGACCTTCTGAGGTCCCTTCCAACCCTAATATTCTATGATTCTATGTACTTCCTATTTTTGATTTAAACCTTCTGCTTATTAATTTCATCGAATGACTCTTAGTTCTTGTGTTATGTGAAGGAGTAAATAACACTTCCCTCTTCATTTTGTCCACACCATTCATGATTTTATAGACCTCTGTCATATCCCCCCCTTAGTCATCTCTTGTTTGAACTGAATAGTCCCAGTCTTTTTAATTTCCCCTTGAATAAAAGCTGTTCCATCCCCCTAATCCTTTTTGTTGCCCTTCTATGTACCTTCTCCAATTCTAATATATCTTTTTTGAAATGGGGCGACCAGAACTGCACGCAGTACTCAAGGTGTGGGTGTATCGTGGATTTTTATAGTGGCATTATGATATTTTTCTGTGTTATTATTTATCCCTTTACTAATAGTTCCCAACATTCTGTGAGCTTTTTTGATTGCTGCTGCACATTGAGCAGATGTTTTCAGAAAACTATCCATGATGACAGTTAATTTGTTTCTTCTCGTGTGCATCATATTGTACTTTTTGACACTGAGTTTCATTTGTCTCCGTATTTGCAATCAGAGCTGTGAGTACAGCAGGCGTTGACCTACCCATGCTAGCTTTGACCTACCTAGCTTGACGTGAATAAGAACAGCAGAGAAGCTGCGGCAGCACAGGCTAGCTGCCTGAACACAGACCTAGAGTCCCAGCTGCAATTGCACTGCCTATGCGGCTCTGGCTTCACTGCTTCAGCTAGGTAGAGCAAAGCTAACTCGTGTATGTCTACAAGTGCTGCAGGCACACCTTTGATTGCAGTGCAGATAGTTTGTTTGTTAAGACCCATCTGAAGTGCCTTGCAATTGTCTCTAGTTTTGACATATCTACATAATTGTATTTTAAAATCTAGTATTTTTACCATTACCTTTGATCGCCTTTCCTCTGCTTTATGATATACCAGAATATGACCAGGCCTGGATCCAAAGGAGCACCTAAACAAAGACGAAATCCAGAGCCAGACTTGCAATTCAATACCAGGGATCACTTTTGAATGGTCTTCCAGACTTCCTACTTTTGTATGCAGTAGGAGATGTAGTGGTGTTTGTAAAATCAGTGCTGTTGGTAAGATCAATGATGTTCCTCCTCGACCCCAACAATTGTTTTTCTTTCATAATTTAAAATGTAGGCTTGCAAATCTATGTTTGAAAGCCCTTTCTGCTTTTACTTGTTTATTATACTACAAATCATTGCTTATCTTTTACATGGGCTTCTAGTCTAGTGCTTTCTGTTTTAGAAAGAGCATACGCTGCCCTAAGGAATACTGAAGGATCACAGAATGATCATTTACTAAGAGTCTCTCCTGGCTCTTTTCATCAAGGCTGTGTCTCTAGCTTCCCTGTTAATGCAGGGCAACAAAGGTATTGTGATCATGCTCTAGTCCGCATCACTCTGACACACCCCTTTGCCTCTCTCTAGGAAGAAGAACCATAGGTCTGGAGCATTAGAAATAAAACTTGAGAACAGTTATTACTATTGAAATAAATTTAGGGTAAGCAAGATGGAAAAAGGTAAAATTGCAGGTAGAGTGGGAGAAGGAGAAACAGGGGCCTTAAATGAATGAACAAAAGATCTGCAACCTCATTTTAATTCTAAGGTGTGAGGTCTCCATTGGCAGGTGCTCTTTCTTGAGATGTTGCAGGGTGAGAAAGAACATACTTATTTGGCTGGAGTCCTTGGACACCAAAATAAATAAAGTCTTTGCATCCTTCCTTAATCTCAAGTTGTTTTATTGAAAACTCAGATTCACCAAGAAGAAAATCCTATTAAACTACACATACACCATAGCAGTAAAGTTTGTTTTTAAAAAATCTCCCTATCCTACGCAGTCCCAAATCATGTAGGAGGCTTTTATTAAATTTCAGTTAGATAGCTTTCTTTTGTCACACAGCCCAGGAGTACAAGGTGCCAGCTAGCAAGAGGGAGGGGGAAGGTGGGGAGTAGTGATTCATGAAATAAAATGAAAAATCAAGAGGAAAATAATATTTATAGAAATCAGTTTTTAATCTGGAATCAGTTGAAGATAAATTTCTACAAGGTAGAAAGTCTGTCTTTCATCCAATGATCCTGCCCACAGGCCTGCAGTATGTAAAAGGCCAGAAAGCAAAAGAGTTTATAGCTATAATAAATTACTGGAGTTTAATCACTATATCAATTCACCATAACATATCTACAAGGACCAGAGCTATGAGAACTATCATGTCACTGCACCAATATGTATTTACAGAACTCAGGCAATTATTGCTACTACATTGAGGCTATTAGGAGTCCCTATTTGATAATCAATATTACGGTTTGTTTTCTAGAAGACTCCATCTTTTAAGCCTATAGGGATAGATTTTGCTCTGCTACACTAATATAAATACAGAGCAACTCGATTACTTCATTGGACTTACTCCACATTTATGCCAGTGTAACTGAGAGCAGTAACCTCTTTCCTCACTGAATTACTCTAAACACAATATATTATATCCCCCACAATCCTATACAATATATCAGAAGTGAGCCTTTTAATTTAGGGATGGTCTCAGTTAATTTGCTACTTGTTTCCTCATTAATTGTTTATTACTCTTGTCTGCGAGCACAAATAGCAGCATATGGATTCCTTACAGACATCATCTCACATAAAGATAGGTTATGGCACTGTGATAATGTTGCCTGGGCTGCACTCCAATCATATCTAGGTATTTTGCATAGCATTCTCATTTCCTTATGGATTCAGGCATAGGGGAGCTGGAAAACATGTCCCAAAGGGAGCTATTCAAATGTATCTCATCATGTATGAGGAACTGCAGAGAATAAGATGATGTAATATTGATTGTCCATTAATAAGGAGGCTGGGAATGTCAGCCAAAGGAATTAAGCTCATGAATAGCAGATGAAAAGGAACTAATGAGAGAATCGGTGTAGTAAATGAAGACATAAATGCATGCAATACAGAGAAAGCAGCATCTACTCTGACCCCCAAGACTTGTTTTCATATTCGTGTTCAGTTTTAGTGGTATAATGATCATTAAGGTTGTAATCTCCATTACAAGAAACATAAAGATTCCTCTCACTTGTACAAAACTATGCATTCCTGTCCAGTATTAATAAAATTGGTTCCACAGATAATTATGATTCCTTGGTTTAATCATCTTTGAGTATATTATGCTTTCAAATGATGCAGTTTCAGTCAAAGCAGCAAGCCAGTCATCTTCATTTTAACAGCTTGATTTTTTCCAGGGCCTCAATACAATCCCTTTTAGTGTACATAAGTGCTGTCATCATGGCCCATTTAAGCAGATGAGGAGAGAGGTTCAACATGTCAGCACAGATGCTCCAGTGTTTGCCTTGATACTTTTCTCTCTCTTTGATAAATACTACTGCTTCTTTATAGCAGAGGACTACTTAGGAGCAATTCCATAGCATGTGCATGTATCAAGGGTCCTTTCAAACCAACACAACCACATCATACTTTGTTTCCTTAGTTACATATCTTATGCATCCAGGTAGAAGGGGTGAGGAGCTGATACAGCTAATGCCACATTTTAAAATATCTAAGTACTTGCTTGGCTTCTGGAGGAGAAAGTCATGTGTGTTTACACTCTGGAAGACAACTATAGGAGAACTTCTGAACTTGCCTCTTCTCCATCCCCACTATTAAATCAACAGGGTTTCCTTTTCGAGTTTTTATAGCTACTGAGAAAATAGTGCTGTAAGGAACGGGTTGAGTTACAAGTAATTAGCTTCACTAATTTACACACACACACACACACACACACACACAAAAGTGCACCTTTATTTACCTACCTATGAGTGTGTGCTGGGGGGGAGGTATCTTATCTTGTCCCCTGCCTGAATGCGCCTGGGCCTCCATTTTCCCCGATCTCAGTAGTTAGTTTAGCCGTCCAGCCAAACTTCAAAATCCTCTCTCTCTGGTGTAACAAAATCCCAAACAAGAGTCCAAAGGAAGGGAATGTGATGTTCCTTTGCTGAGTCAGAGCTTTCGCAAGGGCCTGTTCATCTTCGCCTCTTTCCAGGGTGTAGCAGTACTTCACCCAGTCTCTACCTCTGGCTGAAGGGTTTTACAAAATCTTTCCCCTTGGTTGCAGGGGTAGAACCAGATAATCTGTAGCCAGGCACAAACTCAGCTGGGTTGTAGCAGGCCAGGGACTCTGCACATATTTTTTAAATTTAGGCTGCTGTCTTGTTCTCCAGCATTTGAAATTCAATTTTTAAAAGTGTCTAGCCTTTGTGGTTGTGAAGAAAACCCTGCAGATGTGAATTAAGTGTAAGCCACTACAGCAATTCCTAATTGTATCTGCAGAAAGCCTGAAACAATAGCAGAGAGGTGTGAATTTCCCCAACCATTTCAGTGAGACGTTAGCTCAGACGCCCCATGAAGGTAATTTAAAAATCGACATTGTTAAATCTGATGTAAAAAAATCACTGATGTAAAAATACAAAGAAAAGATCACAGATATGCACACTTTGCTGTGAGTGGTGTCTCATTTTGATGCCCTGAGTGTATGGAATTTGGCAGACCCCATCACTTTTTTCCCTTTTTCATTTCAAGCCATGCAGCCTAAAAGGCAGGAGCAAAGAATGGAGCCCTGAAGTGCACCAAGAGGAAACCAATCCCACAGACCCCAGGGAGACATCAGAGACCCCCCCCATCAGCAAGCACCCCCAAACAGTACGGACCAGTCCTGCTCCAGTGGTGGACATGTTGCTAAGCAGCTTCTCCTCTGGCTTTAACGACAGCTGCTTCTCCCTCTCCTGGAGGGTCTCTGTAAACTCATGCAGACATCACTGCTTCAGTAATACAATGTAATATGTTTAGATTTCTGGAAGGTATTTGACTTGGTACCACAATATTTTGATTAAAGAACTAGAACAATACAAAATTAACATGGCACACATCAAATGGATTAAAAACTGGTTAAGTGACAGGACTCAAAATGTAATTGTAACCCATGATCATCATTTAGTGGACCTGTTTCACCAGGATGGGTTCTTGGCCCTGTGCTATTTAACATTTTTATCAATGACCTGGAAGAAAACAAAATCATCACTGACAAAGTTTGCAGATGAGACAAACTTTGGAGGAGTGATAAGTAATGAAGAGGACAGGTCGCTGATAGAGTCGCTTGGTAAACTGAATGCAAGCAAACAATATGCTTTTTAATACAATCACAAGTAAAGTTATATATCTAGGAACAAAAAATGTAGGTCATACTTACATGATGGGGGACTCTGAACGGGAAGAAGTAACTCGAAAAAAGACATGGAGGTCAAGGTAGATAATCAGCTGAACGTGAGTTCCTACAGTGCAACGCTGTGGCCAAAAGTGGCGATGCAATTCTTGGATACATAAACAGGAGAATATTGAGTAGGAGTATCTGGCACTGGCATGACCACTGGTGGAACACTGTGTCCAGTTCTGGTGTCCACACTTCAGGTAGGATGTTAATAAACTAGAGAGGGTCTGGAGAAGAGCCACAAGAATGATTGGGAAAACATGCCTTCTAGTGATAGACTCAAGGTGCTCAGTCTATTTAGTTTAATAAAGGTTAAGGGTGACCTGATCGCAATCTGTCCTACATTGGGGACAGAAATATGATAACAGAGGGCTCTTCAATCTGGCAGACAAAGATATAACGAGAGCCAATGGCTGAGAGGTGAAACTAGAGAAAGTCAGAATAGTAATAAGGCTCTAAATGTTCTAGTTCAAACAGAAATTATTTCAGAGAAGTCCTATGGCTGTGTTATACAGGATGGCAGAGTTGATGATCACAGTGGTCCCTTCTGGCCTTGCAATATATGAATCTATGAGTTAGCTTATGCTAATGCTTATAACCATGAGGATCAGAAACAATTATCTGCATAGATTACTGACATCATCACCAGATTCTGAAAGCAGGCACATGCTTATTGTGCCTATGCCTTAATCTATCTTGGGCAAGCGTGAATCTGAACCTCACTAACACACTTAAGGAGCTCAGCAGACCCCGCATGATTGTACTGTGAACATCTGCAAAATCTGCTGTGAATGGCTAGTCTCCTCAGGTCTCTCTCTATATATAGTGAACAGAAGGGAGGGGCTTTTATGTCTCTTCCCCAGTCTGTGCTGCTTCAAGTTTGCAGTTCCTATCTCCCACTGGCAACTAGAGCATCTGAAAGCCTGTCCTTAAAGGGCTGAGACAGTAAGGGATGTACTGGGCCTGTGTCTGTCCTTAATATAGACATAGCGTATATTTTACTTCTGCATTTAGATACTTTATCTTTATAATACAAAAAAGAGGGAGCTACATGATGAAATTAGCAGAAGGCAAGTTTAGAACAAATCAAAGGAAATAATTCTGCACGGAGCATGCAGTTAGCTGTGGACTAAACTGCTGCAAGAGACCACTGGAACCAATACTGAAAATGGATTGTAAAAAAAGACTGGATACATTTGTAGCCTAGATGATGCTGACGTTGTGTATAATACATCTGATGCGTCTCAATGTAAGGTAATTAGCATAGCAATCAAAAATAAACTCTCCCGCTTGTACAGTATTATAACGCAATTTGCTAGGTCCATTTGTTTGTGGATTTTTTGTTTTGTTTTGTTTTTCATTCCCTCATTACCCTGGAAGATCAGGTATTGCCCAATGCTGGAAGCTGGATTTAGGCATTTAATGGGCCTGATCACATTGCAAACAGCAGCAAAATAGATTTTTTTTTATTTGTCATTTTAGTAGAGAGAATGTCTGTCAACTTGTTGGAACTGGACTGTTGTGATAGACCAAAATTAACTCATCACAAAACAGACTATTCAAGAAAGTGCCAAAAACTCTTAAAAACCCTCTCAGCTAACCAGCCATCAGGAAAATTGTATCTGTATTAATTTGTTTCTTGCTGACTGGCTGCAGTGATTTCCGAATGTGTGCAAGCTGTTGTACCACAGGTACCATCTTTTATGCCCTCTGTGAGAGGCGGCTGTTTTAAAACATTTCAAGATGAATTTCAAAAAGTCATTATTATTTTGAGCATTGTGTATACTGAGAGAAGTTCACTGAAACCAAAACAAAGCCATTACAGCTAAACTGGCAGTACCTAAGTCAACTGGATGGTTGCCTTTCATTCCCTTGGTGAGATAAGAGTTTCCAAGCAATTTTAGAACCTTTAGAAGCTCATTGTTATTTTTTTAAAGGTTATTTGAAAACAAAACAAATTTTTAAAGAAGCCACAATGGTCTTAATAGCAGCTGCCATCTTGGGCCACCCGAGATCTGTGCACAGAGGAGAACCTCATGTACCAATCCTCTCCACCCACACTGTTGCACATGGATCATCCATCTCTTCAGCACTATTTCTCCCTCCGACCTTGTTGAGGTCACCCCCATGGGTCACCCCACAGGGACAGAGGCGATGAAGAATGAGTGAGCTGGGGGGAGGAGTGGGAAATCTATAGTCCGGAACAGGACTGGCATGGGGAGGAGATGCACAATTTCCCTTTCCAGCCCCAGGCATCTGTTCAAAAAAAACCCTTTCCTTGGGGTTTCTGAAGGCAATTGCAGCCAGGGAGAGTGCCTGATACAATTGGGGCTTGAGGTTGGATCTGAACTGGTGACTTAAGCTATACAAAGCAAATTCTGAACCCAGGCTTGACTGAATTATAAGCAAGTATATTGCCAATATTCCACACACGTACACCACAAAAACCTGACCAAGGAATGCAGAGACAGCTCAGAGGCTACAACGCCTCTGTACTTCACGAAGGTGCATGTTTCTCCTTTTTAGGGTATTTTTGTGATTATCTTTACCTCAGGACCACAAATAGGAAAAGATAAGGAGAGAATAGGTGGCAGCTGACAAACTGGGGGGATTCCCATGTGGCACAGAGCCTGCGCGACAGCTACATGTAATTCCCTTAAAGCCCCCATTGCGTAGGGGGCATGGCCACAGCCACAGAGGAGGGAAATTGGCCAAACTCCTTTGCGCTACAGCTGTTCTTGGCCCCAAGAAAAGACCTTTGAGGATAAAGGCAGCCAAGAGTTTAAGCAGTCCTGAAGTTTTTGTAGCTTATGCCTGAGGCCAAACTGGTTCCTAGCCGTCCCTTTAATGAAGGAGGCACAACGGTGATGTAAAGCCCCTTCCCTTCACCATCACCACCTCTAGCACACACCACGAGCAGGCGCTGTGCCAAACAGAGCTCAGGTACATAATGAATCAGGACCGTGGATTTGATAGATAATGTGGGTGCATAACTCCCATTGTCAGAGCCTGGAATTGTTAACTTTCTGGGAATGATGCAAAGCCCAGCTCTTATACTTGCAGAGGAGCTGAGTTGATATGGATACAGGGTGTTTGACTTGAGGTTATCATTAATTATTATAAGCTGTCAAGCTTGCATTAATGTCGAAGTACTGGCAATGTGATATGTTTATAAACTATCTTAATTTCTGTAGTGAATATTGTCTCTTTAATGACCATGAAGGGCCTAGGATGAAAAATTGGCTACCATCTAAGTGAATAAACAACTACTAAATCTTCAGAGCTCTTGTAGAACAAGGTCAAAGTAATATGTGTATGTAAGAGAGGCAATTACTTTCACATATGAAAAATGAATAACCCAGGCCTGCATTACTTACACACCCAGGACTACCATTTGGCTTGCCCAGAACTGCTGGACTCATTTGCCGTAAGTGAACCTGTGTGTGCCATATCTATGTGTGAATGTCCTGTGAGCCCATCATGGCAGCATCCAGGGACCCATTATTATTTTACAGTGGCACTCAGAGCCCTCAGTCAGGACCGGAGCCCCTTTATTTTAGGTTCTCTACAAACCAGTGCTCAAAGTCCTAAAAATCGAAGCGCCGGAACGCACCATTTCACCATGGAGGTGCCGGCCACGTATGCCACAAGGTAGTGAATGAAACTAACAACCAATAATCATTAGTTTACTTTACAGTTTTCAAAAGGTACCAAAACACCATCCCAGCTCCCCCCAAAAGTGACAGAACAGCATTCCAGAGCATTCTGGCACAACTCAAGCACTGGTACAAACACATAAGAAGAAACAGTTCCCGCCCCAAGGACCTTGCCATCAACAAAGACAAAAGTCTTGCAGATTGTAAGGAGTGGAGTACAGTAAGAATATATTCAGTTTGACATACACATCAGAGGCCTGATCCAAAGCCCACTGCAGTAAATGGGAATCTTTCTATCAACTTCAGTGGGCTCTGGAGAAGATCCCAAATACATTTTATATGCCTTTTAAAAAAATAATAATGAATAAAGCCATCTTAGCTACAACTTATTGGCTCTCAGCATGTCCATCCTTCTATCCACAGACACAATTAGTAGGGCAATCATTGGGCCATATTATCTAGCTCGTTTGTAAAAAGACTTATTTCTGAGTGGCTGTCCTTGGATATCAGTCGCGGGGGTAAAAACTAAGAAATGTTGCCAAGGAAACATTGTCAGGCCCATTGGCCGTCTCCTTTATTTAGTATGTTTACACGTGAGCGACAAGTTATGATTTTAAATTGTAGAAATGTTAAAATCTGCACCAAATGTTTGGATAATCTTACCGGTAAGAGCACATCCTGTTGAAGCCAGCACCCATCTTATAGCATTCTATTTTGATAAATCAAATGGCTTCAGTAAACTCACGTATCATGTTTGGATTCAGAAGCTGAGCTTTCCTGCTGGAAAAAAAAAAGCTAAACAAGGTTGGCATTAATCAAGAAGCCAACCAGGTAAATATTACAAATATTGATTGTCCAAAACAAAAAGCAGAAAAGACTGTAATGTTTCACATTTTAATTCAACTGTGAAGCATGAATTATAACATGGATGCTGGAGAGACAGATCTGATTCCGATCAGCGAGTTGCACATTTTAAATTGTGTGAGTGAATTTAGTGCTTGTGAAAGTGAGGGACTAATAGCATTGATTTCAGTCAGACCTCATGCAGACAGGTGCTGTACCAGCTTCCATCAGTCATCGCTTACAATGCCCTCCGTATTGATCCGCCACGCTCCTGCTACTCCAGTCCTGGTTTTCTCTTACAGCTCCATTCTGCACGCTGTTCAGTGCCTCCTGTGAGGTACTTAGTGCCTGCAGTTTGCATTGATTTTAGCGGTCATGGAAAGCACTCAGATCCTTGCAGGGCATGTCCACCTCCTTTCAAAATGTGGCCCTTTAGATAGGAGACTGCCAAGCTGCACTACGTGGTTTTGTGATGTGCACAAATAGGGACTCTAAGCAGGGCTAGATTTCCAATTAGGCACAGTAGGCATGTGTCTAGGGGCACGGGTGTTCTAGGGGCACCTAAACAGTGGCAGGTTACTGCACGGGCCACAGGGCCCACGCACCTCAGACCATTTGGGGGCCATGTACAGGTGCCAGAACTCTGGCCCCATTGCTCTGCTCCTCCTCTTCTCCTGGAGGCCCTGCCCCCTGGCCAGGCCAGGAGCCTGAGCCCAGAGGTGAGCATAATTCCCCCCGCCCAGAGTTGGCCAAGGCGGTCGCCCCAGCCCCTCTCCTCCCCATCCACCCCCCTGCATATGAAGCTGGCCTGGCCAGCTCCTATCTCCCCCATTGTCTCCCCCTGTGGAAAACACGAAGATCAGCTGTGGGGGGGGGGGGACGTGGGGGCAGGAGGAAATGCTGAAGATGCTGTGCCTAGGAGCATGTAAGGTGTAAATCCAGCCCTGACTCTCAGGAGGCCACAAACTTCATTTTTACATCATCAGAGCTGGGAAATAATCCCAGGTCTTCAAAGGTGTAAGGCTAATGTTACATATAGACATGGAGATAGAAGCAAACACCTCCATTCATTGGCTCGCAGCAGCCCCGCCCCCTAAGTTCCCCTCCCAGAGGGAACCCTCAACACGCAGAAAAGGGGACTCCGTTGCTTCTGTGACATTGCTTCCCCGAGCCCCTACAAGGGCTTCATCACAGGGTCCACACAGGAGGGGGCATGGAGTCTTGCTGAGCCAGAGAGGACACACTGTGCGGGGTGTATTATCTTATCCACATAGCACACCTCCCGAGGGCCTCCGTGGGGAACTTACGGTCAGGAGTCCCCAGCACTACAGCTCCTGGGAAGCCACGTTGCTGCGTGTGGAAGGGAGCAGATCGGAGATGGTTAAGGAGCCATAGGGCCTATGTATGGATCTTCCTGGCTCTGCGAGGTTTGGGACCTGCCGTTTCCATTCATAGTACATGTGTTGTGTAAAGAACAAAAGACAGAACAAAGGCAACAGCAAATTCCACCACTGCCTCCGCCAATGGGGGGGGGGGGGGGGGGGGGGGGAGGAATCTACACAAGGGGATCCTCATGGAGATTTTTCTCCCCTAGAATTTCCTACTGTGGGCTTTACTGCAGAAAATGATGATCCGCTCCATTTTGCTTATAATCTAGTATGTATTATTGTCCCTGTAATGAGTGACAAAGTGCCCAGCTCAGGGCATGAGACATAAAGACAGAGAGCCTGCCCGCAGGAATAGCCCAATCTAAGGACTCCCAGGGGAGTCAATCAGCATAGGAGCAGGCCCAATAAGACTGAAAAGCATCAAAGCCCAAAACAGGACTTTAGGGCCCAATCCCACATGGTGCTGATTGCCTTCAATTACCACTGCCTGGAGGGCACTTGGCCTCTTGGAGGATCAGAGCCCAAAGCATAATTTCAAAAAATGAACTATGAAAGTACATACATAAAATGCATTTGCTCTTTTTGGCACTTTGCTCATTCAGGTGCTTCCAACCGTTCTAAACCTCTTCCCACTCTGAAAAGGGCAGAGCAGAAGCCATCATTATTGCAAGAAACAAAATGATTTAAATTGATTAATGCATTCAGGCACTGACATCAGCTTGCATATGTATATATATCTGGATTTATCAGCACCTACTTGTGTAGTGCAGGGAAGGAAATGCAAGCTGCTCTATTCATTAAGTACAATATTCTCTAATTTATGTCATTATTTCTGCTTAGTTTTTCAGTTCATATTTGAGGACACAATGTCCTGAACTACATGACCTCATGTGGATAATAAAAACGGGGGAAATAGTTTATTATTCCGGGAGGGATCAAGGGAAAAGCAATGAACAATTATCTTTTCTTTTTTTTGCTGTCCATGGAGCTCATACTGCAAGACCACCTTTGCTGCCAAAGCTAGGTTTGGGGAAGGAAATCCGTCAAAGCTGATATTCATCCAAAAGCAGATCCACGCATTGGGATACCCCTTCAAAATCCACCTGTGGCAGAATTCTCAGTCTAGTGTCAGGCTTGACTACGTAGCTATGCAAATATTAGACTGTGTTTTCACTGCACTTCACCATTACATTTCCAGGAGTCTGCTGGAGGCAGCTGCCATTTTGTGTTTAGTTCATAGGCAGCAACTTACAGAGAAGACACATATTTTCCTCTCACTTGGGCCTTATCGTCCTGCAGATGCTTATGCACGTGCTTAACTTTAAGGATCTGATTAGTCCCATTAACTTCAGTGGGACTAGTCACATCCTTAAAGTTAAACATTTGTTTGTAGTTTCAGGACCTTGGAAACTTTTACTTTTGTTCTTTCTTGTTTCGCTGCTTCCCCTTCCCCTGCACCTGACACTGAGCTTCATAGTCTGGGGCCAGATGAAGTGACTTTCCCAACATCATACAGCAATTCAGCATCAGACCCAGAAATTGAGAGGAAGAATGGTCCAATGGTTTGGGCAGTAGCCAAGGGTTGGGGAAACTTGCATTCAAATCCCTGCTCTACCACGAGCTTCCTCAACTTTCTGTGCCTCAGATCACCATCTGTAAAAGATAGATAGTGGCACCTTCCAGGGTGGTATGAGGGGAAAGACATTAAAGATTGTGAGGTGGGCACTCAGATACTACTGTTCTGTTTCCCATGGATATGAGACATCCCCCGTCTGTCAACAATCTTATTTTTCCATTGGAGCAAGACTGCCATGTGAGGGCATCATGGTGGAAGGAGAGGTGGTCTCTCAGGGAGCTTAGTCCAATGCTAGGCACGGTTTTGAAAATCAGTACAGTGACCTCAAAATGTTTCTCCATAAGAGCAGTTGAAATTTACATAGCACCTCTCATCCCTGGACCTCAGAATGTAATGCAAACATAAGCTCAAGTGAGGTTGTCATGGCACTGGTACACCCTGTCATGGGCATCGGGTCACACGGGCAGGGAAAAACCATAGAACCACCAATTAAGTCTCCTGTTAACAGCCCTGACTATCCCATGTGGTGATACGGCCCAATGGCCAGAGTAAAAAAGGTGGCCTTGTCAGCCATGGCAGCCATGGCCTAGTAGACGGGGTCAATACAGCAGCCCCCTCAGTCAGGGCAGCGCAACCTAGTAATTGGAGTCAATAAAGCAGCCCCCTCAATCGGTGCAATGTAACCTAATAGCCGGAGTCACTAAGGTGGCCCACTTCAGTGGGATAATGCAGCCTATTGGCCCGCTGGGGTAGTGGAGAACTGCCTAGGGATGTGCGGTGGCCAGGGTAAGGGGGCTCAGGCCCTCTCTGGCCCTCCAAGTCCCAGCCCAGGGCCCTGGCAGCGGTGGGGGTACACGCCATTGAGTCAGTGGGGATCATCCTGAAACACATTGACCAGTTCCCCGATTCTCCCACCATAGCACCATTCAAGTCCTCTGGGCTACTTCCTACCCTGTTTCCTGTGGCGACAGTCCATGATTCTCTAGAGCCTCCAGGGTCCTCAGCCGGTGCTGCTCCTGGTGGCTCGGTCCCTTTCCTGGGTTCAACCATCAACCTAGAATCCACCGGGGGCTGGACGTGCCTTAGCTCAGGGGTAGAGTCTGTAGCAGCTCCCTGGAGAGGGCTGGTGGCTAGCAGTCTCCCTCCTCAGCTGCCAGCTCAGACTGAGCTGGGTTGCTTCCTTTTATACCCTGCTTCCAAGGTGAGCATGCCCAGCACGGGTGGAGGAGCATGGCCTCATCCGCCTGTAGTGTGTCATTAACCCTCTCTAAGCCAGGGTGAGGCTGGTATGCCCCATCACAAAGGTATTATCCCCATCTTCCAGGAAGGGGAACTGCGGCACAGAGAGAGAAAGTTACTTTCCCAACATCACTCAGCAACTGAATCCAAGAATCCTGACTCCATCACACCTACTGTGACCACTAATCATTCCTTCCTATTGTTCAGCTTCAGTGCTTGCTGACAATCCCCCACCAAGGACTGCCATTGGACCCCACTACAAACCCAACCCCAGAAGCCTGCCACACCCATCCTTTCTTTCCCTCCAATCTGGTTTTAAAATCTTTCCTTCAGTACATGGAGGAAACCACTATATTTAAAAATGATCCCTCCCCCAGGTCTGGTCATCCCACTTCCACCCATCTCTCTGCTCTCCTGAATTCTCATCTCTGGGATAGCTCAGCCTTTCTAATCTGCTGTTTTTAGTTTCTTTTGCTGATGGCTGAATGCTATTGAGACATACCAGGGGATATAATAAATATGGTAATATACGAAGGTTCCATCTATCATAACGTTACTGATACATCCAACTTTCAAAATAACTGTTTGGTTGAACATTCAGAAATATTCTATCCCCCCCTCCCTCCATTGAATGCAATGTATTGTATGAAATGTTTGATTTTTCAAATCTGGCTACTAGTTAACTTGTGATTTATGGAAAGAAATAACATCTCCCAAATAGCTAACCAGGCTCACATGTTTTCTCCTGTTCTTCCCTGCTATACAGCATGATTCTTTAAGGGGTGGAGTTTCTGCTGAAAGGTGCTGAGCCTTCTCAACGCCCACCACAGTGATACCCTGGGGCCCAATCCTGTGAGGTTCTGAGTGCCTTCAGCTTCTCTTTTTTATTTTAGGGACTTCAAATCACTCAGTAAACTAGCAGGATTGAGCCCATTGCAAGTATTTTCTTAAGCACATTTAAGAGTCTGAGGGGAATGAGTCTGTAGAGTGAGATCCTTCTCAGCCACAGAGCAGGGATGGACAAAATGGTTTGGGAAAAAAATACATCATCCCAAATAAACTCAGCTGATTAAAACACGTTCAGGTAAAGTATTTCATTCCTTCACTACAGTCATCTTCCTACTTTTGGTTAAATCCATCTTGATCCCTTACAGGTCTGCTGTGCAGACTGCTCTCCATCAAACTCAGATTCAAGTGGGCAGTGTATTATGAGCAGCCTCCCAAATAGAATGGCTGGTCATAGCTCAGCAGAAAGATTCACGGCCCTAAAGAAACCCACCCTCATTAAAACACCAAAGATGGAGGGCCTGAAAGAGTTATAGGAGAAGGCAGTACTGGGCCTGGGAGGGAAAGCGGGGAGAAAAGAGGCTCTTGAGGGTCAGATTCTCCCATCTCATGTGTTTCTTTTCTCCCATTCTGAAGCAGGGGATGTGGTGAGGACATGGTTTGCACCACATCCAAAGTGGAGTCATGCCCTGAGGCATGTCTGGAGTCTGGCAAATGCCAACATCTTCAGCAATGAGATGGCCAATTTCTGATTACATTTAAAAATAGGCAGAAAACCCCAAATCTTTACTAATCCAACATTTAAACGACAGGAATGATTTTAGTGAGCTGTTTGCACTGAAGATGTGCAGCCTGCATATTCCCCATGTTCCATTGCTCGTGTTCCTGCTGAGACAAGGCTAGGCTGTGGGGTTTTATTAGCTGATTGCTTTTACAGCCTGAAATTTACTCCTAAATAGCTAGTCATTGTGACTTTTATTTGTTAAAGAAGGCATGCCATATTACTACTCTGCTAATGTATGTCTTGTCAGTTTCACTTGCTGTTGCCTCCATTCTAGAAGAAGCCACATAAATATCTAAATGTATTTCTACCTTTGTCTGTTTCTGTAGGGCTTGGTCTTTTATGTATATAAGTGTTCATGTGCCACCTAGTGGCTTTACGAGACATTGTATCTTTAGTAGTGCCACAAGAGCATGGTCAGAAAACTCCGTTTTGCCCCACTTCCACGTGAGCTTGCATCATTGACCATTTGCTTGGTAATAAGGAAAAAGGCAAGTCCCAATATAATATTATTAGAATATGCTCAGCAAGTACAGGGCCTTGCACTAAGAAGTTATTTATCAGTCTTTAAATGTCTCTCTCAAATACCCATTCACTAGGTCAGGTTTCAGAATTTCAGTCCTATATTGCACCCAGCAAAAATAATGCATTGTCACCGGTAGTTGCATGTGCAAAATCTACAGGTGCAAACACCAGCTGGGAAAGTGCATGTGCAAACTGTTACTAGTTGCTTGCCCAATTAGGCACAATGGATCAACTTCTCAGCTCTAAGAAAATCTTTTAATCAGGTGAAACTCCCATTGGGGTCAGACCCTAAAAGGTGCTGAGCCTCATGCTTCCTGCCCACCCACTTCCAGCTACCAGTCCTGCATCTGAGTGTAGACACACTGTGGACCAGGTTCACTGCCACTGGCTTGCTCTCCCCAGCCATGCTACTTCCTTATTGCTGCTTCCTAAACTGGGGGGGCAACTGGAACTGACAAGAGAACAGTGTTGGGGAAAGTGGGGTCCTGAGCAAGGAGGCAAGCCAGCTGGGATCAGTTCCACCCTAGATTCCCAACCCAGTCCACCTTTTTTATCAGAAACTCTCCCATCTCCTGCTATAGTGTCCTTCCCCCAGTCCCTATAGACCTATCTGTTTTCATATATCTCCTTCAATCCCTCTTCAAGAGTCACCCAGAGCTCCATCGCTGATCTCAGCCCCACACTCCCGCTCTCCAGTCAGAATTTGTTCATAGAATCACAGAAGACTAGAGTTGGAAGAGACCTCAGGAGGTCATCTAGTCCAACCCCCTGCTCAAAGCAGGACTAACCTCAGCTACATCATCCCAGCCAGGGCTTTGTCAAGCCACAGTGTAAAAATCTCTAAAGTTGGAGATTCCACCACCTCCCTAGGTAACCCATTCCAGTGCTTCACCACCCTCCTAGTGAAAAACTTTTTCCTAATATCCAACTTAGACCACCCCCACTGCAACTTGAGACCATTGCTCCTTGTTCTGTCATATACTACCATTGAGAACAGCCTAGTTCCATCCTCCTTGAGACCACCTTTCAGGTAGTTAAAGGCTGCTATCAAATCCCCCCTCATTCTTCTCTTTTGCAGACTAAACGAGCCTAGTTCCCTCAGGTTCTCCTCATAAGTCTTGTGCTCCAGCGCCCAATCATTTTTATTGCCCTCCGCTGGACTCTCCAACTTGTCCACATCCTTTTTGTAGTGGGGGGCCCAAAACTGGACACAATACTCCAAATGGGGCTTCACCAATGCCGAATGGAGGGGAATAATCACTTCCCTTGATCTGCTGGCAATGCTCCTACTAATGCAGCCCAATATTCTATTAGCCTTCTTGGCAATCAGAGCACACTGCTGACTCATATCCAGCTTCTTATCCACTGTAACCCCCAGGTTCTTTTCTGCAGAACTGCTGCCTAGCCCGTCAGTCCCCAGTCTGTAGCTGTGCATGGGATTCTTCCGTCCTAAGTACAGGACTCTGCACTTGTTCTTGTTGAACCTCATCAGATTTCTTTTGGCCCAATCCTCCAATTTGTCTAGGTCACTCTGTATCCTATCTCTACCCTCCAGTGTATCTACCACTCCCCGTAGCTTAGTGTCATCTGCAAACTTGCTGAGGGGCAATCTACCCCATCCTCCAGATCATTAATGATTAACAATCTTTGTTCCTTCATTATTTTAACATAAAAAACATTCAAATGCTAATTGTCTATATTTCTAAAAATCCACAATGAACCAACAAGATGTACATACACCAAAAGTCTACATTAGCATAACCCTCACTCGTCCCCACATTCTCTGCCTCCATTCATGTCTGTCGCATCTTATCAACTTCAGGCCGATTTCTATTCTTCTTTGAAATCAGCGGCGTTCCTTTTGATTGACACTGGTGTAAGAGAAGCAGAATTTAGCTTTCATCTTGCAAGGCCACAGGACAGGAATCTCTTTTTTTTTTTTTAACTCTTTTGTCAGTTATGAGTCATGTATGTAGTGCTATAGAAATAATGAAATACAGTAATAAAGTAAATAAGAATAGTTCCTCTCATGATTCTTCCAAACCGCAACAATCCCCCCATTCTCTCTTCCAGTCACCTATTCATAGAAGTGTCAGAATGCCATATCTCAGCCAAGGTGGGATGGACACAGCTCTCTCAGGAGCTGGCCAGTTCTGTTTCTACATCATCTGGAGGGATCCCTGCAGGATGATACGGGATGCTTCTTCCCGTCCAGATACTAAGTGAGTTTCCCCTTAGCAGCCAGAGAGTAGAAGGCAGAGCTGGTGCAAGCTGGGAAATGGACAGTGGAGTATGGGACTCTCTAGTAACAGCAGACTATAGCTTGGATCAGGAAGGTAAGATCACCTAAGATCCAGAGGAGCCTATTGTTATCACGGAGAGCTAGGGGAGGTTCTAGGAGACAGCTTCTTGCTTCTCCATCCAGTTATCTTTTCTGTTTGAAGATAATAAACACCCTCACTTTTATTGCTCCCTCTCTGATCTTTTATTTTACCTTGCCATTTGCTGTAGGTCACAAAGGATTCGGAGATAATATGGGTGCCAGCAGACACCCCCAGTCCTGATTGCAAATTAACTGCTTTCTTAATTACTCCCTGCCAGGTGGAAACAGGTCCTCATGCAGGTGCTTGAGTGGGAAGAGTGCAAGAAACCTGCCCACAATTGCAGCCCCTGTGCCCAGGAAGAAAAGGGACTACTCCTTGTGGCTCGACCCCCCCCTGCTATGACATCTAGCAGGTGATATGATCTGGGAGATAAGAGAGAGGCTGTGTCTAGTTTAGCTCCCCCTAGGGCAGTTCAGCTCTGTACTGTCTGAAATTTAGGATTGTACCTTAAATGCACAGTATAGCCCTGTCTCCTAGCAAGGGCTATGGCCTTCAGAATTTTATTCTCATCCTGGTTTGGTTTCGGTTTTTCAGGCAAGCACACTTGGGCTGGGCTTTTCAAAAGAGTTTAAGGGAATTAGGCATCTAATTCCTATCAAAATGCAGAGGGCATTGGATGCCTGCCTCCCTTTTAAATCACAGCCTTGATTATTTGCTTTTGGAGTGTTGCAGGGACAATTAGCTTGCACTTAATTTTTGGCTGGCTAGAGAGGGAGAGAAAATAGATGGGTTTCTGCCAGATAGCCCATTTGCTCAAACGGTCAAACAAACTGGGCCAGCCAAGTGTTTTATTTAGTTTTTTTCACCCAAAACCAGGTAACAATGCTAATTCACAAGACTCGACCTACTGTGACCTTGAGCTGATTAAACTCAGATCAGTGCCATGTGGTCTCAGGAGAATCACGTCATTTTCTCATTCTATCTCGGTACTTATATAATCCTCATTAACATAGGGTCTAAGCACTTCACAGTTATTAATGGATTGCATCCCCTTCAGACCACGGTGTATTTCCCTGTTTTACAGATGGGGAACTGTAGCACAAAGTAGAATAAGAACAGTCACACAGGAAATCTGTGACAGAGCCAGTCATTGAACCCCGCTCTCCTGAGTCTGAGTCCAAGTCAGTGTCCTGTCCACTAGACCATCCTTCCTCCCATAACACTGTGCATTGCAGTGTCACTTTGCAAACATGCTGACGTTCATCAAAGTGTCTTTCTAAGTTCCATCCATCCCTGGCTGTAGTAAAGTATACTGGAAGACAAATCAAGGCACATTTATGCCTCTTTACCTGATATCCGTTCAGAAACATTGGAGCTTAGGCCATGTATTCTATCATTTCCTCACAGCCTTGCAGACCTTGATTTGCATCAGAGCTTTTTAATGAGCTAATAGTTAAAATAGCCCCTATAATTATGCTAGAATAATGCTTGATTATTCCAGCATAAATATAGAGGGATATCTTAACTAGACAGCATTTGCTGCTCTCCATTACACTAATGCACAGATGTCTGAAGAAATTACTTAAATATACTAGCAAGTTATAAAATAGCTAAACTAGTGCCCTTTACATCTATGAGAAATGATGAGCGTGTTTATTTTTTCCTGTCTTTGCAAGTCATCCCCCATTGATTATTTCTTGACACCTAAGAGATAATATTCAAAACAATGGAAATAAAAATAGATCATCCATCTTCCACCGGGCTCTGATTTTCTTAGCTCTTTTATTTTCTTATGTCCCCGTCCCCCCCAGAAATCTTGGCACCAACATCCAGTTCATTTCTCCAAATCTCTAACAGGTGCAAAGCAAATAAACCAAAGTGTTCTCAGTGGTGATTAAATGTACAGACTTGTCTACATTTGAAAGTCGTAGGTTTTGTTTATGCCTTACATGATCTTGAACAACGGCTGCACAACCAGGTGCATCCACACTGCGTTGTTATCCTGGGTTAAGCGACTGCCCTTTGGACTCATCACAGCCCCACAGCACAGCACTGTTTCAGAGTAAATGCTCAGCATTCTGGGCAGACATCTCATGGGGCACTGCTCTGCTGGTAGGCTCAATGCATTATGGGATTTTTCTCACTGTGCATTGTGGAACACCTGCTATAAGGCACTGAAATTCTGGGACTCGGGGGAGATCAAATTAAATAATTCCTGTGATGATTTTTGTTTCACCTCATTATACATCTTGTTATGAACACCATTTTCAAAGCTCTGGCAGGCAGTTTGAAGGATACACTGCTGAGCACTGAGATGCTAACGGTGATTAATACAACAGGCTGCTGCAAATATATCTCAAGTTATGCAATGACTTCAGAGTCAGGCAATGCAGGCACCTGAGGAGGAGGAGCAGTATTAACTCAAGCAGTTACTTCTGCATGAACTTTCCCTGGAGTAGCTTCACTCCCTGAGTGGCAGCTTCTGGACTTGACTAAATAGCACTGCCTGGCAGGACAGAATAGTGCTGCAGACGTAGTAAGACCAGCAGTGGCGGCAGAACTTCAGGATGTCAAAGGCCACTTCCTTCGAAATCTGTGCATGGCTCACCCCACAGCTGCAGTGCTGGAACATCTGCATGAGAGCTCTCCTCAGCGTGGAGAAGTGTGTGGCAATCAATATCTGGAAGCTCACTACCGCCAGTTGTTATCAGTAAGCTAACCAGTTTGGTGTTGGTAAATCAACTCTCAGGGGGTTGTCATGGAGGTGTGCTTTGCTACCAAGAATGTGCTGTCCCCCTGACTCAGAAGACAATGCACAGGAGGTAATGGGTGGATTTGCATGGTTGGAATTCACAAATTGTATTGGGGTCATTGATGGGACTCAATGGGACCCCTCCTCCCCACACACACATACACACACCCCAGGCCTCCGAGCTCATCAGTAGAAAGGGGGTATTTCTCCATATTGCTGCAAGGCCTAATTGATCCCCATGGCAGGTTCACCAGTATTAATATGGCCTGGCCTGGAAGGGTCCACTATGCCAGGATCTTTAGACACTCAGGCCTGTTTCCTGCAGTGAAAAATGGAATTTCTCCCCCAAGATTATTATGGGCATTAGTAGTGTTGTGATCACTCCTGTCATTCTGGGCGTGCCCAGCCTACTGCTCTGGAGTTGCGCCTTATTAACAACTGCATGTGCACCTATACAGGCTGCCGGTGTGAGGCGGACAGGGGGAAAACGGGCCAGCAGGCATATCTCTGCAATATGTCAGTAGGCTGGGGGTTGGTGGCAGGGGAAGTGGGAGGAGTGGAGAGCAGCAGAGGCAGGCTAGTAATTGCATGCACACCTCTGCAAGCTGTCCTAATATTGGAGGATGTTACCTGACATGTCTCCATAAGGCAGAGAAAGATCTTGTTCAGAAAGGCAATGGGCAAACCAGGAAGATACCCTGCACTCCTGTTTGCCAGGACAGTGCCTCCAGAGCTGGTGAAGGAGTGGAAGGGAACCACAAGTGCCTGGGCAACGCCAAGAGGACTGTGTTGTCATCCCATCGACATACCAAAATAAAGCACTGTTTTTGTCTTAAAGTCTCTTTTTTCGGTACCCGCCGATCGGCCTTAAGAGCAGTGCAAAATAAATATAATTCTGCGGTAACCCACAGCTGGGCCGCATGAATGTCTCAACATTTCTTTCCTTGTGGATATGTCTGTGTAGTTTGAATTGGGCGATTTACCTCAGAACAGCTCCAGTGTGCTCAAAGCTGAAAGTATTAATAAAACTGAGTCAGAAAAAAAAGTGTGTCTGATGCTTTCTTTCCCTGTATGTGTCACAACAGTAAAGACAGCTGCCAGTTGGTCCATCTCACTTGTCACCCAGCTGGGGCTGCCATTTAGAAGTGGGAGAGGGGGGTGGTTGATCAGGAGGGAGAGGAAGCAATAAGCACTGTGGCAAAGAGGTGTGGGGTGGGACCCGGTAAACTTCATCTGCAAACACACAAACCGCAGCTATCAGAGAAATAAATGGTGTGGAGTTTTTAAAGTCTCTGGCGCTGCCCCCATTTTGAGCAGCAGGTGGGGGGGAAAGCTGAGGAGGTAGAGAGAAGCTAGCCCAACATGGCGGCATGCGAACAGTACCCAGAATTACATTGTTGAAATCCCCCAGGATGGTTGTATTATAATACAGCACATAATACATGCTGGAAGAGGTCCCCTTTCCAGGTTAGGTCTCCACCTGTGATTCAGGTTTGTCCTCTGCCTCTGCTTCATCCTTGGGCTCCAGCACTGTGTCTGCCTCAGAGCTCAGCAGGTCAAGCAAGTCAACAAGATCCTGGATTTCAGGATCCATCTCCTCTGGCTCAGCGTCCTGATTGGCATCTGTGGTGGTGTCCTCAGTGGAGTCCACAAAATGCCATGGTTGAGTGGTGGCACCTCTGCCAAAAATATGGTCCAGCTCTTCACAATTGCTGCAGGACATGGGAGCTCTCGCAGACCCCTTATTATCGTCCCTAACATTCTTATAGTCCTGCCAGAGGTCGGTGGTGCTGGAGCGGGTCCAGGACATGCCTCCTTAACTTTCATTTGTTCTGATAGTCACCTGTAGGCATTAGTGACTGCTCCTCTCATGAGCCTAGACACTCTCCCCTCCCCAGAGGGTAATGAAGTCCAGGACCTCAGCATGGGGCCATGCAGATGCACAAAGAATGGCTGTTAAATAATATATTTTATTTCAGGTGTGGGAACTCACCACTACCTGGAATCACAAAGGGGCACACCTGGCTGTGCACCAGCATTTAAAGACATCTGGTCAAGATTACACCAAATCCGTAGAGGGCACACAGGTAAACAGACAGGTTGACCCAGATAGCCAGCAAAGCAGTATGAGAAAGCAGGAGGAGGACTGCCAGAAGCAGAAGAGTGGTTTCAGAATGAGGGTGCATTCACACATACTTTGTTGCCAGAAAACTCATTCTGCTTCTCTGTAAACCCACTACCAATGGCACCGTCACTCTTTACAGAGCACTGTGCATACACCAATGAGTTATTTCATAGCTGCTGAGTCCAACATGCAAGTGACAATCCTGTCCACAGGTAGGGCACACCCACGCACTAGCCATGCTCTGAATCTGAGCAGCAGATTCTTTCCTCCTCTGACGCCCGTCACCAAAAAGCTTGATCCACTTGCAATGCCTCGCTCTATCTACACGTTGACTCTGCCAACCAGAGTGTCATTCTGCACTCCTTTCCCAGTCATCCACAGAGATTCCAAAGGATATTAAATCATTCTTGCAAGCATCCCAAAATCTCTGCAGCGGTCTGCCTCTCTTTCTAGACCCTTCCCGAGTTTCAGAGTACAGCACACTCTTCAGGATCCTGTAATCTGGTATTCACTTGACATATCCAAGCTACTAGAGTCTTTTCTTACTAATCAACATTCCCATGAATAACATACCAGCACAACTTGACACTTCCACATTTGTCACCCTGTCTTGCCATTTTATTCGAAGAATATTATGCAAGCATCCGATATGAAAGCTATTTAGTCTTTTGGTATGTTTGATACAAGTCATCCATGTTTCTGAGCCATGCAGAAGAGTGGATAAAATACATGTCTCACAAATACAGATTTTCACTTTAGTTGACAATGTGTTATTTTTCCAGGCTCTGTCTTGCAAAAGACCACAGTTCCTGGCTACTTTGCTGATTCTACTAGTGAGCTCAGCATCAAGATCTACATTGCTAGTAACAGTGGAGCTAAGGTAGCAAAATTGATCAACAACATCCAGATGAGAACTATGTAAGGTAATATCTGGAACTGGTTCTGAAGAGCTTTGGTGCACGATAACAGTCTTCTTCAAGCTTATTGCTAGCCCAAAGATTATACATGAATCAGAGAACTTGGTAATAAGATGCTGTAGGGTATCAATACTGTGAGCTACAAGGACTGCGTCATCTGCAAACAGGTCCCTTATGGTGATCACCTTTGTCTTAGCTTTGAATCTTGCAATATTAAGGAAATTTCCATCATGTCTAGCGCTACGTTAGACACCCTCTCAAACATCATGGAACACATGTTCAAGCAGGAATGAGAAGTAAATGTTTAACATTGTGGAAGCCAATACACAATCCTACTTCATTCCATTGTTGATGTTAAATGAAAGTCAGACTCTTGGTTTTCATACATTACAGTTTCCTTCATGCCATCAGGTAAGGACTTCACAAGGTTTAGCAGTATAGACAGACAATCAAGCTTCTTCAGAAAAAGCCCTGATTGACTAACCATGTCAAAAGCTTTTGACCAACTGTGTTAAAGGCCCAGTCTATAAAAGCCAGGTACAGTGGAATACGCTTCTCTCTGCACTTTTCCTGCCAGCTGTCTTACAGAGAAGACCAAGTCAATGGTAGACCTTCCTGAGCAGAAGCCACACTGGCTCTCAGGATGGATTCTATCAGCTAAAGTTTGAAGTCCAGGTAAAAGAATATGGCTTAAGGCTTTTCCCATGATGTTAAGAAGAGATATATCTCTGTGGTTATTACAATCACTACCAAAATGAGACTAATAAATCAAGTTAAAACACCAGATGATTCACAGCAAAAACTTGTGTGAATGGATGCAAGGCAGTTTATTGCAAAAATTGTCGAGTTAACCTGCAGCAACTTTTAAGTGTAGACAAACCCTAAATCCCTCTGTGTAATGAGCCTCCTTTGGATTTAGATAGGTTTACAGTCTGCTAAAGAAATGGCCCATGGAAAACTTCTAAGCTACCCATGATTCTCTGTTGATGTTTGGAAAGCTTTTCTGTTATTATGCCACATACACTACCTCTGTTTTATTAAGAAGAAGCGGGGCAGGGAACAGAGGTGTTGGGTCATTCTTTGGTTAAGATAACAGGTGTGGAGGGGTTCCTGAAGTCCAAAGGGTGTGAAGTACGCCAGTATCTTTCTGCTTCCCACACAGCTGCAGGGGCTGCATGCTTTCTGGATCTGTCCAGCTAAAGTATCTCCACCATTATTCCTCCCAAATTCAATTGGAGCCCTGTCTAGGACAGTGAAAATAACTGTAGCATGTAAGGTGGGCAAAGACCTAAGGACCAAACCTTTTAAAATCTATGAAAGCTCTTCTGACCTAGTGTACATCAACATAGTTCCACTGAAGTCAATTGAGCCATGTCAATTTACACCACCTGATAATCTGGCCCCAGCACTCTGTGAGCCTTGTAATCCACCTGCATGATAAATGGTGATGACCAGAATCTTTGGGAAAACATAAGCTTTTAAGTTCCAGACTGGTTTGTGAAGGCTTGTGTGTTGTGCTCCCTTATTTATGCATGGGCGATGTTCTGTTATAATATTAGGTGCTGCATTTACTTCTTCATCTTGTGTACAAATCAAAAGCATCTTTCATTTCAGTTATTGCTACTGAAAAGGCTTTCCTCGGGGTGAACTGGATATGTTGGTTTTGAACATTAAAAGCTTTTCAGCTTAAGAGACTTTTAAAAACACATTTATGTCATTATCAAAACTATTAAATCCTACTCCCTGAGCCTCCCATATTCCCTGTCCTCAGCCATTCTCCTCAAAACTTCCTCCTAGGCCTCTTCTTACACCACTTCCCTGTCACATCACAAATACTGGCAGTCCTGTGCTGTGCATAACCTATACACCGCCTGGCTTGTGTTTGCACTTGCAGGACGTGATTTGCATTTATACTAAAGTCCCTTTACACCACCCTGGCAGTGTAAAGTTACCTTGAAGAGCGCCTCAGTGTAATAGTAATAATAATGTAAGAATTTATGCTTACTTTACAGCCCCATTAGACTGCTAGTTTGTCTGTTACATGGTGATAAACACTCACCTATCCCATGGTGGCATTGGAAGGATTAACTAGTTATAAAGGTAGGTGAATGAAGCCAGAATGTTCTCATAAATAGTCACTCATGTGACTGTGTTTTACTGACACAAGTGTTCCTGGAAAGCAGATGTCTGCCTTCCATGCAAAAGCATTTGTGAAAAATCAAGTTTGAAATTTGCACCTACACATGTAAATGCCAAAAGTGCCTGTGTACTCATCCACACAGCAAGCAGAAACAATGCCACATGATGGATTCACATCAGAACCAGCCAATGCAGCTCAAACAGTGCATAGCAACGGCTTTGGATCAAGCCACAGAATTAAAAGAATCTGCCAAATAATTTGTGGAACAATGTTGGATAACCAAGACATTCAAGGGAATTGCACTTTGCTTATGGATATTGTGCAGGCAGGGAAAGAGGCTAAATTCAGCTAAGTCATTTGTTGTGAATTAGTTGCTCAGTTCTAATTAGCTAGGGCCAGCTCATTCCCCCAGATCTGCACCCAGAAAACCTCCCACTCCACCCCCATCATCCTGAGATTCATGGGTGGGTATCTGGGTCACTTCTAGCAAATAGGATAATGGTGTTGAACAAGACTGTAACAGCTTAAAATATGGAATACTCTGTGAGAATTAATGTGCTTGGCCCATATTATAGAGTGATCAGTTTACTCTTTCTGAAACACTGAGCAAAGAGGAAGATTCACTGATTAATTCTACCAAGTTTCCTTGATAGATTTTCCCTGGGTACAGTAAAAACACAATCGTTTTCAGTACAACTTTTGGGTCAGGACCCTCTTGTTCATTAAGGCCATTTTGTGCCATATAATTGGTCCAAACAAAGATCTGACAAACCAAGTTGTTTCAGCCAAAGTGATCTGCCCAGTTAGATCTTGAATCACATTAATGCCTTAAATAAGTCAGATAAGAAGTCCATTGAACAAATAAAATTAAGAAATGTGTTTTAAATAAGACTAAAGCTTCCAGTAGGCTTTATAAGAGCCAAATTCTATTACTGAGCTTATAAGGTTCTCTTTATGAAATACAGTACATGTTCTTTGAAGCAAGAAATCGCCTGGGATCACCTACTGTGACCTCCCTTGCCAGCCTGGAATGCACAGTAAGTACTATGTGAAACGAGGATGTGGCAACTTCAAAATGGGAAGCAAGGATGGAATACTTGGTCTATTCATTTTCCCAGTCCAGACTGAGAAGTGGGAAATTGTTAAAATGTGTATTCAGTTCAAAATCCAAAGCAAGACCAGATGCTCTTTAAGTGGTCACACTTCAGCAAGTGCCTGCACATTAAAGTTTAAAAAAAAAATCAAATAAAAATGAGTATAACTGGAGCTCAGGAAATAGGTGCATTAAACAAATGCTGACAGGGCATGCATGAGCACACACAAGCAGTTGTGTCTGCAGTACATAACTCCCACAGTCTCTATTTGCATATGGAGATATATAAGTGGTCAGATGCTGCAAATAGACTCTCTCTTGAATCCACCTAATTCAGGGCTTGATCCTGCATTCTTTATTCAGGTAAATGTCTCACTAAATATGCAAACTCACTAGCCAAATGCATGCCCACACCTGCATAGGTGCAGCAACCACACGATCTATTACAGCCCTGAGTCTACAACAGCAGCCACAGATGATCATGAGAGGCAGGATTCCAGCCATTTATTTGAAACGTGTTTGTGCTGAGTCCCAGATTGAGCCCCCTTCTGTATATCACACTGAAAATCGTTATCTCCCAACAGGCCACTGAACCTAAAAGCACTGTGACATCCATGACATTCACGAGGGACATCTGAATTCTTCCCTCATGCTGGTGTACCTTAGCACTGCCCTGAAAATGCATAGCACGAACCAAAGGCAGATTAGTGTCTGCTCTCTTCAATCCAATAATCTAGCATTCATGCTGCTGCTGTCAGACAACAAGACTACAGCAGATGTCACAGCACAACTCCAAATCTGCTGGCCTGAAAAGGAAGGCGATATCCTCACTGTTCAGTTCTCGTTGTGTTAGTGTTCTGAACCAGAAGCTAATGGATATACCATCAGTTACTGTCTTAGGAGGGGGAATATAATGTGTTTCTTAGCAAGTCAGCAACACATTCCATGTAGTCATATAATGGCAGACTTTACCTCACTCAGTAGAAAATCTGATAAGGTGGGGTTTTTCATGAGACTCAGAAAAAACTGAGTTCACACTGTATATCATGCCCTCATTTTTTGACCATCAAAATGAAGACAGTATCCTTGGAGATTTAAAAAAACTCCTTCAACAAAGCTATCAAAAAGGCCACTTTAGTGAATTTTTTTTTATGGCTATGTTTTTCTGCTTCACAGAACATAAGGGCATTAAAAATTAGTGTTGTGATGTAATAAAGTGGATGCCTCAGAGGTTTTTGGATGCAGAAGCGCTGATTTTTTATTTGCATGCAAAAATTCATGATGGAAATAAAAACATGAACACATGGTTTGATCATTAAACCTTTGTGGCTTAGTATATGGCTGACTTATAACAATGTAATCAACCGAATGAAACATCATTTTAAGCTTAAAAAAAAGAGGTTTAACATAAATATATGATGCACAATATTTTCAACTACCCTTTTTTTTTTTTTTTTTTTTTTTAATATACCCATGGAGTACGTATGTGAAAGCACAGTTGAAGTTACCCAGCTTTGAGCATTTTGGTCTTTTGTTTCTGATTTTCAAGGTCTATGTTCTTTGAGGTTACCAGAAGTTAAAAAAAATATAGTTTCATGTCATTACAAGTCATTTCTTGTTTTATTCACCCTAGTGATTTTGGTACATACTTACCCCAGATTTTCCTTTGTTAGACTTTTAAAAAAAAAAAGTTTTGTAAGTTTCCCACACTTTATGTCTGGTGCTTATAACCAGATGGTGCAGCAATTTAAGAAGCAAGAGAAGCAACATCTTATCCTGACCGTCCTCTAGCAGGATCAGCGCAACACCCTTAGCCTGATAGAAAAAAACCCAGATTATTTGGTGGTAATACAATCGATTTTCCCAAACACCAAACTCCTGTGTTGTGATCAGCTTGTGGGTCTGCAGGAGGTGGCCATGACACAAGCCACACTCTGTTTGTAATAAATTGGAAAGACTCCAGCAAAGCAATTTTTTTTAAAAGATTGCTTTCACTGGCAACATGGGTTGCTAAAGTATAAAGCTTTAAATTGCCAGCTGACACTATGCAGTGTTTACTAAAGAAACTGCTGGAGATAAACAATTCACTGTAAGCATTCTCAAGTGTGGATAGGAGTCTCTTTGTAGTCTCATGTGGAGTTGAATAAAATACACACAATTAAGGTTTACATTTGTTACTAGGAGAGTAGTAAAAATGAACTGCAAACTAAAAATATGTTTTATGCTGGGGATTGGATGAAATATTGTTGAAGCTGGTGGGCATATTAGCCAGCCTTCATTCAGGATAAATATAAAAAGCAATTAAGCTCATATATGGAACAAGATAGCTGAAACAATAGGAGCCACAACACAAAACACAGGCCACATGCAAGGTCGGACAGAAGCTGAGCTACTTGAGAGATGGTGTTTCATTGGGGGTTAAATTCATTTACAAAGGGGTTTTGGTGGAATTGTGCGCATGTGAGAGGAAGAGAGAGAGAACAGTTGGAGCTTGAAACATCATAGAAGCAGACAAAGAAAGCAGCAAATAGCCAAGGACAGCCAGAGAAGCAGCGTAGCATGACCCTGAAAGCTAGGAGAGAGTGCTTTTTGGGCAGAGTGCTGGATGAAAAGAGTTTGGAACTGTGACCAAAGAAACTGCCTCCTGTTTTTTTATTCCTACGGTGTTAAGTGAAACAGGATTTTGTAAATTCTTTATTAATGAACAGGATTGCAGCAAAGAAATACCTGAAATCATCAATTTCTCCTGCTACAGGAAACAACCCACAAGACCCCAAATAGTGGCTCACCACTCAGGTCAAAAGGGGAAAACAATGTTTTGTGCTTAACATCCCCATTAAGCAGACTAAAGGTTAGGGAAAAAGAATGCAGCACAGATATAAGCTTTAACTAACCTTTCTAACTTTCTTTCCTCCTGCTCTGGGTTTATCTGCAGTAGGCAACTGAGTAGCGTTTTAAAATATATTAACGTGTTTTAGCTAACTTGTTTTAAACTATAACTAGCTAACACAATTTTAAAACATGCCAGTCTTTGTCTACACTAGTTAGTAAGTGGTATTTTTAAAATGTGTTAATTAAACCATGGTAATTACATTTTTAAAAAGCACACTACTCATTTTCCCAGTGTAGTTAAACCTTCTTGATATTTCCTGGTTCACTGAAGATAATTCCATGCAATGTCACATCAAAAGCACTACAAGTGTTGTTGCAAGCCATGATGAGCTCCAAGGCATTTGTGACATCAAAGAACTATGCATGCTAGGATATCTTCATTGAACCAAGAGGATTTCACTGGGGGAACCAAGAATTTGGTAAGGGCTTCTTAAAATGTTTTCAGTTCTGAATACCCCATTCAGTTGGGGAAGATCTACAGGGGCAGTATGGTTAGTATTTGCCAAACCTCTCATATGCATGTGAGCGCACTGCAAATAAAGGGCTGGAGTGCTCCTGTTCCAACGCTTTGCTTTACAAGAGAGGCAGCTGGGTGTTCACATCATACATATATGTGGCTAGTCCTTTCGTGAATCTGCTCAACTCTTAGGTTCAATGTTATCCAGAGGCAAAATTGCTCCCCCTGGTGCAGTGCAGCTCTGCATTGCCCCCTTCTTAGGGCAGGGCCTAATTTGCATAATCTAGCTCTAAACTAGAAAGAACTGCAAATACCAATCAGGGCAGAGAAATAATGCAAAAGGACCCCAGGAAGAACAGACACTTGGGCAGAAAAAACAAGGAGAGATTCAGTTTGAAATAATACAATCACCCATAATAAAAATACCCCATGAGAGGCAGCACAATGAGAAGTAGCAGTGCTACAAGAGACAAAGAGGTGATGGTGGATGGGAGATATTAACTTTCAATATGATTTGGTAGCAAAAAAAGGATAATCCAGTTTGGGGCTGCATATGTCAAGACATCTTATCAGAGGACAGGCAATGGCAAGGGGGGGAGGACGTTCATAGGTCTAATCCTGAAAGCCCTCCCTACATAGAATACTACAGAGATGAACATGTTATGAAAAGCACAAACAGATAGATGGTGCTGATAAAACCACACTTCGTTATTTCTGCCCATTTACTTATCAAAAGAGGTGATGCTAAATTGTAAGGAATTCAGAGAAGAAAAGGAGCAATACAAGTGGTGAGGCAGTGGAGTCAGATCCTCAGCTGCTACTTCATTGACTTTGGCAGAGCAATCCCAATTTACACCATCTGTGGTTGTCTTCCAAAGAAAAGTGAATCGAGTTCAATATTTCTAGCTTGGCTAAATGGTGACTAAGGAGGTAACATAAAATTCTACAAGTATTTGAAAGGTACCATTTATGAAGGAGACTGTTTAGCATAATAAGGAGCAATATAACTAGCCGTTCTGAGATTAAATTGAGAGAGAGAAAAAGAATTTAGGTTGGATATCAAGAAAAGCTACCTCAGGGAGAAGTCTGTCGTTCTGTGGAATAATCTTCACAAGGGATGAGGTGAAAATCCCATCACTTGAGACATTTAAAACTAGAGACAAGTGTACAATCCTATAATAGTAGACAGAGGGCCTAGATAACCTAAAAGTTCTTTTCCTTCTCTAAATCTGAGTGTAACATGAATGATCCCTTGTCAGTTCTGCCTTTTTTTTTTTTTCTTTTGAGAAAGGCTCACACAACTACAGCAAAAACAACAAGAGTCCTGTAGCACTTTAAAGACTAACCAATTTAATTTCTGCAGGCATAAGCTAACTTTGCTAACACCTACCCTCCCCATCGTTGTTCCTTACCCTTGGATGTATATATATACACCCCCTATCTCATTTCTATTTCTTGCATCTGACAAAGTGGGTTACAGTCCACGAAAGCTTATGCCTTCAGAAATTAAATTGGTTAGTCTTTAAAGTGCTACAGGACTCTTGTTGTTTTTGCTGTATACAGACTTACACAGCTACCCCTCTGAAACTTTTCACACAAGGACAGTATCTTCAAAGGAATTTCATGTCAGTGTACAAAAAATAATGTATTTTCTTTGACAGCTGCAAAGTGCATTAATGATTTACTGAAAAATATTTCAGAGCCCAGTAATCAGAATACTGAGAGAAATTCCATCCTTAGAAGTATTACAGAGAAAGACTGTCAACAAGATTCCATCCTACAGTACATGCTGGTTTAGGAATTAGAACTTTAGGGCCTGATTTTCAACTGAATCTCAGCCAGTTGTCCACTTTCAAAAGTACACATAAAAAAGGGTACCTGCGTTATTGGACCACTAATTAGTCAAGATTACAAATGCCAGCAGAATCACGTGCAACTTACACATGGTAGGTTGCAGATTAGGCTCTTGTACCAGATATGGAACAGCTACAGAGCTTCCTTCCCAGAGAGATAAACCAGAGATGTATTCATTAGAAGATCATTTAATGTTCGGCCAGGTATGGCTGATGTCAGCTTAAATAAGATATGTTGCATACATCACCACCTAGTGGTTGAACAGAATAATACAGTTTAACATTCCATTACATCTCCCCCTTTAAGTTCTTCATTCCAGCTATTCACAAAATTTACACTATCGTGCTATCTTTTAAGTTCAGTAGGTATTAGTCTACTAAGTGTCTCTGAATCATACTGCTTTTCTAATTACACAACACAAATGCATAACAACTTGGTCATCTGGCTGTCCATTAGTTGCAACAACTGGCTGTGGTGAGTTTGGAATCTTTGAGACTTCCTCTTGTTCTGCATCTGCCATCTGTAGAATTTGCTCTGTTCACTGTTCTTTCCGAGGAACAAATTGTAGATATTGGTGGTTTTTGCTGAATTCACATATGAAGTGGGCGCTGAATTATTTTTCTTTACAACAGTTGGAGTTTTCTATCCTTTTTCTCCATCCAGTTTGACACAGACACAGTCACCAGATTCTAGATGTAGCAGTTCTCTAACTGAGTGACATCACTTATAAAAAATGTTCATACACTCTTTTTGCCTTTTTATATGATTTGGCTACCTTCTCGATGTCTGGCCACGTTGGAGAGAGATTCTTTTCCAAAGTTGGAACAATAGTTCTGAGTGGTCTTTCCATTGAGAGATGTGCTGGACTGTATCCAGTAGCTGTTGGTAGTTGATCTGTAACTTAGAAGAGCAAGAAATGGATTTTTCTGCTTCAGAATTTTCTTAACTGTCTGTACAGCCTCTCCATTTGCTTGTGGGTAAAGTGAGGTGCTAGTAATATTATCAAAAATCATTTTTTGGAATGATTTAAATTCTGCTGCAATTAATTGTGGTGCTTTGTCTGTCACTAGTTATTCTGAAATACTGAACAAAGCAAAATGCTCTTTAATTTCTTGATAACATTGCAACATGTTATGTCTTTCAAGTACATTTCTATATATCTGCAAAAACAGTCTACTATGATCAGGTAATGATGTCCTCTGAATTTGCATAAATCCGCAGCTAATCTCTTCCAAGGTCTCCCTGGTACAGTTGTTATTCCTTATGGTTCAGTATTGTCTCTTAGGTTATTTATACTGGATCTTCTTGGAAAAGTCAGATATAATCAAATCCTCCATCGAGTTCTTCCATTTTTTTCACTCAGCCCATCATGGCTACCATGCTGAGGATGAAAAGGTTGGTGGTCTTTGATCCTTTGATCATATGTACTCTGAATGCAAAGCTTTTGTCTTTGTAAACGGTTTCTGCAGCCCATGCAGTTCAGAATATCTCCAGGGCTAATTAAGGCTGTATCAGGTGATTTCAGCTCTGTGAAGGGTTGAAGGTGATTGTAAATCCCTTCTGAGATGTTGGTCACATCTGTTCCTGAGTCAATTTTAGAGTCAATTATCTTTCCATGAATAATCATTTTCACTCTCCAGGCAGGCTCTGTGTTATCACACAGTAGATCCCAGAAACAATGGCTTGGGATCATTTGCAATTGTAGTTCTTTCACTTCCTTAGTATGGCAAACAGCTCCAAAATGTCCATATTTTGTACATTTATTACATATTTCACCTTTAGCTGGACACAAGTCTTGAGCTATGAAATTTTCCACATCTTGTACATTTATTCTGAAAGGCTCTGTAGTTAGCCTGGAATTTTCCTCATAGCCTTAGTGCTTTTATGGTAATGACTTTTAGCACTCAAGCTGCTTAGCTTTACAGCTTATAAGATAGTTTCTTGTTTTTTAGGTTTGTCAAGTTTGTTTTGCTGTTGCACAAGTTCAGACTGCTTTGCTATTTGGACAGCTGTGTTTATGGTTAAATCTGTCTTCAGTTCTAGGTGCAGTGAAAGGTTCTTGTCTACAAGACCCATAATGAACCTGTCTCTGATATTTTCATGTTTTGCATTCCCAAAAAATCACAGTTCTTTCACAATGCATGCAAAGTTCCTAGAAAAGTTTCAACATTTTCTCTTAATTCCTGAATTGTCTGGTAAAAACATGCTCTTTCATAAACCACATTTCTCTGAGATATAAAGTATCCATAAACATAGTCCAACCCCTTTCATAGTTATCTCTGTGACGGTCTTCAGAAAAGACAACTGATTTAGAGATATGTTCTGCCTGCTTCCCTGTAGCAGAAATTAAAGAACATACCTGAATGTCTCTAACTTCCTTGTGGAGTCTGTTTGCAATGCAAAATCTTGTAAAATTTTGTTTCCAGTTTGTCCATTCTGTGAGGTCTATGAAAACTGAAGTTCTCTGCAACATTGAAGCATGGCATGTTGATGAGATCAATCCTGCTACCTTTGTTGCCTTGTTCCTTCTATTTGCAACCTTTGTTGCTGCTCTTCTTCTGTTTCTGTTCTCCTGTGTCACTAGTTTACTTTTGACACCATGTCATATACATCTTCTACACAGTAGGTTGCAAGTTAGGCTCTTGTACTAAATATGGATGGGCTACAAAGCTTCCTTCCCTGAGAGGTACACCAGAGATGTGTTTGCTATAATATCCTTTAATGTTCTGCCAGGTATAGCTGAGGATACCTTTAAAAAGGTATGTTTCACTTCATGCCACCTAGTGGCAGAACAGTTTACTACAATTTAGCGTTCCATTTCAAGCAGTTAGATACCTAATTTTGACATGTGTGCACAGATAGATGACTAATTTCTGGGTGCAAAACCTGTGCACAAAAAGAGGGCCATCGTCAGACTTTAGATGCTGAATACTTAAATACTGTTGGATTTTTTAACATTACACTTTTTCTTCCGATTGTACTGAAGCAAGTATTGAACTTAACTGTCTTTCAACTGAAGTCAGTGAAAATACTCCCACTGACCGCAATAGGAGTAGTAAGACAGTCTTTAGATGTAAAGTTTTTGGAATAGATGCTATGTCTTCCTCCATATTTTATACATTGCTGAGTATAGACAATGTTCAGTAAATAGTAAGATGATAGTTAGCAAGTACTAAAGGAAGATGTGCAGTTGTTTAGTGTCTCCAGCTATGAGTTGTTGCCCTATTAGAAATGTGTATAGGAGTAAAAGGGAGGAGTAAGTTATTGGGTTCACATAGGGAAGCTAAGTTTTCTGAGGTGTCTTCAGCACTCTAGCACTGCCACCAGATATCATTGGGAGTTGGAGGTTGTGTCCAATCCATCTCCCAATAAAGCCAATGGGAATCTTTCCACTGCCATCAGTGGAAATTAGATCAGGCTCCTTGGTAGGATTCAGTAGATCTAGCACCTGCTGGGCTCAGGTAATCCCTCCACTGAAACTTTGCATGATTTGGGGGCTCTTTCAACTGTAGCTGAAAATGAAGGCCCTGTCCTCCACTGGCTGCACCAGCTTTAATCCTCTAGACTTGTGCACAATGGGTATAAAATGCCACCAGTTCAGAATGGCATGTTTTATACCACGGTGGTATAGCTGTATATAGTTACATAAGGTGCAAGGCTATGGGGAATCAGGCCCTTTATTGTCATTTGTTACATGTCACAGTTTATTCACGGTGAGGAACTCTTTACCTTTTGAACTTCCATGCTGGTGGGCTGAACAGAAATGTGCAGCTTTCCTTTAATTGGAAGAATGGAACTGATTATTTTAAGGTACAACTTATGAAGATGATTAATTTTCACATACTTTTAGCTCCATCAAGATAGCAACTGACACCTGTGAGGCAGTTGGTTTTACTGTTCAACCTCCTGCATACCAGGTTTAACCAGTGTGATTCAGTCTCACAACCCACCTTCTCAAGGGAAAACTGGGCTGTGAGTCAGCAGGATACAGATCCAAGAGTCCTTGATGCAATATTGTCAGTCTTATCAAGCAACGTTACAATGTTTAATAAGTACAAACACAGAAGTGATTTTACCTTTCTAATTTGGCAAAGTTGTCTGAGTACTTAGAAGGACAGTCCAGATAAGCTTCATTAAACTGTTTCATTTCAGAAACTAATGATCCTCATCAGGATACTGGAAATTCAATGAATAGAACATCAAAACTGAATGAGCTAATATATGTTATAATAATAAGTGCCAATTTCTTTTTGTAAGGCTCAATTGTCCTGATTCTTGAGTGATGCATCCACAAAAATGTCAGATAAAATAGGGAATATATATGCCAAGAAAATGTGGACCCTTAAATTTGGCAAGGACCCCATCAAGCTTGAAAGGCCCAGGAAACACAGTAATAAATAAATATTAATCCTTTGACCTTATATGGGAGCCTTCCATCTGTAGAGCCCTGCAAATCTGCAGATATCCACTTTATATCTGCGGGTATCCACGGACCAGGTTTGCGGATCACAGATCCAAATTTTGTATCTGCGCAGGATTCTACCAATGTGATGATCTTAAGGCACTTTACACAACTGCATAAGTATTGTAATCCCCTTTTTCATGCTGGTAGTTAAAAATACTCAGAAGCACTGCATTCACAAATGAACAGGTTATGCCAGATGAAGCCCGGAGTAGGCAACAACAGTCTTCTTGGAAGTCTCTGGGACAAACTCAGTGGTGATGTAAGTGATGCTTTAAGTTACACATTAGGCCCAGTCCTCAGGACCAGTTTGAAGTTTGGTACTCAGGATAGTTAAGGGAAAAAGGCAGCAAACGTGCCTGAAAGGGAGCTCTATGCACCCCTGATGCTCCAACTGCAAGGTGCCAGTCTGGTTCTGAGGAACAACATAGAGCAGGCTCAGGGCTAATGAGCAGGGGTAGGAGAGAAGCAGTCTGTGGTGTGGAGGCAGCCAGGAATTGGTGGGATTGGGAACAGTTAGGGGCGGCAAGCATAGAGCGAGCTGGAGCTCAGAGGATTCATGGAGCCTGAGCATGCGGTGGCACAGCAGGGAGGCAAGGGGCTAGAGGCCTGTAGCATGGGGACTTCAGGAGGGAAGTGAGCAGTGATTGGTGAGAGGTTTGGGTACAGGAGCAGTGGGGAGGCGGGCAAGAACAGGAGCTAGGCGGACAGGAGTATTTGGCCTCTGGTGGGAGGGCAGGGTCAGGGTCCCAGGGCAGTGGGAAATTGGGAGGGGGATAGGAACAGGAGTTGGAGGTGCTTGGGGCCAGTGGACAGCTCAGCGATTTGGAAATGGGGGGAGGGACGCCCTCATCATGCTTCAAATTGCTGCTCCCTTTTCAGGGAGAGGAGCAGGCGTGAACTATGAACATATAGCATGGAGAGAAGCGGCCACTCTTCTCCCCTCGTCACAAAACATACAAATCTCAAGGTCTGTTCCCATTCCCCTTGGCTGCCCCTTCCCCCCCAGCTGTGTGGAAGAGCACAGCTGGTATGTGGGAGAGTGACGCACCAAAAGGGAATGTGTGAATGTGGTGTGAGATGTGCCGTGCTTGGCAGAGCTGCAGGAGGCACAGATGTTCTCATGATGATGCTCAAAGGTTTATGTGAGCGAATGAGGAATCACACGTAAATCACACACCACCCCGTCAGATGAGAACTAGGGGTCAGTCAATGGCATGTAAATTCAGAGCACATCAGAGCAAGCTGTTCCTTATACAGCCTATAGTCAGTCAGTGGAATTTATTGTTGCAGGTTGCAGAAGGATACAGACTCAAATAGTGTTGCTGGATCTTTGAAAGTGTTCGATAATTCTATTTCTACTTGGCTAACTCACAAACAATCACATGGATTTTCACCTCACTTTCCCGCAAAATTCACCTGTGAACTAACAAGAGAAACCAGTTAATAATTTTTTTTTTCCTTTTCTTTTTTGTGTAAAGTTAGAAGACCCTGAAAACAGAGGCTTAGAAAGAAATGCTTTTTCAGCTAGCTATGATATCACTGCCAGCTCCTGTCATTAAAAAAAGCGGATAAAAATGAGGGGGTTTGTAGCCTATAGTGTGGCTTTTATAGCCTCTTCCGCATTAGAGGAGTATGAAATTTAACACTCCAACAGCAGCAGTGAGAGGCTGTCTCTCGGGAGGACTGAGGCAGGCACAATGTGTCTGGGGGGCCATGAAAGCAGTACCTATAGCAGTAGTTGCTACACCCTGCTAAAATAGTTTTTCCTGCAACATACAAGGAATGCCTAGCATTAAGGTTTTGCCCACCCTTATTTGGAATAACATTCCTAGCTCACTTCTTGCTTCAATACCCATGAAAAATGAAGCCATCCCAAAGCAATGCCAATAAAACCTTTATGCTGCATCACTATGTAGGGCCAGATTGTCAGCTGGTTTAAATCAGTGTGGCTCTATTGACTAGGATTTGGTCCTCCGTATATAGTTTAGTCAATATTTATTTAGCTAAGGTATTACTGTAAAAATAAGTACTACAGTTTTTCATAAGAAAATGAGAGAGGATGCTACAATTTCAGTTAGAGTTATGTTTAATGAAGAGACCCTCAGAAAACAGCCAGAAGGAGAAAGACTGAGGAAAAATACTGACCAGATTAATGGTAGCAGCTACATCCACTCCCAGCAAAGCCTAGAAGCTGGATGCTCCATCTCAGACCTCATTTATTCTATCAACACAACCTGCTATAAACTTGTTAATCTCCAGTGACCAAAAAGTGAATGCAATCCCCTTAAAACTTCAAGCAGCAAAACCACAAGAGACTGAAAGTGTAATTACCAAGGGGAGAAGTGAAATGCTTTTCTGAAAGCCAATTTCTTTTATTTGTAGCACCTGTTCTCCTTGGAGTTATATGATCTGTACTGAAAATATATCACCATCAACTTAGGCAGCAAAGTGCTATGAACAGGCAAAGAGGTAGGTGAGTTATAAATTAGCCAAATCATAACACAAATAGCAGCAAGATCTACTTAGAGCTCAATAAATGTTTTTGAAATGCCAGCAAAGTGCATGAAGGAAGGAAGATTTGTATGGGCAACTTTTAAAGACAGATTATGCAGCAGAGATAGGATATTGGAGTTTTTGAAGATGACAGTTCTTCAAAGAAAGAGCAGCATGACATTTTTTGAGATCCAAAAAGTAATTTTAAAAGGTTAAATTGAATTTCTTTTCATTAGACATTATACTAGGTGGAATCTGTATAAGAAAAATCAAAGCAGTAAATGACTGACCTTTATTCTGATGGAAACTTTTTTAAGAAGCCACCCTATTTATGGAAGTTAAATCAACTGTTAAGACAGAATTGCTTACATGGACAAAACAGTTTCTGACCTGCTGGAGCCTCCAAGGCTCCGATGCAGCAAAATACTTAAGCACATGCTTAAATCCATCCCTATTCAGCAAAGTACATGCTTAACTTTAAGCATATGCTTAAGTCCCATTACAGTGAATGAAATTTAAGCTCATGTTGAAAGTGTTTTGCTGAACAGGGCTAGAATTTGCATTTAAGTGATTTCCTGAAATGTGGCCTAAACCCACCAGAATGCAAAGATCATCTCTGAGTCATTTGGCATAACAGAAATAATATAATTGCAATGTCTTCCTTTCAAATAGAGTAATTCGGTCCAATATTTTTCCCCATAATGGACATGAAGAAAATGGAATTTAAAAGTGATATAATCTTGGTTATTTGTATTAATTTGATGGGTTCTTTTTTCAAAAATGGTAAATACACACACAGACCAAGGATATAAGTCAGCAAGCCTGAGTTTCTAGGACCAAAGTGTTTCGAGTTTATACAAGGATAAAGAACATCTGAACCTGCCAGAACATTTTGTACCTGTCCTAATCAAACAGGGTTACAGCGATAAAATTCAATGCCAGTGAGAGATCTGAGTCAGATTTCAATTTGGAAGAAATTTTTTTCTGAGAAGAGACAAGGAAGGCTCCTGAAAAATAGAATGTTTACAAGGTTTCAGTCTCCTAAATCTTAAATATATTAATGCTAGCTAAACAGAATTATAATATAAAACTTATTGAGGGATTCTGAAGACATCAGAGTAATCATGAGAAAGAACAAAGCTCAAGTGCTTTGTGTGATACCCGGAGGTCTGAGCACATCCTGAGCATGAAATATACATTTGCCATATGTACATTCATTAGCTAATGAAACATACATTAGCCATATAATGTCCAATGCAGTGATTTTCTCTCTGAAGATTTTTCATGAAATGTCATGGACCTTTCATGGAGAGCCTGGATTTTGCCACATATAAGCAGTCCCAGTTGGAATTTCCAACATGAGGAGACTAGGTGTTTGAGTCAAGTGAGTCTGACTGACTTGCCAATATGGAGAAATGTCTAACCCAATACTTCATGTTCAGTATTTGGGAAGCAGCATATAGCAGAAGTATGGCTATGGACCACCACTATCAGAAAACACAATCAGCAATGGGATTTTTCAATGGATTTTTCAATTTTACATGGAGCTTTCGAATTGTATTTTCTGTTGCCTGAGGCACTTTCAATGACCTATTTTAATAATAATATGTAGTCATGGAATCAGTAAAGCCCATCATCATAGTAATAGTCACTGTCCCACGGTAATACAATATGTTCTGTTCACTTGTCTGCTTTAAAACAGCAGGTCAGATTCTCAGCGGGTGTAAATCGGCATGCTTCATGTTTTATGTTTGCTTCTTTCTTTGAAGGCTTAGATGTACATTATTTATCACATGTGCCAGTGCGAAGAACTGATTTCAAGTTATTTGGGAGACTAGAACCAGTGGATTTGTTTTTAAGAACTTTAGGCTAAATTTTCAAAAACGTGAATCAGATGTGCGTCTTATAACTGCAAAATAAGTGTGAGAGCCTGTATATTGCAGAAAAATGTTCACAGACACACCCATATCTGTAGCTAGATGCAGATATACCACATATAGAGATGAAAGTCACATGATCAAATGCAGCACCATTTCATAATTGTAATTATGCACCTCACCTGCCCTGTGACCACTAATCCAATATCCCCAGCATTTACACTAAAATCACACACACTTCCGCCTCCTTCCCCAAATGTGAAATGTTTATGATAGAAACAAAAAGGGGGACAATCTCTATAAGGCGCACAAGTATATATACTATTTAATATCTTTGTTTAAGAGTTAGTAGTAGTATTCCCAATACTATTTACAATGGTTTTGTGCACATTAAATATTTGTTTCACTGTTTTAGAAATAATCTGAATTTCTTTTGGACATGTAAAAAAAAAATATCAGTGTTCTCTTAAATCTGTCTATTACTTCTGTTAACCTGGTCTATAACTTGCAAAGAAACTAAATATCAATGAACATTGAGTTTAAATGTATAAAAAAATTGTGCTTATATAGAGAAAAGAGCAATATGATCTGGTGGTCTGAGCACAAGCCTAGGAAGCAAGCACCAACTGGCTGTGAGGCCTTATGGCCATAATTTTCAAACTTAGATGCCTAACACTAAGCATGAGGGCAACCCCTACTATCTATTCTGTGGGGAGGGGCAAACCTATGCTTGCCTGGCCAAATGATCAAGAATGGATCATTTATCCTTGAATGACAGCCTTGCAAAGAAATCTTCCCAGATTCCAGTAAGTTTTACCACAAGAGGAGATGATCCAGGCACCTAAATACATGACCCAATGTTCAAATATTAAGGTTTCAACATAACATTTTCTATACTTCAGTGCACACATCAGAACACATTCTTCTCTCAGAGATGATTTCTCAGTCTTTTTAGTGTGACCATCATACATAGTGTGTGTCACCTAAATTCTTCTGAGCTTGAGAAATGGTCACTTGTTCAAGTGAAATGATCACTTGCTGCCTAAAGTTAGTCACCAAAATTCATGTTTAGGCACGTGAATAAGTGACTTATTGGCCCTTGAGAAATAGCAGCATCTCAGTCCTTGCAAACACTTCACAACCCTGTCAGCAAACAATCTGGGGGTCTCCACAGCTACCAGCTTTCCAGCCCTGGAGTGAAAAGCTGACTGGGCCTCTCAGTTGTTAGTGAAACAGAAGTCTGTAGGCTGTATCCAAAGTGGTACAAAGATTGGGATCTACATATTAAATATCCCTTTCCTGGATCTTGATAAGGCTCTCAATCTATAGGGCACCATCTTCTCCTCATAAGCCAAGCTAAGTCAAGCAAAAATTCACAAACCCTCCCCTCAGTAAGTATTCCCCCATTCTTCTTCCTTTCACTGCAATAGAATCCAGGTTTACAGCAGCTAGCTGAGAGCTAAAAGTAAGCACCACCGGCTCTGTAGCTTGCAGGGGTAACAAATGTCCATCCCCTGCCCCAGCTCTCCCTCTAGGTCCATAAAACACACCCCTGTGGACCAACCATTATCCTAATGGAGGGTTTCCCTGTAAATAAAGCTAGAGTAGCACTGACATGTATCCAAAGTGGTACTCAGATTAGGCCCCACCCTCATGGTAGACACATCTCTTCCTGCTGCATCAATCAGCTACTGAGCCCACAAACCTTTAATGCCAGTATTTATGTTCCCCCACCCGCCTTGCACTCTGACTGGCTTAGCTCTCAGAGGTTGGCTAACATGTGACCTACCAGGTGAATTGCCAACCATTAAAACTTCCTATGCAGCCTCAGAAACAGCAATCAAACATGTTTATTAACTGCCAGGCCCTGTTCTGGACGTTTCTGGGTCCTTTCAGCTGAACTGCTCTGCTCTGCTTTCTGCAGGTGTGCAAAGACCCAGTATCCAACTCATGTTGGATGTCTCCCTGTCTCCTCTCCACTGCTTCTCTTCCCCTCCCCAGGAGAAACAATGTTAAATAATGCAGTTTAAAGCATGTGAGTAACAAAAAGTTTTGACAAAACACAAAATTTCTCACTTTAATTGAAATTTTTTCCACAGAAAAGAATGTTTCCAACCAGCAGTGATCTGAACAAAGAAGGTAGATCTCATTTTGGTTTTGCATTAGCAGTTGTCAATGGAAAGTTATGCACTCAGTTGCCACTGGTTCCAAACTCTAAGGTACTCAGTACCTTCAGTTTCCACAGGGTTCAGAGAGAATTGAGAGTATACCACAGTACACTATACAGGATTGGGGTCCATTCTGCCAATGAAGATTTACACACATTAAAGGACTGATTAAGTTAAGAAATGTAAGAGGAATACATAAAAGTAGGAGGAACCTTAGCCATTCACTTTTGTGCTTCTAAGATGGGTTTGTATTAAGAAAGAAAGAAATTCTGTAAACAGTTGATGGCAACATTTCATTTCAGACAATTTCGAAGGAGTAGCAATCCCTTTCTGGGTTAGATAAAGCTATAATGCAGAGACCATTGTGAAGTTCTCTGAGGGGTTATGGAAAGTCACACATAGGTTTCATATGTTGGTTCTGATGCTAAAAATAATATCCTATACCTTTCTAGTAGCTGGCTTAATATTTCAGATAGCAATAGTTTATAAATTATATTCCATGGAGAAATAATACATATTTGTTTTCTTTTGGATCTACAGCTGGGAGAGCAAGCCATACGTGAATTTTATGACCTTGCTAGTTTTGTGTCTCTTCTGGGAGCTATAGATTTTATGACTGTAGACAGCTGTGTTCAACCTCGAAATTAGAAATCATTTTGGGGGGGGAAAGGCATTTCATTCCCTTCATTTAACTCAAAAATAGTAGACTCTAAAGATACAGGCACAGTTTTAGAAGTAATTTTAAGACAAAAGCTGAAAATGTTTTTCGGACACGTAAAAAAAATCAATGTTCTCTTAAATGGGTCTATTACTTCTGTTAATCTCGTCTATAACTTGCAAGGAAACTAAATACCAACGAACACTGAGTTTAAATGAATTGTACAAAAAAGAGTGCTTATGTACAGCAAAGAGCAATATGATCTGGTGGCCTGAGCCCACGTCTAGGAAACGAGCTTCTGGGATCTATTTTCAGTTCAGCCATAAAACTGGCTGTGTGGCCTTGGGGCCAGCATTTTCAAGCCCTACCAACTATTCTGCAGGGAAGGGAAAAACTACCACTCCTCTGGCCGAATGATCAGGAAGGGATTGTTTCTCCTTGAAGAAGAGCCTTGCGGAGAAATCTTCTCCCAGATTCCAACATTTTACCATAAAAGATGATAATCCAGGCACCTAAACACGTGACTCAATTTTCAAAGCTTCCAAAGACCGAAAACTCCCAGAATTGCGGGTGCTCACAGTCTCCCAGGAGGAGTTCAGTCACTTATTCAGATGCCTAAATATGAATTTTGTTGCCTAGCTTTTGGCAGCGAGGGATTTTAAGGCACCAGTGGCAGTTAGGTGCTTAACTCCCATTGACTTTCAATAGGAGTTGGCACTTAATTGCCATTTGTGCCTCTGAAAATCTCCCCCCAAGCATGAAAATTTTGGCCCTGACGTCTGAGCCTGAGTTTCCACATCTATAAAAAGAGGCCAAGTCATAAGCACAGGGATATTGTAAGGATTTACCAGTTAGTATTTGTAAAGGACTTTGTAGATTATGATACAGTGATAACCTCCGTGGCTTAATTCACAGAGAATGCACAAGCCAGATATACAATAGACTCAGAACGATGAGTGCATGCATGAATCGGCATGTATTTCCTGTGTGCACAGACATACTGCTGCCGTCACTCAGCCCACTGTATGACTAGCACAGCCTTTAAAAAGAAACCACCTTTTTTCCACATGCACAAATATTGTATGTGCGTGCTTTACACATAAGGCATTGGCCAAATGGCTTGCCCACACAGTTCTGAAATGTACCCTTTTAAGTCTCTCGGTGCCAAGGAAATGTTATTGACTACAAATGGTGATAAAGAAAATTGTACAACCCAGTCCATACCTATCAAAATCAGCAGCTGAGTGTAAGTGTCTATTTGAAGGAATACAGATGAATCAATAATGATATTAGAGTGATTAGCCAACTGCCTTAATTGATATGTACAAAACCATATGTGCTTATAAGCTTACAAATGCTAACTCACACTTATCACCATCTGTCCAAAAAAGCCGCAGTAAATTTCCTTTTCCTAAATGCAAGTTTGTCATTTTAAAAAGAGATGTGGGGGAAAGCATTGTTAGGAGTGATGTACTGTGTCCTTCACCACAGGCATACGGGTCTCTTTCAGAAGGCATTTGTTTCAGGAAAAAGCAACTTTCAGGGCTAGTCATTGCCCAGCTCAATGCAAACATGCTCGGAGGACTGTAATTCTAGAAATAAAACCAGATTTTCATACCACCCTCATTACCGTAGTATCAAAAACATTCCGGTAGTACATTAAGCAATGTGTTTGTTCTGCCATCCTCTCCCCAGAGGGAGGTGCATGCAGCAGAATATCTTGTATTGGCAGGGTTGGGTTTTTTAAAATATACACATTGGTATGTGTTTACGTTAGATAAAGAAAGGTCAAAGACACATGCTTTGCTCTAGGAGTGGAAGGTGGTGAGATTCTTGTGGCAAAAGACAAACAATCAGGAAAGAGACATTAACACCAGCTCCCTTTGTACATATCACCCACTACTTTCTCCATGTTTTCTCCCCCATTGTATAGAGACTTTTGTGGGTGGATATATTTAAAAACAAAAAACAAAAACCACTTGAGGGTCAAATTTTCAGAAGCACCTGTGTCACTTAGGAGCCTAACACAAGGTTGACCACTTAAAAGTTTGACTGGCAAAGCAATGTAGGTTAGGGGTGTGATTTTGTCTGTTTGGCTTTTGCCAGTATAACTTATTTCACTCATGGAACCAGTAGAAGATATACTGGGAAAAGCAGTTTTTTGCCGTTAAAGCTATACCTATCCTAGGAGGGTTTTGTCTGTATACCATACCAGCAACAATTTTAAGAGCAAACAAGGCCTAAGTCCCATTTTCAAATATGATCTATGAATTTAGGAGCCTAAATCCCAGTCCCTTTTAAAAAGAGATATGCTCCTAAGTCGCTTTTGAAAATGGCATTAGGCATTTTTTAATTTTTTGCCCTGTCTGTCTGCAAAGGGAAATTAATTGAGTTCCACTGTGCTGGAGTCTGATACTTTTAGCATAGAGCTTCAGAGGACAGAAATCTAAAGTTGGAAAAATCAATAAGGATTCTCCAGACTCGTCTGAAACATAAAGAACACCTTCATAAGTAGGAGAGAACGATGAGTTATTTAACTTTCAAAAACATTGACAACACTGCATTAGAAGCACCATGAAGATTGTATCTGCACTGCAAAAGAAAACTGATAACTTGTTGACTTGTACAGGATGACCTGTAGACTTGATATAATAATAATGGCAGCCCATCATGCTTCTTCAGTTACATTCAAGATAGAGTATCTGATAGGTATCTGCTCTGATTATGTTAGACAATACTCATTTTCCAGCAATGGAAAGAGGGATTGGGTAGATGGAAGCATATGGAAAGGATCATTATTAATCAGGCCCTGATAGTTCTCAGATGACAGTGGATCCTAGAATGCCTATAGTAAGTGTCACTCATTGCCAATTTAACAAGCATATCTGGAATAACACTCAACACTGAGGAACTAACAAAAATGGCAAGGATAGCAGCAAACCAGTAAATATATTGAAATTTAAGGAGAGACCTGGAACACCCAGCTGCCCCCTCCCCAACTCACCCAATTCCCACAGAACTTTAGGAGTAACAGCTTCAGTCAAGTAAGGCACCATTGGGATGAAAACAGGGTTTAAAAAGTTTTATTGGGAAGCTGCGTAGTTCACAAATGCCGCTATTAGAGCATGGGGCAGACTAGATAAAAATGTTTGCATTTAGCCATTTGAGAGAAGAAAAGACTGGGGGGGTACTGAAAATAAAGGGATTTCAAACGTGTGTCCCACCAAAACAATATTTCAGATAGGCAATTCCTGAAAATCTATCTGAATTAAATCAGGTCAGAAGGTATGGACCCAATTCAGCAAGATGCTTAAGCAAATGAGTGGTAACACTGATTTCAATGAAGCCATTCATGTGCTTAAAGTTAGGCATATGCTTAAGCACATTGCAAAATAAGGGCCTGATGTCCTATCCCAGAACAGGTACCTATCACACATTAGTCTATATGTAAGGTGATTTGGTGGTACCCAGAGATAGTGGTTCTGAAGAGGTATTTTACTGTACATTCACTGTAAGCTGATATTTTGTTTAAAAAAAATAGCACTATACAAAAATCAGTGTAGGCCATATTAGATGGACTAAAAACCTCTATGAACATTCAGAAATAATGGGAATTCCCAGTTTTACCTCCACACCAAAAATAGTTGTTTAGGAACATAGGAATTGCCAAACAAGTCAGACCTGAGGTGCATCTGGTCCAGTGTCATAGCTGTGACAGTGGCCAGCATCAGATACTTCAGGGACAGGTATAAGAACCCAGCAGTAGGTAGTTGAATAAGATTATGGTAGCATTTTGCACAAGTCAGCTTTGCAAATACACTCCATGCCACATAAACATGACCTGCATAATAGAGACGTCTGCTTAAAACTAGGAGGTGCCTGAGAAGTCCATGTTACTGGGACATCTTTGAGAATTTGCTCAGATAACAGAGATGGCTGAGAAGCTGCAATTTTATGTGACACTGAGATAGAATTAAAGAGCAATTTTCAGCATAGCTGATGATGATGAAGCTCTGAAATTCTTTACATTCAATTTCTTAAATGTCTAAGTGCATGATTTGGTCTCATACAACACAGCGCAGCTTTATCTGTTTTCTAATATAATCAAATACAAATAATAAAAGTGCAGTCACAGTGCAATCAAAGTGCCATTTCTGTTCATTTTAAATACCACTGTGATTAAAGTGCATAGACAGTAACATTCATAAATCTGTATGATTTCCTATCAATTTCTGTTCATGAAGTTCATTCAATATTTCCTGAGGCTTTCTTTAGAAGAAAAATCTCAACTTCTGTTATCACTGATATCTGATTAATTGGGACACCCACATAAGTGCTCCTATTAACCTAAATTCTAGTGTACCATCATTTCTCTAATATGAATATTCAAGAACTAAAAGCTAAAAGATTTAGCAATAGGTCTTATATACCAAAATTTCCATAGATCTATCAACACTTGCTAGCCATTGTTATTCCAAGGTACTACATAATAAGACTATTTTAACAGTAGATGTCAAAGTACTTTACAAAGATTGGTCAATATCGTTATACCTGTTACACGTTAGGAGGCGAGAGCAAGGGCAGGAACAGAGTAACAGCCGTAATTCTGATTTTTTCTGCTTTTCTCGGTGAGAATTAAACCCCTCGGGCCAAATTCTGCACTAGCATACACCCCAGGCAATCCTATTGATTTTACTGGGATTGCACAGGATGTAAAGGCTAGATACACCCATACCAACAGAGCCTTTTAGCAGAGATGCAGCTTATAATGGTAAAAGAAGTTATTCTGACAGTATAGTTATATCACCACCTCAAAAACATAAGCTATACTGGCGAAAGGACTCTTTTGCTGGTACAGCTGCATTTACACAGTGGTTTTTGCCAACACAGTCATGTCAGTCAGGGGTGTGGTTTTTTTTCACACACCTGACTGACATAATTATGCCAACAAAACTTTGTGGCGTAGACCTTGCTTAAGGCTATGTCTACACTACAATTTTTGTCGGTATAACTGATGCCACTGAGGGGTGCAAAAAAACACACCTCTGAGTGACGTAAGTTACACCAATAGACACACCCATGTGGACAGCGCTATGTCGGCAGGATCTCCCCCTGACATAGCTACCGCTGTTCATTGGAGGTGGTTTAAGCATGTTGACAGGAGAGAGCTTTCCCATCAGCATAGAGCAGCTACACAAGAAATCTTACAGTGGCTCAGCTGCATTGGTTCAGCTGTGCTGCCATGAGCTCACTAGTGTAGACATGGCCTAAGCTGGCACAAAATTTACCTGTCTGAAGGCAGAATTTTCCTGTTACATCTTGCTGAAGTTGACAGGTTTTATATTAATTGAAGGTTGTATTTTTACATTTGGTGATCATCTTATCAGAATTTCATCTATAAGTTAACATATGCACGTACAGTAGATTCAGTTCAAGTAGCATTTCAACACTCTAACAAACCTTGTTTGCTGCATTACAACTTTTTCACAGTTCTCTTGTCTTATTGAACAGCCGCAGCCCGCACTCACAAACAGAAGTAGCATCCAGTACAGCTCTACTATCGCAGCACAGCCTCCTGTTCCATTGGCGTTCCATATAGTGGCTTGCACAGGCCCTGTCTGAATACTATATGGAGCGAGTTAACACCCTGCTTAGACCTTGCACAAGTGTACAAGGTGGACTAATGAAGCCGGGCTGGGGACTGAAGGCTGGGAAATATATAAAGGCAGCTACCTGGTGGTCAAAGGAAAGAGCAGAAGCCAAGCTCCATAAGCAGTTGTTAAAGGACTGATGTGTAACTTAAGCTGGGATTTTTCTGTTCAAGGAAAAACCTTTTGTTTATTTAGTTATAACCTGAGCACCTTAAACTCCAAATGTAAACATCTAAGGGGGAAAAAAGAATCTTTCTCGGCAAGAGACTTTCTTGCTGTTGCTCAACCAGGCAGCTCACTATACCAGTTTGCAGCACAATAGGTCCTGCATGAAATCCTGGATGTGTGCATTGCATGGTGTTCAAAGGGTTAGTGAACAAAAATATCCATCACAACACACTCATAGACTTCAACAGTTGTTCTACTGTAAACCCAAAACTTGGTAGGCAAGCCTTTGTGTAGGTTATTACCATCTGAACGTTGTCCTACAGAGGTAGTCAATTATTTTTTGTCAAGGTCCAAATTTCTTGATTAAGCTTGTCACGCTGACTGATTTGGGGAGGGAGCATCTATGATATTGTTTGACATCAGTATGTCAAAATCATAATAATTCATGTAAGATATGCCAGGTCAGGTACTGTTAGAAAGGCTGCAATATGCTAGATAAGATTATAATACTTATGTTCATGTGTTATATGTGTAATGGAAGTTATGGATATATCTGTATTTCAAAATTGTGCTGTCTAAAACACACCCTAGACAGGGGGGCAGCAGAACAATAGCCTGCTTAATGGCCCATTGAGACATTCATAGATGCAAGGGACCCAGGGGGAAAAGCCAGGGGTATACCTGATGAATCACCAGGACTTGCTCATGTGACTCTGAATTCCTGTAAAATTCCACAAACAGCATGGCAGGGGCCAGAGAATATATAAGGCAGAGGCCTAGGAATCCATTTTGTCTCCAGTCGGGTTCAGCCTTCAGCTACCTATCTACCTCTGGATCAAGTCATCTGCAACTGAAGCTGTGTCACAAAGGACTGAGACCCATCCAAGTACTGGATGTATACCAGAGGGACTATACAAGCCTGCAAACTCCACAATTCTTCTAGAAACCTGATGTATATGGACTTTCAAATCATTTGTATGTATCTGATTCCTTTAATCCCTTAACATTTCTCTTATTGTTTATTCCTTTCTTTTTATAATAAACCTTTAGTTTTAGTTACTAAAGGATTGGCTGGCAACATGGTATTTTGGGTAAGATCCAAACTTATATTGATCTGGTACTGTGACTGACCCTTTGGAGTCAGAGGAAACCTTTTTGGTAAAGAGCATAGATTTTAAATAACTGGTCTCTTTACTGGACCTAGTGGCTGATTGGGAGTCAGAGACTGAAATGCAGTAAAGGGAGCTGTGTGTATTTGTATTTTTGGCTTCTTGATAACCAGTGTGGGAAATCAGAAGAATTGTTTGTGGCTGGTTGGGAAGTCTCACTTCAGTGTCACCCACCAGTGCGGGGAGAATCTGCTCTCCTTTTGCAGCCTGCCCTGACCTTGGCATTTTCAGGTGGCTACCCTAGTCACGGAACGGTCACAAAGGTATAGACAAGATCCAGACTCCAGAGAAACATTTTTCACATCGCAAGTGCCCTATTCAACAAACACATACAATGCTATACATTAGTCATATACCCCATTGCTTATATTTTTAGTGCATTAAATGAAAAATAAAATCAAACTACTGTATAACCTAAATATAACTTCCAAGAAAGATGATAGCTCAAATTAAGAAAATAAGGAATTAAGGGGAACTAATCAATCATTAATTCACAGTACAATGTATTGGAGATCGCATTGTAAAAGAATGAGAGGGTAAAAATAAAAAATAATGATAATAATAAGTAAATAAAAAGATTTCAGGGTCTGTTAAAAACCATCAGGTGGTCCGGATTTGGCCCATGGTTTACCTATTGATTACCCCTGTTGTACTATATAGCAGGACTTGTCCTGGATCCTTTCTTTCATCAATGACTTGCTCTGTTTCCTAGCACCAGCAGAGTATCTCATTACATCAGGCTGATAACATTTTTGATAGCATCTCTCTATGCAGTGTTATGTAGAAAATACAGGAGAAGGCATAAAACAAATTTAGGCAGCTGGATTGACCCACATTGAAGGATATGTCAGATTTTATGGACTAAAAAGAAATACTTCTGGGAAACGTTTGTTTGCAGTATAAATAATGACTACACAACCTGCTACCACAGCAGCTACCTGTGGAATAGCTCTACGCACAACACTTTATAATATCAAGCTATTTTTTTATTATCTTGCTTACTCTGCAGTAATGCCATGGGGGGGGGGAACATATAGACAAATAAGTGACTAAAAACATTTTCCCTGAAGATCATTGGATACCAAGACATTTTTCAAATTTAATAAAGAAAGATTGAATTCACAGACTGCTCCTGCATTCGGATTCTACATGTTAAACTTCCATTCAGCCTCAATACCTATGCTTCTGATCTTGGCATAGGATCATGGTTAATTCAAATGTGTCCAAAAGGAGATAACATTTTCTTTGCATAAGCAATGACTGAGCTATCTGCTTCTGAGCATAAAGTCTGATGGAAAGGAACACTTACAATTTCAGAGAAGAAAATATATTTTGCCCTTCTTTGGACTCCTTTATGCTGGCTATTCTTTTGCTTTGGGAGTGCAGTTTATAAAACAGTTAATCATCTCATAGAAATGAAAGATGAAGCAAATACAGAGGAATGAAAAGGTATTATACATGCCCATGTTAACCAAAATGCTCGGGGGGGGAGACAGTGGAGAGCTGCTCTTTGACTTGAAAGCTTATCTGGACTGAAAAAACCATCTGGCACAAGGAGGTTCATAGCAAATGTGTCCTTCATGGCTGGAGAAGTATAGTACACATACTCGGTTGGTTAGTTTGCCCTTTTAATGTGTAAGTAATGTGGACAGATAACTGCATATTTGCAGTTGAAAACAGCATTACAGTGACTGAATGTCAAGTTTATTTCATCATGAATTGCAAGCAGTACATTTACAAGCTGATTCAAATTAAATTGAAAAATTGATATTCTAACACAAACCCAACAAAATAAGGATATTGAGATTTAAGGCTGAACGTCTCTCTTTTTAACTCCTTGGTGATTTCAAAAGCAAACTCGCTATGGCCCAGATGGTGCCTGGCCCTCAGCAGGTGCACAGAGGTCTCCAGAGTCAGACATACTCACAATCTCTTCTAGCCTTTGCCAGGGCACAAGTCAGACCAAAGGGGGTGAGAAGGGGTGGAGAGAAAGTGAGGTCATGGTGGGACCACCGTCCCACCAGCCAGAATTCTGTGCCTCAGAGCTCCATAGTCCTTCCCAATCTCTTGGAACTCCTCTGGGATCAAGCAGTTCTGCACCAGTACAAGCTGGTGCCTTCAAGAGAATCTGGCCTATGCTGTTCTGAGAGCCCTGTAGCAGCACTGTGTACCTGAAGAGAAGCCTGGGTGTATAATAGGCACGTGAGTAGTGACAGATCCAGATGGTGTGTGCCTCCATGTTTTCTTTATCATGACACAGGTCTACTGACAACATGTCCTCACCTTTCAAGAAACCCTGTTAGCTCATTCAGATGTGCAGTCTCAAGTGTGAGAAAAAAGACAGTGGGTATGGCCATGTCTTTGTGTTACACAACATTAGGAGTGTGAGGAAGCTAATAGACACAGTTGGGGTCCAAATAACTGTGTTTATTAATTATATGCACAAACACAGACCTAGCTACATGTATATGGTGCTGCTGAGTTAGGGTTCCGGTGGCATCTGCAGTAGAAGACAGGAAGGTCCTTACAGTGCTCCTAAATTATTTAAAAGGATACTACCCAATTCCTGTACACTACAGTGGAAGCAGAATTAGGCCCACACTACGCACCACTGAAAATCTCCCCATGCAAGTTTAACATTTTGGATGTCTTTAAATAAACACATTAATTTTTAACCTAGATAATTAAGTATGCAGAGGGTTAGCAGCCGTTCAGTATTGTAATTGCACCCGCAGGCCTCAGTCTGGACCAGGGCCCCATTGGTGAAAGTGCTGTACAAACATGTATAAAAACACTATGACCAAATGGACCCCTCTATTCACACCCTACATACTACTGTAATACACTTTGTACAAAATATGCCTTGTGAGGTATTGTTTAAAAACTAACAACTCACCGGTCAATAATATCATGATGAAATGTATGTAGCAACATTATATGTAAGTTATGGATTTCCCCTGAATGATGTTGATTGCACATGTTCAAAGCCTCATAGCTCCATTTAGGCTGGACTGGTCAAACAGGTCCTAAACAAAGAAATGTGTGTTTACCTTAATTTACATATAAGTTGCAAAGACAGTCCTCAGACAGCGAGAGGGGGAAGACAGGAGACAAGGAGAATATGCATGTCAGCAAATAGAGGTGAGAAGAAACTGCATCCTTTTTCACCCCCAGCTTTTATGTCACCTTCTTTACTGTTTGAATTAACTTTAACTAGGAGTAACCTCAGGAAAATGATTTTCAAAGGATAACAACTATAAAAGTGAGGAGCAAAACCACTCCAAGTTATCTGTCCCTATCAATCTTGCTCTGTTTCACCTAAGAAGACCGAAAGAAAGAGCCATTGGACTTTGGGAGCAGATCCTGGCCTGAGAATTTGGTCAGCAATGTTACTGGAAATATGTTAGTAAGGGACTTCGCCTTGAACCAAGTCTAGTTTGTTAAGATTAGTACTAGGAAGCATTTTATCTTTATCTCTCTTGTAACCATTTCTGATTGTCATGCCTTATATTTGTACTAACTTCAAACCTACCTTTTTGTAGTTAAATAAACTTGTTTTATTCTTTAATTACAACTAATCCAGTGTTGTAAATTGGTTGGGTAACTTCATTTAAGTAACAGACTGTTGTATGTTGATCCTCTCAGTGAGGCAACAGCTCTGGACTGTCCAGGAGAGGGCTGAACAGTGCAACAAACACATTTTGAGGGGGAAATCCAAGACTGGAAGTATGTTGGGGCCACCCTGCAAGTGGTAACCAAAACTGCAGGAAGCCAAAGTGTGGCTGGTGTTTGCTGACAGGCTGTTAGGGTCAGAGTTGCTGGACCAGGGCTATGGCTATACACAGATACTCAAAGTGTGACCTGAATGCTATTTGGCTGGTTGTGAGTGGATCAAGTTGGGAGCTACACCAGCAAAACATTGTGAGGCACCCCAGGTTGCAAGGCAGGTGGTGACACAGCCCCTCACTGGTCTGGATTGCACCCTGAGTTGTCCCTGCTCTGAAAGTTTATAATAGATTATGAGTTATTGACAATCTATGTGACAGTGTAGGTATTGTTCATGTCTTACTTAAGGCTGCTTGATAGATCATCATCATAAGATGTTTTTCGTGCAAAGAAACATGTTCCTCTTCTTCACACATTTTAACTTACAATATTTCCATTCAACATTGTCTTCTAGATATTTTTAAAACTTTAAGATTCTTGCTTTGGAGGGAAAAGAGAAAGTGCCTTTCTTTGAGAACCCGGTAAAGAGCTAAGCTATTTCTGAGTGCATTTGAAGAGTTTTCACACAAAGAAAGTGTTTGTCTTGTGACAAGGTTTTTAAGAGATGGCAACTTGCCTCATCTGGGTTTTTTGTTGCTTCCAGCAATCCTTTGGTAACACTGTTCATGTTTTCAGATACAATACTACAAAAGTATCAAACATCCTTTTAAAGGAACTAGTCATGCTGGATAATACAATGCTGTTCACTTTATAGGACTGTTCTTCATGCAGAGAATTACAAAATGCATGACAGATAGGCAGGTGTGGCCAAATCCTGAAGTCTTTACTCAGTCAAAACTCCCCTCAGGTCAGGTTTTCCTCTTTCCGGGAAGTTAAACCTCGTTGTCCTAGGCTAATCTGCTGCGCTCTAAGAGGAAGTCACCAGAGGTAGGACAGAAAATGTTACTGACACCTGACTTCCCTTTGGGTTTCTGCCCTGGAAATGCAGCTTTAACTTTTGCCAGGGCTCCTTAGAAGCCTGACAGTGAAGGTTGTTGAGGTGATGCACTGACAATGCACCCTCAGCCTGCTCTAGGATAACCCACTCCATGGCTAGAACCATCCAATTTCGGAGTGGCACAGGCTACCTGCAGGCCCTCCCAATAGGAAGAGTGTTATGACTCTACAACTTCCCCTTTTGGTACCTTTCTACTACTGTGGACCCTGTCCCTGGAGTTATGCTGGAAGGAGCTGATGTAACCCACAGCTGAATCTAGTATATTGAACCCAACAGGAAAACCTAAACGAGTAAGAACCAAATAAAAACTGACTAAAAACTTGGAGATTTGGTTCAAGCTGAAAAGAAAAGGAAGGCTATAGAGAGGGATTTAGACAAAGAGTCAATAGTTTTGAAGGAGGGGGAAAGAGGTACAAACCGATGAGAGAAAAGGTACAGTTCAGTTCAGTTCAATATCTTCATTAATGATTTAGATAATGGCATAGAGAGTACACTCAGAAGGTTTGTGTATGATACCAAGCTGGGAGCGGTAACAAGTGCTTTGGAGGATAGGATTAAAATTCAAAATGATCTGGACTAACTGGAGAAATGGTCTGAAGTAAATAGGATGAAGTTCAATAAGAACAAATGCAAAGTACTCCACTTAGGAAGGAATTATCAGTTGCACACATACAATATGGGAAATGACTGCCTAGGAAGGGGTACTGTGGAAAGGGAGCTGGGGGTCATAGTGAATCAGAAGCTAAATATGAATCAACAGTATAACACTGTTGTAAAAAAAGTAAACATCATTCTGGAATGTATTAGCAGGAGTGTTGTAAGCAAGACATGAGCAGTAATTCTTCCACTCTACTCCGTGCTGATTAGGCCTCAGCTGAAGTATTGTGTGCAGTCCTGGGCGCCACATTTCAGGAAAAGTATGGACAAATTGGAGAAAATCCAGAGAAGAACAAATATTATAAAAGATCTAGAAACCATGACTTCTGAGGGAAGATTGAAAAAATTGGTTTTGTTTAGTCTGGAGAAGAGAATACTGAGAGGGGACGTGATAACAGTTTTCAAGCACATAAAAAGTTGTTACAAGGAGCAGGGAGAAAAATTGTTCTCTTTAACTTTTGAGGATAGGAGAAGAAGCAATTGGCTTAATTTGCATCAAGGGCAGTTTAGGTTAGACATTAGAAAAATCTTCCTAACTGCCAGGGTATAAATTGCTGGAGTATAACTGGAATAAATTGCCTACGAAGGTTGTGGAATTGCCATCATTAGAGATTTTTAAGAGAAAGTGAGACAAACACCTGTCAGGGATGGTCTACTAGATAATATTTAGTCCTGCCATAAGTGCAGATGACTGGACTAGATGACTTCTTGAGGTCCCTTCCAGTCCTAAAATTCTATTATTCTAATATCTGAAGGAATGTACTGTGAAAGATCTCAAAGATACTTGAAAACAGAGCTATATAGGATTTGATATAAACCAGATCCAACAACTGGTGTCATAACTCCATTGCCTGTGTCTGGTACTCCCCAACATTTGATGCTTTGTAGAAAAGCACATTTAAAAAACCCCCAATAGCAATGCATTTGGCCAATTGTTTCTGGAAGAAAACGTTCTTTCCTGACCCCTGTGGTAATGAATTTATAACATGAACAATGAGCTTTGCCTTACCCCATTTTAGCAATCGGAGCAATAATGTTACCTCTAGCCTCTTTTAAAATCCAGCCTGATTCTTCTTGTGACATCCCATGATTTTATACCATTGTATAACTCCGCTGATTACAGCAGAGTTACTCCTGATTTATTCTGGTATAAATAAGATTAGAATCAGGCCTCCTATATCTTGTATCAATAACAGTACTATGTGTGTCATTTTCATAATTTACCTAGTATATGATGCAGTGGGCAAGCACTTAAGAAAAATATCATCTGGGATCTAAAATTACTTGAATTGCAAATGGTGTTTGTTATGCTATACCAAATAATCCTTTTGTGTGTGTCTTCGAAAGGTGGAAGAGACAATATCCTTTATCAAAGAGGCATGAATCAGGATTAATTTAAAAACATTAAACTTTAGTTGGTTATCACATGGTGGCCCATGTGTGACAATCAAATCTTGAATAGTCCATCTTTTTACTCTTGCTTGACTCTCACTGGCTGAAAGTGACAGCTACTTTATAGACGTTATGACTCTGAGACTGGCTGTTTGCAATTTTCATTAAGTGGTGGCTATGTTGAATAAAAGGTTTTATTGAGACCAATATAGTCAAGGTTGGGCCCCATTAAACACGTTTGTATTTATTTCACCCTCAGCGTAGGAAACCAATAAAATTACCTCTCCTTTTCAGAAGATTTAACTGACACAAAAGTCTGCTTTGATTTTTAGAACAATATAACATAAGAACGGCTATATTGGGTCAGACCAATGGTCCATCTAGCCTGTTTCCTGTCTTCCAACAGAGGCCAGGGCCAGATGTTTCAGAGAGAATTAACAGAACAGGACAATTTTAAGTGATTCATCCTGTCGTCCAGTGCCAGCTTCTGGCAGACAGAGACACCCAGCGCATGGGGTTGCCTCCCTGACCACTTTTGACTAACACTTTTGACTGATGGACCTCCATGAACTTATCTCATTATTTTTTTAACCCCGTTATACTTTTGGTGTGGTTCCTTTTAGGAACCTTGGAGTATATTTTCAAAATGCTATAAACTATTTACATGTGTGAAAACCAGGCATTGTGCAAATGTTTCTGTGCCTGACTGCTGCAGGCAAAGTTAAAGCCATATAACATATGCAAGAATGCACTGATTGCTGTATGCAACGTTAGGCATCCAATGCAGAAATATGAGAAGAAAAACAATGAGTAAGATGCATATATGCTAGCATCTATGATGTACGAAGCACTTTGTCATTTCAGGAATGTCTGGAAAGGTGCTAACACTTTGTGGGTGCTATTTCATTCACAAAGAGTCATGCTAAATGCAGGTTAAGTTGAATCAGTGGAACTATGTTAGCGTCTGTCCACATGGCTACATTGCTTATTTCCAGCTGAACTCCCTGTATAATACTATTCCCTGTTCCCCTGATATCCCATCAATAACAGTTCCTCCAGATAACATGGGCCCTCTGACTGCAGTTCCACAGATCCTGATACAGTTGCTACCAGAAACAAACTAATAATAGTAATATTTGTTTTCCTTCTGATATTTCTTTTCCATTCCTCTCTCTTCATTCAATTCCCTTCTTCAGAGACACACATCTTCCAAGAAACTCTTCAGTGATAATCCATAAAAAAAAAATAGCATTACCCCCTCCTCCTAGGTGACCAGATGGCAACTGTGAAAAATCAGGCCAAGGAGTTGGGGGGTGGGTAATAGGCGCCTATATAAGACAAAGCCCCAAATATCATGACTGTCCCTATAAAATCAGGACATCTGATCACCCTACCTCCTCCTTCTTAGCCCCGTTTTGAGACTGGACTTTCATCTGATTACATTGTTATATTTGAATGTCTGTCCTGAGCAATATATTTAACTTAGACTATAAACACCTGCAGACAAGGAACATGTCATCTTCTAGTACTGCACAGTACCATACAGAATGATAACACTTAAATAATGCATCGTAATTCCATGAACACATAGGACCTCAAGCTTATAATTTATCCCATTCATCATGAACACACAGACTTCAGGATTGATAGTGGAGAGAGAATTGTGATCTAAAAATGCAGGCCCCTCCCATTTGAGCTAAAGGGGAATCTAAGTAATAACTGAGTCTGATGATCTCCAGGCATATTGCCAAACTCAGCATTTTCCTCCAGGCCTTTGGACGTTGAGGGGAGGGCAGAGAAAGTTGTAAAGGTGGGAAATTGTTGGGGTGGGAGAGGCATTTGAGTTTTTTAATTGCCTAGCTCACTGGTGGGTGGTTTATATGAAACATACAATATAAATAATAAATATTCTAAGTGCAGCAGGACAGTTTAAGTTGTGACAAGGGCACCCAGGGGTATGGACAGGGACCTTTTCTGCAGCTTTGATTTATAAAAATGCTGCAGCGCTGCTAAGGCTAGCAGGCTGTCTGGGCCAGCCACAAGAGGCCAATAGTACCAAGCACACCCTTGAGCAGATCTGCCCTTCCACCCAGCACAGAGAAATTGTAGACAGGGCCCCACATGGGGTGGAAAGGGTCCACTTTACCGGGGCCCAGAGGCCCTGGGAGGCCCGGCCCAGGCTGCAACCCCCATTACCATGAGGAAAAAATTGAGGCTAAATTGTAGATCATGCTTAAGGATATTTATAGAAATTTATTTCCCTGTATCTATGTATCTATTGTCCAGATCTTATGAGATTTGCTGGAGCCAATCAGAAGCAGTGAGATGCTGGGCCTCCTGGCCCAGCCTAGGCCCTTCTCTAGAATATGGAGTGTGTGCTTGTGCAGTTAAACTAGGACTTGCAGTTTGAGACTGAGAGACAGAGAGATTTGTGCTCCTCTCTGTGACACGGTCTATCACATCAAGATCAAGAACTACCATTCCCAGAGTTCCTTGTGCATAGGCAGAAAGGAGGAACAGCTGGTGGGAGGGGCAAAGCAAAGCACCATAAAACCGTGAGAGCCAGTGCTACTGCTTCTTCTGGTAGGATTATGGTATGTGTGTGGGAGGGGGCCCATGTTACAAGTTTGTACTGTGCCCGAAAAAATTATGCTTGGGCCCTGGTTGTAGAATGTCACTCCTGCAAGGTGCTGAGCACTCTGGCCCTGATTCAGAAAAGTGCATGAACTCGTGCATAACTTTAAGCATGTGACCAGTCCCACAGAAGCCAATGAGACTGCTCATGGTGTACTTAAATTTACATCCATGCTTAAGTGTGTCGCTGAATCAGGGCCAGGCATGTTAGTTTGGACATTAGAAGCAACAAGACAAAGTTGTGTATGTATGCAGTATTGGCATAGCCATGTTGGCCCTGGGATGTTAGCAAGACAAGGTGGGTGAGATCGTATCTTTTATTGGACCCACTTCTGTTGGTGAGAGAGGCACTTGAAGAACAGCTAAGTGTAAGCTCGACAGTGTGTCTCTCTCACCAACAGAAGTAGATTCGATACAAGATGTTGCCTCACTCACCTTATCTTTCTAAAGCTGTGTCTGGCTTTCACAAGACATTATCCTATGAGCTCTAGATTGAAACTATGTTGGTTCAAAATTACAAACCACAAAATGATAAATTATGTCAACATATTAAAATCATTTTAATCCAACAAAAATGAAAAGATGAGATTTTAAAATGTTTTTCAAAATCCTCCAAAATAAATTGTATTAAACAGGAGCCATTTAATGATCAACTGAAAACATGGATTTTTAACACAGTACAAAAAAAAAAACCTAAAAAAGAAGACTATGTTGTCTGAAATATCTAAACTGCTATCTTTTTACACACAAGCCAATTGTGGTTTTATATTTAGAGCTATTTACCTAGATAACTATCTCAACATAATAAGCACACACAGTAAAGTGGTTTTGAGTGCTTATATATACTCGTGCCTTCTGTTTGTGGAGTGTCTTTGTGAGAGAATGTGCTACTAAGACAGCATGTCAATCAATACTCTTTGAAAATCACACGAAAAAGCATGTGCATGACAAAAGCTGTGTATAACTGTAAGTATAACAGCACGTACAAATATGGGAAGGCATAGGCTAAAGGGGACTGGAATATGTTTGTGGTTAAGTAATGCAATATTGAGTTTTTCACTTCTAGACAGCTGGTTCAAATCCAAGTATGGTCAGTAGTAAATGAAAGTAGCTAACAGCTGCTGGCCCATGTTGAAGGAGTTGATGGCCTGAGTCAGGTATCTGTCCTCATCAAAATTAGCACTAGTTGGTGATCTCAGCAGAGGCCAACGGTTAAATGAGTTAGAGACTGAACTATCCTTCTCACCCTTAGAGGGGAGTTTCCACCTGGACAGAATACATTGAGAGTCAACTGGTATTTAATTAAGCATAATACCAACAACATAGTACCAATTCTCACCAGTTCTAAATTGAATGCCTAATGGAAATACTTCACATATTAACATAAATTGAGGAGTAAAGGGCTCATTTTCATTGCAAAGTTAACACATGTTATACCTCAAGTGTTGTCCCTAACTGAAGTCCCATTCCCACATAAACAATCTTAACTCTAGTGTAGTGGTGCTTTTAATTCAAGTTAGCTGGCCTGAAAGATGGGTAAAGACTAAAATTCTTCAGCTGCTAACACAACCACTCTGCAGTGTGGATGGAGATTAGCTTCACTTGCGTGCCGATAGTCCACCACTGCCTTTCTACAACTCCCTGTGTGCCAGGAAAGGGCAGACATGTTCTCCCACAATTCATAGGAAAGAATTCATTGTGGCTCAACTTACTGCAGCACAGACACCATGGGATCTATCCCAGAAGTCCTAACACCTCACATTAGTGAATGCACTGCCAGTGTGGACACAGCAGCTTGAGTGTTATTTTCAAGCAGAGTTGCCACTCTCACTTGAGTAAGGATAACTGGAGAGGAGTGACTTGAGTTAACTCTGTCTGCAGTGAATTCACACCCAAAAGTGTACATGGCACCCCTGGGGCCATGATTACTCCCACAGTCCAGCAAAGGGAGTTAAGGGGAGGAGGTCCATTCCAAACAGCTAATTTCAGGAAGAAAGGGTCAAAGTAGGTAGCAGGGAGACAAGGTGTGTACAGCCAAAGGGCATGAATACCACATGTAAACAGGCTCTGAAAATTGTTTGAGCGCTGAGTTATTAGAGAGGTATTGTGCTATGACGTTCTAGGTCTAGGACTACCATGTAGGCTCATGAAGAATGTGTCTTGGCAGTTGGGGAGAAGATGTTAACATGTGGAATACATTTCTTTTACTTCACCACTGTCTGGACAGAAGTAGAACTAGAAGGCACTGGGACAGTTTCTTCCTTGTTTTTAGAATTCACACAGAGTGATTTTAAATAATTAAATAAGCAGAAATACTTATGTGTGCAGAGACTAAATTATAATAACGAGGGAAAGTGCATAAAGTTCTTTGTGGCAACCATTGCCTGCAGCAGTTCTGCAAGCTTCAGATAAACATAGCAGACACTGCAAGAATCTTTTGGAGGTTAATCAAAACCTCTAACACAACAATAAAATATTCTCACAGCTGGAGCTAGAGAATTGCATTAATATTTACTAACAGAGATGAGTATATTTACATGAAAGAAAGGAGAGAACTTTAAGAGGATTTTCCATAAGGCAATTAAGACACAAACATGGGCTGGAAGGAAAATAAGATACATTTTTTTTATTATCTATATATACTAGCCACTATAAATGTACATTCAAGGTTCTGTCAATAGGTGATGGTACACTGTTGTTTTTATCCTAGCTAAGCTGTCTCCTTAAGTCAAATACAGCATTAATATGTAGGGCATAGAATAATGGAGGACAAGGCTTAAATGGGGAATTAACTGTTTTAACATAAATGTTTTCTGTAAACTAAGATTCGGATTTGTGACGTAATGCACAAACATTGGGACAACAGTAGCATTATGTTGATGTGAACTGCTGGAGGAAAAATTAGTTTGCAAATAACCAGACAATGTTGAGACAATGCCCCATAAGTCTACTGTTGGGTTCTCAATGTTGGGGCTTCAATCTGGGCTAAGCAGTAAGAGCAAATGGTGGTGGATTTCAACATGAGGTCTTGTAGAGCTCGCAAACTATTAGAACAGTTGGGGTGGATCAGAACTTGAATGGGAGACCTCCAAGATAAGCCTCCGTGTTGTAGGAAGTGATGTTGGTGATCAGTAGGTAGAACTCTTCCCTTCTCTTCTTGTGGAGAGCTTGTCTCCACTAGTTTTTGCTCCTGTTTTGACAAGCAATTACTGTAAGTTAATTAACTCAAATTAGGACTTGTCTTCTACATACAGAAGTTTTACCAGTTTAACTGAAGGCATGATGTTGCACCAATTTAGTTAAACCAGTGCAATTCTGCATATGGACACCCTTCCATGGGTGTAAACCTGGTTTACATTGATTTAGGTCTGGTCTACACTAGGAAATTAGGTTAATATAACTACATCACTTGGGGCTGTGAAAAATTCACACCCCGGAGCAACTCAGTTAAACTGACATAACTCTCAGTGTAGACAACACTAGATCGAAAGGAGAATTCTGCCATCGACCTAGCTACTGCCCCTCAGGGACGTGAATTACCTTTGCCAATGGGAGAACCCATCCTGTCAGCATAGGTAACATCTTCCCTGAAGCAGTGGCACCATGGCAGTGTTTTAAGTGTAGACAAGCCCTTGGACTGCCCCTAAACCAATTTTAGCCAGGTTTAAACCTATGTAGAGTGTTCACACACAGAAGTGCACTGGTTTAACTAAATTGGTGCCACATCACACCTTCAGTTAAACTAGTGCAATGTTGTGTCTAGGCCAGGTAATATATTTGTAAACGCTAATCTAGATCTTCCACAAATGCTTGTTCCAGAACACAAACATTTGTTACGTACTTTAGGAATAGTCCATGCTCAAAGTTAAGCTTGTGATTAAGTGCTTTGCTGGATCAGGGTCTTATCACATATACTACCACAGCAGTCTACATTTTATTCTGCCATTTCAGGTATATTATTATTACTAATATGTATTTCTGTTATAGTAACATCTAGAGGGCCCAAACTAAGGTTAGGAGAAAGGAAGTATTATCATTTATTCTTTGAAAACTCACTAGTGCACATTCTCTATGTCTTGGAAAGTTTCCCCTATAAAAAATAGAGATCAAACCACAATCACACTATAGTATTGTGCCTTTTGTTCCCAGATTACTTAATCAGTATCACTATGGCAGGCTTTGTTAGAGGGATGCTGTCAACTTAAAAATTATATATTGTAAACAAGCAAGTTTGCTTAGATATGTTACTAATAACATTGGTTATTAAAAATGACAGAATAATTTAACATTCAATTTACTTGCTGCTGTGTGTGGGTATGTTTCTCTCACCCTGGATTAATGAAAAGTCACCAAAGACAGTTTCACTTTTATGGTGTTAGTTTCACATTCAGGTTCTCAATGCTCCAATGTTTGGGTTGCTATTGCCAACACTCCCCGAAGATGTTTATTGCTTCAAACACAATTGTTTCCACTGGATTTAGAAGAAAATAGCATGGAAGTATTTCTTTTGGGTGAAGGTTTAATAGATGGTTGTGGTTGTGTCTCCCTATTTTTTTAAAACAAAATCTAAGGTTTGGACTAGAGTGGAGTTGATAGTGTCTCTTTAATCTTCTTATTGGATGTGGAGCTTGCTAAGCCAATTTGCCGCAGCCTCATCCGTGAGGTATCCCTTCAATAACAAGTGTTCTTTCTGCACTGGAAGAAAGAGATTACAGAACTATCCACTGCTTAACCAATCTCTACCTAAAGCATTCCCTGAGGTCTAGGGAAACCACTAAACAAGTTTCCAGGTCATGTACAAGTCTAACGTCTCCTCCACCCAGTTAACAGCATCAGCCCTGATTAGAGTATTTGGACACAAAGAATTCCCTGATTCTTCTGACTTCCCTGATATAAATAAGATCAGAAGGCAGTTTAAGGTTGTTTTTCTTTTCAAACCATTTTGTTCTTCAAGCCAAGGGTGCTAATTTTATTTCAAATGTAAGAAACAAAATTAATATCCTTGAAAGGCGTTTAGCAGCTCTCTGTATGGGGATGATACAGGCCAGAGGATAAATGATTGACCATACCTCTAAAGAGCTGAAGGAAAAGGGCAGGTTTGGAACCATTTTTTACCTATGCTTTCTTATCTTCCTTTCCAGCACTGTATAAAGAACCCTATAAGTCACATTTTCCGGAAAAAAGTCAGAGGAAAAAAGAGAAGATAAGAAACAGAGAAGTTCCACCATGGAGCAGGACACAGATAAGGAAAATAAGCTGTCTAAATTTCAGGCTGAGGGGACAGAGAAAGAGGAATTAAGAAGACTGATGGATTTTATAGGCAGAAAGATGTTGGGGAAGGATAAGGAAAATAGAAACCCATTTCTTTTGGGTTAAGATACATAAAGTCACATCCTGCTCCTAGCACACAGCCCCAGTAACCAGGTTCTGTGCTGGGGATTTTCCATGGGGTTCAGACCTCATAGAAAGAACTCCCCCCAAACCATGGAAGAGAAGCAGAATCTCTTCCTTGTTGCTACTGTGGCTTCAAGCCTAGAGTAGGCCTCAGAGTCCCTGCAACCCTTTCTGTGGGAAGACATGATTGGTGGATCCACATCCTTGGTGATCCACCAGTCCTCATTCCACTTCCTAAATCGACCTACATATCAAAGCACAGGGAGCCCCTATGAAACACAGAAGGTGCAGATCCCTTATATGGGGCGTCAGGACACCCACCTGTCAGTAGGGGCAGTTCTGCTGTAGTCAGGGCCTTCTGCATCCGGAGGATGGTGAGTAGGAAGCAGGGTTTGCCTCAGAGAGAATAAAAGAAGAGGCTCACCAATACTCCTGAGCAGAGAGAATTCTGGAAATAGGCACTCACACTTTTTTGAGAAGTCACATGAGCAAAGCTTGCAGCCCTTTGCAATCACTTGCTGTGAACATTCCTGGGATAAATTTCACAAGCACAAGTGTTTGCAGAAAGCAAATTCTTCACCCACATTAAAAAAAAAAAATCATGCATGCTAAAAGTGTGTGGGGAAGCATAATGGGTCAGATCCATCGTCCTGTGAAGAAGCAGCACAAAGGCACCTTAAAACATGCTCATATGGGCAGCGGAGGATTCCCCTGGCATGGAAAAGTGTACACCATAAGAGTCTTCCCCTATACAATCACGTGTGCCTGACAGCTACTTTTCTCCTGCCTGTGGTCATCATTTATAGCAGAAAAGGAAAGGCAGTATCAGCTGAGCAGGTAAGCTGCCACTGCTGTTGAGAAGACCTTGAAAGCTGGCAGTGCAGGTTAGAGAGGATCTGAATGTGTTTGGAACCTGCTCACCAGCTGCATAGGCTGAATTTACACTGACACATTTGGACTGTGCAATCAATCACAGAACAAAGGCACTAGCTATGCAGCTGCTGTGGACACATTTTGTACTGTTTACTTTGTCCAGTGACTAGTTTTATTTAGGCTCTGTCTGGGACTAAGTTCTCAAGTGAAGTCAGTGAGCATGCACAGACTCACACTTCAGATAGATTTTTCCAGTTATTTTTCTATGTCAGGTAGGACATGTAACTATAGGCCTGTGTTACCTCACAGACTGGGATCTGCTATTAGTGTGCTCAGGAATTGACACGACTCTCGTTCGATAATGACAGAAAGGCTTTAATTACTATACTTATAAACATATAAAATGAGCCCCCAAACCAAAAGTCCAGTATATCTTAGCTGCAAAAGCAATTATCCTCACCAATGCAGGCAAGAAGCGGTGATGGTTTCTTAGCAGCTTCCCCGAGAGCCTGGATCCGTGGTCTCAGAAGGCAGCTGGGCAAGATGGTAGTTCTTCTCAGTTTCTTGTCAAGAGTGATTCCTCTTCTCTTGAAGCTTGCCTGCTTGCTTATTTCCATTGGTTCTCTTTTATATTCTTCAATCCAATGTTTTTCAAAGCATTTTGCTAATTTACATGAGTAAACACAGGAATTCCAGAAAACAATACAAGAGGGAGAGACCCATGTGCTTTAATTAGTGAAAAGGTGCTAACCACCTAGATGTGTTGTTTAGTTTCAGTGTTCCACCCTTCAAACAAAGGGGTATTGGGGTTGTTTAAATTGAACAATACCTGGGGTGGCATCCAGCCATTAGCTTTGATCATAAGGTATTTTGAGAGGTCTGGAGCCCTGGAGGTCTAGCATACCCTGCATTTAACACATTTCTGTTTACTGCATAGATGAGTTACTCCCAGAGGATAAATTCATTAGGGAAAATGGTCCAGACAGAGAGGCAATTAATAAACAGTTACCTTAATGAAATAACAGACATACTTTTAGAATAGAAAGACAGCATGGGTGTGTTGCAATGAGAAACAATCACATCTTTTCAAAAGGGACTCCAGCCACCATTTCACATACTCTGCAATATGCACTTATTAATTTGGTAGTTTAATTTTATAAGTAGGCCCATCTTAGCTGAAATTTAACAGTCTACAGCCTGTTTACATGTCAGAACCACCATTTTGGGGTGGGGGAACATAGGAATTGTCATATCAGCTTTGATCAGTGCTTCTGCTAATCTGGTATCCCATCTCTCATAGTGGCCAATAAGAAGAAGGTGTAGGAAACTCTAGTTTATAATTATGGAATAACCTGATCATTTTATGCCCTGTGTTGTAAGGGTTTATACTCCTTTTACATGTTTAATTTATGTAATGTAACTGTGGAAGCTAAACTCTTAGTTTCAACGATATCTTGTAGTAAGGGGCTCCATAGGTTAAATGTGCATTGGGCAAAAGTATTTTCTTTCAGTGTAAAGTGTGCTTAAAACTAAGAGAAGAATATTACGAGGGGATTCTATCTCATAGAGATTGTTCTTATGTATTCAACAGGCGCTGTGTGTACTACTAAAGGCATGGCTATTTGAGACTATATTTGTAGCTGGGTTACCTCCAGGGGAAGGAAGAGTATCTTGTTTTCCCAATAGACTCATTTCCTTGACTACACACTGACACTGAAAGGATAACTGGAAGCTTCACACACAGCTGCAGGGGTTTTGCCAAATTGTGATTTCATCACCTGTTGCTTGAGTTTGGCAGGATTTGCCTAAATTGTTGGCTTGCTCCTTCCAGGGTCCATGCAGTGATTTTCAGGAGCCCTGAAGTTACGTGGTCACAACAAAGACTTCCTGAGAAAATTCATCCCCTTCAGGAGCTGTTGACAGCAGTAGTCCCATCAGACCATAAGGAGGTCTTAGGTAGAACAGTTAACACAATACCCCAGGTCAAAGAGGGACCACAACAGTCCCATGCCAGGCCTACCTTCCCTCAGGGAGGCTTGGCACCTTGCAATCTCTGGTTGGAAAGCCAGGCTTTCCTTCAGGAAGCTAGCACAAGAGATCTGCACTCCCTCAACTGAACTAACTCTCTCCTTTTAATTGCCCCCTCCAAGCCAGACAGCTCTTGCAGGTGAAGCAGGACGGGGCTGACTGAGCCTACAGCAATTTACTGACCCTTCCCTAGCCAGTGTGGGGACTGTACAGTCTCATCATAGTTACATTTGGCCCTCTCCTCAGTGAGTTTACAGCCAAATTTTAAAGGGATGCCTAAACCAAATTTGAACTTGATTGCAGCCAAATGGGATTCTGAAGACATGGATTGCCAACCCACTGTGGATGGGTCCAAACTCTGCCCCTCTATGCTGACAAAACTAAGGTGTCCAGGTGCATGTGTTATAACAATTGTTCTTGGACCATGTTATAACATGGGTTTCTTCTTTCCTGTGAAGATGGGACTAAATAATTTCATAACCATGTTATTGAATCGTGTTTCAGCCCAGCTGGGGTGAAAAGAGAGTGAAGTGTTTATTCTGGAATATCTGCACAGTTAGTGCCCATAATCTGTGATGGGCTGTAAAGTGAGTAATACAACTGATCAAATCATGGTATAATATGGCCAGGAACACTCATGTCATACCACCATCGCATAACGTGATAGGTTTTGTTATACAGTTAGGCCCTAACACAGTTTGGTCTCATTCATGGCCAGTCAAACCATGTTAGAGTCCTAACTGGTCAGACTGCCTCCCCTATTCTTCTCTGGCTCTTTCCCCCTCACAGTACAAACATGCTTAAGTCTTTCCCATCTCAACAAAACACCTTTGACCCCACTTACCTCTCTGACTATTGCCTTATCTCTTTTACATCTCTAAGCTCATTGAATGCACTGTTTACAATTTCTGTCTGGAGTTCCACTCCTCCAATTCCATCTTGGACCTTCACCAGTCCAGCTTCCATTCCTTGCACTCCACTAAAACGTCTCTAGTAAATGGTCTCTTCTTAGCCAAAGCTCAGAACCAGCACTCCATCCTCATCCTCCTTGACCTATTAGCCACCTTCAACACTATCAACAATGCTCTTCTTGAAATCTTGTCCTCCACTGGTATCCATGTCTCTCCTGATCCTCTTCTGGTTCTCCTCCTACCTCTCTAATTGTGTCCTTCAGAGGATCCTTCTTATCCCCCATCCAATGGTTTCCACAGGGCTCTGTCTTCGGTCCCCCTTTTCTTCTCTCTATACATTTTATCTCTAGGTGATCTCATCTGTAAATACAAATTCAATTACTCTCTCTATGCTGTTGATCACAGATCTACCTCTCTACTCCAAACCTGTCTCCTTCTGTCCAAACTAAAATCTCAGCCTTTGTCTGTCTGACATCTCCTTGAGCTTAAGCTCAACATGACTAAAAACAGAGCTCTTATCTCTTCCCCCCACCCTAGCATTCCTCCACTGTCTCCTTCCTGAATCACTGTGGAAAACATCACCATTCTCCCCATCATTCAGGTCCAAAACCTGGATATTATTTTCAACTCAGTCCTCTCCCTAGGTCCTCACATCCAGGGTATGTCTAACCCTTGCATATTCTTTCTGCATAACATCTCTGAGATACAGCATTTTCTATCCATTCACACAGCTGAAATTCTCATATAGGCTCCCATGATCTTGCATCTCAATTACTACAACATCCCTTGACAAATGCAATTTTGCCCCACTCATATCTACTCAGAATGCTGCTGCAAACATCATTTTACTACCCTGATGCTTTGACCACCTTACCCCTCTCTTTGCACCCCTTTACTGGCTCCCCCTTCTCAATTGCATCAAACAGAGGCTACTTGTTTTCTCTTTCAAGGCCCTTCACAGCCTATCCCCCTCTTACCTATTATTTTTCATTCATTTTCAGAATGTCAGCTCCCACCTTTGATCAGCCCATGATGCCAGCCTCCAGATATTACCTACACTGAAGAAGGGTTTCTCCCATCAGTGCAGGTAATCCACCTCACCGAGTGGCGGGAGCTAGATCGTCAGAAGAATTCTTCCATTAACCTAGCACTGTCTACACCAGGGGTTAGATCATCTTACCTACATTGCTCAGGGGGTGTGAATTTTTCACACCCCTGAGCAACCTAGCTCAGTCAACCTAACTTTTTAGTGTAGACCAGGCCTCAGATTTTAAAAGTTAAAGCTTTATAACCATTGAACCCAAATTTGTCAACATCACAGATCAAAATGTATAAAGTAAATATCCTTAAATCACACTCTAATTATTCCTCAAGCAGCATTATTCTTACTTCACCCATCTATAAATTGCTATTATTATCAATGGAAATATTATTTCATCGGTTTGTGTGTGTACGGTGAAATTGACATTTATTGATAAAAAATCTAATCCTTCCAAGCCTAACTATAACAAACCACACTTATCTACTTTTCCCTTTTCAAAAAAGCCCTCAGTTTATGCAATTTAAAAAATAAAGTTTTTTCCAGGTCAGCCAATGGCTCTGTTTTATTTTCTAGGATTTCTAGCCTGAAATATTGTACAATTTATATAAAAGTACAGTGTGATAAACAGAAGAAGTTTGCTCTCTAGTGGCTGAATTTAAATGGTTCTGGGAATAACAGGCTGTTTTAGAGAGAAAAGGTTTTAGTCAAAATTATATTTCATTCCTTAGCTTTTGTACATTCCAACCTAAACATTTGCTCTTAGTTGAGTTGCAATTTTATGTCTAAGAACTATCTGTGATCAGTGTCAGCCCTAAGGACAGGCAAAGTATGTGGATTTTAAGATACAGTCCTAGGGATTTTGGATGGAAAGGCTTTTCCATTTTGGGTTTTGGAAGTTTCATAACAGGAAGGGGATTAATTTGGATCTGTGGAGGTTCATGCTAGGGGAGGGAGAATAACTAGTGTTGGGAGAGATTGCTGCATGAGTCAATTGACAAGTGCCGAGATAGATCAAAGGTGGCTAGGGGGCATTCTTGTTCTCATGTGGCCTTAGAATATGTATACAGCCAGCTCCATAGTAGATCGTTGGCACCAGCTCCTTAAACAATTTTCACATCTTTAGATCTTTATTTTTAAGGTTTTTCTTTAAAATATACTTTTTTCTTTGCTTCTCTTGTAGGTTCCAAGCACCAACCACCAGGCACCTCGGTGGGGACCAGCCTTTGCCACTATATCACTCAGGATATTGCACAGCTCTCTTGTCGGTTAGTATGATTCATTATTTGTATTACAATAGTGCCTACCAGACAGACAAAGGCTTGGAGGGGAAACAGACCCAGAGAGGTGGAGTGATCTGCCCACGATCACGCAGCAAGTCAGTGACAGAGCTGGAAACAAAGCCCGGGTCTCTCAAGCGCCACATCCGTTCCCTGTCTGGACCAGGAATTGATGCCTCTCAAATCTAGTCAGTCAGTCTCAAGGTCTGAGGGAGGAGTCCCTAATGAATATTCAGCCAAGTAACTGTTTGGTACTTGTATTGGAAGGGAGTGGGGCCTGATTCCTGACTGCCTGGTGCAGTCATTTAACTTAAACACAGTGAGTGCAAGCGATTCTGAGCTGGCAGCATGTTATGCTCACTTTGCCCAGGTGTATACGTCTACACAGGGTGTAAGGAATCAGACTAAGTGGAATTACACCAGTGTGAGAGGAAAACCAGATACAGAGTTATGAGGACAGAAAGAAGATCCAATATCCACCCCACTCCCTCTGCAACCCAGCCACTGCTGCTCTCCCTTTTCTAATTAAAAAGAACACTAAATCCCCAGACTGCTATAGACCCCTGGTATCAAGACGAACTGAGTTGTTAGGACCTGTTGTGTTCATGGGCAGCACCTCCACATTAAAGCTGAGGTCAACTGCAGGCCAGACTTCTACCACCCTTGTTTTATTGCTTTTGGTTACAGCATGTATTGCAAGTTGAGCTGAAAACAAAGCTATTAGTGTGTCAGGGATAGCTGAAGAGCAGAAAAGAATCAGTATTAACAATTACTGAGGAAGAACAAACTATCAAACAAGTCCAATATCATGGGGGTTGTTTTTCCCCCTTTTCAATTTTTTTTTTAAATGAGAAAGACTGCAAGTTCTTGTTATTCTTTATCAGCCAGCTGGAGAAAGGAACAAGATACATGAGAGACAGCAAAATCTCCAAGGCCCACCCATTCCCAAGGTCTAGTCCCAAACATAATTGCCATTAAGCAACAAACAACTCCTTTATAATTAAACTGTTGTATTAGCTAGGATGGCTAAGGGGGAGGGTAAAATCCCTGTCCATTAAGGTGAGGCAGAGTGTCACAAATAGAGGGGTCCAGCCAGCACCCACTGAAATCAATGAGCTTTGCCTTTTACCTAAGATGGGGTAGGAATAGAGCCAACAGAAGCATTAAATTATAATCTTTGAGGCAAATTCTTCTCTCTTGTGTAAAGCCACAGGAACTCTGCTGAGCCTTTTTTCCACACCTCTTTCACTCCCTTTGCAGCACTGTGCACCCCAAAGGAGTAGTCCTGGTAGGATGATCATATTTCCCAAAGGGAAAACAGGACACCATGTGGGGCTGGCCCAAGCCGCTCACTCAAGCCCTGCTCCTCTCCCTGTGCGGGGCTGGCCCAAGCCGTGTCCCTTGCCTCCCCACACGGGGCTAGCCCGAGCCCTGCCTGCCCCGCACCGGAGCCCTGTGCAGGCGAGCACTTCTTGAGAAATGTGGCCATTTATCCCGTTTGCTCTTGCCAACTTGCCAAAAAACTCGGGGTGGCCAAGACAGAGCTTAAAAAAGGGACTAGTTAAAATGGGACATATGGTCACCCTAAGTCCTGATCTACACTTAAAATTGAGTTAGACCAAGCTACATCGCTCAGGGGTGTGCTATAGGTGAGCCACCTAACCCCCAGTGTAGATGCAGCTAGATGAACAGACGGATACCCATAGTGTAGACATGGCCATAGAGACAGAGCAGCCCCTGCACTCCTCTCAGCATGGGAGCTGCATTTCTGCCTTGCCCACAGATGGGCTGTACAAGGTGAGGTTGGCTCATCACACATTCTCCCCGCACACTGCCCCCTAGTGTCAGGTCCAGGCATAATCTGTGGGGGGTTCAGTGATCACTCAGTACTTAAATTGCCTGCAAGAGATCTGCTTTATTCTGTGTCTGGTTTGTAGCAACAAGAGCTTGTCTGTCTGGAAAGCTCAGTCATTAATGGCACTGTCACCAGTACTACAATCTGGCTCTTTAGGCTTAGTTTATTGACAGCAGAACCAAGGCCCAGATTCTCAAAGGTATTTAGGCACCTAACTCCCACTGATTTCAATGGGAGTTAGGCACCTAAATATTTCTGAGGATCTGTACTCTAGTGTATGTCAATATGAATCACCATAGGTACAGGCAACATAGCACCACTTCAGCACTCATCGTTGCTGCTCCTGTTACTAGTCAGCTGCCCAGTTCTCCTAGTGTCTTGAGTTGGCACTTCTTAAGCAGCGGAACAGAGAATCCTCTATTTTGGTGTAGTTCCACTATGATCTGCTTCTGCTGCAGTGAGTTGCCAACTCTCACACTATTAATTATCATAAGCTTCATGATTTTAAGTGTTTTGAAAGTTTCTCACAATCTCCTGACAACAGGACTAAGGGGTCGGGGGTGGGGGAGGCAGAAGAGTGATAAGGAAAAAGGAGAAGGAAAGGGTATCAGTTTCCACACCCCTGTGGCCAGGAGAGAGTACATGGGGTCTTTTTAGCACAACATCCAAATTTAAGATTGAATTTTCATCCTGAAACAAATCACACACAAATTTGGGCAGGAGAGGGGACCACTCACAACTCAAAAATGAGACTATCGTTATTAATTTTTGAGAGTGTGGTCTAACTCATTTTTTTAAAATGTTTGAGATTGACAATACAGTTACTGGAAAATGAAGAAGCAACTTTGGAAGCTATTTCTGGGATGTTGTTTAATCAGCCTACTGGAGATAAGGAAGTGACACAATTACTTTCTGTGACTGTCTTTAGCACCCACAGCCTTAGCTTATCCCAAGAAGAGGCCAGAGATCCATTCTTCTGGTAGGAGGTGGGGATAATATTACTGATGATGGGATCTGGGATAGAATCTCAGACCAAACAAACAAGAGACATCACTAATATTTGTAACACTGAAAGTTCTCCTTCTGTGAGGGTATTTATTTCAAACAGCTTCAAAAGGAAAAAAAAATACCTTCAGTCTCACTGATTGTTTCAGCCCCTCCCCTGAAGTGCCCACCCTCAAATCATTCTTTTTTTAAAATAATTACAAAACAAATTGATAAAGGCAGTAGTGTTATCTGGCCACATTCCACCCAGAAGACCATCAGCACCTCCCAGAAACTTCAGCTCTTTCTCCAGCTTGTGGAAGTGTTCTTGTACATATACTTCTCTTATTCTCCAACATGCCTTGCCAGTAGCTAGGCCTGTTAGTATGGCAGCCGTGGTGGACTACATTTCCCAGCCAGCCTTGTTCCCCTGGTTCATGCCAGAAGGGACCATTGTGATCATCTAATCTGGCATACTTTGCAACACAGGCCACAGGACTTCCCTGAATTAATTCCTGTTTGAACTAGAGCATATATATATTTTAAAAAATCCAATCCTGATTTTAACATTTCCAGTGGTGGAAAATTCACCACAACCCCTGGTAAATTGTACCAAAGGTTAATCATCCTCACTGTTAAACATTTGTGCCTTATTTCTAGTCTGAATTTGTTTAGGTTCAACTTCCAGCCATTGGATCCTGTTATACCTTTGTCTGTTAGACTGAAGAGCCCTCTATTTGTCATATTTCTGTTCCCCATGTAGGTACTTATAGACTGATCAAATCAGCCCTTAACCTTCTCTTTGTAAACTAAACAGATTGAGCTCCCTGAGTCTATCACTATAAGGTACATTTTCCAATCTTTTAATCTTTCTCATGGCTCTTCTCTAAACTTTCTCCAGTTTTTCCAACATCCTTCTCAAACTGTGGACACTAGAACTGGACACTGCTCCACTACCGATCACACCGGTGTCAATTACAGAAGTAATATAACCTTCCTATGAGTTGTCAAGAGTCTCCTGTTTCTGCAACCAAAGGTCATCACCATGATCTCCAACTCCTTTTTAGTCACTGCTTCCCAGGATAGATATATGTCCCACGTTCTTTGATCCTAGATGTATGACTTTATATTTGGCCTTATTTAAATGTGTATTGTTTGCTTGTGCCCAGCTTACCCGTGATCCAGGTCACTTTCTCTCATTGACCTGTCCTCTTTATTATTTACCGCTTCCCCAATCTTTGTAGCATTTGCCAACTTTATCAGTGATGGTTTTTTGTTTTCTTCCAGATCATAGAAAAAATGTTAAATAGCATAGGGCCAAGAACAGATCCCGTTGGGACCTCACTAGAAACACATTAGCTCAAGGATGATTCCCCATTTTGAGACCTATAACGTCTCAGAGGCAGATTGGCTGGAACCAACAAGAGCCAGTCTGATACCTTGCCAGTGAGGGAGGAGGAATTCTTGCCAGCATTCAGATAGAAACCTGGCCCTAAAGCCAGCGTCAGCAACTTGGGGCCCTTTATAAACTTGAGGCCACTTCTCTGAGATTACTTTCTGTCTCTCAGCAACAGTATCCCTTGTAACCATAGATATTTTTTAAGGTAAACCTTGAACAGGATAATGCAGTCTCAGGAAGGTTCCCCTCATAAGCCTCAAAGGGCCTGCTGATGAAACATGAAAGCATCCAAGGTGATGAAATGTCTTTCATATAACTTTCATGTCTTAAGAAGGTTGGCAGACAGTAAGAAGAACAGTGTGTGCATACATATTTGAGTGAGTGAGTGAGTGAGAAAAAGGAGTCAGAAGTGGAAACCCTCTAAGACCAGGCTTTGCTGTCTGAAATCCCTAAAATGTGCTCAAAAGATCCTCTCCTGTTTCCTGTCCAGGACTTCTAAGCAACTGAATTAAATGCTGCCTAGGGATAATTCATCCCAGGTTTTACACAAGAGTAGTGAATGCTGACTGGGACACACTGGAAGTTTGTTAATTCAACTTACACCTGCAGCATAACTAGATATATTCAATAAAGCTGCTAATTCTTTACCTCTGTTGCGTATGAATTAACACAATAAAGTCTCCCAGTAATCAAAGATATAACAGATCCCATGAAAAAAAAAGTAGGGGCCAAATCTTTTTCTCACTCACACCATTGCCTTCAGTGCTGTACAGAGAGCAGGATTTGGCCCTATTTACACAGGCATATTTCTTCAGAGGGTTTTTTTTAAAGTGAATGTTGATGTTTTATTGTGAACATGGATGGTGGACCAACACTCTTATTTCTCCCACATCTACTGCTATAGCTTTTTATTGATCTCAGTCATAACTTGATCAATATGCGTAAGAAAGCAGTTAAATATAAGAAAAATAAGATTACTGAACTTTTCCAAGTCATGCTGCATGTCACCAGATCGTACTGAAGAGGTGACTGGTGGTTTCAGGTATATATGCCTAGTAGGTAGATAGTGGCTTAGTACAGTGTATAGGTGACACTGCATTTGGTCTCCTTTTGCCCCATCTAAAGCCAAAGTGGATATTCATAAGAAATGCCTGACTTTATTACCATGCAGTATGAATGACTAAACACATGTAAAGATATTCTTTCTTACCGTAAGTGTTGCTAAGGAAACCATCTTTCTGCCTATCCCTGTGCATTCTTATCCCAATGTGTTTTTGTCTTTCAGAGAGTGCCTCTAGAAAATAATAAGGGGGGGGGGAAGCAGGGGTGAAACCTTCCAAAATGTAACAAGCAACACGTGGAAATGAAAATGATTGTTAATGGGACAGAATGGGTAAATGCCAGATACAAAGCCTTTCAGCTCTAGGTCACAGGTTAGAATTCAGCCCAAGTCAGCAGTGACTGAAAGATGCTGCCATTTGATGGCCTTTCAGTGGCCTTTACGTAGCACATTCGGTGTTCCCCACCCAGTCCCCAGTCAACAGGTGTGTATTTCACAGACACCACAGGCTCTTGATACACTTGTTGGCAATTTCAACAGAGAGGCCAAGAGCAAGTGGGCCTTGAAGACTCACCACTCTCAACCCTGGAGGTGGTTCTTCCATGTCAAGGTTGAGATACATTTGCAGAGTACTGCCGGGGGTGTGCTTGTTCTACAGGTAGAATAGAGGACTTCAGCCTCCTGGCACATCCACCCCGCATCTTGCACACACAAGAACTAAACTAACATCCCCTCCTCCAATCAAACAGAACGTCTAATAAGAGTGACTGAAATTGTTTGGGGTTGCAGGCCCAGAATCTCAATTCCTCCAACTGAAACAGAATGCCATGATTATACCTCAAGAGAGAGGACATAAAGAAAAGGGGAAATATATTAAGGTGTGTTAGATGTTAACTATCTGAACTCTGGTTAGCACTGTGGGTCTGATGGGTTAGCTGGGTCCAGCCCCCTCACTCTCCTGGCTCAGTGGAATATTGAGGGAGGACATATAGGCCAGTGGTTAGATGCTCTGTCATAGGCTGCGTGAGCGACCTTGGGATAATAGCACTTCCTTATCTCACAGAAGATAACTCTGTTAAAGATTGTGAGGTGCTCAGATACTATGATAATGGGGGCCATAGAACTACCTAAGATATGCTGCCTTTTTTATTAAAATGCTGTCATTGCAGAGAGTATTCTTCTGCCCATCTTCCCCTGCCCCACAAACAAACAAACAAAAACAAATCACCCAAACATTAAATAATGAATCTATGCTTCTTATTGTGCTTCTTTGTGGCTTTAGATAGTCACTATGGCTAGCTCTCCATCTCCCCAAAAAGGACCTCCCTGGAATGGAATCACCCCTTCCAAGACCCACCCACTGACAAAACAATCACCTGTAAAGTGTCCAGTTATCTCACAGGAGGTGGGGGCTTGTGAAAGATAAAAATAAAACAAAGGCAGAAGCAGAGGGAGATGGAATGGAGGGAGAGAGACAGAGAGGAGAAGGAAGCAGAAAGGGTGAAAAAAAATGAGAGAAGGGGTTGGTCTACACTTGGATCCTCACAGCCACTAGTACAGCTACACTAATGGAGCTGTATATCGGTACAGACCCCCTACGGTAGATGTGCTGGACTGGTGTAACTGTGATTTATGCTGGAAAGCATCAGTGCAAGGCATGATTTAAAACTAGTTCAGCACTAGTGCTGGAAGTTTGCACTGATGCAGCCACAGTGATGTAATCACACTAGTCATTAAAACCCTCAGATAGACAAAGCCAAACAATGTGGGGGGAGGAGAAGGAACAGAGAGCCAGGCTTGCTCTTCATATATATTTGTCACCTTTTTTTCCTCTTTATTAAACATTTATATTTTCCCATGAAAGGGTCATATTATAGTCAGGAAGCTCTCACCAAAGGCTATATGCAAATATATTTAAACAGTGTAGCTAAAAAAATATTTTTCAATGTAGTACATGCTTTGGAGCATGTGGTGAAATCCTGGCCCCATGGAAGTTAAGGGGAGGTTTTTCATTGATTGCAGTGGGGCCTGGATTTCACTCTTCATGCTACTGTCTGCGTATATCTACTGACTGATATCCGGGGCACACTATTCATGTTGTAAGCACTATGTCTGGCAGCAAGTGTTTGCAGAATCAGATCCTCAAACGGGAAATGACAAACCAGATGATGAAAACTAAGAGGAACTTGACACTTTAACTACCAAATAGAACTTTCTGTACTTTCCTCTTCTTTTAAAAAAAAAAAAAGTGTTCCCATGTTTTAACCAAATTCCCCTTAGGCCTGCACCAAGGTAATTCAAGGTATGTTTTTAAACACATTTAGTTAAAATCATGCAAAATCCAGTGTAGCCACTCTTATTTTTGTTCAAATACTGATTTAGTTTAAACTGATTCCCAACTGACTTAACCTAATCAAAATAAATCATTCACACTGAGAAAAGAGTGGCTATGAAGGGTGTTGCACTAATTTAACAAATTGGTTTTTAAACCAATCTAAATTAAACTGGTACAACTATATCATGTAGACAAGCCCTCAGTGACAACAGTTGGGACCAAATTTGGCTTGCAGAATCCGCTAAGTTTGATTTTGATCTTTATTGTGTATGCTTGGGAATTATTGAAAATACAGTTGAAGTATCTTGGTTATATAATATTAAACCATTAAAAAGGTTAATGTTTTGCAATATTCAGAATAGTATCTGAAATTATTACATATTTTCTTAAATCAGTATTCTCCCTGAAACTTTCACTTGTCCAGTCAATGAAAGGATGGGGCATTAAAATCATTTCTTTCCAATAGTACAGTATTATTTTGTTAATTAAGGAAACAAAGTTCATGAGTGATGTTAAAAGTCAGCTCTGGAACTCTGACTATTCAGTGACATTTACTCTACTATTTAATGACAGGGTAATTTTTCTAGCCCTTTTAAAATTATGGGTACATAGTCCCTAATGTTAAGCAAATGTCAACTTATAATTTGCTAATTCTGAATGTTTGAACAGATGGATGTGAATTTCTCTTAGACTATTAGGCGTTGAAGGTCATGTCATACCATATGCCATTTAATTTCCCCAAAATTTCCAATAACATCTTGATTTGAACTATAACCTCTTGTATTTGACCTATAAGCTTGAACAGTCAGATGTTTAACATTGACTATTAAGTTCTGACAGTATGCTTTGGGGTTTGAATTAGTTAGACAATAAAGCATAGTGACAATCCAACCATAGAGCAAGCTCCACCCTCTTGAGATGCCAAAACAAGATGCCAAACAGTGGTTACCATGCCAAATTTCCATAGTGTAGGTAAAGACTAGCCTAGCATTAGCCAGGATCACACAACATGTTAAACACAATCCTTGTCTACTCAATAAACATCTTGTTAGTTAAAACAGGCTAGTTAACACATGTTCTATTATAATGTAATTACCCAATGTAGGGAAGGTCTATGGAAAGGTGCTTCATGTGTCCCAGGCTGCAAATACAAAACACAGTTGTAAATCAGGCTGTGGGTGAACACACTAAAATTGTTCTTTTGGAAATAGTGGTTCTGTATGCACATGCTAAACTGTTGCAAGGACAAGCAAGACAACCAACTATTTCATGCAGTTGATTTCCTTGATTAACGTTGATGCACTCAAGGCTTTATCTAACATTGTAAAACCAATTGTGATGGGGGACCCAGCTATAACACATTTATCTCCTGGCATAGCTGAAGCACTGTTTGGAACTGAAGTGTAGATGGTATCAAATTATGTTTTAGCTGTGTCTTTAAGACAAGTAGTGTAACATGGTTAGGGGACACAGTTAAAGTCTGGTTCAGTCTCATCTACACTGCAAGACCAAACAGTGATTTCACATGTTGGGAGACAGCCATGTTTTAAGTGGGTTCTCTAGCATAATTGTACTTGAAGTGCAGAAATATAGAGTCTCCAGTGATATGCTACAAGTCTGGATGCACAGTACTCTTTAGCCAAGCACTGTGTAGCAACAATTGAGGAAAAAGAGAGTTATACACCCCTCATTCATTGTAAATGCAATTGCAATTGTTGCAATGATTCAGAAACAAAAGGACAATGTTTTAGCCAACGCCTTAACTCCAGTCGGTATTTGTGTCTTCTATTTCTGTTGCTTGAAATTGTTAGCATTTAAATGGACCCAATTAAGCTTTAAAGATAACACCTCAGAGGGGAATGAGGTGGGATGGTTAGTACTGTACAAAGGTTTCAGAAGGTCTTTGTTCAGCTGTTAGCTGGTTGGAGACAGTGTTCTGCCTAGCCAGATTAACAAGATAATAGTGTATCATTTTACATTGTGTCTGAAATGAATGGGCTAGAAAAATGCAACTAGTTTTTAAATGGAAATTTAAACTCTATAGAAAGCAACAAAAATCTCTAAGAGGCTATAAAATTGTGGGATTAATGATTATTTTCAAGCATGCATTTTCTTTTCATTTTCCAGTGATCATGAGCTTTGCTTCTGGGTCATCTAGGAATTCCCTCCCCTGCTCCCACAAATATATAGGTTAAATAAAAGGGGGAGAAGGCTGATAATTCTAATCTAAGGTCTTCATCAGCAAAGGAAGGATAGCCTAACAGCCTTATACAAAGAACAAAGCTACAGTCCAGAAGAACTCAGGTCAAAGACCAAACCAATCTTCTTGTTCACACACATGCTAAACCCACCATCCAAAGTGATTTTTCACTACAAAATTATTTCAAGGAGCACTAGGTCCATGCTTCAAAGTTGTTTTTTTTAAATCGCTGCAGTTATAAACTGGAATCTTGCCACACCGGGAATTACTTTACATCTTGTATAGCCCCAAGCACAGCGCTGGCACATAACAGATACATATATAATCTTTCAAACTAGAGATATGCCCAAGCCTAAACTTCAGTCCAAAACTTCCCAAACTTCGGTGAGGGATTCAAAATCCCAACCCAGTTCCAAATACCATGATTGACCTCTATCTCACTAGACCCCTATTATTTTAACAAACCCTGTGAGCCAGAGCCCTGGTCCAGCAAAAGCACTTAAGCTCCTGCATAACATTAAGCAAGTGAGGGTCCCATTGATTTCAATAGGACTACCCTATTTGCTTAAAATTAAGCATGTGCTTAAGTACCCTGCAGCATCAGGGCCCCAAACCTCAGAAGGGACAAACTGACATAACTCCATTGACTTCAATGGACTATTCCAGTTTACGCAGTGTTATCATAGCTATGTTGGTCCCCAGATATTAGAGACAAGTGGGTGAGGTATATCTTTATTGGACCAAATTCTGTTGGTGAGACAGATAAGTTTTCATGCTTACACCAACCCCCCTTCTTCACGTCTGGGAAATGTATCACATAAGAATGGCCATATTGGGTCAGACCAATGGTCAAACTAGCCTAGTATCCTGTCTTTCGACAGTGGCCAATGCCAGGTGCTTCAAAGGGAATGAACAGAACAGGCAATCATCAAGTGATCCACCCCCTGTCAATCCACTCCCTGCTTCTGGCAAACATAGACTAGTAGAGACAAGCTAAATACAAAGTGGAACAGATTGTTTAGCATAAGTAGTTAGCACACATTTCAAGGGACAATTCATGGTGAAGTGGCCTATTAACACCTCTCCAGTCATGGCAGAAGGAAAAAAAAAATTGGGGGGCGTTTAGTGGACTATAACTGTAATAAATCATAAATCCAATGTCTCTGTTCAGTCCAGGATTTGTAGTGTCTAGCTAAGTCGTGGATTTAAGCTCTTGTCTTTTGAAGGTATTGTGCAGATTTCCTTTGAGAATGAGGACTGAGATCAGATATAATGTGGTTGCTTTGTAAAAAGCGTTCACCACAGGGGTTGTGGTTTTTGTCTTTTATCATTTTTCTGTGTGAAAAATTTGAACTCATTTGAAAGTGTAGTAATTGTCTTGTTTTACACTCAGTTATTATCAGGGAATTTAGTGCACTGGATGAGGTACACCACATGATGTATTCCTGTTTAAAACAGCAGAGAGACCTGGCCCTATATAGCCAAAAACCCCAGTCTTCCAAGTATGAAATCCAGAGCTTGATCCAAAGATGACAGCTCAGTCTGTTTCAGTTTGAAACTCATATTGTTCCAATTTTTAATGGTGGGGAAAGAAAGCATCCAAGTAGCAAGGCTCAGGAGCAGCTTCCAAACACACTGAGGTTTAGAACAAAAGTAACTGAAAAGCAAAGCATTTCCAGGAAGGAGCCCTAACTGCATCATTCACTCTTGACACAGCTATGCAGTTGTTGCTCAAGCCAGTCCTTGTCATGCCAAAGCAGCCTGATAGTATCAGAAACTACATACACATTTGTCAAACAGGATGACATCTAGAGATAGCATTGAACCCAAGGGAAAGGAATTTAAAAGAAAACAAATCACCATAGTTACAATGTATGATGAGAAGCACAGCTCTGAAGTGTTCTTTAAGCACAGAAATTTGACTTGGGGGACTTTCATTAATATGGACTACTCCTTCTGAAACAGAAATAATCTGTACAAACCTAGTGAAAGGGGGAAAAAAAAAACAAACCCTTAAATCAGATGAGTCCAAAGAAACAAGTACGGATTGCTTTTAATGTTTAAGAGTAGATGAAATAGCTGCTTTGAGTCAGGAAACTCTTCTGAGTCTAACAGTTCAGTTAGTAATAATGCTTAGTGCTTCACAAGCTCCAAGTGTGATCAGAGCAATAAAAGCTACACTCTGACTTGTGCTGTGTACCCTAATGGCAGGGCTGGGATGCAGAGAGACCTTTGCTCCTTCTTGCAGCAACCCTTTGTGCAGGCTACCCACCCAGCTGTTCCCAGGAGTAATGGGCTTCTGCACACCCTCTACGGCCCCCTGAAGCCGGGAGGTTGGAATCTTGCCTCCGCCATCTCTCATGATCCACTAGCCAGCACAACTGTGCTAGTGTTGGAGGCGTCATCATTTACTGCTAGCATAGTTCAGGAGCAAATTACTTCTCGCCCTCTCTTGGAATAAGGGAGAAGAAAGGAGGGAATTGTTACTGTGCCATTCAGAGGCACAAGATGTTGCTCCAGTGCACCTATGCACACGCTTATAGCATGGCCACAATCAGCCCTAAATTTGAGATTAGGTAGAAACATTAATGAATGAAGGTGAAGTCAATATTATCCTGCCATTTTTACAGCTGGGGATTGGGGAAATGGAAGCACCTGGCAGCCCCAGGGATCAGGACAGTGAAGAGGTGGCACACAGCTACCTTTGTCCTTCGTTTTCTCTCTCCTGCATCCTGCACTGAGTACAACTCTGAAGGACTCAGGGATCTGGGTCCTGATCGCTGTCGCTGTCATGTAGAGGTGACTGAGTATGAAACAAAATTAGGGCTCACTGGCTACACCATACCCAAACTCTCTTGAATTATGTGGTTAAGAAGATTTATGTTTGCAGTGTTATCATGTTTCAAGTTCCCAAATAGAGGACACTGTTGGAGAGAGGGGGAGCTGGAGGGAAGGGGAGGGGGTGATGAGGTACAGTTTCTATGGCAATAACATACTGTGATACCCTTATTTCTCTGTTGCTGCTGGCGGCAGTGCGGCCTTCAAAGCTGAGTGCCTGGCCAGCAGCTGCTGCACAGAAGCAAGGGTGGCAAATCCAGTAAACATGCACGCCGCTGTTAGTGCATTTTGGGAATTGCAGTTCCACCAGAATCGATGATGGAAAAAGGATGAGCAAGGAAAAATTACAGACAGTTGTTCATATTTCAAAAATCTGCCCACACGGAGATCAGAAGACCAAAAAAGGAAGGTATGTCCTGGAAAACCGGACATATAGTAAACCTAGTTCAATGCCTTGAAATCTCAAGAAAAAGCCATTCAAAGTACATTTTCTCCTGAATTTTTCATTTGGTGTACTTGCTGATGAGGGCTTCTCTCCCCAGGTAAGATTTATAACTTAGGGCAGGGACTGTCTTTTTGTTCTGTGTTTGTACAGCATCTAGCACATTGGGGTCCTACTCCATCACTGGGACTCCGAGGTGCTACGATAATACAAATAAATAGTAATACTAATACTGTTTGTTCTATGTCATTATGCAGAGTTTTCCGTGGTGTATGCAACACCCAGGACAGAGTAAATTTGTACAAGGGGATTGCTTCCACATGAAACTAGAAAGCTTCATATAATCAGAGTGTGGCTAGCCAATGAGAGTTTGTTGTGATGAAGAAACCTGGATAATATGACATTGTGCTAGGTGACACTGGTGGGTGGGGACTCCATGGAAACAGACAGAACTGGAAATCTCCATTTCTAGCTTGTTCATGTAGTTTCAAGTGAACTCAGCTGAATTAATCTTTTATTGTCAATTTACCTTATGGCCGCCTACATACATTTACTCGTAACACAATATTTCCTTCAAATTATATTGCTGTTGCAGCCAAGAGTAATATGACCTGTATAAAGAGAGCAGTGATAAAGTTGTTATACAGTATAGAAAGTTATAACAATATCTTGCATTTCTATAATACCTTTTGACTGAGAATCTCAAAGAACTTTACAGACATGATTATAACTTCTGCTGGTTATTTATGTGCCTAATAATTTGAGGAAGTTATAAATAAACTGGTAAGCAGCTGTGAAAAATACACAGGTTGGTTTAATTGTGATAGCAGAGCTAGCTATAATTCCTCCCTTCTCTTTTTCCCAATGCTCCTTTTTTTCCCCCACCTCTCTTTCCTTCCTTCACTTCCATCTTTTCCTTCTTCTGCTACTCTATGAAAAGTTGAGTGGTTGTTAGGTGGTGCAACTGTGATGTTAGAATGCAATGAAAGTGTATATACTTGACTCAAACCAAATGGTTAGACCGCAAAATCGTCCCCTCTAGCCTAAAGAACATATTTTAGGAGTAAAGGTTCCCAGGGTCTTTTTACATTAAGGAATTTTACAAATTGAACTTGTGCCTGTTAGTTTGTTTTGGGTTGTTTTACCTCCTTGTTTTTTACCTTGGAAATATCAGGCATGTCAACTCTGTTTTTCCCTGGTTTTTGCTGGAGAATCTTTTTTGTGGGAGGAAGAATGAGGGGGGGCGGTCTCAGAAGATATACTTCGTGAATTCTCACACCTTAATTGAAGGGCTGGGTGCTGAATATTTAACCAAGATGTTCTGTCTCCAAAATGTTAATTAGCTATTTAAGTTAAATACATGTTAACAAAAACCAGAGTTTTTAACAATCTGACTGAAATCCCATCTCCACAGTTGTCATGCTTGATTTTTCTGTTGTCCCTAGTTCTCCAGTCATTGCAGAGTCTATGAGGACCTCAATTTCTAATGTAAAATACGAGAAGAAATTTAAAAAGTAAAACAAAAACAACAAGACTTTTCAGACCTGTAAAGAATCCAAAAAGCGAAAACATCCCCTCCCACACATTTTCCTTCCCTACCCACCTTCCACTGCAGATAGGATCACCACATGTCCTGATATAAGGGGCTTTGTCTTATCTAAGCAACCTATTACCCCACCCCCATCAATTTTTCATACTTGCTATCTGGTCACTCTATTTGCCTTTAAGGCCAATGAGTCAAAACTATAAATGGTCATGCAGTACATAGTGGAACTGTATATATGGTATGATTAAGGCTACAAAGCTGTTTTCATAGTTTACATGTAACCACTTGGTAACATAAACCATCCTCAGCATTTATTCCCCCAAACTTTTATACCAACACAGCACAGTTTTGTTGGTTTTTAAACCATAGTATTGCAACATCTTAGCAAACCCTAGTGGCAAGCCTCAAGAGAACTTGTCAGAACTATTTACAATTGCTAGGAAGGGCAAAGGGGCTAGATGGGAATTTAAATTAACTGGAAATATAAATGAAATTTGGAAGGAAAATTAGATTCCAAAAAGCTTCCATATATTGGAAACGTAATGAATGCTCTTGATTCGTGGTTCTCGATAAAGAGGCAAAAATTCCATGATAAATTGATGTAGCTCCTGGTACAAATAAAATCAATAATGTAATAACACCGAGTTAATTTCTAGATGACATTGATTGAGAATGACTGCATAGAATTTGAGGTTTCTTTCCATATATAAGCAGATATTGGTAAATGCAAGACAGATTTCCAGTTCCATGTTATTTCAGTGCAGACTAAAACTAAATAATGTGTGATAAAGGGAGTATGCCAAGCAAAAAATTATTTAAATGGAAGCCTGCTATGCATGTAGTCTATGATTCTTGAATAGGAGCATTTGAAGAAATTAATAATGTCCTCAGAAAATTTTGTCATCTATGATATATTTGTCATAATTATTGGTATACAGATATAACGATTGGGGATAGGCTTAGTTTAAAAAACCTGGAGTCAGATTAATTAATTAATATCCACAATCCTTCTTCTCTCATGCTCCCTTCCCCCGCCTCCCAAGAAATAGCTATATATTACTATTTTACCTTTAAAAGATGGGGAAACTGAGGCATAAGTAGGCCTGATCCAACTACCATTAAATTGCATTTCTTCTAGTGACTGTGTAAAATTAGCACCTTTGTTCTCAATAGACATGTTCCCTGTCTGTATTCAGAGCCATATTACAGTGGCGCAGCAGCGCCATTATAGTTAAGATTATGGGCTTGTCTACCTTACAGCGCTGCAGCATTTAGTGAAGACACTACCTATGCTGACGAGAGAGCTTCTTGCATCAGCATAGGTACTCCACCTCCCCAAGAGGCGGTAGCTATGTCGATGGGAGAACCACTTCCATTGACGCACCACTGTCTACACTGGGAGTTCAGCTGGTGTACCTGTGTCGCTCAGGGGTGAGGATTTTCCATGCTGCAAAGCAACACGGTTATACTGACATAAGTTCGTAGTATAGACAAGGGCTAAGTCTGCTTATATTTTATTCAGCACAGCAGAATCAATATAGCTGTATGCAGTGTTGTTTTAGCTGTGTCAGTCCCAGGATATTAGAGTGAGAAGGTGGATGAGGTAATATCTTTTATTGGACCAACCTCTGTTGGTGAGACAGAGACAAGCTTTCAAGCTAGACCTGAAGAAGAGCTCTATGTAAGCTTGAAAGCGTATCTCTCTCACCAACAGAAGTTGGTCCAATAAAAGGTATTACCTCACACACTTTGTCTCTCCAGTACAGCTAAGTGAGAGTGAACTGGATTCTAGTTTGGCACCAGGAATAGATTTACTACATTCTGATTGCAGGAATTTCTTATTGGTGATGTGCGTAGATCTGATCAGGTACTTTTTGACTAAACCGTTCTTCATGGAATCCAAAACTGTTCATGGCAGCATACCAGATACAACTAAAGTTTCATCAGATCCAGGATGGAATTTCTGGTCTAAACCAGAGAGAGCAAGAGAGCTCATACCCCAAAACTGCCAATAGCCTTGGACACTTACTACAACATAGGAGAGCTGGGTTCAAATCCCTGCCACAAATCAGGCAGAGCAGGGACATAAACCCAGGCTCCCACATCTGCAGTGAATGCCCTAACCACCAGGCTATTGGCAATTCAACGGAATGGGCTTGCTTCTCTCTCAAAACTTTGAAAGGTCTCACTTTTCTCCCAAGGTGGAACAGGAGAAATCTCATTGTTCACAGGATGGAGAAATTGTTTCCCACCCAGCATGGCTTTCAGACTCCAGGTTGGGTTCATAGAACTGAGAGTCAGAAAAAAGTACATCTTATTACGTGTAAACTGAGCAGATTCAATCTGGAGTCATTGAGAAACAATAAATATGGAACCTCAAGATTTCATTTTTTGTACTGTCACTTCTCAGACTAGATTTACACTTTGAAGTCAATGGGAGTCTTTCCACTGACTTTAATGGGGGTTGTATCAAGATGTAAGTGACTTGCCCAAAGTTATGCAGGAAGACTGTGCAGAGCCAGAAATACAACCCAGATTTCCTCATTCCTATTCCTGTGCTTAAAACACAAAACCATTTCTCCCCTCCTCCAGATGTGAGACAAACAGCAGCTGGATTCCTTCTCTGATGAAAAATTTAGACATATACTTAAATATATTACAGCCCCACGTTCAAAGGAGATCCTCTCAGAGACACAGTTCCTTCCCTGCACTACTCCAGGGGTGGCATAGCTATTCATCATCCTAAGCACAGGGCAGCAAAGCCACAATCTATGTGCATTCACAGTAGATAGATGGATAGATAGATAGATATAGATTATGCACTGTGTAAGATACCTGCACTGTGTAAATCACTTTATTAACCAATAATAACTAAATCATATATATTATCTATCCATATATCTTTCAAATATACAGTTCAATTCCTGTATAAATACAGGTATTTATTTGTTGTTGTTGTTGTTTTTAAACACACCAATCACTTAATCTTGCTTCCATTAAATTAAATGAAATTTTTTGTCATTGACTTCAGTGAGAATAGGACTGAGCCCTTGTTGCTCTGTAGTGTTTTATGCCAGACATTCTCATAAGCAAACTAGGGAAATGTGGTCTAGATGAAGTTGCTGTAAGGTAGGTGCACAATTTGTTGAAAGAGTAATTTTCAATGGTTTACTGTCAAACGGGGAGGGTGTATCTAGTGGGGTCCTACCAATATTATTCTATATTTTCATTAATGATTAGGATAACGGAATGGAGAGTGTGCTTGTAAAATTTGCAGGTGACACCAAGCTGGGAGGGGTTGCAAGCACTTTGGAGGACAGGATTAAAATTTGAAACAATCTTGGTGAATTGGAGAACTGGTCTGAAATCAACATTATAAAGTTAAATAAAGATAAGTACAAAGTACTTCACTTAGAAAGGAAAAAATCAAATGCACACCTATAAAATGGGGAATGATTGCCTAGGTGGTAATACCGCTGAAAAGGATCTGGGGTTTATAGTGGATCACAAATTGAATATGTGTCTACAATGTGATGCAGCTGCAAAAAAGGATAATACTCTGCGGTGTATTAACGGGAGTGTTCTATGCAAGACATGGGAGGTAACTGTCCTGCTCTACTCAGCACCAGTGAGGGCCTCATCTGGCACAATGCATTCAATTCTGAGGACCACACTTTAGGAAAGATCTGGATAAACTGGAGACAGTCCAGAGGGCAGCAACAAAAACAATCGAAGGCTCAAAAAACCTGCCCTATGAGGAAAGGTTAAAAGAAATGGGCCTATTTAGTTTTGACAAAAGAAGACTGAGGGGATACCTGATAACAGTCTTCAAATATGTTAAGGGCTGTTATTAAAAATGGTGATCAACTGTTCACCACGCCCACTGAAGGTAGGACAAGAAGTAACTAGTTTAATCTGCAGCAAGGAAGGGTATGTCTATACTGACAGTGGCAAAGTCGCTGCTGTCAGATTGACCTTTCTTGATCGATTGAGTGGTCAGTGAAAACCCCCTCAATCGATCTAGAAGTCGATGCCGTAAAACCACCCCCTCAAGTGGCATAGCGCTGCGTCAACCAGGAACACAGTTCTTGTCAGCGCAGTGCAGTGAAGATGGCGCACAGAAGGGAAGCACCGCAATCAATGAGAGTTACGCAAGCTGCTCTGTGTAGCTTGTGTAACTCCTGTCGACTGCCGCCGAATCACCCGGTAAATGTAGACCAGGCTGAAGATTTATATTAGATATTAGAAAAATCTTTCTAACTATAAGGGTAGTTAAGATCTGGAATAGGCTTCCAATGACTGGGATTCCACAGCCTCCCATGGAAGTTTAAAGAAGAGGTTGGACAAATACCCATCAGGGATGGTCTAGGTTTACTTAGTCCTACCTCAGTGCAGCGGGTTGGACTTGATGACTCCTCCAGGTCCTTTCCAGTCCTAGATTTTTATGATCTTGTTTTTTAATTGTAATGTCTGCTGTTTATGACTGTAAGGAGGGATTGACGCTGCTACTGTAGTAATATCATACAGGGTTCAGAGAGCCCACCCATCTCCTTGAGTATTATACAAAAAAACAAACAAAAAAAAACAACAACCCAGGGGTCATTTGGCCACGGTTTAATTCATTCAACTTCACCAACAAAAGTAAAACATCCAATTCCCTTATTATAGTCAGCTGCCCATAAAAGCTATTTTCAGTCTGAATAGCTAACATGGATAGATGATCACAACAGTTCAGAAAAGAGTTTGATCCCTAAGTAAAATAATTAAGGATTAAAAGGGTATCTTGGCATGTGCCTTTAGTGAATATAAATCGATCTGTTTATTGTTCATTGGTTCAAATTCAGTTCATAAGCTTATCTCCAAATTTCATTTTATATGGTACCATAAACAAACTCCCACTCAGCCTGATCAAAAGCTTTTCCGGCATTGAGAGACTAAGCAATAATCAGTTCCCTTGTTCATTTAGCCAAGTCAATGTTCTTAATCAGTATAAAAACATTAGAAGCCAAATGGTGGTTTTTAATAAAACTGGTTTGATCAGGCTCCAAGTTGGTGGCAGCAGTTTAAGCAAAGAAACATTCTTCTAAAAAATAAAAAATGCAGACATGAAAACTGCAGGACTCTGAGAAGGCCATGTGGCCCATTGAGGGCTGCCCTTACTATCCTCGGAAAAGAGATTAACCATAGCCCTTCATTCTAATCCACCACAAACACTGAACACTCTCTGGTTCCATATTGCTGAAATCTCATTTGTCTCAGCTTCTTCCATTAGAAAATAATCAAGCCCTGGGCTTTGCTAGAGATCAAAGTAATGATTGCCTCAACTGTCTCCATTTAAAAATCTATCATTTTCTTCAACTTAATTGCTGCTGCTTATTCAGGCAAGGCAGATTTATGAAAAGGAAAGACCATAGCAACTGAGAATTCTGGACAAGAAGGCTTTTTTGAAGTTACTCAGGAAGCGTAGCATCTGTCTTTGTAGGCAGTTATATCACTCATGAGTCTCGTCACTATAGCTCTCAAGTGGGCGCAGGCATGATGCCTTCAGGGGCAGTGCAAGAAGCATGCTGATGAATAACATCTGCAGAACAGCTATAGCATGTGCTATTCTAGTCCCTAGTCACTAACCAGGAAACAGTGGTCATCCCTCATGCCACCCAGACATACCGTTCAGCACTCACAGAAGTGCTGGATAGCTGTCATGCTGGCAAATCAGGTGCCAACTCTTGCCAAGTCTGTAGGTGTCAGCTGAGCACTAACAAATTCATAGCTGGAAACCAGACCTGCTCACCTCTATGTTAATATTGTTCAAGATAGGTGTTAGACTTGTAAAGATGTGTTTAGACTCTATAAAATGCTTGTAAATTGCTGCATGCATTAATCTTACTTGTAATGTCTGTATTCCGTGCTACAAGGTAAAATATAAGCTTGTTTTATAATTGTAAAAATGTCTGCTTTGAACTTGTGAACTCAGATGGGAAGAGTGGCTCCCGCCACCCACCCAGCAGGACTATCAAAATGAAGTGGTCATTGTAGGACAAACACTTTGTTGATTGTGAAGGTCTCATCCCATCAGTTGCAGTGTTGGAAGAAGGAAATAAGATAGTTGACATGAAGACTTTTCATCTCTTTGCTATTTGGACTCTTACCGGGGCTGGAGCTAAGAGGTAAAAAACAGATCCCCAGGATCGACCTGAGTAAAGCCCTGAAAAGACATTCAGTGCTGATATTATTCCTACTTCTCTGTCACCTTATTTGGAACCATAGACTGAACTCATTTGCACATATGTGTTGCCTGCTTTAACCTGGAAATACCTCTCTCATTTCTTTTTCCAAGTTAATAAATCCTTAATTAGTTTACTATAGGATTGGCTACCAGTGTTTTCTTTGGTGTGAGATTTAAGGTACAAATTGATCTGGAGTAAGTGACTGGTCTCCTGGGACTGGAAGCAATCTGAATATTTTGTGACCTTTGGTGTCAGTGACCATTTATCACTAAGTCCAACTTGCCTGGGTGGAAAAATAGAATGGAGAGCCTAAGGGAACTATCTGTAATTCCATGATAAGACTGTTACAGTGATCCAGGAGTTCACATTTGTTACTGGGTTGGTGAAATCTAACTATAGAACATAACACCAATTTGGGGTGTCTGCCCTGCTTCTGAAAATCTGTCCTGATGTTGGCATTCACAATTGTGAACCACTCCACACAGCATGACAATAACTTCCTCCCATGAGCTCCTGTAGTGTAACCAACCAAATTATTTGCTTCCCTCATGGAAGTGTTAGGGGGTATGGGGAAGGAGATCCCTTAATCCCCATCTCTCCAACCCCAGTCCACCCATTATAGAGCAGCCATAGTTTGGTTCAACATTTTATACTTGCTTATTTTGGTTGAGGAGTCAGTGGTCCTGTTTATATTGCCAGATGAACTCTGGTACAACTGATTTTCTGTTGTAAACAGGACCACTGCTGCTCTATAATCTGGATTACAGAATGGAACTGTGGTTTAATAGCAGCTGGGGACAGCTATGTTGTAACCAGCTCTCCCAGTGGCCTTGCAACACAGATGATTTTGCATTATTGTCCAGATCTATGCTGGAAATTGTATTATATCAGTTTGCTAGAGTATTGACTGCCAGAAACCATTTTATAACGAGAAGAAGACTAGTTCAGCTCTGTGCTTTTATACAGATGTAATAAAGAACAATTGTCAAACAACAAGCGTTGTCTGTGGAGCAGAGAATGCGAACCAGTAGGGAAAATGAGGCCAGTAATGAGATAAAATTACTTTTTTTATTAACTCTTGATTTATAAAACATTTAGGACCAGTTAACTTAATGTGAATTAAATTTAGATCCAGGTAATTAAACATCACTCTGTTCGTGAAAAATGAAGGTAAAAAGACAGCAGTGTCATTTTAGTTTCACACTCTGGGAAAAATGAATGAAAATAAGGGTACTTTTGTATCCATTGCCTCCTCTCCTATCTTAAAAATGCAATCCACAGAAGCTGACCACTACAGCGGAGACTGCTTCAGCAAGCTGGTTCCCTGATTTCACCTACTCTCATATACATGTCAGCAACAAACACTTACAAAGACAAGTGCGTGAGGCAATGTCTTTTATTGGCTCAACTTTTTCTGGTGACCTACACAGAGCCCTTCTTCAGACCAACATGGCTACAACATTGCAACATGGGAAAGCTTTCAAATTTAACTGGAAGACTTTTTTCTCCCACTGAAACGGTCTTTGTTGGGAACTCTGACCTGCCACCATCAGCTTTGCCAGACAGATCTCTGCCCCAGATAGGGTAAAATCTATAGCTCTGAACCTTTTTGAGAACCACTTTGGCAGATCCCTGTGTAGAGCCTTACTGATAGGGCTTTGTGTGGGTGCAGGGGTCTGCCCATTTGTTTGGCAGTGCATCATCTAATGGGGCCTTAATGTGATAGACAAGTAGGGATATAATGGCCACTAGGAAGTTAGAGCAATGAGGAAGGCACAACTAACAGATTTATGCTTATGTGGATACTCAGTTTAGGACTGCTTCTACCTTGGGGTTCAAATGTGCGTGGATGTCTTGTTTGTTTGTTTGAAGAACTTCAAGTAAAAGGCAGGAAGGGTATCTGATCCTTCATACACTATCATTAACCAGTTCCTGCTGGGTTGTTCTACTTTCCTGCCAATTCAGACATAGAGCCATGACCCAGTAAACCTTTGGCAGATTTCATTTTATGAGAGGTCCTTACTCCAGAAACAGCGCCTCCCTAATCTAATACGTGCACATGAGAGGAAAGCAAAGGAGAGCCGGCTGAAAGACGTTTCAGCACTTTCGAAAAATCAGTCCACTTACTTAGGTGCCTACAGATGGATTTAGGAGCCTGACTTGCTTTAGGCATGCACGTTTGAAAATCATGGCTGATTGTCTAGAAATGATCTGTGAGTAACTCATGTCTTCAGTAATCATCCCTGCCTGAACATCAGTATTGCCCCTATTTTCAGGGCCTGTCCTTGTGTCACTATCAGTTTTATAAAAAACAGTCTTTTCTCCTGGTTTTTGCAAACCTTGGCAGATAGGTTGCCTGATGGAGCCTCAGCTGAGCTGGTGACATTGATGAGACCCTGTCTGAGCACAAGACCTCACCCCATTGGGTCTGTCACTTGCTGACAATCTCTTCTCCCTCTAAACCTTCCAGTGAGATTCTGCTCTGTAAGAGTCCTGAAACCAGCCCTCCCCAACCCATAGTGAAATCCACAGGGAAAGAATAGGTAATTGGTTGGCTGAGGGAAGGAAAAAGAGGCACCATTTTCTCTCACTTTCCTCTGCCCATCTCCCCGATGCCCATCAAAACAATCTCCTGTGTGTCCTCCAACCTTCCCTCTTCTCCCACTCGTTGTGACAAACGTCTCAATTCTTCACTTTGAAAAGCTGATCACCCTACCTATGCTAGGCCATAATTGATGCATGTCTGCCTATCCATTTTTGGACGCACGCAGTACATTACGACTCAGGTTACTTGTCCGACATCCATTAATCGCATTTGCCAACTAGTGCGATTTCAGTGTTAGAGTTTGAGTGCGGTGGAATTCAAGGACAAACATGCATAAAGTGTGAGGTTCAAGTCAGGAAATTTCTAATAATAATACATTGTCCTTGTGCTGCTGAGCTGTCTCTCTCTGACAATTATGAATTAGAGATGTAGTTAATCCGTTAAAAATGGATTCTTCAATAACACCCATCAGAAGTCTGGGTAATAGGGAAACATCACACAGCTTCCTGAAAAGCATGTCTTATTTATTCCTCTAGTACATTGTAATGTGATTTACCCTACTGTGTGTATGTGTAAGATATTGCTCATTTGTGTTTTTTTGTGTACAAGGCACCTGACTGCATGGCAGAAAACACTGATGCAGGGCAGCTCAAGGATCACCAGTGGATGAGACAGTCCACAATATGCCGCAGAGGAAGTTGGTTGCTTAGAAATGATATTGACTTGCTGTCATTCTTTGTCATTATATTTATCACCCTCTTTACTAGATAATTAAGGCCTTGATCCTGCACTATCAAAAACAATCGGAGTCTGGCTATTGACTTCAGAGGGAGAAGGAGTAGGATCTCATTTCTTTTCCTTTTTTTATTTCCCCCAAGAAAGGGTATTAGGAGGCAAGAAGCTGGAATACCAAATTATAAAACCCTCATGTTTCTAGGCTTAAGGCAGCCATTAACAGATAGTTCATAGGCTTGAAAGAAATTTCCACTATTCCATAGTTGCCCACCACCACCACAGTGCTTCTTGCATTGTCCTCTGAAGCAGCAAGCACTGTCTCCTGTCTGAGACAAGATACTGGACTGGATGAGTCTGGACCAGCATAGCAATCCCCATGTTCTGATGAATAAGACCCACTAGATCTTTTACAGTGAGGACAAAGTTATGTCAGATCTGTGCCCCTATAACGAGGCTGTTGTGCCCAGCCACCTTTCCACATGACAGCAGCCGTTCAGGGAGGAGGCAGTTCAAGGACTGTGCCAGGAATTTCAGGGCTATGATACACCACCTCAGAGTTAGTTGATACACTTTTCTCTTGTGACTTTTTGTTATCTTTACAGTGTGTCAATATTGTTAGCAGCTGTACCTAATTAACTTCTCTTTTTCTCTCTCTCTTTCATTTAAGGAAATGGAGGAAATACTGAGAGTAACAGCCAAAGGAACAGTAAGCATTTTTAATGATAAAAGTCTGTTTGTGTAAAACTCTGGGCCCAATGCTGCAAACCCTTCTGGCTATAATTTCACACATGCAGTAGGGGCTACCCACATGCACAGAGTTACTCAAATGTGTAACGGTTTGCAGGATCAGGGGTAAGATTAGAATGGATGGTCAAGATTTTCATAAGTGAGTAGTAATTTGGGGGCCTAACTCGAGACACCTTCAAGGGACCTGATTTTCAGAAAGTGCTGTAAAAATCACACCTCTTTAAAACGTTTCATTTTGGGAACCCAAAATCAGAGCTAAGTGAGAGACAGTTTTCCCATCGCACAAAAGCATTCCCATTCTGCATCAGGACAAACCAGAGACCTTTCACATTTTGACCCAGGTTGACATCCCTGCTCTGCCTGATACAGAGCTGGGGAAGTGAACTTGGGTTTCTCTATAGACTAGCTGAGTGCCCTAACCACTGGGCTATTGGCTATTCTGGGTGGGGTACCCACATGCTGGTCAGAAATTCCATTCTGGGTCTGACACACATTTTTGACAAGTCAGCATTTTCCAGCAAAGAAACCTTACATCAAAAAATTCCCAACCATTTGTATCCAAACGTCACTAGGTGCTGTTGGAAATCCTGCCATACTATTTTCCTTGGTTTTTAGGGCCCAGTGTAAAGCAGCTACAGGCTTGTGGGGTTTTTAATACTTTATTACATCTATTTTTCTCAACTAGAATTATTTTATTCCAGGTCTGTGTTTTGAGGTGCTTATTGTCAATCATCTCAGTAGCTTTTAGCTGAGTGGTGTGAGACAGTATGTGGGAAGGTTTAGAGGGGCATGTTGGATGGGAATAGGAGCCTGATTATCCACTTGCCCCTGCCATAATCATTTACACTTGGATAAAGTGGATGTAAAATGCTGTGGGTGGAGAATTCTGATTTAGGAGCTGGGGAAGCAGGCTGAATAGCAAGCAGGAACAAGAAGAGGACCAGGCTGTATTTACATAGTTACATGGCTGTGGCCATGTTAAATACTATTTAGACATTTTACTAGTTTGGTCTGTACAAATATGAATGAGGCAAAACTGTCAGATGTGTACAGTTCAGTTGTACTATGGAGAATTGTCACACCCTTTGTTATGTATAAACTCACTGAAAGAAAAGAGGACAGTGACTTTTCCCTTTCAGGGTAAGTCAATCCTGTAATGCAGGAAGGACCACCCAAATGGGGGGCAAAAAGGGCAATTTGCCATGGGCCCCTGTTTGAGAGGGGACCTAAACCAAGTGGTGCTCCAAACTGGCATGCAGGGTCACAGCGTCGCTCAGGTTTCACCTGGCCGTCCATTGCTGTGGGGGAGACGGCCAGGCCAAACCTGAGTGCTGTGGCCCTATGTGCAAGGTCACGTACTCAGAGCGGACACCCAGCCCTGGTAGTGCAGAATTGACTTGCTCACAACCAGACGTTCCCTCAGTGGTAATTTTTTTTGGAAGGAAGGGGGCGTCTCTGTTTCAGATTTTGCTCTGGGCCCTCAAAAACCTTTGTATGGCCCTAAATGCAGGAACACCCAAATTTTTCCCAACTGAAGGCTGCATTGGCAGCTTGCCAGAAGTGTAACTCCCATTAAATGGAGACTGTTGCTGCAAACCGAATTTTCAATAAAGGTTTGCAGCCCACAGTGGCTGCAGGCCACAGCATGCAATTCTCCATCCTTATCTTAGGGCCCTCTAGTTTAGTGGCTCTCCTGGCGGTATGCAGAGGTCTTCCAGGAGCTACATCAACTCATCTAAATATTTGCATAGTTTTACAACAGGCTACATAAAAAGCACCAGCAAAGTCAGTACAAACTAAAATGTAATACAATGACTTGTTTATATTGCTCCACATTCTATACAATGAAATGCAAATACAATATTTATATTCCAATTGATTTATTTTATAGTTATATGGTAAAAATGAGAAAGTAAGCAATTTTTCAGTAATAGTGTGCTGTGACACTTTTGTATTTTTATGTCTGATTTTCAATGGCAATGTGGACACAAGAACAAATGGATATAAAATGGCCATCGGAAAGTTTAGACTTTAAATTAGATGTAGGTTTCTAACCATCAGAGGAGTGAAGTTCTGGAACAGCCTTCCAAGGGGAGCAGTGGGGGCAAAAAACCTAGCTGGCTTCAAAACTGAGCTTGATAAATTTATGGAGGGGATGGGACAGCCTAATCTGGCAATTAACTGATCTTTGACTACTAGTGGTAAATATGCCCGATAGCCTATGATGGGACGTTTGGTGGGGTGGGTTCTGAGTTACTACAAAGAATTATTTCTGGGTGTCTGGCTGGTGAGTCTTGCCCACATGCTCAAGGTTTAGCTGATCGCTGTATTTGGGGTCAGGAAGGAATTTTTCCCCAGGGTTGATTGGCAAAGGCTCTGGGGGGTTTTCACCTTCCTCTGTAGCATGAGGCACCGTCACTTGCTGATGAATTCTCTGTACCTTGAAGTCTTTAAATCATGATTTGAGGACTTCAATAACTTAGTCATAGGCAAGGGATCTATTACAGGAATGGGTGGGTGAGGTTCTGTGGCCTATGTTGTGCAGGAGGTCAGACTAGATGATCATATTGGTCCCTTCTGACCTTGAAATCTATGAATAAATAAGTAGTTTTTAAGAGAGGTGAACTTGGGCTACACAAGACAAATCAGACTCCTAAAAGGGGTACAGTAATCTGGAAAGGTTGAGAGCCACTGTTCTAGTTGACTCAACCAAACAATCTTCACAGGCCTTACCTATATATTACAGATGGGGCTGGTAGTGCTATCTGTTAAGGTTGCTTGGCACTTCCTATTATAAATGTTTCCATGCTAGGTGTCTGACTCCAGCTCGTGAGGGGAGGAGTATTGGAAAATTGTATCCAAAACAATTTAGCTGTTTCTGAAAATGATGCTAGGGAAAACTACATTGGTTAACCCATGTTTAAAAAATTCTGATGACCTCTTCTTTGAAGAGTACTACAGCCCCCATGCTTTGGACCAGGCACTTGAAATTTGGCATGCAGAGGAAGTAGCAGTCTTTGTGTCAGGGCTGTGCCTTTTGACACTCCTATGAAAATCTGCCCAAATTTGGCCAGCTTATAAGACTTCAAAACATTGCAGTTGACTAATGTTCAATTGAGACTTTCGATTTTAGTAGTTAGAAGTCTTGAAGATTCCATCTTTACTGAGCATGCTCAAGCCAAGTCCCAGCTCCTAGCGCTGAGCAGACTACACGTGCGCCATCCCGACAGAGCAACTAAACAGGGGCTGGGAACTGGAGGTGGGGAAGGGAGGCTGGGACTGGTTAGGCAAGGAGCCTGGAATTAGGAGCCAGATGGGTAGAATGTAACTGGGACCCACTGAGGGAAACAGGAGGGGTCTAGTAGCCAGTTGGCTGAGGTATGGAGACACTGAAATCAGACAAAGAACTGGGGAAACGGAGCTATACTGCAACTTGCTGGACAAGGAGACTGGGACTAAGAACCAACGGGTGGGTGGGAAGAGATATGACAAGGAACCAGGGTGTGGGACTAGCTGGGCAAGGATACTGGAACTGGATGTGAGGAATGGGAGCTACTAGGAATGGGAGCTACTAGGAATGGGGGAGATTGGAACTTAGACAGTGAGCCTGGAGAGAGAGATTGGCTTTCTTTGTTATTGCTCCCATTTCTGATAGGGAGTGCTGGTGAGTTTCCTAGCATCTGGTCCACCAAAACAGAAAGGACAGGGTTTACAGCAGCACTGGAGGTTAGAAACATCTTGTTTTGGAATGAACATTGAGAAACATGTATATGGACCCCTCTGAATGAGAATAAATATGTGAAACTCTGAGATATCATTTTAATCATATTCCTATTCATGAAAACACTTTAAACCTCTCACAAAATTATGAGAAGGGGTTGCTCATCATTTTTATAAGATGACAAAGTGTTCTCTCTTTTTCCACCCCTAACAGTGTACAAATTAGCAAGTTAAAACATGAAAATGTACATTGCATTCAGAACACTCCTCCACCCCCATGAAGTACCGTTTGTACCCTTGATAAAAATGATGAACTACTCCTAACAGCTGCGCTAAATACTTTAGCCTAACAAGAGAAAGACTGAGGTCACATTATTTCAAGAGCCCTATCAATTAAAGCAAAGATTCTCAAGCAAATTCCAAAACCTGCTAAAGTACAACAGCACTCCACCCATAGGACAGCGTGTCGAGGACCTGATGAATCATTACCATTGTATACTCATTTCAACTATTGACATGCTGGCCCCCAAATGGATTCTTCCTCCCCATCGCCCACATAGATCTGACACCCTGCACCAGATGAAGAAAGAGGGTGGAAATGCAAAGGCTGACACAGCCAGGATGAAACATTAATTCCTCAAAGTCTATGCTGAGGCCACATTGTACAGCAACACAACCTTCCCTTCAGCCTCCACTGACGTGGCAAAACCTCACCCCCAAGAAGCTATTCAGGGTGGTAAGCCACTTCATCAACCCTAAGTGTCTACAAGTTGCATCAGAACTGAACAGCAAGTGCTACAAAGAATTATCATCGTACTTCACTAAAAGATCACATACATTCAGGAAGGCTTCTCTAACAGCATGGATCCATTCTGCCTACACCCACCAGCCAGTCTGCCTTCCCAGAATTCAATACATACAATCATCAAGAAGTTCTGGACACCCTAAGGGATTTTCAATCCTAGACCTATACATTTGACCCAGGTTCTTCCTGACCTGGTAAAGACAGTCATGAACAACTGATGCCACTCCTGATCGAAAGGGCCAGTGCATCACTTAGAGGAGGAATCTTCCTTTCTCCTTGAAACATGAAATAGTCTGACCAACAGGGAAGAACCTCACCCTGGATACTTCAGTCCAAGCTAATTACTTCCCAGTGTCAAAGCTCCCATTCCTGAACAAGCTTCTAGCAAAAGGCTTACTGCAAGCTCATCTAATTGAAGCTAACATTCTAAATCTGGAGCATCTGGATTCGGGCCAGGACATGCAACATACCCCACTTTAGAGGCCCTGATGAATGATCTCTTTCTGTCTATGGATAGAGGATAGACATCCATTCTCATCCTCCTGGACCTCTCTGCAGCATTCAACATTTGACCATATGATACTTTACACTCACCCTGAGAAGAGTGACAGAGGTTTAGGGTAATGCACTAAAATGGTTTGACTTCTCCCTGGAGGAATTAACCCAACATATAGTGATAGAAAACTGCACCTCCATTGCTAGACACCTCCCACAAGGTTCAGTTCTTTCTCCAGTCCTTTTCGACATCTACATGCAATCACTAAGTGAACTGGTCAGATGACATGGACTCAAGTGCCAACAATATGCAGATGACATCAGATCTACTCGTCCTTCACCACATGTAACCAGTGCTTGAATGAGATCAGCACATGATGAACAGCTGAATGATGATAAGCCTGAGCAAGACAGAAATGATCCTGGTGGGCAAAGGAAACCATTTGGAGAGTTTGCACAATCTCATTTAGTGGAAGGCACTCACTCAGAATTGGTCAATTCAGTCTGTAGTTTCGGAGTACTACTGGATTCATCACAGACACTACGCTCTCATATAGCAGCATCCGCACGTAATGCTTTCTCTCATCTCCAGTTGTAGGATGCAGGCCCAACCTCAGTTATTCATGCCCTTGTCACCTCTCAGCTAGACTACAGGAATGTGATATACCTAGGCATGAAGCCTACTGCACTTAAGAAACTTCAACTAGTACAAAACACTGCATCATGTCTTCCCAACAACACAGGCTAGCACAAGTATGTCAGATCTGTCCTCTGCTTGCCACACTGGTTTCTCATATAGTATTGAGTCTAGTTCAAGGTGTTGGTCCTGTCTTCAACATCACCTGGGTCTAGGATACCTAAAAGACCACTTAAAGATCCAGGATGAAGATTGTGGTTGACAACTCTGCTTCCCAGGCAGAATGGAACTTTCAACAATGAGGGTAAAACTTGTCTTTGCGAGAGAGAGAGAACTTTCTCAGGAGGCAGCCCAAGCAAACTCCCAAAGAAATTAAGGAGCATCACAAACCTCCCTATCATCCAACTGCAAGGTATATTTGTTTGACCTTGCCTTCACCAACGTATATAACAAAACACTCCACTGCTTGTGCTTCTCCCCTTGGGGAGAGGATGACAGACTGAGTAACATGTGACAGGTGTGTAGTCACATTGCTTAATGCACTACTAGAAAGCACAGAGATATATAATGATGAGCACTGTAGGAGAACCTACACAAAATAGAATATGTAAAATTCTCTGTGTTTCCTGGATCCTAGTCTCTTCAACCTTTTTGCTTTCTCAGTGACATGGTAACAGTTTATGCACATTGTTCTCAAATCAACTACATGGGTAGTTTAGGTAACTTTTCTCCATTGTACAAATCAATATCTTATTCCTTTACACCCCATTTAACCTTAGTTTTGTTCCTGTTTCTCAACATGAACAGAACATAGACAGGGAAGTGAGAGTGACTATTTTTGTTTCACTTCATTGCCCTGTGTAGAAAGGAAAGTCACAGTTTCCATCAGTGGAGCTCACCATGTAGGTCAAAATAAAAAGTAAGGCAAATAGTTCATTCATTTAACTAATTATATTCAGTTGGCTCTTTTACGCGGCCCTGCTTGTACTGAGGATCCTTGCTCCTGAGGCTGCGTCCAAGGCTTTCAAAGATGGGGATGGGATCAGTGTTATGTAGTTGCTGTAGGTACCCTGTGACATACCCTGTGACGTTGTTCCTTTTCTGGCTTTTGTCACTGGGAAGAGAGAAACACCTGAATGACTGCTTCCCTTCATCTAAGACCTCAACTATATACTTCTAAGACTTCTAGTGTGACTCTGCAATGGAAACAAATTGTGTTTGTACCTTTTTTTGCTTTTTTTATGATGTATGAAGACAGCCTGAAAGATTATTTCCCCCCTTTTTTTAATAAAGAGGATGGGGAAAGGTGGGGGAGGGTGTTGGCTTGCATTTTAATTTAGAAATACAGATTATGTCTATCCCTGGATGTCTAGGGAGAACTGATACGATTATGATATCTCTTGAGATTGAAAGCTCAATATTTGAGGGAGGAAAGTACACAGTGAGATTGTTTAAAACTCTTTGAGTTTTGTTCTAACATATGTAATGCTGATGTCTAATAAACATTTACGAGAAAGGAGCATTTTGCTAAAATTTTCATAATCCAGCCTCTTCATTAGGTTAGGGAGTCAGAAAACTCAGAGTACATATTTAATAGCTCCAGCAAGTCTTCCAGCAAAACTAGGGACAATCAGATTTATATTCGCAAGTTAAAAAACAAACATATCCCGCCACTAAGCTCCTCAAGACACTTCTTTATACATCATAAAGTAGTAAAAAAGGGATACAACCCTTTTTTTCCCATTCTGCACATAACTTCTAAATATTGTTATTTATTATGTGTGTTACTGTAGCACCTCGAAACACTGTACAAACAGAACAAAAAGACAATCTCTACCCCAAAGAGCGTACATTCTAAATATAAAGGCTTGCCTCTCTTCTTCCTTTCTTTCTGTCACATGGTGTCTATAAAGGCATGCGGCTTGGCAAGTGACAGGAAGAAGCAAAATGGTTATCATTATTTATTTATTTATATAGCACCTAATAGCATGCTAGGAAATTTGAGTAGGATGGGAAACACTCACTGTAGACAAATTGTGCCTCCATTCCTTTAAAAAAAAAAAAAGAAGTACTTTGAAAAGATAAAGGGGTAGTCCACCCTTTTGTGTTCTCATATCATGCAATCTAATACGAAATAAATATCAGATATGAGGCAACTAGGTTTCCACACCCTCTTCTACCTGAATGACATCCTTCTGTGTCTCAAAACAAAGTTTATGTATAGAGAATAAATTATTTCCTACATCATCTCAGTCACCTGAGCTCACATACACAATGGGGACGACTAGACTCCTCCAAAACATTTAGGTTCATTTAAAAAAGAATTCCAGAGATGATAACTCTGGTTTCCTTTACCAAAACTACTTGCAGTATGATAGAAATGTGATTTTATCCTTGGAGTAGGGTGTTCCTTAGGCTCTCAGCCAACGTAATTGGTTTAGTCATATCCTTCCCTACCAGATTACCTCAGGGCAACTGACATGTTGGAAGCCTATAAACATTGATGAGTCAGTGCATGAAAACCAGTAATATTGTTCTGAGTCTGACATGGTCCCAGAAGTCCCTCACCCTCAAATTAATTGTTGTTGGTTGGACCAACCCAACAGATACTAAGTCTTTTCCTTCCCCCTCAGATGATCAAAACCAGAGAGGCTTCCAAAATGCAATGGGGATAAGGCATCTTTTTCTTCAGATGGGTTGCTAGGAGAAAATCCTCCAGGAATTATGTACAAGAAGCTCTTAGCCACCAGGCTAGGATTTCACTTTTGGACTCCCAACAATCTCATCCCACATTTCTTCAACCAGACAATTGTTTGCTGCATTATACATATGTCATTGTGAAGGCACTGGTTTTTTCAGATTTTCCACAGAATGCTCTTGGACTGAGCTCTGAAGAAAGGCAAACATGGAGGCAACTTAATTTTCCCTGACCACAAAACACAACCTCCTCTCTCACAACATATCAATTACTACTTAATATGGCATTATTTAGAGATCATGGCCCTAACATAAACAGGTCCAACTTCCATTGGTATCAAAACTTCATTAATTTACACCAGGGCTGAATATTATCTTATAGTTCATGTGAGAAATATTCCCCAGATCCACTCAGAATACATGTTTACCTCCAAAAAATAAACAAAACAAAATAAAAAAAAAAGGATTGTCAGACATTCATAAACAAACAAGAGACTAAAGGAGCATTGCTTTGCCACTTCTCTGAATAAACATCCTGGGCATTTATAAATTTCTTCCTGTTCCCGCCCCCCACTTTACCACCCCTCCAGCATGTGCAGCATTAAATGTTTACATAAAATCCACCAGAAAGCTTTAAAAAATATACTTCAGGTATATCCTCAGTAAGTCTAAGTCTTGATTCTGACACAACAGTCATTCAATAGCAGACTTATTACCATCATGCCATATTCAAACAGTTTCTTGCTTCTAAATCAAAACATAAACGCCAGCTACAAAGCAGCTAATGCTAAATCCACCCTCTTTTCTGTAAGTTTAAAAAACTCTGACTGGAAACAATCTCCAAACTTAACAGCTCTCTCATAAAGACTACAAACCAGCATTAATCTGTTTGACAGCAAGATTTACATAACGTCTTTAGTAGCAACAAATAGCCTTATAAGGGAACCATCACCATTCTGATACTTGCTTTTTCTCTTCAGAATATAACTTACTAATAGAGTTTTTGGTACTTTGTGCATGTTTAATATCTACCTCAGATTTAATACATCTCTGCCATTCCAGCTTCACTATTCCATAATCAGACACTTTTGAATAAGCAAAAACACTTCAAAGCTGGCCTGCTTTTTTGCACTGACATTTTGTGATTAGATGTGTTATACATCTATATCCCCTACCTGTATATTAAAACCTACACACAGCAGTTCATTCATATTTGCATGTTTAGACTATAATTATCTATGAACAATTCTGTGATACTTCTTTATGTATACATATTGATTTTGTATAGCATTGGTCATACAAGTTTCATAGAACTGTACAGAAATTATTACAGTCTAAACATATAAATACAAATTAACTACTCTGTGACTTTTAATATATAATACAGGTAGAGCCTGTGGATATGATAGGGCTGGGATAAAGAAAATTAGATTCAGATGCAAAGAAAGACTATAAAAAGGAAAAAAATATTGTAATAAAAACACACAGCTTCTGAGAATGGCAAGAGTGGTTCACTCATATTATGGCTAATTTAAAACAATCATTTTTACTACAAACAATCCAGTAAATAAGACACAGATCATACAAGAAGTCCACTGTAGGAACTGGTATTTCAGAGTATTGAGAAGGTACAGTATATCCACCAATAATAAACCAAGAATGGTTAGAATGCAGTCCAGATAAATCTGCACTCCAGATCCACTGCAAGAAATCAAAAGCCTGGCGGCCCCGAGGATTCTATTTCTTTGATCCACAATGAAAAGGGATAATAAGACTGTATGTACTCTACCCTCCTTTGGTTTTCACTTTCTTCAAGGGAAGAAGTCATGCTGATTCTGGGCTCTAAGCAAGACCCCCTGAGAATTTTGTTCGTATGCTCCCCACATAACAGAGCTCTCCTTTAAAAAAGGTCTCAAGATGTTCTGTCTCTTACTTAATCTAATTAATTATATTAATTCACATATCTTTGGTGCTCATCCCCAAAGTATCTTTAACCTTCCTCATTTCACAGCAGAATTTCAAAGGAGTCAGTGGATCCTTCCTCATTTCACAGCAGAATTTCAAAGGAGTTAGTTCTGGCCTTAAACTCTTTGTTTACTTTCAAAATCTCTTTGAACAAGTTGTACTTCTCTGAATTTGCTTCAAGGACGGAATATTTCTTTAGTCATCATAATACTTATTCTGAAATGTCTCAAACTTATGATCAAGTACGGAAATAAAATTCTGTAGCCCATCTGTTCTCTTGTTAATAGCATCATTGCTGGTCATTCATTTCAGATAGCCACCTAAAATTACATGCTGAAGATAATACAGAAAACGATGCTGAATATTTGCTCATGTTTTCTTGTTACAGGCAAGAGAAGCTGTGATTGTATTTTACTTGGGAGTGACTTACAAGGATCCAACTTTCAATTAGCCCCACAGCTGACCACCAATATTTCTGTCGCTCCTTTTGCAACAGAGGTTGACTGCTGTAATGGATGCAGTCCCTCAGCTGCATTGGATCTACATAGGAGAGGAAATTGGCTTGCTTCTGTACATACTTAAGCCTTAAGCCAGAAAGCACTAAAGCACATGCTTAACTTACGTATGAAGGACCTGCTTCTGCTACCACTGAAGTCAATTGAAGCTCTGTCATTGACTGCAACTGTAAAACAAAAATTGTTCCAGGAGTAAAATTTTACCTATATTACTATTATTTAAACAGTAATCAGTATGTTTATGGTTACTTATTTATTATAGCCACGTTTATAATTATGACAGCAATGCCCAGAGGTTCTAGGATTGGCAGAGGACCATAGTGCAGACTAGGCATTGTGCAAACACATAGAAAGGGATGGAAAGCTAGAAGTCAGATGGTTCCATTTGAGAACATCCAAAGTCACAAAAGCTAGTCTCATTGTGTTGTAACTAGTGTGGGTGTATTACTATTATTTTCATTTTTGTGACAAGAAAAACAGTGATGGGAAAGACACTAGGCTTTGTGGAGAAGGAAGATTTATGGAAAGATTTAAAAGAGAAAAGGGTGGATTTCTTTTACTAGATGAGGGAGTTGTTCCAGACATAAGGCGCAGCATGAAAGAAATCACTAAGGCCTGGTCTAAACCCAAAGCATAGGTCAACCTAGCTACATTGCTCAGGGGTATGAATTTTTCATACCCCTGAAACACATAGGTAAGCCAAAGTATAGACATTGCTAGATTGACAAAAGAATTCTTTCATCAGCCTAGCTACTGCCTCTCTACAGCAATGGAAAAACCTCTTCTGTCACATTAGCAAGTACTTACACTATTGCTGCAGCACTGTAACTGTGCCACTATTGCATCTGTAGTGTAGACCAGCAGCTCCCAAACATTTTCCCTGCATGGCTCCATTTTCAGAGGTGTTGTTTCCCACTACCCCAGACAGCATGGAAGTTGCCATTTAAAAATGGTGTCCTCCCTGCAGTGTGACCGCACGCACACTGTACATGCAAGGTCACACCGCAAGGAGGGTGCCATTTTGCTTTACAAAATGGCGTCCTCTGGACTGCATGAGCTCACACACATATGGTGTGTGTGGCGTCATGCTGCATGGAGGGTGCAGTTTTGTAGAACAAAAGAGCTTCCCCCGTGCAATGCGACCTCATGCGTACGGTGCGTGTCAGGTGACGCTGTGCGGAAGAGGCCGTTTTGTAAAATGGCATCCTCTGCACGCTCGGGATTGCCATGACCCCATCTGCTGATGAAGTGACCTCATTTGGGGTCACGACCCACAGTTTGGAAACTGCTAGTGGTGGACATACCCTAAGATGAGAGGTAGGGAAGGGGAAGGTTTAGGTTGAACAACGTGCGGGGGAGCAAAGACAGAAGAACTGATTTAGTCAGGAACAGAGCTGTGCAGGACCCTGAAGGTGGGGACAGAAGATTTAACTTGATGCAGAAGGCAATGGGTACCCAGTGAAAGGATTCAAACAGGAGAGCGATATGATCTGACTGATGGCCAACAAAAGCCATTTTAGCAGATGAATGCTTGATGGCCTAGTGTGAGGCAAAGTGAAAATCAGAGCTTGGATCAGAGCTTTGGTAGTAAAGGTGGAAAGGAACAGGCAGGTATAAGATGTTATAAGGAAGAACTGGCAGGATTTGGCAACAGCTTATATATAGTGGGAGAAAAGGGGTCAAATGTAACATCACAGTTGTAGGGCTGAGTGATGGGGAGAAGGATAGAATTATCAACAATGAAGAGAAGGGAGGGGGAAGAGATTTTTCAAAGGAAAATTAGGATTTTTTTTTTTTACACAAAGACAATAGAACAAACTGACAGTGAAATATTTTGTTTGGGATGTCAGAGGCATGCATAGATGTGGGACTGAACCTGGCGGGATAGATAAGCGGTGGAGCGGTAGATTCAGGCATCATTGACATAAATGGTAGTGGTAACCATGAAAGCACATGAGGTCCCCAGGGATAGGGTAGAGAGAAAGAGAGAGAAGAGGATCCTGAGACCAAAGCGCTATGGGATACCAGCAAAAAAACCAAAACCGCACACAAATGGAGAGGAGGAAGCTGGTGGGGCACATGGAAAGACTAGTCAAACAGATAAGAAAAGAACCACAAGAATACAGAATCATGAAAGTCCACAGTTCTTACTTGCTCATTGTAGATGAGTTGGTTTAATAAAGGGCTAAGTCTTCAGCAGGTCTCTGTTGTGTTTACATGCAAAATGTGTCTATGTTAACAATAAAATTGCACACATAAATATATGTGTATTTCTCCTATTTGCACACACAAATATGGGTTTGGTATGAGTAAACAAAATGTAGGCTGCCTGAAAGTTTGGATGTTTGAAAAAACGTCTGGTTAACAGCCAGTAATTGATTTAAATTGTGTTTATATTCTCAGAAGTGAGAGTAAACCACAGTGGAATTTCATGTTTGACTCTTAATGTTTTGCTTGATTTACAAATAAATAGATTATTTTTTCTAACTGTTAGTACTGCAAGCCCAGCCTAAGATCTGAGTATGAAAGCTATGTTTTCTCCTTTATGCGTTATAGTTAACAGTTTGGTTGATGGCATATGAGATATTACTCCTCTCCTCAACAGTACTTTTCAGCTGTTATTGCACCCTTTGTAGTTCTCTACTCTTTGACCTGCTAGCATAGTTGAAATCCATGGTTTTCACTGCATCTGTGTGCCTTACAAAGCTGCACAAGGCTGCTCAGGGACTTCAGTGAGATTACTTGTGAGCTTAAAATTATGAATTTACTAAGTGCTTTGCTGGATCAGGACCTTAGTCTATAATTTTTTCACCAATCTAATTTAACTTTAGTTGACTCATTCCACACTGATTATTAAGCAATGCTGTACTGTTCCCTTAACTTATGAATAACAAATTGCATCTGCAAAAAGTGAACACACACTCTTTTGGATACCTGTGTACAAAAAGGTTCATTCCCCTTAATGCTAATGTGTAGCACTTATTTCAGCTTCAAAAAGCAATGACAATTTGAAGGTTAGTTTAGTGCAGTGTTTCTCAACCTTTTCAGGCTGGAAACCCCAGCCATTAAGTCAAAAAATTTCACAACCCCTCTTACACTTACATATTTAGTCTTATAGTATCAGTGATAACACGGATAAGCCTACATAACTTATTTGTGCATGTGTTTCAAGGGGCTGACAGAGAATACTTGACCTTGAAGGGTAAGGGTGTGCAAGGTGAGTGAGATTTTCTTTGGCTTAGATTGTAATAGAATTTTCAACACTTTGTACCCTCCTGATTGCTTTTTGTGACTTCCCCAGCTAAGAACACTGGTCAAGCGGACCGGTCTGTATTTTGCTAATGTTGACGCTTCCCTGAAATTTTAGAAACAAAAAGATCTACAGTAGTTAGAACTGCAACATTTTCCTCACAGCTCCCTAATTATTCTACATCCAATTTCTTTAGCACAACTTAAGCTGGTACACAAGTGAGTTCAGCCATTATTTTCTTGTTATAACTTTAATGTAACGTCCTGAATACAGGGGTTATTACTGTTTCAGCTACTTTCAAATTAAAAATCTGGTTTCACTACCTCTGTGTCTCCCTCTGAAATGCTACCTTTAGCAATATGGTCTTCTAGGAACCATAAGTGTACTCATAGCAGCAATAAGAATCTTAGTTATATATGACCAAATGGGCACAGAATGGCAGACATGGTACCTCCTATCAGTCTTCCTGAAGCAGGGAAGGCAACTAGCATGGCCTAGAATATGGTCCACCCAATTTAGAGGTTATGAGTCTGTGAAGCAGGACCCGTGAAGTGTGTCTAGTATAGTCCAGGGTATGGTGTAGCTCCTTCCTCTTAAAACAGGTCATGTTTTGGAAATGAAGCCAGTGGAGGGACAGACAGCTCATCCTCATTCAAAGTGTGCAGCTCTCAATGTGTGTGAAAGAAAGCAAAAGGAAGACAATGTGGGCCTCATGTGGAACAAAAGTAGTAAATCAAGGAAAAGAAAGGCACAGCAGGGCTGTAGTGGGGTGGTTTGGTCAGTCAATAGGCCTAGTGACCTAGGTGCAACTCCAATGTTTCTATCAGTTCAAGAAATTTCAGCCCTCTGAATGAGGTCCCAACCAGACTGGCCTATTGGCTGGTAACCCCTAGCTCTGCCCTGCTTGGCATCAGGAGTCATAGCTCCACAGTGGGCAGGGAGACCCAGAACCTCTCTCTCCACCAGGCCCCAGTCAGAAAATAGGACAGCCTAGAGTCAGCCAGCCCCTTGCTCACCTTTACCAGGCCACTTTTACCATACCCTGAATCTCAGTTTGGGATACAGCCATAGCTGATTCAAAGTCTTTGCTTCAAACCTCCCACAGTCTAAGGTTAGGACCAAGGTCTACAGCCCTCTTGCACTTTTGCCCATAGTTCCCCCTCTCTCTTAGAGAGTGTCAGCAGGGGAGACTCACAGTGGATTCCCTCAGTAGACAAATTTTCTCCTGCTACTACCAAGCAGTACCCTTCAATAAAATGGCCAACCCACTCAGAGCCCCAGAAGCTCTCTTTATATTGGTTTCTCCCCAGAAGCATGCTCAGCAGAACCTAAGAGGCGGAGCCTTCCAGGCAGGGCCATCCCTATGTATCAGGTAGATACAGCTCAAACTATCCTACTGGAATTAAATTGGCCAAGATCCTCAAAGTTATTTAGGCATCCAGCCCATTGATTTTAATGGCAGTTGGGTACCTACATACATTTGAAAGTCTGGACCATTGTGTCTGTTGTGGTGGATTGTTGTGGTGAGAAGGCAGAGCAGAGGTTCAGTGGAGTTAAGCTAACTTGCTTGAGCTAATTCAGTTGAAAAAAAAACCCCCACCTTTTTTTGCTCTAATAGACAGGGCCTATATGACAGAACCAAACATAAATTAAACCTAACGGATACTAAAGGTTATAGATATTTTAGGCCCATTGACTATCATATTTTGCATAGTGGTAAACTGTAATTTATTATCATGAAGTGGGATATTTTATGTTTTTCCACAGAAAACAGTTTTTAAAACCTCTTTCCATCCTTTATTAGTTTCCTTCTGCAAGATAGCTGTTTAAGTAATTGTAAGAATATCACATTATCATGTTGAAGAAACAATTTTTCAACTAAGATCTTTTCTAGTATGTTATTAGTTATGACATATCTGTTTTCTGATATTTTTTCTATTTGCACACTCCTGTACTTATTGGTGTACTACACTGTAAGCTTTTGAGACCACAAATTTTATTTAAGAGCTTTTGTGCGGTATATTTTACTTGTTGTAAAGTACCATGTACACCTGTGGTGTCATGCAGACATAATAAGAAGTTTGAGCAGCAGCCCAGCAGGAGAACAGTTATGTATAAAATCGCTATTATTGATGAGAACAAGTAACGCTCATCTCCCCAGTCACAACCCTAGATTGCCAGCCCCAACCACATTCAGAGGGCCTCTTCCTTTTACATTTCTTTATCTTCCTGATCTGTTTTGCATTTCAGGAAATCTTGCCATATGATCCTCCTCCTTCCCTCAAGCGTTAGGCCTGTTTTACAGGATGCAACTGTGTTTTTTACATTTCTCTCAGCTCTCCTTCCTTCCTTCCCTGCCCGATTGTTATTTGCCTCCTCTCTGCACTGTAGAGACATATAAGGTTGCCGCCTGCCACTTTCGGTAACTTGTCCTTTAACCTGCATCCCACACTGCAGCCTCTGTGGGATTTAAATCCAACCCGGAAATTAGGACTCCGGCGCGCTGCCTGGCGGGAAGTGTAGTTCATCCCCATTCCCTTGGAGCGCCTTCGCACAGCGCCGGGGAAGCCGGTAAAAAACCACAAGTCCCCTGAGCCTTTGCGGCGGCCACCGCCCCTGCTACGCAGGCGCAGTGACGGGGGCTGGTTTTTGAATCAGCGGCGTTGTTATTGACGCCATATTGCTGGTGTGGTAGAGTCACAGAGGGAAGCGCCGCCGCCGCTCAGCCCCGGCCCCCGCCATCGCTCTTCATCGGTGGCCCCTGGCCGGCGAACCGAGCCCAGCTCCGCACCAGCGGCCCAGCCACGGTCCGGGGACCGGCTGGGGGGGCGGAATTCGCCAGGGCGGGACGGGCGGAGAGCGGAGCCGCCGGCGAAGGAGCCGCCGGGGGAGGGGGGGCCGGAGCCGCTCCCTGGAGAGGGCGATAGGAAGGAGGCGGAGGCCCTGACGCAGCCCTCCCCCCCATCCGCCGCCCCAGACGGTGGGGAAGGCGTCTCTGGGCTGGGCCGGCTGCTGCCGCCGCCGCCGCCGTCTTCCCCTCCCCTCGCACCGAGCTCCCTTCCCCCGCTCTCCCCGGGTCTCCGCAGCGCCCCCCGGCCATGGCTTGCGGCGCCACGTTGAAAAGGACTCTGGATTTCGACCCTCTGCTGAGCCCGGCCTCCCCGAAGCGGAGGCGATGTGCGCCATTGTCCGCCCCGGCCTCCTCGGCCGCCGCCGCCTCCTCCTCTTTCGCCGCCGCCTCGCCGCAGAAATACCTGCGCATGGAGCCCTCGCCCTTCGGGGAGGTGTCCTCCCGCCTCACCACAGGTGGGTGACGGGCGGGGGACCCCGAGGCGCGGGGGGGGGGCGGGGTGCCGGGTGGAAATGGGGGTGGGGGGAGGGTCCCTCGGCCCTGTGGGGGTCCGGGAGGGCGCGGGCGATGGCGGGGGAACCCGGCCCTGGGGAGGGGCGCGGGGCACTGGGCACTGGGTGGCGAGTCCCCTCCAGCCATTTTCTCTCGGGCGGCGGCGGCGGCTCGGACGGGGCGATTCCGTCTCGGGTTGGCATCGCCACGGAGACGACACAATAGAAATGGCCGTTTGCAGCAGAGGGGGAGGGGGCAGGGGCGGGTTGGGTCGACGTCGGGGGTGGGGGGTGGGTGCAGGCTGGAGGCGACGGGTCGGGAACGGGCTGGGAAGGGACGGGGGACTCGTAGGCAGGGGGAACCGGGCCGAGGTGCGGGGGGGGGCCCGGTTCCTTTGCGCTGAGGCGGACGTGGAGGGTTTCCTGGGGCGGCTGGATGTGGCTGGGGGAGCCGCAAGGGCGAGTCAAATTGCGGAAATCCTGGGGGTGGAGGGGGGTGAGCCTGTACGTAGGGGCGTGGAGGAGGCGTGATCATACCCTGGAAAGGTGCCTGGGCTCGAGGTCTCTCTCTGGTCCCCTTGATCGATTTGTTGCAGCCATTAGCGCCGGGAGCGAGGGTTGCCTGAGTGAGGCAAGCGGCGGCACCTCCCCTCCTGCTGTTCAGACATGGGGGGGGGGGGAAGCATGGCCTGTCATCAATCACCCACAAAACGCCACTTGGCAAAAGCGGATACAACAAAGGAAAGATGCCTTTTCCAGTCGCCTAGTGTGTGGCAGGGACAGAAATGACAGTCTGTGGTGTCTTTAAAGTTTCATGGAAAAGTCAAGTGATGAAAGCGATTGTCTTTAAATGCATGAGTTGCTTTCGGGCAAATAAAATGGAATTAGCAAGCTTCCTCTCCCATCACAAAGATGGAAGGAAAGAAACCTTTTCATGTTCTTAACAAGTAAGAGAAGATTCAACTGGTGGCCCCAAGACTCAGCTCTAGGCATGTTTGTGCAGTTGTTTCAATTTAAAAAGCAACTAGATCAATTTCACAAATGAATCTAGGAGAAAATTTTGGCTGGGTGTGCAGTCTGTTGGCTTCTCTGTTTTAGCCTACAGCTTCCAGTAATGCACTTCACAACGTTTGTCATCCATGCATGCAGTCATGAGTTGTGGTGCTGCTGAGGTGTAAATCTTTCCTTTGTGTGCAGAAAAAGCCTTTCCTAAATTGTCACTAACTCAAGTCCTTTGACTTAAATTTGTTACTCTTTTGATAAAAATTGCTGAATTCTTACATTTCCACTGCTAAATTGTAGTTTTAAGTTCTTTGTTAGTGGGACATTTCTGATCTTACTATAGTTTCTTAGCTCCATAGACAGCAGGCCCTGACTAAATACTTCTGACTCTATAAGCTATGGTCAAACACAAAGAGATTGCATTTAAGGAAAAATATAATACATATAGAAAAACGGTAGTTTCTTAAATTTAGTGACAATGACTTAACATTTTATTTTTTTTTAGAAGGGGTCTTGAATGGATTAGCAGTCAGCTATGTGAAGGATGACACTACATAAAGGCATTTAAATGTCTGTACATATGTAATCTTTAAGAATAAGTTGAGTTCGTGTCTTTTTAAAATACGAATTACTGTTTAAATACTAACGTTTCAGTTGGATAGTTTTTTAAGGAATGGAATGATCCATGATATGAATATTTAATGCAAATATGGCTTAAAAAAACTGGTCAGGACACTGCACTGTAATAGTAATGCATCTTACTTAAGAGGTCTGGAGAGAATTAATACAATTTCAAGGCATGGGTGTTGGTTAAAACCATTTTCTATTTTAATGCTAAATGGTCTTTATAGGGCCTTGGAGACTAAGATTTATTATTGGTCCATAACGTTGAGCATATGTAGTTGGTCTGTCATGGGTCCCTACCTCATCCTTCCTTTGAAAAAAGCACAAATTAATAAGGAACGGTGATTCTGTAATGGCAAGAATATGTACAATAATCCAGTACATTTATTTGAAGTGAACAAATTTAAGAAGGGAGGAAGGATTATTTTAATACATTGGTTACATTGGGAAATGCCAGTATCTAGGTAATTCTGTACAGCTAATCCAGATTCAACATCAGCCTTTCTTTATGGATATTTGTATCCATACACCAATTTTTAAATGGTCTTCAAAAATAAATAAAACTTAAAAAGAGATGTTCTGTCAACAATTGTCTATAATCTCACACAACTGTCTGAATTTCAATTCTTAAAATCTTGAATAATCAAGCATTGTAATTGCATCATACTTGTTTTTTAATTCCCATTAGAAATAATAGTGTTATGTAGGTAGTCCTTAAACTGTGTTTTGCACTACTAGTTTCTAAATTAAGATTTTTAATAAAGTGTAGTTGGTTTTAGTCTGAAAATGAAATTGGTTTATCAGACTAATTATGGTGGCTTTGTGAATTATAATATAGTAAAAGATAAGGTACAAATGAAAAAAAGTTTCTGTGCATTACTGAATGGTCTTGAACAAGAACATTGCTCAATTTAATTGGAAGTTATACATGCTCACCCACGGGTGGATTCTGACATAAAACTTCTATAATGCTGTTATAATGGGAGCTTTTCCTTTGCATATCTCTTTAGTGTTTACTGAGAATATTGGATTTCTGTCTAATTTTATGCTTTTCACTAAATGTAGTGGTAGGTAACATTTCTAAATTTTATTATTATTCTGGTCTTTCTTGCTAGTACAGTATTTGAAAACGAGAGCCTTTGCTTTTAAAGGCACACTGCAAAAGAGTCATAGTGCCTGTATGTATATTTAACCCACACTTTTACTACTTGTTTGATTTTTGCACTTCTTATGGAGAATGAAATTTACTCACAATAGTTAGTTTAGTAACAGTTAATTTCACTTACTGTTTCTCAAGTATAATGCCATAGTGCTTGGATTTTCAACACTTGAAGCTAGAACCTTTGTTTTTAAATTTTGTTTAATTAAAATATTTCTAGTAATTTGAAACCTAAATTGTGTGTGTAAAACAACTTGATGCTGCTGTTTAAATCAAGATGGTGGTACTTAAAACAAATACATTCTTTCTTAACTGTCAGTCCTGGTAGTTTAACTTCAGTTTGTGGATGTGCATCTCAATATTTCAACACTTAATTGATCTTTTCAGAAACAAATGTGCTATCTGGAAACAAAATGCAACTTGAATGGCAAATGGTGTCTACAAGAACACACGTATGCTAGCCAGACGAGACACCAGCTGTCTTAAATTAAGTATAAAATGCTCATAGGCAAATAAATGATGTATCTATTTGGAAGAGGGATGATTTAGGATGAAAATTATATATAACCAGAGGAGTGTTTTAATATTTTGTGGTTATTTGGACAGCTGTTAAGTCATTTTTAGTTTCTCAGTGGATTTGGCAGCTGAATTGTGTTTTGTGGTTTCTCATCTATACTTCCTATAGATTTTGTATCTAGTAGTGTTATGACTATTTTGAATTATTCTTCCATTCCATACCATTAAGTGTTGTGCATCTAAAGGAATTATCTATATTAACCTTTGGTTTAAAAGTTTAACTTCTGTCCACTATTCACAGTGTTCAGACAATGCTACTTACATGAAACAATTCTGGTAGGCAAAGAGTTACACTAACTTAATGTTAGTAAGATTCCCCCTTCTCCCCCCCCCCCCTTTGAGTAAATTAAAATATTTGTACTCCTTGCCTGAAATTCCTTGTTACATATGTTCTAGTTAAGATTTGACTAGGTAAGAATATTGTGTGTGTGTGTGTGTGTGTGTGTGTATGTATGTATGTATGTGTATTATATATATATATATATATATATATATATATATATAAAGTAACTAAAAGGACAGAGCACACTTTTTTATTATAATTTATCGTTAAGGTGTTTGAAGGGCCGGGATTAAACAAAAAAGAATAATCAGAGGTGCTCACTTTCTTGTAGAGGATTTCCAAGTAACATGAGTTAGAATACATGCTTATTGTAGTACCTCAAAAAGAGATCAGAGGGTGGGTCTTTTTAACTAAAAGGTTTTGGGTGAGTTCAGTGATTCTGAAAATAAAGCGTAAATCCAAAGGTTCTCAAACTTTTTTTTGCTGGGACCCCCTTTGAAAATATTTGAGGCTGTGATGACCCCACCCATGCCATGCTATCCTTACTTCTGCGCTGCTGCTGGGGGCGGCGCTGCCTTCAGAGCACCCCGTCAGCATCCAGCCACCCAGGTCTGAAGGGCTGTGGCTTATCAGCCATGCACGAGTTCTGGCAGCCACAGTCATGGCATGCATGGAGGCTGACAGCTCACGACCTCCCCCATAATAACCCCATGACCTCTTGAGGGGTCCAAACCTGAAGTTTGAGAACCCCTGGATTAGATTGTACTGGCTACAGGCTCTTCTGAAACGTAAGCTTTTAGGTATGAAACAGATTCCAAAGCAATAAAAATATAGTGCAGATATCTTGTCACTAGTTGTTTTAAATCTCCTTAACATAGATGGTGTAACTTTAGATGACTTCTCTGCATCTCTGCTCTAGATTGCATAGTGTACCTTTAAACAAACTCATATTTCAAGAGCATTCTTTCATGATAATGGCTGTTTCAAAGGTTAAATAGCAGCTTATACCTTATAAAATCATGAAAAATGTTGTATTTAGAAATAGCCTGAAAAATCTCTATTAAAAACACATGAGCAAGATCTTTGAGTTCATCTGTATTTGCAGTTTATTTTCCATCTGAAGTAATCATTCTCATGAGCATTTCCCTAGTAATTACTGATATCACAAACCAAAGATTATAGGGGATGGATAGCCATAGGAATACAAGGCCTCTCATTTTCAGATGTCATTGGTTCAAATCTAGGCTGAGATTGGTAGTGAATGAAACTAATTAAGAGAGTTCAATTTCCCACATATCAGAAATATATTTTTCAATAGTCACACATCCACATCACAAACCACAATCGCTATGTGCACCTTTATTTGTAGCCTTGGCAGAGAGGTCACTAATCGAACAAGTGTTTTTAAAAAAGAAAAAAAAAACATCTTCTCTTCTTTAACTGTAGTTTAGGATTGAAGTACATTGAGCTGAAGAATATTGTATAGCTCCTGACAGTGCTGTACCTCTTCTCATCCTTTGTGAGTACTAAATTATTCAAAAATGGGATTTTAACTTTCTCCTCACCTGCCCTTCTCCTCACATTGAAAAAGTGAAAAACAAGCAAGGAGAGATGAACTCCTATGAAAACAGAAGTCTGCATTTCTTGCAAATGTCCCTAGTAACTGTGGGTAAATGTAGAAAAGGAAAATTGGTGGTAAATAGTCTTTCACTTGTGGTATCATTGAATCTTTATTCATGAACAGAAGTTAGTTGAGGACTTTGCCATTCATTATGATCCTTGATCTTTCACAAAAAAATCTGCTATAATATCTATACCCAGTTAAAATCTAAAAATTATGCAAGAAAAGGAAATTGGCATACTTAGTTAGGAATAACTCTGTTGAATCTTCCCTTAAGCTGTCTTTCTCCTTTGACCTATGTATGAGCTATCGGCTCAGGAAACCTGATCCTTCTGTCTAAAGCCTAGCAGGCAGGCAAAGGCAGGGTACAAGTTTGAGCACCAAGACTAGCAAGTCTTGAAGGCCTTAAGAGGAGATATACCATGTTATTACTACCAGTAAGCAGAATTCAAATAGAAAAACAATCTTGTGCATGCACTCATTACCAGGACAGTTTGTCCTTGGATTATCATGGCAACATGCCATGGTTTTCAACATGCACCAGTACCATATAGCTTTGCTCCCTGAATGAAAATATACTGGCTGTATGTGGGCTTGTTAAAACAGTTTACCTCATTTTGAGAGGTGATTTTGAGTCTTTTTATATAGGTGCATAAAATGATTTCATCATACAGTGTGTGACATGATTAATAGGCTCATCCTCAGACGTAGCCTAAATGTTGAATTTAATCCTGTATTTTTAGCTTCTGGTTTGACACGTACAATTATGGTGATTGTAGAAAAATACAGAATTGTCATTTGTAGGGCATATTTCTCAGCCTATTCTATTATTTTTCTCAGCCTATTCTATTATTTTTCATTCCTTGACTCAGGGAGCTAGGATTTTCTGAAATGTCACATTATTGCAAAACGCACTAATGCTAATGTGAATGCCAGACCTGAAGCAGAAGGAGCAGAACCTTCATTAATTTGTGGTTCTGGATAACTGGTTCTCAGGAGGGCGCTAGTTCTGCACCACTGGGTCTCTTGAAAGGTTCTGCTGTTGGTCTTGTAAATGTAGGCACTGGCTCTGAAGTGTCAAACAATAAAATGTTGATAATGGTGCAGTCTGTCTTACACAGTACTACACATCTTTATTAATTAAATCCACATCTTTATTCATTTTTTTTCAAGATATCTCGGTTGGGTTGGCAGGTTCTGGAGTGGAGATGTTGCTAAATGAAGAACAGTGGGGCCTCAAATGATAACTCACTTCTCTCCCAAGTCAGCTTCCTAGATGGTGAAATAGGATAACCGCTCATAGAAGAAAACTTGGCTGTTGATCCCGGAATCAAGTGTGGTGGCATCAAATCAAAGGCAAATGAGCAAAGGCCTTAGCTAGTGAAAAGGTTTGTAAATAAGTGAGATCACAGTAACTAGGCATTACTGAACTGTACAAAAGTTCATTTAAAAAGGAACTGAAAATCTTTCTTACTCCTTTGATATATATAGATGACGTCATAATTAAGTTTTTTACTTGTCTCCTTTAAGAAAATCTCAGGATTGGTTAGGTTCTAAATATGGTTGAGCATTTGACTGGTGCAAATACAGTTGGTCAGATAATGTCAAAAAATGGTCAGATATTTTAAAGCACTACTTTATTAAAACAGTAACAAGAGTATGGCTTTATGGTCTCCAAAAGGCTTAGTCTTAGATCTTATGCCTAATTACAAAAACAAGTTATTTAATTGAGTTCCAGTGGGATAGCTGTGTTAGTCTGTTTTCAGCAAAACAACAAGAGTCCTGTGGCACCTTAAAGATTAACAAATTTATTTGGGCATAAGCTTTCATGGGCAGAAACCCACTTTGTCAGATGCATGAAGTGGAAACTTCAGTTAGGTAGGTATATATATACATGCAGGGATGGGTGAGTTACATCACAGTGAGGAGGACAAGTGTTAACGAGGTAATTCAATCAGGGTGGATGAGTCCCATTCACAATAGTTGATGAGAAGGTGTGAATGCCAAAAGAGGGAACATTATTTTTTGTAGTGGGCTAGCACTCCCAGTCTCTATTCAGACCTAGTCTGATAGTGTCAAGTTTACATACGAGTTCCATCTCTGCAGTTTCACACTGAAGTTTGTTTTTGAAGTTTTTTGTTGAAGTATGCCAACTTTCAAGTATGTTACTGAATGTCCAGGGAGTTTGAAGTGTTCTCCTACTGGTTTTTGGATGTTACCATTCTTGATGTCTGATTTATGTCCATTTATTCTTGTTTATTTCTTAATTAACTGTTATTTTAACTCAGAGATGCAAAATACAATGAAATTAAGTTCTAAAAAAAGAATTAGAAATGTTAGATGGGTATTTAAAAGTGAACAGCATTCAAGACTGAACAGTTACAAAAGAAAAGTAAAATTTAAACAAATAAAATAAACATAGCAATTATAAAGGAAAAATAATTTTTAAATGTCCTTATGTTAGGTGGGCAAGGGGAAAATTTTTTAAACATCTTTTGTCATCTCCTTCCTCCTCTTAGTCTGAAAAATAATCAGGTCTTCATCTGCCATTTTCTTTGCTAACCTTAAATTGTGATACATGATCACTGAGTTCTGGACCATGGAGATCTTGAATCTGTTTCTGGTTTTAAATGGATGATTCCCCAAACCAATCAATTTCATTCTGCAAGAGCAGTAGTACATGGAAGTGTTTAAATTAGTTTTTGACACTATAGCAAGAGTGCAAGGAAGACACAACCCTGTCCACCATGATGGAACAAATGTTTTTATTAAACTGCTGGGATTGCACTTCATGTTGTTTTATGACTTCATGGGCTGCTGCTTGCTTTACAGTCTGCTACTTCTGTCAGAATTTTGCTCATTTGTTTATCTTTTAATTTGCAGTGGCCACTATCGGGTCACAAGTTGAATTGAATTCATCATCAGAAAGGTCTTGGCCCTGAAAGCCAGGATCAAGAAAGTAGGAAGCATTATGTGCAAGATTGACTTTTCTTTCTTATTGTTTTGTTTATCTTTTTCTCTTACTCTTTTGTAAGTGTCCAGTAGTCTCACAAATATGTGTAATGTTCAAGAACTTGTTCTTGGTGTCACACAATGTAAAAATATCACATTCCATATTCTGAGTGGACTGATCTATGGGTTTAAGCAGTGAAACGAATTGTTTTGCACCCAAAAGACATCGACTTCAAGAATGTCAGTGTGAATTACCCCTGCACCCCGTTTTTCAACAGCAACTGATATCATCTTGCATATTTGAAGATCTTTGAGACATTTAATAGAAGGTGCCCATCAAATAAGACTAGGATTACTCAAAGATGAAATTGAGTGCTGTACTAAATGGCACTGGAAAATGGCTGCTGATGCTTTCATTTTTTACGTGTGATGAAAGAGTTGTCATATCTTCAATGTGACCAATGAAAAGTTTTGTCATTGGAAGCATGTCCATAATGCAGAAGGTGTGGATACTCATTTATCAACAAAGCCCAAGCAGCTTTCATGGTAGCCATGTTGTCTGCCAAAACTGAGATATAACCTTCAGTGTATCCAACTCATTGATTTTATTTTGCGGTTGATCAGTATTATTTGGGCTGTATGTATTGCTCAGTTGTGCATTGGAGTGGGTAAAATACTGGTTATGGATTTGTAACCATGAAGTTGATGACACCTTCACTACAAGCATTGCTTCATCCATCAGACACTAGAAACACTTGTGCAATAAAAACACCAAGCCTTTATTACATTATCCGTTTTGACATTCAGAAGACTTTGCAAGCCATTTCCTACTTGGAACTCCTTAAATTGGATGCAATTTCTGAAAAAATCCTAGCATATAAGGATTTTCAATTCTTTGAAATGGGTGTATTGCTGGTATAAAGACATCTAGCAAAGGTATGGTCAGGTTCATTTTTCAGATTCATAACACTGATTTAATGAACGTTTGAAGATTTTTCAGGAGTATTCAATCACGAAGCAGATAGAGTAGCAAAATTCTTATTAGAAGATGAAGAAATATAATTAGTATCACTCATGTCACTATCTTCGTCAGAAGACTCCACGCTTCATTATATTGCTGCCAAAGACAAAGTAGAAGGAGAATACACAGACGAAAACAAATTTTGAGTGCAGCCCATTTTTCCTTTTCTTGCTGTTTGACTGCAGTAATCTCTCTTTGACGGTAACTGGACACAGCATCACAATTCAACAAATTTTTCTTCGGGTTTTTTTTTTTTTTTTTTTTTTTTGTCTCATACTCAGAACAGCAATTGCACTTTAACAGGTCTCCCACATTCACATCTAGTAAAAAATTTCCGTACAACTAATTTTGACTTTCCTTGACTTGCATACTTTGTTACTGATATCTTAATACTTCTGGAATATTCTCTCGCTTCTGAAATATCTTTTATTTCAATCAAGCAGAACCCATTCAATGCTACTTCTAATGGCTGCTGTTCCAGAAGATTCCAGCCAGCCAAAATGTTTTTGGACATGCTGTCCTCTCCGCCTCAGGACCCTTACAGACTCCTTGATCACATGGAGGAGGCAGCCTCTCTTCCCTGCAGTAAACACAATGGACTCATAAGCAGCAGCAGCAGGAGGTGGAAGAGAGGGGATGCTACAAAGATGTGATGTCACACCTCCCCATTAACAATAAACTTAGCAGCCAGGTTTGGCTGGGGATACCTTGGAGTTATGAAGGGAATTGTTGTTGAGGGGGACGAGTAGAAGTTTAGTTACATAGGCATTTAATGTGGGTTGTTTGCTTTGTTGAGGATGGGGGAGTTGTTGGGGTGTAGTAGGTGTTACTTTTATTTCTTAAAGCAAGGGATTAAGGGCTATGCATCTTTGTGTTTGGGGAGGGGGTTTAATGACCTCTCCCCTGCTCCCACTGCTCCCTTCTGAGTTAATTTGTTTGTCTAGTCAGTTTAGATTGTAAGCTCTTTGGGGCAGGGAATATTTCTTTTAACTTGTTTAATGTGCATTGTAAACTGCCATGTACATGATGGCCTGGTTTATAAATAAAGATATACATACACAACATGTTAGTTCTAGAAAAGATTCCAGCGAAGCAAGAGTCAAGGGCTAGCTAAAATGGTTTTTAATTAAAAACTTATTGGTTAGTGTGACCTGTCTGTGCCTAGGGTAGCCCACTTGAAAATTCCAAGGTGAGAGCAGGCTGCAAAAGGAGAGCAGATTCTCCCAGCACTGGTAGGTAACACTCAAGGTAGATTCCCTGACCAGTCACAAACAGTTGCTTCTGATTTCCCACACTGGTTATCAAGAAGTTACAACAAGAAATATAGAGCCCCTTTCATTGCATTCCAATCTTTGGCTCCCAATCAGAAACTTGGTCTAGTAAAGAGATAAGTTATATAAACTCTATTCCCTTTACCAGAAATGTTCTCCTGATCCCCAAAGGATCAACCACATTGCCAGATCAATATAAGTTTGGATCAAAATACCACACTGCCAGCCAATCCTTTAGTAATTAAAACTAAAGGTTTATTATAAAAGGAAATAAACAAATAAGAGATGTTAAATGGTCAGAGCAATTAGATACATACAAATGAATTCAAAGTCCATATATATCAGATTCTCAGCAGAGTTGTGGAGTGTTCAGGCTTGTACAGCTCCTCTGGAGTACATCCAATACCTGGATGGGTCTCAATCTTTTGTTTCACAACTTCAGATGTAGAGTATTGATCCAGAGGTAGGTAGGAAGCAGGGATGAAGACAAAGTGGAGATGGTGAAGCTGCATTTTATAGTTTCTGCCATGAGGCTTGTACTTCCTTTGTCTCAAAAACAGGCACATGGGATGGAAACGCCTCAGAGTCTCTTCTTCAAAGGCATGTTCTTACATATCCTGGTGACTCATAAGGTGTAGCTCTGGGGTTCTTTCACTGGATTGATAGTACATTTGGGTTCCCTTGATGGGCCATTAAGCAGGCTTAGTGCTGCTGCCATCCTGTCTGGGGCTGTCACCCAGAAACACAGCACAAGTTTGAAATATAAATATACCCCACACATTTAGAACTGATAATACAAAACTGATACATACATATAAACAATATTATCATAGTTAGCAAATTATAACCTTTCTAATGGTACCTCACATAGCATATCTTGTAAAATTCATTGTAATTTTGCAATATTTATATCAATAGTATTATAAATGATCACTTATTCCAGAGAGCATCACAGTTCATTCTTGCTGGGATAGCTTTGTTAGTTCACATTATTTGATTTTCCCAACGTTCATTCTTTGGTTTGGCACTAGCATGTAGTAAAGTGAGTGATCAAGACATTTAAGAGTGTCACCACAATGTAACTCTAGTCTTCATAATGAGAATAGTGAAATGTGTCCCATCCATTTTTTGCCTTTTTATTTGCAGCTGTAATTTTAAATGATTGATTATTCGCCAGGGTGGGGTGACTGACTGACAAGAACTCTAAATTAAAATATATCTTTTGACCCTAATCATGCATATTATCCAACACTGTTTGGAAATGATTATTTAGCCTGTTAGCATAGGAAGTCATATGGCAGTATTGGCAGAGCACATAGAGATGACATTTAGAAGTGCCTAGTGGATGCTTTCTTCAATAATGTGAGGATATATGTAGCAAATGAACTTGTAACTTGGAGCATAAGGGACTGGTAGGCTGGCTAATAGCATAGGTCAGGAAACATGGGGGATTGAGAGAGTGTTATACGTTCAGGTTAAGCTTCACTTTTTTTCTGTCAACCCACTCAACTTAATGGATGCTGTTTATTTTCCTGCTGATAGGCAGGAAAATTAGGACAGAAAGCTGACTAATTCTGTATTGAAAATAGGGGGAGATGGGAAATACTAGTTTTTTGTCTGAGTTTAAATGCAGTAATTTTTTGTGTAAATGTTGACTTACCTTGTATACTTCCTATTGTTAGACTGTCAGAAATTATAAAGCTGAGTAACTACACTGTTCCTTAGAAATGGTGGCTCTCTGATTCCATCCTCCCTCCCTTCAATCAGTTACATGGGCAGTAGCTCTCCCATCCTCACTTATCCCAACCTGCAGCCTGATTTCTAAACTGATGTATTGGTTGAAGCATATAGTGCAAAGGCTTACACTGTAGGTGTCTGTGACATCCTTTTTCTTTGGGTACAGAAATCCACTATTAATTATTTTAATGTTTTGACCTTCTATAAAGCACTAAATTTACTTCAAAATGTTTGTGAAACTTGAATCTACTATAAGCACTTTGTTCAGACCGTTGTGTAAACCAGATGTTCTCAAACTTTGATCTGTAGAGCACTGGGTGGTCCACAGAGCTGTGTGATTACATGATATTGGTTTCTTCCAACTGCTAAATTGCCTCAAAGGTAGCTAAAATACAAAAATACTTAATTTTACTTTTCTGTGTGTGCAATTGCTGTTTTTCTGGCCTTGTCTTCACCAGGAAAAAGGTCAAGTTTCAGTTGGGCTTAGCCAGCTTGTGGTATCTAAAGACGACTTAAATGTGACCATTTTTTCTAATCTTAGTTAAGACAAAGCATATTTGGGTAGATAAAGACAGCGATTCATTTTTTTTAAAAAGAAATTTAGTTTTTATTCAAATGGATTTTAAATATTGGATTTTTAATATAAACTTTGTTCATTCCTTGCTTTCTTCCCATTTATAGTCTTAAAGTAGCTTATTTGTACTCGTTTTTTTAGTTCCCTAATTGTTAGTAGAATTTCAGATTTTACTTTTTTTTTCTCCTTCTTAGAAGTTTCACACTTATAATTCTCATCAATGCTGAAATGACAAAGCCCATGGCTTCATTAACATCCTTATTGTGAGAACAACAAATTCAAACACCATTGATAAGGCAAATAGCCCTTACTATATTTGCAGTTAACACCATTTTTCTGTTTATTGAACTTCCACAAATCAAGAAGGCTGACATGTTTTTAACTCCTCCATCAAGATGCGCAGTTTAATGTCAAAACAACGAGAGTTCTGTAGTACTTTAAAGACTAACAAATTTAATTTCAGCAGGCATAAGCTTTTTTATGTCAGTTTAATGTTTAAGTTTAATATCAGTTGGACTTGTGCTCTAAAGTCATTTGGGATTTTCAGAAGCACCATCTATCAACCCATAAATGCTTAAATATGGGGTTAGGAGCTGACTTTAGGCTCCTGTTTTTGAAATTTTTGGCTTATGTATAAAAAGTCACTAATTCTTGACGTATTGGAAGCTAAATAACTTCACCGTTAGCATCAAAGCAATTTTATCTTGAAGTGACAGAGATTTTGTGCGACCAAGAAGTTTTTAATTAAAAACTATTTTAGCTAGCCCTTGATGCTGCAGACATATAGACACATGCTAAATTATAAGCACACGGCCCATGATTCACATGACTGGAAGTCAGGGAGACTGTTCATGTTATGAACCTAATTACATGTTTATGGAATCAGGGCTTTAATTTTCACTACTTTGTGGCCTGTAGCGGTTCAGTACAAATGAAATAAGATACCATATTAGTTGTGGCTTAAACTCCAGTACCTACACTTAGAGCTGTGCAAATAATTTTGCAATTTGCTGGTCAAACAGAAAACTTTTTTTTAAAATACCTTTTCGGATAGACATGACAATTTTTTTTGTTTTGGGGCATTTTTATGTGTTTTTTCATTTAAAGTTAAGGAACTATGAAAACACCATTCACAAAACTAATAGAGGAGGAAGCGGTTGTGCCCCTTTTTATCCTATATCCAGGGGAGTGCTCTAACTAACTGAACTGTGTTCAGTGTCTTGTTCTGCCAGTTTCAGAGAAGGGATTTAAATATGGGTATTTCACAGAGGGAGTGCCCTGATCACTGGGATATTCGCTATTTTGGGGTTATCTTTCTCAGTCTCTTGTATAGAAGCTTGTTCCACTTTACATAAAAATTAAATATTCATTTGGAGCAGGGACCTGAATGCAGATGGTCGTTGTTCCCGCCCCTCCCCCCCATGAAGTGCCTATCACCAGGCTATAGAATCATTTTCTCTCTGGCCCAACTAAGCACCTGGAACAGAGATTGTTGTGGTGCTGCTAAATCAGTTTTTGACAGCAATAGGCTCTTCTGCAGGTGCAAAGAGTATTTTTAGTTTATTCAACTGGTTTAGTTCAAAATTGAGAAACGGAGTTGAAAAAGAAAGCAAGTTGGTTTGTTCAATCTGTGAATAAAAACTACGTGTGTGAGGATATTTACTAGTAAATAAAATCTTGAAGGCTGTGGTGACCAAAACAATAAGTTCAATTCATTAACTACAGATAATCGCTTTGTTTAATAATTCAGTTAGTTCTGAGTGCAAAACATGTTTTGAGACTTTTTCCTTATCCAGCACATGTAAGGTAGTTTTACTGAACTAATAATTATAAATTGCTATTATGTGCTTTTTTAATTGTAAATTTCCATTTAAATAGAGCTTGATAAAATCACAAGTAAAAATTGATCTAATAAATGAAATGCAACATTCACCATTTTCTAACATCATAAAAATACAAAAATTTAATCTGAATAAAGTGTGAGCTAAGCATATAATTGGTTAAATACATATGGATACAGTATCTTCCTGGTTAGCAAAAAGAAGCACCAAATTTAGTGCAAAGGCGATGTTTAGTTGCAAATCAGCATGTTTTAATGGTTACCAAACAATGAGAATCAATCTTTCTTTAGAAAAATAAGTACAGATGCAAAACAAGACTAAAATCAGTGATTTAAATCAAGGTTTCTTGCTTGCTGATTTAAATAATTAAATGTGGTGATTTAAATTGCTTTGAGTTAAATCAGTCCACTGTGCTATTTGCCATCACTCGTCCCAAAGTTATACATAACCATTCCATTGAGAAAATATTTCAGTTTTTTATCTATCAGAAATGATAGCATCTTCTTTGAGTTCCTTGTATCTTGGACAGTAGAGGAGAAAATGTATTAGTTTTGATTGTTCACTGTATGCATGCATATTGCCTATTTTGCTGTGTAATGGACCTGGAATAATCTAGCTTGTTTATCCTTATTACTGTGTAGCTGCTTTTTAGGTATTTGTCCAATACCTTGAGTCTGAGTGGGATTCTTTTATTCCATTATTTTGGAGGGGTTATTGGATAAAGCCTGTTTTTTTTTGTTTTGTTTTTTTTCCTGTTTGCTGTTCTAGTGTTTTGTGGTGGACAGGAAGAAGTTACACTGTTTTGGCTGAGATGGCTTCAGAAATTATCCTTTTTATAAAATAAGACAAGGGAGTTACCTATGTTATATTCATAATTGCATTTGAGAGAGAGTTTCTGTGTATACCTCATATTTATTTGCAGAACTGCAAACTTCTGTTGTGGTTTTGTCATGTTTGAAGTTTAATTGATGTCTGTATAGTTGGTGAGCCCAGAGCTTTAAAGTTTACCTGACACGAACTAGCCAGAGTGAAATAGATGTGGTGCCACGCTCATGGAATTTAAACTGTAGGGGCTTGTCTAGATGAACTCTGAGGCTTTGTCTACACTAGTACTTAAGCCGACAAAACTTTTGTCGCTCAGGGATATGGAAAAAACACACCCCTGAGTGACATAAATTTTGCCAACATAAGTGCTTGTGTGGACAACACTGTCGTTGTAAGTGAAGTGTAGACTAGCCCTTACATTAGACTGTGGAAAGCTGGGGGTGGGAATATACCCTGCACTAGATTGCTGTGGTCTCTAACTGTCCATATGGATTTTGCTGATGTTCATTAATAATTAAATGCACTTTGATCTAGTCCTCCTTGAAACAGGTGCACATGAAAAGTTAAACTGCATCAGGCTAGAGTAGATTCACACCTGAGTTTGTCACAGACTGTTCATGTAGACAAGCCCCAAGACAGTTGAGAACTGCTGCAATACATGTTTTTTATAACCCGGAACACACTGTAATTCAGGCTTCCTTATGAACCAGTTGTCCTCCGTTTCACAATTGCATAACATCTCTGTAACTTCTGCATCACTTACTTTTCTATACAAGCAATATCAAGGAAAGTATTTAAATGTAACTTAGCAGTTGGAAATGAGGCCGTAGCGCCATGGTGGCCAGCAGGGGCTTCCTGGACCACAATTTCACAGCGTCTGCTGTACTATATTTCATTGTAAGCCATTGTACATACACGTTTAGAAATGGATTAGGAGCTTAACTTGCTATGTCTCTTGCTTTCATTATATTTTTCCTTTCTGGCTTCACTCCAATTTTTTAATACTCTACAGTATGATAGATCATGGTGTATAATCCAAGTGAGAAGCCCCCTTGCTGAAGGTGTGGGGGATACCTACCAAGGTTCTGACATTGTCCCTGCCCAGGGGATCTGTCTTTTGTAACCTCAGGCTAGGAGGTGTCTGATATTTGAAGCCTTCAAACCCCTCTGACTGCTGAAAAGGGGAGAGAAAAATCTGAAAGGAAGAATAGTGCTGTGGTTAAACCTTTGGACCAGGAATCAGAAGATCAGTTTCCTCTTGCTGGCTCTGCCACCGACCTGTCTGTTTTTGAGCAAGTCACAAGCCTTTGTGCCACAGTTTACCAACTGGACAGTAGTGTTTAATTAATCCATTAGGAGGTGCTTAGATACAGTGTTGCCCACAGGATTCTGTACAGCTGCAGTGAAAACTGAATAGTCATGTTGCAGTTTGGCAGAACACTGAGGAGCAGCAGGGATATACTGACTAGAGATGTCTGTGGATTCAGAGAAACAGCATTCAATCGCTTTATGTTTAGTTGATATTTGGAAAGATATCTTTGCCCTAAGGACTAGAAACTTAATTTTGTAAAATGAAAGTCTAGATTGTACAGAAGCTGATGATCATCCTGGGAAGCGTCTTGCTGTGGGCAGTAGATTTTTCAAGCTGTGGTTGGACCTGCAGAAATCTGAAAAATGCCTGTGGGAGAGGGGTGTGTTTAGGCCTGTAGCATCTGGAGGCTTTTTTTAAAGAGCAGAAAGCCTGCAGTGCTTTTTCTTTTAATTGCCTTTGAAGCTTTTTGTGTCTTGTGAAGTTGGGGTGGTGTATGTAGTTCCCTGTATTATGTTGCCTAATTCAGGTGTTGATGCTCATGGGAACTTTTTGCCTATGAAAGTTGCTAGAGGTAACTGTTTAATTATAGAGGGGAACATAGGAATGACTTGTGGGGTGAGGGTAATGGAGGGATGTTTAGATAACACTTTGTATGTTTCTTCTATAGATTATCAGATCCCGGATTTTGAAATAAAATTCAAACTAGTAAAACATGTAAGAATTAGTATTTTCTTATTGTATAGTAGTAACTTGAGGTAATGGGATAGCAGTTAGTGTAATTTAAATTGATTTTTTTTAAATATGCAGCCACTAAAAAATTCGTGTGGGGTATAATTGTAAAATTACACTGTGTTTTTTGTGTGCATATTTTTTATGTTTAGAAGAGCATATATACCAGTGGTTCACAATTCCTTGAATGATGATTTTTCAGTTGCTGTATTTTAAATTATTGAGGTTAGATTATTACAGGTACTTAAATGTTACCAAACTATGCAAATTTTGAACTCAAATTGTCATCCTCCTTCAAAAGAAAGCAAAACTTTATCTATGAAATATTACTTGTCTAGTCCATGGCTTAGAAAGCTTCTGATCCTGAAAGTTTTTGTACTGATTTGCCTAACAGTTTATAGTCCTGGCAGGTCTCAAGATAATAGCCCCACTATACAATCATATTCTGATTACTCTTATTTTCTTCCCCATTTAAGATCCAACATGTCATTAGTCTCTCTGAAAACAGTTAGAAACCAATATTTCATGCTGTCTGAAAGCTTGGAGTCTGTGCTTTCAAATGATTGTTTTCTAATTATGGAGGTTTGCAGATATCCACTTTTGATTAAAATGAGATTTAAGGTAGGGTCAGAGATGAAGAGAGGTAGTAATGAGAATAATTGTATTAAAATCAAATATGTCAACAGAAGGTTGGTAATGCTGTTAGAACTGGAAGGCTGAAACTCCCAGGTTTCATGAAATGAACTTCTTTAAATGTCAGATTCTTTATTTATATTTGCATTTTACAAATTAATATAATTGATAAAATAGCCCTTTAATGGGTTGCAAACTACACATATCACTTTTTAAAAAAAGTTTTAGGCACGCTTATTGATACTGTTAATTCTCCTGGATGCTTTGTATCTGAAATAGAAATACAGTTCAGAGGAATACTGAAAATAGTCATTATTAGGTTAACTTTTGTTTTAACTTTACTTTTAGAACAAATTCTGTACAACATAAAACAGGAGTACAAACGCATGCAGAAGAGGAGACACTTAGAAAATAGCTTCCAGCAGACAGATCCATGTTGTTCTACTGATGCACAGCCACATGCATTTCTCCTTACTGGACCAGCTTTGCCAGGTATCTAGTACAATTCTGTGCAACTTTGATATATACATTATAATTCCATGTGTGTAGATAACTTTTCTCATGTTGTCTGATTCCCAGTGAACTGTCTCTTGCTCAAGGCATATCCTCACTGTCAGTGATGTTGAATTCATTGCAAGCATTAATGTTGTCTTGGCAAATTCCAGCTTTTGATTAGAAGAATTAAAGTAGTACACTCCAAGAAGCGTTTGTTAGCTTATTCCCAGTAAAACGTTCTGTTTATCCTGCAAACAAACTTTTTCTAGGCTGTTGAACAGCAGATGTCTTTACAGAAAGATCAACTGATACTTTAAAAACTGATGTAACTTTACTCATAATGAATGCCTAGGATCCTTAATGAAGATGTTTCTTTAGCAGTGTCAGATGTCTTTTCTTTGCTGCAATAGTCCATTTTTGCATGTAGCAAACACTATTTAACAATTTTTTAAGCTTTTATTATCCTTACAGCATGCTGAACTGAGAGCCTAATTTTAAATTACATCCTTTTAAAGTGATAGTATAAAATATTAACGGTATCGATAAAACTTGAAAGTATCCAAAAATTAAAGCAAGATTTTGCCAAATATTTTGTTTGGAGAGCACATTTAATGTAAAAGAGATGATGTACAAAATTGGAAGATGTTGAATAATGATTTTGAATTACTTATGTATAAATATTTAATCACAGGTACTTCATCTGCAGCATCATCACCATTGAAAAAAGAACAGCCCCTGTTTACTCTCAGACAAGTTGGAATGATCTGTGAACGTTTGCTGAAAGAACGTGAAGAGAAAATCCGTGAAGAGTATGAAGAAATTTTGACCACAAAACTTGCAGGTGTGTGAAAAATTAAAAGTAACTTGAAAACACGGATTAATATGTTTGCAACTACAGTATTTTCTGTAACTTTAATGTTATGCTCTGTATGTGCCTGACCTATATTGGCTAAGAAATGAGATGTCCAAGTTGAAAATTTGTTTCCATTTCTGGACATAGCAAAGGTGATAACATAGTGTCTGTCTTCTGTGCTGCTCTGGACAGAAGTTATAACTTAAGGGATTTTATACCATCCATTGGTGGAAGCAGAATTTTTATTTCAAATAGAACTTTCTCTTGCTGGCATATTTGAGCTGACCATCTCCTCCCCATTTTCTGCCTCCACAGAGAAAATGGCTTCCTATTCTGCTTTCTTAAGAGCCATTTGCAAGGAATTTTTTTCCTTGGGGAAGGGTTTTTTCCTTTATTTTTTACAGGAGTTTTGCATTTGACATAAGTGCATGGGGCTGATACCTTTGGCACTAGAGGTTTCTCATTTACCAGTCCTGATCCATAACAGACAACCAGTAATGTTTACTGCTTATGATCTTTTCCATAGTTACTTTCCTATTTACTGCACAGTGGTTTGTCTGTTTCCTCTGCTTCTGCACCCCTCTTCATTGTGGGTAATTGCATTCATTCCATGTTCTTTGTGCTGGATTGCTGGCTCATTTATAGGTAGTTCAATTAGTGGAGGCAAGGAACTTTGACTGTCCTTGTGGATGGGCACCCTACAGGTCCGTCTTAGACCCACGTCTTTAGGCTCAAAGCAGTGTAAAAATACAGAGGTAACTAGTAATTTTTCTACCATATTCACTTTTAAGTGGCCTCAGTATTCCTAAATACCTGCATGAGGTGGATGGCTTCCTACTGCTGTAGTACCTATTGTATAACTTGAGTGTTTCCCTCAAGATCATCAGATGCATTCTTTCCTAAGTGTTTTCTACTGTGTTATTATCATAATAGCCCAGTTTAAGACCAGAATGTTTACACATTTGTATCCTGGATAACGAGAGGTTTCCATCCTAGGGAGACTGTCTGCATGACAACCACTTCTGTGGCAAATCTCTAGTAGACAATGTCTCTGTCAGAGTTCCAGTGGAGACTAATATCTTGGGGTAGGGAGCCTATATGGTGATTAGTATGCTTTTAGGGCAGAGGTTACGAAAAAGGTGTTAGAAATGCTATAGGATAATATTACCACATCCATATATGGAGCCAGGACAAGTGTTCTATAACATATAGGCACTTCTGAGGAAGGAAGTGCTAAATTAAAACCCAGAGCAAGTCCCTCAGCAAGAGACCAGTTAAGTTGTATCCCTTTCCAAGATGCATCCTTTCCAAGGTGATAGCTAGTCTGTATGAAAGGATAAATCAGTAGGAATCGACTTTGGGAAATTCTCTAACTGATCTTAACCAAATGGCTTTCTCCTCCTAAGGGGACTTGTTCACCTCTTGGTACTTTTCAAAGTTCAGATTCTCTCTTTACTTCTATGAGTATTAGGGTTTCTTCATAGTTTGTGGGAGAGCTCCTTTTTTCCATCTTCCATTGTGTATGGGTGTCTGACAAACCAGGGAACCTTCCAGTTAATGAACCTGATTCAGTGGAGTTCCTTGGGTCTTCCTGATCTCCACTACCTGCAGCTTCTCACCTGGAACCTTAATTAGCATTCACTTAGGCTTAGGATCATTCAGAGATTCTAGCCTCAGTAGGGCTCTGGCTAAAAACCTTAGTCCTCTTCTGTTCCCTGTGAAAGTTACTCTGGAGTTCCCTATGTAAAACCTTTTCCAGGTCTGAGAGTGTTCGATTCAGGTCACAGGGTAATAACATATATACTGATGTCACCTGCTGCATTCTTAAGCACCCTGATATTTCTCATTCCTTTGTAGTTGTGGTGATTATCTACTTTTAAAGCAACCTAGAAAAGCCCAGTGTTCTAATGTAGCGCTGCAAGCTGTCATTAAAACTAATTTCAGCGAGCCAGCTGTGGGTTTGTCCCTTTTTTGTGACGTGCAGTTTGAGGGGAATGATAAAACATGAGATGGTAGTGTTGAATAATCCGTACTTGACCCCTATCTACTCTATCAACATTTATTTCATTGATCTATTTTGCATGGCATAAAAAGAAAGCCTTGCCTTTTTTTCTTGCGAAGTTAAACTTGGTACACTCACTTCTACTGTTAATGTTTGCAGAACAATACGACGCATTTGTGAAGTTCACGCATGATCAGATCATGCGACGATATGGAGAACAGCCTGCTAGTTGTGAGTATCTCAGCTTTTAACATTCAACAGGAGCACTGCAACTCTTAAGTGTTCAGTAATTAAAACAGCTGGTAGTACCACTGTTTTTTGTCTAGTTTTCAGCTGAAAAGTACTAAGTTAAAATGTTTACATTCAAGATGCTGTGGAGAATTTAGGGTGAAATGAAAATGTGCTGTATAATATGCAGTATATATGCATCAGAAAACTTTGCTTCCTGGAAGCCATGGGGGATTTACATTGTAAAGTGATTTTTGCTATTGTTTTCTTAACTGATTTATATTAGATTTGGATTGTTATCTTGGCACTAACTTTCTTTTCCCCCCTTCTTTTCAGATGTTTCATGAATCATGTTTTCTGCATTTGTGGGCTGCCCTATACACCCTGTTTAATTGTTGCAAGCTGTCCCAGTAAAGACTTGCAGCAATGCCATATTTCTCCCCTTCTCTCCCCCCCGTGAACACAGGTTATTTCAAGCTTTTGTCAGTGGCAACCACTCTTATGCAGCAACTGGTTTTGGAGTGCTCCCTGATGTCAGTACCACCTGGATGTGGACCTTTGCTACCTGTAATAATACCAGTGGCCTCATTTGCTGTATCATTACGATTTGGCTTCTTATGTTAATAAGTTTGAAAAAGTAAAGGATTAAAGCTGGTGTTCTAGAACTTGCCCTTCACTGGTTTGTGTAAATAAAAATGTAGAATGACACTTCTGACTGAAGTTAGTGTGGTTTTCATAACTGTGCACTACAACAAAACTGTAATCACAGTTAAATTAGAATGTAATCCCAGGACAATTTTAAGCAAATAGCCCACAGTACTGCCTGTGAAATAGTGAAGGAGGGCATTTCTGTATTCCATGACTTTTTTGGGGGTTAAGAATGGGTTTATATGATTTCTCATTTTTGTAGTTTTTATTTATTCTATCAGTCTTTAACAAATGTTTATTGCTGCAATTTTTCAGTGTATCATTGTTTTACTGCCCTTGTAGTACTGGAATTTAGTTGGAAGAATAAAACATTTACTTCTAATCTGTTTGGTTTTAATATGCAGGTGGCACTTTTGTGTATGAATAAAATTCATTCATGTTTAAATGAAAACTTTATTTACTAGCAACTGAAGTAGATGGGAGTTCAGTTTAGAAGAGGGAAATGGATGGAAATATGGAGTAATTCTGCAAAGGTTAAGAGATCACTCCTCTGTTAAATTTGGATGAGTTGCTTCATGTGGAAGCATGTTTTTTATTTCACTGACCAAAAGCTTCTGATTTAATATTACTAACTTACTGAGCACCCCCAGATTTCAGTGATAAAGAAATTTGTTCATAAGACAGACCTGGCTATTTTCTCACTGTTTGTAGGAATATAAGCTGTTTAAAACATAGCTTTTGATTAAACTGCAGTAACCAGATGTTGCTGTATGCACATTGTAGATCTTGACATCCCACCCCTCACTACTGCGTTGGGAAAAGGCATATTTAGTTTTATTTTTGTATTTAAAGTTGAACTGCAATGGTTAAGACTCTAAATTTTCAGATGTTGGGATGTGAGCTAAGTCCTGCTTGGCAGACTGGCTCTAACTGTTCTTAGCAGCATCCATTTTTGGAAAGCCTTCCTCTTCTCTTCAATCTCTCATGAATCCTCATTTATTGGAGTAGCAACATCACTAGTACCAAAGTTATGCCAATAGTTCTATTTTTAATCTGAATTTCTGTGGGCTGCACACAGTTTAACTCCTCTGTGCGTGGACTGTTGACGGTTGGACGACAGTATGGTAGACCAGGAAGCAAACCCATCTAGATCCTCATCCTCCATTTTATATACCGGCCTTTTTCCTTCTTCAGGTACAGGGAAAAAATACTAAGAGCCATTCCTTTCAAAACCCAAAGCAGGGAATATGAACTGCCATCCCTAATGTGTCTGCCTTGGACCTGATTCTTAACCCTTCTCCTTTATGTTGATCATTTTAGTGTACTTTTCTGCTGTTGAGCTTTGGATGCGGGAAAGACCACTGCTGCATCAGAGTGGAACCCTACCTAAATACCAGTGTCATAATATATTTGTCTCTTGAATTGTTGTTCAGAACATCCCTCCTCCTAACTTGATAGCTGAGTGGTGTCCACAGTGAGTGAATTATATCAACAAGAGAACTATCCAGTACAAATTTCTTAATATGCTGTGTTGATCTGGCATCATAGTAGTTCTCTTAGCCCCACTCTAACTCCGGTGTTCCCCAGTAGTCTCTTGTACCTTACTTGATCTTCCCTCTTATGGTAAGCATGAGGAGGATGGTAGTTCATGTAAACAACACATGCTGTCACACCATTACGGCCAGCCTTAAAGTGGCCCACAGTCTCTCCATCTCAAATACACCACCACTACAGATGTGTCTGTGTGTATATTCTAATTGGAGCTTGCTTGATGCCAATTGGAAAACTTGGCATGAACCAGAGGGATGAGAAAATGTTTATAGTGGATACCTGAAAAGGTCTAAGTAAATTTTAGCCAAATTCAGTAATTTTAAAAAAATTGATAGATAATATAGGTGTTTGTTTTTAAGCATTTTGGTCCTCTCTTATATTGATTTAAATTTTCAGTTGTGGGAAATTGTAGGAGACTCTATTTAATGACAGATGGTGAAAATAAAAAAGTTGAAGCAAACTTAAAACAAATTAACATTAAAACGATGTAAATATCCTTAACCTCAAAAGTTATCAAGCAGCATTTTTCTTTGTCTATCTGTATATTTTGATTATCAATGGAAATATTTTCATGGGGGTGTGTACAGTGACATTGACATTTACTGATAATTTAATCCTTCCAATCCTATTTCTTGATCTTTTGTCTGCTGCTTGTATTTTTTGTCCCTTTTCCCTCCCTGAACTCAGTACTTTGAGTAAGCATTTCTAGCACATGAAGTGTGTGATGGCAGAGGTTGTAGCCTAGGCATGGTGGGTTCTTGCAGTTTTGTCTCACACTTGAGCTTTTCCTTGAGGGAAATGTACAATACTCCCTTATTTTTTAAAAAAAGGTGTTAAAAGTGTGTGTTACAAAAGTCTCTTACTTGCATCTTCGGTGGTTCTTACCAACTACCATGGGGAAAAAGACACTGCTCTAAAACAGCTGGTTGGCACGTCTTGCCAATTCTTTCCTCAAACTGTGGCCCAGTAGGGATTTTTAGCCTGCTATAAACAGGTAATGTTGGCATAATATACCAAGTGTCATGGTGAATCATAGAATATTAGAGTTGGAAGGGACCTCAGCTTGTTATCTAGTCCAACCCCTTACTCAAAGCAGGACTAACCTCAGCTAAATCATCCCAGCCAGGGCTTTGTCAAGCCACAGCTTAAAAACCTCTAAAGATGCAGATTCCACCACCTCCCTAGGTAACCCAGTGTTTCACCACTCTCCTAGTGAAAAACTTCTTCCTAATATCCAACCTATATCTCCCCCACTGCAACTTGAGACCATTGCTCCTTGTTTTGTCATCTACTACCACTGAACACAGCCTAACTCCATCCTCCCTGGAACCCCCTTTCGGGTAGTAAAAGACTATCAAATCCCCCCCCTCATTCTTCTCTTTTGCAGATTACACAAGCCCAGTTCCTTCAGCCTCTCCTGTAAGTCGTGCTCCAGCACCCTAATCATTTTTGGGGCCCTCCGCTGGACTCTCCAACTTGTCCACATCCTTTTTGTAGTGGGGGCCCAAAACTGGACACAGTACTCCAAATGCGGCCTCACCAATGCCAAATAGAGGGGAATAATCACTTCCCTCGATCTGCTGGCAGTGCTCCTATTAATGCAGCCCAATATGCTATTAGCCTTCTTGGCAGCCAGGGCACACTGCTGACTCATATCCAGCTTCTTATCCACTGTAACCCCCACGTCCTTTTCTGCAGAACTGCTGCCTAGCTCGTCGGTCCCCAATCTATAGCTGTGCATGGGATTCTTCCATCTTAAGTGCAGGACTCTGCACTTGTCCTTGTTGAATCTCATCAGATTTCTTTTGCCCCAATCCTCATTTGTCTAGGTCACTCTATCCACCACTCCCCCTAGTTTAGTGTCATCTGCAAACTTGCTGAGGGTGCAATCTGCCCCATCCTCCAGATCATTAATGAAGATGTTGAACAAAACCGGTCCCAGGACCGACCCCTGGGACACTCTGCTTGTGACCAGCTGCCAGCTAGACATGGAGCCATTGATCGAGCCAGCTCTCTCTCCATTTTATAGTCCATTCATCCAACCCATACTTGAAATTGCTAAGAATACTGTGGGAGACTCAAAAGCTTTGCTAAAGTCAAGGTATATCATGTCCACCGCTTTCCCCACATCCACAGAGCCAGTCACCTCTTCATAGAAGGCAAGCAGTTTGGTCAGGCATGACTTGCCCTTGGTGAATCCATGTTGGCTGTTCCTGATCACCTTCCTCTCTTCCAAGTGCCTTAAAATGGATTCCTTGAGGACCTGCTCCATGATTTTTCCAGGGATTGATGTAAGGCTGACTGGTCTGTAGTTCCCTGGATCCTCTTTCTTGAAGATGGGCACTATATTTGCCTTTTTCCAATCATCAGGGACTCCTCCTCCCCTCCCCCCAATTGCCACAAGCTTTCAAAGATAATAGCCAATGGCTCTGAAATCACATCAGCTAACTCCCTCAGATGCATTGCATCTGACCCCATGGACTTGTATATGTCCAATCTTTCTAAACAGTCCTGAACCTGTTCTTTCAGCGCTGAAGATGTTCATCTCCTCCCTGTTCTGTACTGCCCAGTGCAGTAGTCTGGGAGCTGACCTCTGTGAAGACAGGCAAAAAGGACACTGAGTACCTCAACTTTCTCCACATCCTGTGTCACTAGGTTGCCTCCCCCATTCTGTAAGGGGCCCACACTTTTCCTAATCTTCCTCTTGTTACTAACATACCTGAAGAAACCCTTCTTGTTCCCCTTCATGTTCCTTACTAGCTGCAACTCCAGTTGCACTTTGGCCTTCCTGATTTCATTCCTGCATGTTCGAGCAGTATTTTTATAATCCTCCCTAGTCATCTGACCAAGCGTCCACTTCTTGTAAACTTCTTTTTTGTGTTTAAGCTCACCGAAGACATTTTCGTTAAGCCAGTGTGGGTGCCTACCATATTTGCTGTTCTTTCTGCACATTGGGATGGTTTGTTCCTGCGCCTTCAGTAAGGTTTCTTTAAAATACAGCCAGCTCTCTTGGACTCCTTTCCCCCTCATATTAGCCTCCCAGGGGCTCCTGCCCATCAGCTCCCTGAGGGAGTCAGTCTGCTTTTCTGAAGTCCATAGTCTGTAATGGAATTCTCCATTACTGACAGTTTTAAATCAGATTGGATTTTTTTTAAAATAGGGATTATTTTGGGGAAATGTTATGGCTTTTGTTATACAGGAGATTAGGGATAAGTGTCTTCCTGAAATCTATGAATATAGGTTGCTGCTTGAACACCTTTTGTCACACTCCTTTCATTTTAAATCCTATTTAGTGCAAAGCCTGGCTTCCCCCTTTAAAGCTTTTGGAGCAAGCAGGGAATGGATGTAAGTAGTGTGGTATGGGGAATGTGGTAGAACCACCATGCTTCTATGAAGGGCCTGGGGCAGAGAATTCCCCTTAAATGTTATGTAAAACACATTCCTTGCAATTGGATTGCTGCGACTGACTTGTGGTGGTTGTACTAATAGGGGTTAAATGTTTTTATTTTTTTTTGCCAGTCTTGTATAAAGCTGTAGCCTACAATCTGAAAGCAAAAGTGTTGCATGCAGTTTCCATTTTTTCATTTAATGAAATGACACTGAGGAGCTTGGTTAGCCCACTCTCAAGTAACCAAATAGTGGTCGATTACTGGGAGCTATAAGCCTGTTCTACCACTCCAGCTTTCAGGTAATGTGTTTCCTAGCTTGCTTGTCATGTGATATGAAAGGGAGTGACAGCAGATTGTTCCAGCATCCAGGGCTACAAATAGTGCTGCATTGGGAGGAGATAGGAATAGTTACTATATGGTTTTAAAATTTAGGCTGCTAGGTAAGAGATTGAAATCCAGGACCTCTGTGGTAGCATTCTCTGAAATGCTTCCAATCCACATGCAGGGTCAGTTAGATGGGCAGAACAGCAAGGTCTCACTATGTGAATGAGAGGGTGGTACAGGGAGAAGGGGTTTAGATTTATTAGGAAGGGGGGAATCTTTTGGGAAAGAAGATGCATGTACAGGAAGGAAAGGCTCCACCAAAACCAAAATAGAACCAGATTCTTAACATGTAAAATTAAAAAGTTCTATACCCTAAGGGCTGAAGGAATGCTGACCGGTATGGAGGAGCTCATGGTTCAGACAGAGCCATCCCTTAGATGATCTTTTCTATTAAGGAGAGGATGAAAGTTGATAAACTACAGGTAGGAACTGAAAGTCTTATTTAATTACATCACCCTGGCAGATAGCTAAGCAGTGACAAATCATCATTATAAGTGCTTGTATACAAATGCTAGAAGTCTAAATACTAAGCTAGGCGAACCTGAGTGCCTGGTATTAAATGAGGCTATTGATAATAGGCATCTTCAACTTGGTGGAATGATAATGAATGGGACATGACAATAGGTCACATGGTGGTAGGTGAGTAGCATTATGTATGAAAGTAAAAACCTTAAATCTATGGAACAGTACCAGACACTTGCTGTGGATAGAAATTCCATCTGTAAATAAGAATATAGCAGTAGGGCTATACTGTTGTCCAGTATGGGGACAGCAAAATGCTCCAGGAGATTAGACTTAAAAAAAAAAAAAAACCCTCAGTAATGGGGATTTGAACTATCCACATACTGACTGAGTACTTGTCATCTCAGGATGGGCTGCAGAGATAAAGTTTGACACAAAAAATGACTGGTTTTTGGAGCAGCTAGTGTTGGAACCCACAAGAGGAGAGGCAATTCTTGATTTAGTCCTAAGTGGAATACAGGATCTGGTCCGAGAGATGACTATATTTCAACCACTTGGTAATAGAAACCATAATATAATTAAAGTTAGCACACACCAAAGCAGCCCACCACAATAGCATTTAATTTCATTAAGGGGACCTACACACAAATGAAGCTAGTTAAATAACAGTACAGTCACAAAAGTGAAATCCTGCAAGCTGCGTGGAAATTTAAAAAACACTAATAGAGGCTCAAATGAAAACTGAAAGGACCAAAAAAGTCCACTGCTACTGTGACTAAACAAAATAAAAAGCTGTTAGAGGGAAAAAGGCATCCTTTAAAAATTTGACAAATACCAGGGAAAATCAAAAGGCGCATAAACTGTCAAGTCAACTGTAAAAGTATAATTATGCAGGCTATAAAAAAAATTAAAGTCACAGAGGCAAAAACTAGCAAAAAATTTAAGTACATTAAAAGCAGGAAATATGTCACTATACAAATCCATTGGTACACCTACACCCAATACTATCTGCAGTTCTGGTAACCCCATCTGAAAATTGAAAAATACTGGAAAATGTAGAGAAGGGGGGGGGGGGGGGGAAAGATTAAGGGTATGGAACAGCATCTGTATGAAGACAGATTAAAAAGACTGGAATATTTAGCTCAGAAAAGAGACAACTAAGGGGTATGATACAAGGTCTATAAAATCACTACTGGGGTGGACAGTGAATAAAGAAATGTTTACTCCTTCACATAAGAACCAGAGGTCACCCTATGAAATTAATAGGCAACAGGTTTAAAACAAAAGGAAGTACTACTCCACACAATGCAATAAACCTGTTGAACTCATTGCCAGGGGATGTTCTGAAGGCCAAAACTAACTGAGTTCAAAAAAGAATTAGGTAAGGTGGTGGTGGATAGGTCTATCAAAGGCTGTTAGCCAGAAAGATCAGGGATGCAACCCAATGCTCTGAGCGTCCCTAGCCTCTGATTACCAGAAGCTGGGAGTGAATGATAGGCTAGACCACTTAATGATTGCCTGGTCTGTTCTTATTCTCTAAAACACCTGGCATTGGCCACTGTCAAGCTACTGGGCTAAATGGACCATTGGTCTGACCCCACTATAGCCATTCTTAAAAGGCTCACAGAAGTAACTAATCCTACTCTAAAGTGGCTGATGAATGCCACTGTTTAATCTACTTGGCTTGGTGATCAATGCGTTTTAAACCTGTGGGCTTCCTGAAGGGGTAGCTGTACAATGTCAGTGAAAGTAAAATGTGTCTATCTGAAAGACATCACTTCAAAATACCAGCAGTATCAAATGCTGAATTGCCTTTCCCCAATCAGACTTCCGTTTTCCACTGTTATCACCCTTGTATCTAATTCCCCCAAACAACAAATAAATTGCTGAATTGTTTAACAAGCTAGGACAATTCCTGGGTTTGAATACATCACACTTCTACAGCAGCAAGCACACTTTCTGTGCTTTGCTTCTCATAATGTATTAACTCATTCAGATAACTTGAAATATATTTGTTTTTTGTTGCTGTCCCGTAACAAGGTCTATTGAGCAGGTCAGGTCCCCAGGGGGCGCCGGGTCAGCCCTTCACAATGCACAGGATGGAGGATGCTGGCCCTCCAGCACCTCCCATCCCCGGTGCATTGTGAGGGGCCAGCCCAGGGCACACCGCCCTCCCAGGCCAGGGGGTGAGGCTGCCCTGTCCGAGACAGCACCAAGCTGCAGGGCTGGAGCGGTGGGTAAGTGCCAGTTCTTCACGATGAAGGGAAGCTGCTCCTGCGCCCCCTCCCTCTACGTTGTGAAGGGCCAGTCTCTCCCCACCCCCCAGCCTGGGGGGGTCCGGGGCAGGGCGCCCCCATCTGAGCTGACGCTGGGCTGTGGGGCTGGAGCAGAGAGGCAGGCACTGCGTCGGGTGGGGAAGGTGGGAGGCGGAGCAGAGCCATGCCTCCATTTGCAAGCACTAGGTCAAATACTTAGCACAATTCAATGAATGTCTTGCCATTTTGGTTGATAGTTCCCAATGCATGCTTTCCCCAGCTGCTGTTTCCATTCCTTGGTTGTCACATCCTACTTTAGCATTAAAGTCACCCACCACAAGGCGTAAGTCATGTTTAGGTATTCTGTCAGCCACATGTTGGAGGCAATTACATAACTCATCTTCATCCTCATCACTATGTTCCTTTGTCAGAACATAGTGCTGTAAGATTGACATCTTTAAGAATCCGGTTTGGACTCTGGTGTATATGATGGGTTAAGTAAGTTCCCAGTTGTTTGATTCTCCCCCACTCCACAGAAACAGTCATAATGAGCACTACACCCTCTTGAGTGTTTGTTGTCACAATGACTTGAATAAATGAGATTTCTTCTCCAGCTTGAAGCACTTATCTGCATCTATCAATCTATTCTCCCTGGTACTCAGAGTTGTCCATAGTTGTCCATCTCATTCATGATCTGCAAGATTTTTGATGTCTGAAACATTGTTCTCACACTGCACTAACCAACTTGGAAGTGTTTTTGTGATGCAAGCATCAAACATTTTGGGGTCCTGGCTTCCAGAGACTAGTTTTCACCAGGAGATTGCCTGCAGCATGAGGGGTTGGCAGTGTTCGTTTTTACTGGACTGAACAATGAATGAATGGTTGTTTTTATAACCAGTGAATTGTTTTCACAAGATTTAAGTGGTTAGCCTTGGGCTCAACCCTCCCATTTATCCAGGTTCGGGACCAGAAGCCACATCAGGGTGCTGTTAACAGGCTAGAATCAGGCCCAAGAGATCCTGTGTACATCACTAAGGACTATCACTGAAGAATGTATAGAATAGCAAGCTCCCATCTTCATTTTTTTTTCTGCCAAGACATTTGACAGTCCACAGGCATACATTGTGGAATATTCTTTGCTCCTACATAATCTCAGCTAAAGTAGTCTAAATAATCAAGGCCACACACAGAGACACAAAATGTTCTTTAAGGATGAGCAGCTAGCCAGAGTGGTTCAATGTGGACATTGACATGAAACAGGGCTTCATGTTGTTTGATATTGCCATAGACTGGATAATGAAGAGTATTAGCAACAAAGACACCAGTAATAGCATGGTAGATGGCAAATGCCTAGACTGGTGTCCGCCCTGTGCACCAACATTGTTGTGGAAAGAAGGTAAAAAGAAGTTACAACAGACAATTTAACAAAAATAGCAGGCCAAACAGTGCTCAAAATTAGTTTGGCTAAAACAAAAGTCCTTGAAACCCAGATGTGAAGCAATTTGCTTCATATAGAAGGCAAAAATATCAAAGGAGAACAGTTCATCTAGGTGAGTGCAGCATTATATGAGCCAATTATGATCTCAAGAAGGAAGTGACATCAAGAATAGGAAAGGCATCCACAGCATTTACATGGACAATGCATGGAAATCAAAGATACACAGCACTGGAACAAAACTGAGAATTTTCAATTAAATGTAATCTTGATGCTAACATACAGCTGAGAGCTGGAGATCTACTCACCCATTAGACAGAACTATACACCTTTGAAAATAAGTGCCTACAAAAGATTCTGGGCTTTGGTTGGGAAACCATCCCTAACCAGCAGCTTGTTTCCACCCAGACCAAAAGGTAGTGCTGGACCTATCTGGGGTATGTATTCTAGCTGTCCCCACAGACTTCCAAATAAAGCTGCCAAGTGGAAACCACCTCGGGTGAAGCAACTAGCGTGCACGCAAGAGAACCCTTAGCATGGAGGGCAGAATATCAATCTCAGAGATTCCAAGGCCAGAAGGAACCACTGTGATCTAGAACTTTCCCAAAATAATTCCTTAGAGTATCTCTGAACACCACAGGGCAAATGGATGCAGTAGCAAATGGCAGTAAAGATAGTTTCTGCCCTGTGCATCAACACTGACATGGGAAGAGAGTTGAAAAAAATAATTAGTGCTTTTGCAAGGAACGTGGGGGGGTCTCTATCTCCAAAGACTCCACTGGCTTCACCACCTACTTTCAGACCTGACACTTCCTGGCCATGGTCATTCTGATAGTCCCTACTGAACCCATCAACAATATTTGTTACTGAGTCAGAGAGGTTGCTTTTGAACAGGATTTTCTACAATAAGCAATATTGCCATGTATTGTAGAGTTTGCTAATAAATGTCTGTGTTTCAGTACATCCTTTGTGTATATTCTCCTATTACAGAAATTTAAACATGCCATTTCAGTTAAATCTATCACATTTTCCACTATGCCTATTCAGGCACATCCATGATCAGCCAGACACATTACTAAAGCATGGAAACTTAAAACTCACTTTAAAATAAAGATACTAAGCATGTGTGGACTTCACCCATTTAAGAGGAAAAATGCTAAGAGCTAGTAGATTATTGAGCACTTCCAAGGATAAAGGTTAGAGAGATTTTTTAAAGTTAAAGCTACTTACAGGTTTAGAGTGTAATGAGAGCAAGTGCAGAACAAAAACTGGGCAAAATTCAGAGGAGGAAAGTAATCAGAACAAACATGCAGAATTTGTGTTTTCTCTATTTGAGTAAGTGATGTTCTTTAGAGATGCAATTATTTCAGCAAACAAGGCAACCTGGGGAGTTTAGTTCTTTCTGAAAAATACATGATTTTTATGGGTAGGAGTCTTTTTGGACAGCATGCAGTTACTAGTCAAAATTTCCACTGGTTCGGCTGGGAACGATTGGTTCTGCTTTAGAAGTAAATGTTCAATGTGCTAACCATTTAGCTGTGCAGCTTCCAGTAACAGTAATAAGACCCTTTGGGCCGAAGTCTGCACACTGTGTTGAGACTGTATCTCAGGACTTTTGGGGGCTATTTATCAGCGAATCCCATGTGTCTCACTTTTGAATGAAAAAAAATATAACTTTGGTTCTTGCTTTGAAGTAGGCTAGTTTGCCCACACTATTCCATATGGAGATTCTCAACCTAACTTTAAAAAAAGGGGTCAAACACTGCACATAATCATATTCAACTATTTATCTTCCTGGAGAGAGAAATCACAATAGATAACTGTAGGAGGACAAATCTGTATTGCAGATTTTGAATGCTGAGAAACAGAGTGTAGCCTTACATTAGGCTCCCATTGTGTATCGCCTCACAGGAGGCACTTTACAAACAATTCAGAATTGCTACGTTTGTGATCTAGAGTGGTTCTGTTTAATGTCTACACTTCACTAGGATAGGCCAGCCCCATGATTAAACTTGTTTCATTCATTGCACAGGGCACAAATGGTTTGGAATATTCTGCCTATCAAGTGATGTCATCGACTGAACATCTGTCAGAGTTCTAGAAGTCATGTCAACAGCTGCATTATTCCCACGCAGCTGTTTCCCTTGCTTGTCCCACTGCACAACAAACAAAAATCTTGGGGGGGGGGAGGGAATGATGAGAGTTTGTACTTTAAATGGATATTTTATTACCTTCCTTCAACACTCATAATTGCACAACGTTCTCATTTGTCCTATGCAGACGATGAAATCTGACTGATGCTGCAGGTTAGCTAACACCATAGAACTTCTCTTTAAAAGGAGTATTTTTAAAACGACATTACAGATGGACAGTAAATAAGACTATCAATGTGGACATTAACCATATTTTTGTCCATTAAGGAACACTTTTCCTGCATTTTCTAATACAGAAGCCCTGTTTTCTTCTGTTTGTAGATAAGTCTTCCCAGGGCACTATTATCAGGATCATCAAATAGTTCTGCTCAGAGTGGCTGATAATGCACATCACAAGGGGAGTGCTCAGTGGGCTCTGGTTACAGAGGCCTGTTATAAATTCATTTCAATAGACATTTTGAAAAAAATGCAGTACCTGGAAGACATTTCAGAACGTGACCATTTAAATCCAATCAGTTTGTGAGCAAATTAAATTCAGCATTTGTGGTTTACACATCTAAAAGAAAATTCCATACAATCTCTTCCTAGCCTCCTAGCCTAAACCACATCAGTATGGGTCAATGTATCATACAAAACAGAAGATGAACAGTGGTCACAACTTTGCAATTTTAAGTGAATATTAAATCATGTACTAAAGCTGATTCTCTGTCCATACAAAAATGAAGTATAGAAAAGAGGTAGTATTTTGTTGGCAATTAGATTATAGTACATAAGAGGTCAGATTCACCCTTAGTTTAACTCCTCTAAACTTCAGTAAAGTTACACCAGGCATTAATTTGGCCCAATGGCTGCATTGTCTCCCATATGCTTTCACAGGCAGCGTGCATACATTGGTGGTCTTTCTTGACTTGTTCTATCATTTAACAGCCTCCCCACGTCAGCCTTGCCACATGATCCATTTTCTGCTTGCTGGGCTTTATGAACCCTAAAAGTTCCAGTTCTGAAACAGCTCTAATAAAACGGGCGCTGAAAGCTCTGGTAAAGGAAATTAACACGTATAAATGTCATGATTAAAGTAACTGAATTGAATTAGGCTACCTCTTAAATTTCTCTCTAGCGTGGGAGGGATTTCTTGGTACACACAATAAGCACTGTTTCAAAAAGGTGTGCCCACAGATCAAAATTCAAATCAAGGCAACATGACCTCTGGCCTACAGGATGAAAGTATCCCATGCTCTAATCTGTGCAGCTCCTAGCTGTTTGGGTTGGATGTGGTGGTGATGGAGGAGAGAGGGCTGCAAAATATTAATGCTGTAAACTCTCAAAATATTTAGCGTTATTCTGTTTGTACATCCCTGGACAACAAAACTGGCAGAAAGCCATCCTCTGACTGCAGAAACCATGTCACAGCTTTTGACTTCAATTCAGGCATTATATTTACTTGCATAATAAAGGAAATGCTTGTTTGTGCCATTCACCTCTCCTTACCACCTAGATGTACTTGATTTTAAATGACAGAGGATTTATCTTCCTTACAAGTATTAAATGCAAGTTGACATTTTAAAAAGAAACCTACAGTATGCTTATGGAGCAATGAAATTTGGGCATATATTATGCAAACAACATTCTGGGACACTTGGGACCTCACCTCACCCAACACTAAAAAAATCAAGGTTTTGGCAAAAAAAAACATATGGCAAGTGGTCAACCCTTCTTTTGTATTTTTTTTATAATAAGATTACTTGAAAAGTATTTATCCTTTTTTCAGTCAGTTCTCAATGCATGGGGAAGTTGCATTTGCAAAACCTTGATTCATTCATGAGAAAAAGGCCACTGGCTTGCACGTACATGAACATTAAAAAAATAAATTCAAGAGAAAGAACAAAGGATACTGGATAATTTCATCCACCTGGTCTGTGGCCACTGAAGCTGGGTCTGTTGTTTCAACCGCCATAACCACAGTTGAAAAGGCCTAAAGAGAAAAGTAGATAAGATACAGAACCCCCCAAACCACACACATCTCAGAGACAGTACTTGCATTACACAGGCTTTTCTGTGAATGTGTGTCAGCAAAAGTTAAAGGGCCAAGGAAGAAAAAGGCAGCTCTGTAAAGCATAAAATTTGATTTACACTCAACATAAACAAGGTACAAGCAGCAACAAGGATTTTCATTGTTGGGATAGCAGTGGTGGTAATAAATGATTCTCAGCACTGGGAGGGTAGGTTGAGTGGGATGGTGATTTGTGGGCCCTGCATGTACATGCAGTGACAGGAGTCAGTGTGATATGAGAAGACTATGGCTTTCAAAAGTTCAGCACTGAAGAGAGAGAAATAAAAACAAAACAAAAAAAGCAAGCATTAGTTAAAAAAGAATAATCTAGAGACTATACACAAATAGTTACACTATTTTCATCTTCACATACCTCTAACCAGTCAACAAGATTTATTAATCTGCCGCACTCCAAATGAAGTTTATAAGCTATGCATATGTCAGGAGCTGCATTAGAGATGCATCCTGTGTCACTTTTCAAAGTTTGATTCTGATAAAAAAAACAAAAAAAAACAGAGAAAATGAAGGCAGTAGTTTTCACCGCATATTTTATGTTCAAACCCAGACGACTCAGGAAGTTAGTACTGTAGGTACTTTTTCATATTTATTGTTTATCTCTAGAGGAATGGTGATAAGTGCAACAACAAAAAAACCACCACAAAAAAAAAAAACAAAAAACCACCACAAATCCACTGAGGACATAAATTAAATGATGCATCATCTGGTTTGCAAAAAGCATACCTACTTCACTGTTAGCTTCACCTCTACAATTCTTTTATTTCAGGAGTTCTTTACCCATACTGACAGCAGGTATTTTATTAAGTTTATTCCCCTTCTCTCTTGCTTGTTCTATTTTGTACACCAGAGTAAGGAATATTTAATTCTATGGATCATGTAAGATAAATTGATTAGGACTTCATCTCTGTCCTCATTATCTAATAAATAGACATCAGAGTGCTTTTCCCAGCCAGGGAGGGAAGAGGGAATATAAGCATAAATCTGTCTGCATACATTAACAAGTTTACTTGTTTTTCTTATAGTTTTATCTTCAATATGTATAAACCATCATCTCTCTGTGCTCTGAAAACCAGTATTTGCAAAGCTGAAGTCTGATTTTCAGAAACCATTCCATATGTCAGGAAATCCAAACTGCCAACACTGAAGTTAGTTGACTGCGAAGTTAAAAAAAGGACTATTCTAAGAGCAAAAATCTTCTGTGCTATTGTTGCAATCCATGGCAATATGATATCAGCTCATAAGTTTATCCATAGTACTTGGTTACATCCACATTAACAGGTCAGGATCACCTGCTGTGAACAACGCCGTTGATTCTGCTGCTATCAGCTGCCAGTAACTGGCCTGAAACTCATATTTCAACAGTTGGTTGCATAACAGGTTAGTTAGATAGAAAATAAGTTTAAAAGACGCCTAACAAGGACACCACTATATGCAAAGGTTTTTCAATACAGAGAAAAAGATCAGGCAAGGCATTATCTTCATTTCGTTTTACTGAATTCTAAGTTTGCCTTTTACAACTGATTCTTCCAATTTGTGAACTTAAGCTTCACAACTGGATTCAGCAATCCTAGTGCCTAAGGAAAGTTCCTCTATAGAGTTTTCAGAAATTCAGTCCAACAGATTTTCAGATTCAATTACACGATGCAAAGAAGATGGAAATTGAAGGTATTAGGTGAATTTACATCACACCTATCTGACAGTTTAGTCCAGATGGTTTCAGTCTATATAGTGTGACTATTAACTAATATAGCTGATGCCTAGATTGGCTCACCAACGATACAGTACAATTTAGCAGTCAGCAATTCAGGAAAATACTGTAATTCATTCTCTATGCTACCATTTTACCAACCAATAAGACCACCTTGATTTGGTTTGAAATCAAACAGCTGTGTAAAACAGGAGAAATCCGAACTTCTATAGTGCAGGCATTTGAACTGTACATCGGAAACAAGGAACTAATCAAGGGAGAATACTATTGATCAGCAATGCATGGTCTATGCCTGAGTTTGGAAAATGACAGCTCGCTTATCTTTAGGCCTGGTCTTTATATCATGTCATGAGGAGCTGCAGTAGTGCTCATGGAAACCTCAGCTTCCTGAGGTAACAGCAAATTAGTTATCTCTGCCTGGAAATAACTATATACTAAGACTGATAAGCAGGAAGTTGGGTTTAGAATGCAATCATAAATGAAAAGAAAGACTGACTTTAAACACCAACACTATATTTAATTGGCAACCAGTGCTGCTTCAAAGGAGCATAAACAGATACGCAGGAACAAGTTAAAAACTTGGCTGTACTCTTTTTTGAGGGGAGCAGATTGAGGAAAAATCAATTTTTCAGGATCCCTATTTATTCCCTTTCTCGGGGGCCTTGTGTCAAAGTATCCCTCCTTCCAAAAAAGGAAAGCTAAATGCAGCTTATGGAAATTTTTTTTTTTTTACTGCTCCAAATATCTTGGTGGAATGGGAGTTATTGCTCAAGTTCCATGTGAAACTCCCTCGCTGCAAGGTCAAGCATGATGCCTCCATGGTTCTCTAAGCCCCAGGGATGTTTGGGCTCAGATTCCCCATATTGCACTGACACAAGGCCAAGCAGTTCCTGGCTGTGGTATTTTGAATTGCCAGTAGCTGGGTTTCCAAGCAATCCATCAGGACAGAATTACAATTCTTTTGTACATATTTCTGTCGGGCTAAATACCAACCCAGTTCACATTTTGCTGAGGTAAGACCTGGGTTAGAGTCCCATGAGAATGGTATCATATCATTAATCACTTGCTGGTACTTTATTGTGGCAGATTCTTTCCTGCCTGCACCACTTTGGCAGGAACAGTTTTGGATAGCTAGATCTTGATCAGATAACTTTTGCTTTGGTTGTAGCCCATGAAAGTACAAACTGTGCAGAATTTACAAACACAGTCAGGAAATTATTTCTTCAGTTCAAACAGATTAAAATAGTAGTAATGCACTGCAACAGCCAGTACCGCTACTAGACACTGAGTTAGAAACCCAACAAGCTTAAGAAATGCATCAAAAATGCAAAAAGAAATGCATAAATGCATCTTTTACATTGCTGTAAATTCAATAAAGAGAATATTCATTAAGCACATGAGAAAATGGATTTAGCTGTCTCTCCTAATCTAAGGGCACATCTACACTACAAACTTAAGTTGACCTATGTTAGATCCATTTACAGCCACAGCACTAATTACTGCAGTGGTTCATGTCCACACCCCTCCTCCTGTCAGTGGTGCGCATCCTCACCTGGAGCGCATCCTCACCTGGAGTGCTTCCACTGTCTTAAGAGGAGCACTGTAGGGGGCTGAAAGCCCAGACTCTCAGCTCTGCATGCAGCTCCCCGTCGGGAGCCTGGCTTCTCCCCAGGCTCCTGCTTCCACTGGAGCTGTGAAATTGAAAAGAAAGCCAGGGCGGGTGGGGGACTCCAGCAGGGAGCCTCTATGCAGCCGGGCTCCCTGTGGGGAGTCCGAGGGCCCCTGGCTTTCTTGCCAATTTCCCGGTTCCACCAGAAAGTCACAAAATTGACAAGAATTACAAGAACTGCCAATGTAAGTAACCCGCAGTGTCTACACAGACACTGAGTCACCCTAACTACATTGACATAAGCACTACGCCGCTCGTGGAGGTGGAGTTCTTATGTCTGTGTAGTAGGGCGCTTACATCAGCAAGACCAAGGCTGTAGTGTATACACTGACATAAATTAGGTTGACGTAAGCTGCCTTATGTCGACCTAACAACTCTGTAGTGGAGACCAGGCCTAAGTCATTTGTGTTTTTATAACCAGATAAAATTATAAAGGGTCAGGTGAATAAATAAGCACAAAGACAAACAAGCCCAACACAGACTGGATCACAGAATTCAAACACTTATCCAGTCTGGTTCCTGCTCATCAGGTGCTGGCTTTGACTCAGGCAGAATGCAAACATCCATGAACAGCAATAATCTCATCTTTTTCACAAAATGACCCTATTTTTAAAGGGAAAAATTGGGACACAGGGATGGTTAGGGTGGGCACCTGGGTGTGGGGGAAAGAAAAGAAAGCCACGCCTGCCTCTCCTCAGCCAAGGAACCTCTCTCCCACCCACCCTTCTCCTTCCAGGCCACCTTGTGCATTTGACTCTATGTGCAGGGGGGCTGGTTCACTGTAAGAGCTCCTGGGGCCCTGGTGTGCAGATTACTGAAGGTCTGAAACAAGAAGGGGCAGGGTATCACTGTGTGATAGGCATGAGGAGGAGGAAGGAGACTTTTAGATGTTTTTGTATGCACCCAGTGTAAGGGAAGAAGTCCTTTAGATATACTGTATTCAACCAGTCTGCCCTCAGTTTCACTAGCTCCAGTGACCAGCAGCTCCATCAGGCAGTCAATCTATATGAGTTTACAAACAAAAACCAGGACAAAACACTGTTTTTGTAACATGAGCAGGGTCTATGGGACAAGGCTTGGTAACAGGAGGACTCTCTTTCCATGGATACAGGGTCACCCAGTCAAAGTGGAGGGTGAGAAAGTCTTTCTGCTCATCTCTGTAGAGAAGGCTGTTAAAAGAGGCTCTGGAAATTGCCTTCCCATCCAAAACTCTTAATGACGCAGCATCAGCTTTTCCCCGAGTCAGGCAGATTCTCTGGCTCTCAGCCAATTCTCCAGCTGCTTCATAAAGAGCCACTTGCTAGCTCTCTGTGACAGACCCTACTTTGTGTGCCAAATTTTATGAAACAGCAAAATTAAAACACACGCATTAGCTTCACACAGACCCTACACAAACTGCACACAAACAGACGAACAAGTCACACAGTTGTCCATTTCTTACTTTCAGGTAGCGACAGGGGTTGTTCAGAGCTGTGTGAAGAGCAATTCGTGGGGCAGCATTCAAGTGCTCACGGAGGGTGTTAGCTGTGTTGAAATACACCACCTCGTTCAGGGGCTGCATTTCTGCAGGAGCCAGGTAACTTCTGAAAGAACAACATGGATTATATGAGAAATATGGCTCTTTAACTGAAGGGACACTATGAAACCAGACTGAAAGCTAAGCCTTCACAGAGAGTGCAAGAATGTGCATTTCACAACAGGCATAGACAGAAAACCTCTGAAAAATAAGATACCCGGTACTTAGGGCTGGTCTGCACTACACAGTAAGGGCTATGCAAGGCATCTTATGTTGACCTAATTACGTTAGGGCACGTCTACACTGTGGGCTCCACAGCAATCGATGCAGCGGGGATTGATTGAGTGGGTCATGTAGACCCGCTCCATTGATCCCAGATGGGCGCTCTGGTCAACTTTGGTAATCCACCTCCCTGAAAGGAGTAAAGCTGCGTTGATGGGAGGGCATCTCCCATTGATATAGTGCCGTGAAGATGCCACGGTTCATCAACGTAAGCACATCAATAGGAGACATACATGCTATGTTATATAGCTTACTTATCTCCCATCGACCCCCGCCAGTGTAGACCAAGCCTCCGTGGTCTACACTTCAGCCTTCCTCCTGCCGATGTAAGTGCCCTACTATACCAACATCATAACTCCACCTCCATGAGGCATAAGGCTTATGTCGGAGTAGTTAGGGTGACACAGTTTCTGTGTAGACTCTGCATCTCTACACAGGCTGCATCCCCTTCACACGAGCTGTGAAACTGACAAGAAAACCAGGCAGTTATAGCCCAGTTGTCCCTGCTCCTCTGGAGACCTGGGCAGCTAGACCCCACTCCCAGCTGGGACAGGGGGCAAGAAGCCTGGGTTGCTTTCGACCCCTCCGCCCCAGCTGGGAAATTGACCAGGCTGCCCAGCTCCTGGTGGGGAGCGTGTGTGTGTGTGTGTGTGTGTGTGTGTGTGTGTGTGTGTGTGTGTGTGTGTGTGTGTGGGTGTGTGTGGGTGCGTGTGTGTGTGTGTGTGTGCGTGTGTGTGGGGGGGGTGGGGGGGTGGTTAGCGAGAAGCCAGGGCAGCTGGACCTGCTCCCCAGAGGTGAAAAGCTACATAATATGAGAATTTTAGGAATTATCAACTTGGCCTCCCACTTCAAACATTTGTTACTTAGAATTCTACCTATATAAGGGGCAAACTTACCCGGCAATGCCCAGAATGCTGACACCAGTCATCTGCCTTGCTCATTACTCCTACATCACCAATCCCATCTTTAAATCCCTTCACTGGCTTCCTCTTGCCTTTGTTTTCAAATTCAAACTCCTTGTCTCGGCCTATGCAGCTCTGCACAGTCTAGCTCCTGCCAACTTCTCTGCCCTAGCCCTTTTTTCGCTCCACACTTTTGATCTTTCCCTCTACTGAAGATGCACAACTAACAGCTGCTTTCATATCCTTCTCCAACCCTTATCTCCGCACTTTCTTCTTTGTGGATGCTTACACTTGGAATTGCCTCCACAGCCCCATCTGCCACACCTTGCAGTAGCCAAAGTGGAAATGGATGTCACATCCCTAGCCAATGCAATGCAAAAACAACTAGTGGATAGACCAAGACTGATTATGGTGTGGGCCATTTTGATTGCCGCTTGTTAACTGCCATCTGATTTTTTTCTTCACCTTCTGCAGCAGCAGCAATGAGCTGTACAACTTATGTTTCAGACTCCTTACAGCATTCTATGGAAAAGAAGCATTTTCAGAGCCCTCATCCAGACAGAGACGGTTGCAAGGTCACCTAACAGCAACATTTCTTGGAAATAGAAGAGTAGAGCGGATGTGTCTGATATTTCAAGACTATAGCAGTGATTTTAATAGCAGTTTCTCCCACGTCTGAACAGTTTGGTAAACTGTTGATTTGTGTGCATGCATCATGTATGTATTTTTGTATGGCATCTTATCATACTGCGTCAAACTAGTAAAGGGTTCAAGGAACAGGAAAGCTCACCTGACCAGGCTGTCTATAAAGTCAACAACTTCGAACCGGAGCATTTCAAACTTGGTTAGTTTCTTAGACCTTTTTGATTCTTTCAACTCCAGCAAAGTCTATAAAAGACAGAAAATGCACTGTCCAGTTACTCTGGATGGCAAACCCATTCATCTGGAGTGATGCTGACAGGATAATTGCATTTTAGAAATCAAGACATGAAAAATGATTGCCATGGCTCTCCTAGGTAACACATGCTAATCTAAATAGAAATAAAGTTAGATTGACAGTGTTCCCTGTTCATATGCTACCTTACAAAAGGTATACAAGTATCTACCTGTTTAAGAATGGATATAAGAGTTTTCATTGAGAGAGTCTGTTTTACTAAGACAGAGCTAACACTAATACTGAAATTAGTGCCCTGAGGCTAGGACAAGAACATTGCAGATTGCTCTTTCTCCATTTCTAAAATGAACATACATGATGGAATTCTAATAAGGAAAAGGAGAGTTGTCTCTTGGCCAGAGCCAGGAACTGAGACTCAGGGAATTTGGATTCCCAGCTCGGCTTCTGATTTGCTGTGCGACTTTGGTCAAGTCACTTAGCCTTCCACGGCTTCAATTTCCATATCCATAAAATGCGGATATTGGGGGTGGGAGGAAAGAGGTAGACAGGGCCAATCAGATGCTCCTAACTCTTTTTTTTAAGAATGGCGTGGAAGGAGCTGAGAACCCCCTGAGCTGCTGCTCCTCTAAGAAAAAGAAAGGAAGCAGACAACCCAGATGTAGGAGAAGAAGCTGGTAGGCTAAAAGTCTCTACATGCTCAGGAAGGCAACAATGGTATCTGTGAAGAAGCACTACAAAGAGGTAGAGGGTTAGGATGAGAACTGATTCATAGGTGGGAGAAGGGGAAGGAGGTGGGGTATAAAAGTGTATAGAAGTGATTTATTTTTTGAGGGGAAAATCTACTTATTGCAGGACCATCAACACATGCCAATGTAAATTAAATATGCAAAGGACTGTGTTGCTGCAGGCTTTTTTTAATCAAGGCCCTGTGCTTAGTCTGACAGGTAGAAGAGTCAGGGACATTCTTCAACCTTTGGCTGTTTATCTGAAATTTGAGTTAGGCAGGATGTTAAATTTTCAAGTCACTCACAGAAAATGATTTGCTCAAGGCTATGGTGTGCAGGGCATATCTAACCAAGAATAATTAACACCGTGAAAAAGATAAATTTTGGAAACTAGTTTGTAGAAAGTAAAACTGGCCTGACCTTCTGAAGATGATAGAGGTCTGTCTTCTTCTGGAGTTCCTTTTGTGATGACACAGACACATCTTGTACCTCGCTGGTTTCTGCTACTGGAACAAAACCAGTGTTCAACACATAGGGTAAACTTTTTCTAATATCTACATAAACTCACTGACCCAGGCCAAACCGAAACAGGGTCAATGGTACTCTTTCATGTGTAATGAGGACCCAAGTACAGTTAGCGATTAAATTTTTCTCCTGGCAAACAAAGGTCAATAATACTTCGCTGTGTAATTCAAACCACAAACAGTTATTGTAAAACAAAAAATTCAGCCCTGTGCAGAGGGCCAGCACAAGGCCTATGCACCACTTACATTCTATTTAAAACCTCTGGACCATATCCTCAACTGGTATAAATTGGCAAAGCTCCACTGATCTCGAGAAAGCAGTCACTTGATGAGCTTTTAAAACTCCTCACATTGCAAATTTATATTTTTCACGTGCAAAATCTTTCGAGAGAAAATAGGCTCTCATCCACCATTCCCAAACACCTTAACCTGGATTTACTGAAGTTAGAGCTAAGTGAAAAACAGAACATACTGAAGCATTTGACTGACCAGGTTTAGCCCAATTTTTAACCTATGCCTCAATTTTGCTTTCAGAGCCCTGTAGTTTATCAATAATAGAATGAATAATTAGCAGCTTTGCTTAAAAAAACTCCCACCACCAGATAAACATGATTAAGTCTCAATTTTGATTCATTTTAAAACAAACACTAATTCCTAACACAGTAATAATTAATACTATTCAAAGCAACAGGCTGCTAGGTTACTTGCACTACTTATGGGGTTGTCACCTGTAGGTCACAAGTTTATGTTTGGCTCAAGTCAATGGTGAGGTATGATAGCTGTTTGGTGGCTTACATGAAACAAGTTGGTAGCTGAAGTCCAATTTTAGTGAACAGGTGGCAACATCTTAAAATCCATCGTCAGAGTTTTTTGTCAGTATCAGCAAAGGCCAAAGATTCAATAGACATGGAGACTGTACTACCCCTAACCCTTATAAGTGGTTTGTCAAAATCAGAGTGAGGTACATTAAATGAGCAGAGTGAAGACAATAGATGTGCTGCCTATTAATCAATGTTGTCAAATCCTGCAATTTTATCATTACTCTTGGAAGTCTTTCTTAAAACCGCAGTTCCTGGAAACTATTGTTTATGGGATAATCTCAGCTTTCATTTACAAATAAAGTAGTAAGCTTCTAGCCCTCATGGTTGCAGACAAAAGCCTGAAAACATGAAGAGAGTGCAAAGGCTCTGAAATTAAAGGCAAATAAACAAAAAAGCCCAAATGTATTTTTTTTTTAAATCTCAATTTTTAAGCCACTCAATTTTCAAATGCGTGAGGTTGGCTATATTCTATGCTGGCCCTGTGCTGGGGTTACAAAGAGGCTGTTAATATAGGACATTTCACCAGTGCTACATTAACTTTTAAAAGAAAAAAAAACCTGAAACGAGGTCATTAGTGCAATTCCAAATTTAAACAAATGGAAACAAGTTTCAAAGATCTCCACATATGTGAATGAATGACAAACTGAAAGAAGATGTAGTAAACATCCTGACAGTAAAATTTAAACAAACTTATCCTGTAAGGTTTATATCCATGTTAGAAACAAGATTTCAAACTGAGGAGGCCCTCTCTCCCCGCATTACTACAACTTGTTAAACCTGGGCAGGTTTTATTAATGCTCCATCGACTCAAGACAGGCTCCACAGAACAATGTTTTGCTCTCAATGTTTTGATTCTCCCAATTCACTAGACAGACTTGGGAGGATGGAATTTTTTTGTTGGTTTAAAAAACAGATTTCAGTCTGTTTCTTTACTCCGGGGGGCTCAGAGTGAGATTTGTGTACATAACATTTTTTGGCAAACTTTTGAGAGTTTCTGCTGCAGGCCAACACAGTCACAAGAACATACTCACTTTAGAAATAGGAAAAGTTCATTTGCCCAACGAGCTCGCCCATTTAAAATTTATCTTAATTCTCCCTTCCTGCTTTTTCATCACACCTCAAACTCCTCCTTCTCTGAAAACACATCTAGGCCTCTCTTGAACACATTTATATTCTTTGCTTCAATCACCTTCCCCAGTACCCTAATGGTATGTGTTTGTTGCTACCTGTCATGCCACATAGTTCTGCCCAAATTCTCTATGTGCCCCGTATTTCCCAGATCTTCAATGATGTTCTTTTGTTTTTGAATCCCTTAACAATATATGTATATATCAATTTCTTTCATAAATGTTAAAAACTGCTATTTCTAAGTTTTCTTTTCTCCACACAAGAGGAGCCCCACTCCTTTACTCTTTCAAGAGAGCTTAGATGCTTCAGAACTGGGATCTTTACTGACTTACATAACACTCTTTCCAAAGCAATAGCCATCTTTCTGCATTACAGTGGCCAGAAATGGTCCCGGTATTCTCTCGATATGTGGCAACCAAAGTCTTACACTAGAAGCAGTATCACTGTTTATTTTTTATTTTAGACCTCATACCAGTCTAGTACTTTGTTGTTTATTACTACAGCTGTGCAATGAATTGATTTTCCCACAATAATCATAGAAATGTAGGGCAGGAAGGGACCATGAGAAGTCATCAAGTCCAGTCCCCTGTGGTCAGGCAGAACCAAGTAAACCTAGACTATCCCTGACAAATGTTTGTCCAACCTTTTCTGAAAAATCTCCAGTGACGGGGATTCCACAACCTTCTTTGGAAGCCTATTGCAGAATTTAACACCCTTATAGTTAAAAAGTTTTGCCTAATACCCAACCTAAATCTTTCTTGCTGCAGATTAAGCCCATTACTTTTCGTCTTACCTTCAGCAGACATGGAGAACAATTGATCATCATCCTCTTTATAACAACAGTCCTTAGCTTTAACATATCTGAAGACTTATCAAGTCTCCCTTCAGTCTTGTTTTCTAAAGACTAACTACATCTAGTTTTTTCAACCTTTCCTCTTACGTCAGGTTTCCTAAACCTTTTATCATTTTTGTTGCTCTCCTCTGGACTCTCTCCAGTTTATCCACATCTTTCCAGAACTGGACACAATACTTGAGCTGAGGCCTCGCCACAGCTGAGTACAGCAGGACAATTACTGCCTATGTCTTACATACAACAGTCCTGTTAATACACTCCACTACATCACGTTGACTACTCATATTCAACGGGCGATCCACTGTAATGCTCAGATCCTTTTCAACAGTACTACTTCGTAGCCAGTTATTCCCCATTTTGTAGTTGAGCATTTGACTTTTCCTTCTTAAATGGAGTACTTTGCACATGTCTTTCTTGAATTTCATCTGGTTGGTTTCAGACCAATTCTCTAATTTGTCAAGGTTGTTTTGGATTCTAATCCTGGCCTCCAAAATGCTAGCACCCACTTCCAGTTTCATGTCATCTGCAAATTTTATAAGCACACTCTCCACTGCATTATCAGAGTCATTAATGAAAACGTTGAATAGTACCGGACCTAGGACTGAACCCTGCAGCACCCACTAGTTACGCCCTCCCTGTTTGATAATGAACAACTGATAGCTACTCTTTGAGTATGGTCTTTTAATCAATTATGCATCCACCATACAGTAATTTTATCTGGACAACATTTCTCTAGTTTGCTTATGAGAACACCACATGGGACTGTCAAAAACTTTACTAAAATCAAGATATATCACGTCTACTGCTTTCCCCCCTCCTATCTACTAGGTCAAGGACTTTGTCAACGAAGGAAATTCAACTGTTTTGACATAATATGTTCTTGACAAATCCATGCTGGCTATTCCTTATAACACTATTATCCTGTAGGTGCTTACAAACTGATTGTTTAATAATTTGTTTCAGTATCTTTCCAGGTATCAAAGTTAGGCTGACCAGTCTCTACTTCCCCAAGTCCTCTTCATTCCCTTTTTTAAAGATAGGTCCTTAAACCACTTTTCCTGATCAGTGCGCTGTTTGGCTGTCTTTGCTATACTGAACTGCATTTACCATCTGCAGACCCAGTTGTCTAAACCAGGGACATCTAAACATTGCCTAATAGAGCACTTAATTTAATTTGCATAAAAGGGAGCAGATGACAGATACTTTCACCTTTACAAGGGAGGTGAAGGCTGCAGTACTTTCTCTTAATCCAAACAAGGTGGATCAAAATGGAGTGTGACTGTGTCTATGGGCAGAACTTCCAAAAGAAAGAAAGGATGATATTGGATTGCATTGTTGAACTCTTCAGGTTGCCACTGGCCATTACCATTACAATATGGCCACCCTGAGCTGGACAATCCAACTCTTATCAGGAGTTATTTATTATCAACCCCCTTTAATCTGTCCAGCTCCTTGTCTCACACCACTTTTCCATTTTATGAAGGGAGGGCACAGTCAGCTGTAACACAAATATTGACAACCCCTATTTGCATATCAATCATTTTTTTAAAAGATGTATTCCATGGCAAAACTACTTGGCATATTGATATTCTTCTGTGGAGAAGTTTTTGGGTTTGATCTCAAAATACCGTGAGACATCAGCAGGGCCAGTGAATTTCCTCAGTCAAAGTGTAGATTCCTTGAGGCCATTTTATAGCAGATTATTAATGCCAAGCAACTTGGCAGGATGTTACACACTCACCTTCCAGATTTTGAAATCGTGCCAGGAACTCCTCCAGTTTCTCTACCACGCTGCTGAACTGTTTTCCAGAAGACGATGTAAAAATCTCCACACATTTTTGAAGTATGGCCACCAACTCAGCCTTAGCCAACATCCTGAAAAATAGAATCAATAGCTAATGATGTAATATAACCAGCAAACAGGAAAAGCAGAATTATGTTCAATACTGTATTTTCTACTCGTCTGAAAAAAGAAAAATAAAGAAATCCCCAAGTTCTTGAATTTAAAGCTATCAGTTTTCTTGTAAAGTTGATTTCCTAAAGAATAATCTAAGACTGTTTTAGTTCCAATGCTTTTATAGAGCTTAATATTGAAAAAGGGCTAATGTACTGAGTTGGCTAGAAGCAGATATCCTGCAGTTTCTCCCCAGAGTAGATGGAGAATAGTTTCTTAGGAGTATCCAGTCTGTAACATCAACTAGAGCTGGAAGCACCTTTGTGCGTCTTCCTCTAGGGATTTTGATTTAGGTGAGAATATGGACTTAAAGCTTGACAGGGGTTCATGATTCATGCCAAACAAGGTGTGAATGATATAAACTGTGATAGCCCCACCTAGCATTTCAACATCACAAAACTCATTACAGTTTGGGATCCAGAATGGACTTGCAACAAAGTGAAAGTTAATGATTCATGTATTTAATTAATATAAAACCACCACCACTTGCCACTTATATAGCACTTTAGTTCTCAGCATTTTATAAAGATGACTAAGTATTGCTCAATCTCTATATTTTCATTCTAAAGATATCAAATCAAGTATCAAATACAAATTAAATCTAAAAGCATCTAGGTAACTAATATTCCAGGATCTGTGTCACTCTGAAGCCTAGACTATCTGTTGAGTCAGTGTGAAGCGATGGAAACAGCTACAAGCACAGCTGAGAGCAATTTTTTTGTTCCAGCTATCACCAGGTTCACCATCTGTTACCATTCCAATTTTAAGTTCCCAGCTATTTTGACTTTACAAATTACATCTTAGCAACAGCAAGGCCTTGTGATCTAAGTCATTAATATTGCCGTAGATCTGGCAACAGAGTCTGAGGTGTATAACCAGCTATGTTGCTATAGATATATGAGCACTGGTTTTAAGGGTTCACTTGCTCATATGGTTCACCCCTCAAGTATGCCACTATTATTTTAAATTAGTTTTTTCACCTCTTGCCCTAGCAAACCCCTTATTTTCACAAGGTAAAAGGTCATTGTAAATAGACCCTTTCTGTACATCCAAAACAATAAAGCTAATTTGTTATCCAAAAAGGAGTACAAGGGGGCATAATGTAAACATGCTTTCACATATTTGTGAACCAGCCTATCAATCCCGTCCAATTCTTTCAATTGAAAAAAGTCAAAAAGATTTAGTCCTTGATTTAAAGCCCTATAAAAAGAAAATAAAAATATTGTAAAACAATTTGGCAGCAGGATGTTCCCTTTGAAAACCATCAGGGAACCGACTAACTGTCCAGTTTAATTTTGTAGGGCAGCTATCTCCTATCCAAAAAATAGTTTTTGCTGGTAGTAGTGGATTTTTTTTCCAGACTCTTAACCCAATCCTCTTCTGCCACTGCTAAGGCTCTAGTAAAACAGTCTCTGTTCTTCATTATCCACAGTTTTCAGGGACAGTGGAAAGGATCAATCAATTTATTAAATTAAAAGCTGGTAAATGCCAATGGCAAATTGGAATGTTTTAATTCTCATAATCTTAATGGCTTTTAAAATAACTTCTGTTGCCTCAACTAGGCAATCACCATTTAAGTTGATGGCCAAAAGAGAAATAAAAATGATTTAAGTACCTTCTGTGGAAAACCAGAGATTCCCAAATTAGAAAAAATAAAATGGATACATATCTGCAATCCTTGCACAACCATATATGCAAGATGTCTGGGTATGTAGTGATTAGAATTGGCCTATTTTAATAAAATTGAAAAAACCGAATAGCTGGTAACCAAGTCATGCTCTTTTCATGTAACATATCAGGAGCATGGTTGCTGCCAGAGGTGGTTAAAACCTTATCACCTTATCACCAAGCTGTATTTATCTATATATAAAATTCAAGCCACTAGTAACACACACAAGGTAAATCAAGTTTTACTATGCTAGTCAATTAAAGTTGTACCGGGAAAAAAGCTCTCTCTTTGCAGGTGTCCAACGATTCAAAATCCTCAGAAGTCAACCTGGAACAAACACACAGCAAAATGCTGCTTCTCCTCTGCAACAGCTTTAATGTCCTCATAGTTGAACCTATGCAAGCCCAGGCCTTTGGAGCACCTGGTCTGCAGAACACACAGTATCTTGCCAGCCAGCTGACTGAAGATTCTCAATCTCCAGTAATAGTAGAAACGCAGAAAACAGATTTTCAGGTAAAAAAAAAATCCCAGCCGGTGTGAACCCTAATACTGTAGTAACTGCGATCTGGAGCTGACGGCAGCAGTCTGCTATAACAATACCTGATGTGGCACTGGTGGCATTCTCGGAGCAGTATGTTGTCACCCCCAGATGGCAGTATACCTGGATTCGGGGAAGACTAACTACCATAATAAACAGTAGGACGGTGTTAAGTTTATAGCCTGAACTAACAGGACTGCATTAGTCTTTTACACAAAGTGTCAATTCCTATATTGAAAAGATATGTACCGGAAGGGGGCCTTCATGGCCAAATCAATTTCCCCACTCCAGTAGCACAATCAAGGGAGCCTGCTCCGAGCAAGTCCTATCAAATTGTAAAGGGCATAATAGGCAAAAGTGTGACCCTTTGCTATGAGCTAGTGGATGTAACCATGTCACCTTAGGTAAACCAGAAAAAGGTCTTTCCTCTGATCAATAACTCTGTCAGGGAGGGTGGGAAGGCAGCTTACACCTGTATTAAGGGTATTAATCAATCAATCAGGTTCAATTTATGTATGTTCCTGTTGTGTTAAATCTGTCAAGTGGCACATGGGTAAATTCAGTTATTGGAAAAACACCAAAGTAGCCTTTTTCTTTGCAGTACTCCTTGCGGATAAGGTCACAGCTTAACAACAATAGGTACAGGACATCGTAAATTTGGAAATCTATGCCATGCATCAATTATATATCCCTAGGAAAAAACATGGAACTGATCTATTGGGGATCATAAAAACTGTGTCAAGGTTATTTGGAACTGGAATGTCAATTTGGAATCAGGTGGACATTGAAAAAATTAGGAGACACATTAATTCTATGTTACAGGGAGAGGCCAACAAGGTTGTCAATCCAGTGCTGCCAGGGATAAAAGATTCATCAAACAAGGAAAGATTTATAGTAGATAATATGCACATAATAGCTAGACAGTTTAATGAAACTCAGATTCAAATTAATCAGTTAATTAAACACAATAATGATCAGCAAAAGCATCAGTATATGGGAAAGGAAATTATCTGTTCAGCATACAGTGAATATGTATTAATACCGTCAGCAGCCCATTGCAGTTCTTGGAACTAGGAAAGGTCACAGATTTAACCAAGGACGAACAGTTGCTAAACTAGCATTGTCCAAAATGTTTTTAAAAATACAGGGAGAAAAGATCAAATTGTTTAAATTCTTGTTAAAACACATCATTAAGGGCAATCAGAAATATGGTGATACTGTGATACTGCACTCTAATCATGACTCGTGTTACTTAAAAAAGAACTGCATCATGACAAAATCCTTATGTCACATTGCCTGTGTTTGATCAAGATGGGGATTTTTTTTTTATCCAATTGGCAGCTATCAACTCAAAAGATCACCTAGAAAGCAACATCGACAAGGAACAAATAAATGTACCTCTTCTGGTGGTCTGTAATCAAGACACCCAAACCTAGAAAGTTCTGTGTATTGCCTGTTGCTCTGACAAAGGGCATTAGTACATCTGCAGGTGTAATACATTTGAGGTAGACACACTGTTGTGTGGCCAGAAGGAAGGGTACCAACTATGGAACCAATTATCAGCGTTGTCATCCCATCATCCGTTGTTAAGATGACCAAGCTCCCATGGAAAGGGTGACCTATTGTGGAGATGGCCGATATTGTGTAGTGATCAACAAAAGCATTATCATGATCAGAGTGTGAGGTCATGACTAAAAATTTCTGTTTTTATCCAAAGGTGCAAATGTTAATTGGGCATATGGCAGTTTCCCCAATACCCGTTTTTAATAATGAAACAGTTTTCACTGCTAAACTCAAACAACAGGATCTAGTCCAACAGAGCACACCAATGTTCCGGGTTCATACTGCCTCACTTAATTCAAATTTAAGACAGTTGATGGAGTAAAAAGATTCACACTGGATAAAAATCAGTAATGAAGTAACTGAGGCAGGACAAATGCTCATCAGGTTAATTGGTGGAGTTGATGAGGTGTTAACTGTACCTCAATGGATGGAGATTGGACTAAATGGATGGTAGTGCAAGGTATTGCAACTGGAGTAATCTTTGTTGTACTGTGTTGTTTGCATTGTAAAATCAGACGTCTGAGCAAAGAGTATTGAGTACTCCCACAAACACCTCCCATAGGAAGCCAACACCCCAGATTGTCTCCATTCAGAATCCTATTATCTCTCAGGAGGTGACCAAATAACCTCAGGTAACCCAATCTAAGAAATCACATTGTGTGTCCAGGCAACCAGCAGCAGTATACCAGGTACATGAACATCCCTATGCATCTATTCATCCATAACAGCCGGTAACAGCATATATCAGAGGTGGGCAAATGTTGCCCTTGGGACGCATCCAGCCCATTTAACTGTTCTGTCCAGAGTGCTATGCTGGAGTGTCAGGCAGCTTTCGGCCAGTCACTACCCGAAATTCCTGCTTCCGGTCACGTGACCAGAAGCTGGAAGTGGCCCAGGCCCGCAAGACTTGTCAGAGTTTGTGGAGTGGCCCCTCTGCAAAAATTATTGCCTACTCCTGGCATATATTATCCATATGGAGATAATGTAAGGCCCTAAATAGCTGTTTAAAATCACCCATCAATGGGGGGTGGGACTTGTAGCCATCTATGTTGCTATAAATACATGGGCCTACACTAAATAAGGTATAGTTCTGGAGTAATGCAAAAGCCTAACATAACCTCTGATAAAAAGTGGCAGTTGCCCATGCACTTCTAGGTGATTTCCTGGAACCTGCCAGCAAAGGACCATTCTAGCTACCAAGGGGCTCACCAGCAGAGGATGACGTGAGTATGCAAGTTCTGATGCTTGTATTATCTCTGTCTATTTTGCTACATTGTAGTGTTTGTGATATTGCTGATTGTGCTCATAAAACTATTACCAATTCAGAAGATCTTCCCTAAGTTTGCGCATCTCTCCCGCATACACTGGTGTCCTCACTCCCAAACTAACTGCAGTACTATGGCTGATCTCAAGACAACTGAACCCTGTCAAATCACATCATGTTAATTGGAAACTCTAAATAGCACCTAACCAATAGATCAAGCAACAGATTTCATAGCCAGATATGCTGAGGGCAGCCTAATGTTCTACCAAGCTCTTAGCTGCTTCCCTCTGTTCATCCGGTAAGGCGTCCAGTATAGAGTTAATAGAAATCCATAACACAGTTACATCAGGGCATGACAGCTTGATAATTTGCCACATGGAAACCCAAAGAAGTAGAAGCATAAACCTTTTCTCCAATAGCATCTAGTCTACACCCTTTTCTATCATAGGGAGAAGACAGGGATACCTTGTTACTTCTGGATAATTCCTGACCTGCAGACACTGGCATGGAATCAGTCAAGGAATGTTATAATAAAAACTGGTGTCCCACCAAGGGTACAGGATACAATTAGCTCTTTTTCCCCCTCCAAATATGCTGATGGTGAGGTCACAGGAGAAAGCCAAATGTCCTTTGCTGGACTGAGTATTCCTGGGAGAACAGGAAGTGTAATCTTACCTTTTGTTTGCCATTCCATAATATTGCAAAGAGAATCAGACATGTCTAGTGCCAAAACTCCTATTTGTAACTGCAAGATATTAGCCACCCTCCACACCAACTCCTGAAATTGCTTCTGTTTATCTGAAATCCCAATTTGATCCTTAAAGGACATACCATTGATATTTTCTTTGATTGGTGACTACTCCACTTCCTCTGAAAGACTCTCTTTCCAGTCATACATGTGCCACTCTTCTTGAGGAGGCAATAATGCTTGTGCCAGCACTGATGGTGTTGGTTAGATCTGTGCTTACTGAAACATGAGTACCCTTGAAAGCAATGGTGCCTGTGACAAGCCCAGTGCTGCGAAAGCTTTTGGCACCAAAGGAAGTGCCTCCAGTGCTGAGAAGGTCACTGGTGTCAGCGTTATCACTGGTGCTAAAATAGGTGCCATGTTGGTTTTGATAGCACTGAGGAAAGCCTTCACTGACTCCTGAATGTATAGCCACGTTAACAGGGGGGCTGGCATCTTTCGGGCAAATGGAACTTTCAGCAAGGGAAGACAGCTAAGGTTCTCTGGAGCAAATTGTATGAGGCTGTGGTCAGTTCCAAGGGAATCCCATGCTCCTCAAGGATGCTCTGGAGCTATACCAATGACAAATATTTCTACACAGTCAAGCAGCGGAGACAAGCCAAAAGCTTGACAGGAGGTCCCTCAGTCATGAGAAGGAATCAACTGTGTCAGAGATATGTGCACTGCTGAGATGACTAAATCACTCAGTACAGAACCTCGAGTTGAGGAGAAGTATGTGCCAAGTGCAGAGTTAAGACTGGTAAGGAGGTGACAAGCATCAGAGGAGGAGGAGAGTGATGCCACCTCCCCTTTTTCTCCTTAGGCTCCTTCTGTGAATCCCAATGCTTCCTCTTTTCCTTTCACTTCCCCAGAACAGGTTACAAGGAGATCTGGAAGCTTCTCTTCAGCTTGTGGAATCAACTGGTGTCCACTTTAATGGTGCTGTGTGAGTTTTCAGTGCCTACAGCAGTGTGGACATAACTGTATCGTTGGAGCAGTCTTTTTTGATGGAGCTGGGGCCTGACACTGACTCTTTACAGAAGACCTCAGCACAGAGACAGATCTCGCAATTCCAAAAGGAGTTTTAGAACATTCAACTGTCTGCAGTGGCAGCAAAAGAACTGAGTGCACTCCCAGGTATAGAGAGAAGTGGATGACATCATCATAGTGGGAGAGCATTCTTGCACACCCCAAAAGACATGGCTTTTCTATGCAGTTCCACAGCTCAATGCCAGAGATGCCAAATCCCGTAAGCGGGAATGCACAGAGCATTACTCCAACACTGTGCCTATCTGCTCCTTTCTTGTATGCCAGCAGCAACATGAAATCCTATTATCTGAGCATTTCATGATACTTGCACCTGATCACCTGCCATCATAGAGAAAATTTGCACAAATGTTTGTAACTGTAAAGTGGCAACCACATCATCTCTTTTCAAAAATTGGCTGTGATGTTTTTTCTATTTTAAACACTGCCAGTCAACATGAAAACTTGATTTGGTGGAACCTCTACTGAAATTACTATGCTAAAGAAAATATTAGCATGGACCTACATAAGGATGAAATGCAAATCTGTGAAGCATTCTACAAAGAAAAATAATAAAGCTGTAGGCAAGTCACTTGGAACACATTATGGTAACTTTCAGAGCATGTCAAATATTTGGCTTCCAACACTGGTAATTGACAGACAAGATGGGTGAGGTAATATATTTCATTGTACCAACTTCTGTTGTGAAAGAGACTACCTTTTGAGCTACACAGAGTTCTTCTTAAGGTTTCCCACTACACAGTGAAATCACTAAGAGCTGGGCTAAATGGTGGAACTTCAGAACTTAGCATGGCAGAAGTGGCAGCAAGCAGCAGCAATAGCAGTGGCAGAGCTGAGCAGCAGCAGAGGTGACAGCTAGAGCCCTGCATGCTATTTTTAATCCCACTCCTGTTATGGCAGCGGGTCCAGTAGGACCCCGCAAGATCCCAGTCCCACGCATGGCTCTAGTGATGGCAAGTGGCCTGTAGCAGCAGAGATAGCAGCAGCAGCAAGCCAGTTGCAAAGGCAGCAGCAGCAGGGGTTTTCAGTGACCAAGTACAAGTGAGTGTGGTGCAGCGGAGGGAAAGGGGAATGGCATGTTAAAGGGCCATTTGTTCATCGGACTTTCAAACCACAAGGTGTGATAATGAGGCAAAGAACACTGCCCGATGCACTGCTTCCCGGTTACATGCTTTTGAATCATGGTTGAAATATTTTCCCAAATTAATGCTGGGTTCCCTTTCCCATTTATTAAAAGTTTTCTTTTGTTATTAGACAGACTCAGTGATTGCGAGTGGGGAAGTACTGCCTCCTCGAGGTGCCCAAGGGTGCTGTTTCGTTTTCCCAGATTAGTGGCTGGGGGCTAGAGTAAGTTCTGTTTTGTAGTGTTAAGAGGAAACCTCAGATACTGAACCCGGACCTTATTGCTGCCAGCTTCACCTGGCAGAAGGGTAGCGTAGCTCAAAAGCTTGTCTCTCTCACCGGCAGCAGTTGGTCCAATAAAAGATATGACTTCACCCACCTTGTCTTTCCAATATCCTGGGACCAACATGGCTACAACACCACAGCAAACAATACCGGTAACGTCTCCTGACTGTTAACAAGAGTATCACAAAAGAGTGCAACAATTTTATTAATCAAATAATGAAGATGTAATAAATAAAAATATTTTAAAAAATAGAATACCATCATTTCAACAAATATTCCAAACAAATTACCAAGAGCTAGATTCTGATACTTTCATTCACTTCAACAGGACTACACAGGGAGTAGTCAGCATGAGGGAAGATATCAGAATCTAACCTCAGACACCTTAAGGCAGTTCCACTGAAAAGAACAGAAATGCACATTTAAAATGAGAGACAACTGTATTTTCACTCAATAATGTAGTCTGTTACAAAACTTCTCGTCAAGCAGAGTTCTAAATCTGAAGTTCTAGAGAAAGGGATGGAAGACATTCTACCCATCTAAACCAAAACAGGAATAAGGAAAGGAGAAAGATTACCTCATTAACTGAACAGCTGACCCATATTCTTCTGTTTCCCACACTCTCTTTCCCAAACATGCACAGTGCAGCTCTCTGATCTGTAAACCAGCACATGAGTAAAGGGAATAAAATGTTTTACAAAACAAGTAATGGGTTAATTTTACAATTCAAAACAATGACTGACTCACTCAAAGTATGATTTTGCGAGAGCTGAGCGCTCTCATCTCTCACTGACTGCAGTTTGAGGTGAGGGCATTCAGCATCACATGGGACTGGGCCTTCAGTGTGGCAAGATTGTGCTGGCAGCTCAGCACTGCGCTTTAACAGCGTCCATTCAGGTTCATACTGGAATTAGAAATGAACCTGAATCAAAACTCCGATTCAAATATTTCACATTCCCATACATTAGCAAAGTTCAGACTGAGTTCACAGCCATGTCTAATGTTAATGTACCTGATACATCTAGAATCAATGGGAAATGCACATCATGGAATGTTCTACAGCATTAATAGGAGAATGTGAGGTGAAAATAACTGCTTGGTATGAGAAGTTGAGTTTGGTCATACCAGAGCTTTAAACACAAAGTCAATATACAACTAACCACTAAGAGTACCCATGACTGTTCCATCACTGCTATGTTATTCCTGACATAAGGACGTTAATTCTCATTTGAATCCAACCATTAGGCAACTAGCTGATTGATGACAGGAGGAATGGAAAAGTGTCTGACTACATGTGACAAATCCAGATGCATGAAAGCCAAACACAACACAGAGGCACTAGCTGTTCAGTGCATCTGCTTCTCCCTATAAGTCCTCTGTTGTTTACTCATAACAGAGTATGACAGGCACACTTAAAGATACTATGTGCTGTTCCCCAGTCCACAATAAAGATCAGAAATATCTGACTGTGTGTGTGTGTGTGTGGGGGGGGGGGGGGGGGGGGGGGGATGGAAAAAGAAGAGGAGTGGCGAGGGAGGGAGCGGATTTCAAATCTGTAAAGATGGCAAGCCATGAAACAAGAAAGGTCCATAGTTCACTGAAATGGAATGATGTTACTTCACCTGTTTGCCCAAAGGGTACTTTGGAAGAGAAGCTGTGAAAACATGAAGACATCTCAGAACTGGGAAATAATTCTCATGGTAAATATGCAAGTCTTCCAGTAATGTCTGTGTTACCTCCTAAAATGACAGAATAACAGTTTCACAAAGTAGTTCAATATCCACCAGCATAAAGCAGTATGAAATAATTACAAAATAGCCGTTAAAACACATACATAAATTATTTTAATGAACACTGAAGTTCTGACAAATCAGGAGGGATTGATTTAAATAAAAGTGATTTTAATCATGATTTAAATCAGCAAGCCAGAAATCTTGATTTAAATAATTGATTTCAATCTTGTTTCACATTTGTACTTTTTAGTTATTTTCCTAAAGAAAATCACACTCACTGGCTGATATAAACCTAAAACATGTTGATATGCAACTAAATATGGCCTTTACATTAGCAAAAAGGAATACCAGATCTAACCAGGAGGATATCCTGTATCTATACATTTATGTAAGTAATGATATGGGTCAACATACATTTATTTAGATTCTTAATTTTTCAGATTTTTATTATGTTAGAAAATGGTGAATGATGTATTTGCCGTTTACTGTATGATAATGTCTTATTTGTGCTTTGAGTCAAACTGCATTTGGATGGAAATTGGAATTCAATTAAAAATCAACAAAAACAGCAGTTTAAAATTATTTTTTATTCAATTAAACTATCTTAAAGGTGCTGGATGCATAAAGAAGAGAGTAAGTTCATCAAAACATGTTTTGCATTTAAAAAACTGATTTATTAGAAACAAAGGAAATATTACATTTAGTTAATGACTCGACAGATTGAAAACCCTAGGGTGACCAGAAAACAAAGATATTTAGGTGCCTAAAGATGCAGATAAATGCCTGAAGTGATTTTCAAAAGTGCCTGAGCTGCTTACAAACCTAATTCCCACTGAAATCAATGAGAGTTAGGCACCGGACCCACTTAAGCACTTTTGAAGATCCCATTAGGCGCCTATCTGCATTTTTAGGTGCCTAAATACCTTTGTAAATCTACCCTATGTCCTTCAAGTTTTAAGAATTAATAGACCTCATCTTCTCCAGCTGGTTTTTATTCATAGACTGGAAGCTTTTCTGCTTTTTCAACTCCTAAATGGTTTCTCAACTGTGAATAAACTAGTCCAAATGAAAAAATATATTCTCCCTGCACTTGCTAGTTCAACAGAAAGCAAAAGTAATTAAGGCAAAAGCTTTTCTGCACAACAAAAACTGGAAGTACTTACATTTAGAAAAATGTAAATAACAGCATTTGCTCCATTGTAAAGACTAAAAATAATATAAATTATTTACTTCTGCAACACTTGACATTGTGACGTATTTATAAAGCTTGAGTTGACCTCAAGTTAAAAATGGTTTTTACCCCTGATTTTGTATAGAATTCTAAAGGCAGCACCCTTTAACCCATAAAATTTGAGGAAGGTCATCGATGAAGCTTTTATAAATTTATTTAAACGACTTTAATATAGTAAGTTTAGGCCTTAACAAAGGTTGTCAATTTTAAATTTAATTTTAATAGGTTTATTTTAAGAAACATGAATTTAAATTAAATAAAAAAATCTAATTTTTTTTTAAATCAATTTTTTCCACCCAATGAGAAACCTATAAATGCAAAGATGTTTTGAATTGAGGCTGCTAAAGCAATCTTGATTCACTACTGCAATAGCACTGCAGCACACAGATATATATTTTAAAATCCAAATGACAAAAGCTCACATATTAAAAAAAAAGGGTATAAAGACTAACTGACTGTAAAAACATACTTGGTTCCTCCACTCCACAAGTCTTTTAAAGCAAAAGGTTGAAAAACATACAGACCACAAACACATACTCATCAGATATAAGCCAACATATTTAAACCATTTTTTAAAAAAATGTCACGGCAACTTGCAAACTAAGTTGTAGCTAAATGTGATTTAAAAAAGAGTCAAAATAAAATATATTGAAGCTGAAGGTTATAAACAGACATGGTGACAGAACCTTAACCACAGCTGCCAAAAAGCCCTGAAGTAATGAGGAACAGATCTATACAAGAAAGGATATCAAGATAGGCCCTTATCCTGCAATATGTACCCCTGTGAGTAACTTTATGTACATGAGTAGTCCCATAAAGTTACTCAGGTAGGTAAATGCTTGCAGGATTAGGACTTTATACTGTAAATCTAAAAGATATTTAGACATTAATGCAAGCTGACTGTTTTCTAGTAGGCAGCACCGTCAGCATAACAATGGGGTGGGAGAATCCTGCAGCTGCTTTTGTAGTGATTAGTGGGACAGTTCTCTCCATTTCTCAAATACCGTAGCAATAACACCACCGGGTATATATACATGTGAAATTTAACCTATTTTTTCCCAGACTTCTGAGGAGGGGGCTGGCTTAAAGTTCAATAGGTTAATCTTATTATAATTGCTGATGAACATTTATATGTCAATGTGAGCAGTCATAGAATCATAGAAGATTAGATTTGGAAGGGACCTCAGGAGGTCATCAGGTTCAACCCCCTGCTCAAAGCAGGACCAACCTCAACTAAATCATCCTAGCCGAGGTTTTGCCAAGCCGCACCTTAAAAACGTCTAAGGATGGAGATTCCACCACCACACAAGTAACCCATTCCAGTGCTTCACCACCCTCCTAGTGAAAAAGTTTTTCCTAATATCAACCTACAGCTCCCCCACTGCAACTTGAGACCATTGCTCCTTGTTCTGTCATCTACTACCACTGAAAACAGTGTAGTTCCATCATCCCTAGAACCCCCTTTCAGGTAGTTAAAAGCAGCTATCAAATCCCCCCTTATTCTTCTCTTCTGCAGGCTAAACAAGTCTAGTTTCTTCAGCGTCTCCTCATAAGTCATGTGCTCCAGCCCCCTAATCATTTTTGTTGCCCTCTGCTGGACTCTTTCCAATTTGTTCACATCCTTTCTGTAGTGGAGGGCTCAAAACTGGACACAGTACTGCAAATAAGGCCTCACCAGTGTCGATTAGAAGGAAATAATCACTTCTGTTGATCTGCTGGCAATGCTTCTACTAATGCAGCCCAGTATGCCTTTAGCTTTCTTGGCAATAAGGGCACACTGCTGACTCATACTTTAGAAATCTTTATTCATTGTTTTGATCAGGTACCTAGTGAGTTTAACACCACCAGGATATAAATCAAAGTATCTAAAACACACTGACTGAAGTACATCAGTTATAAATGAACAAAAATGTCATAGTTATGTTTTCATTATGCTATACTGCAGATATAGGATGAGTTTCTGTGCTAAAACTGCAAAGTCTAGGGTAGATGGGACTATAGTGGCTTCAAGTCACCTTTCTGCCCTCCTGATCCTGGGCTGCTCTCAGGGATGGGAAGGTGCACAGTGTACCTTAGATAGCCCTTGGTGTCTGTCTAAATTATAGCAGTTTCCCCAGGTTGCCCTAAGGAAGGGCCACAGTGCAGTCTGGAATCTCCACAGTGCTGTGCATTGCAATGTCATCCCTGACATGCCTCTCCTGCCTCCAGCACATCTCCTGTGCTAGGGCTTGCAAGGGAGTCCTTGGAAGGCAGCCTTATGAAAATCTGATGATGTGCCTGTGCTAGAGGAATCCTCCCCTGGCTAGATACAGAGCTTTTAGGGTCCCTTTTACGCTGCTTTGGCCCTTTTACCTGACATAAAAGGACCATAGCAGGGCTGAGAATCTCAACCACAGCATAAACATGTAACTAGTCTTTCACCATCTACTTGGTCCCTGTTATATTAGAGTCTAAGTAAAGCTAGGTCAAGCATCTTTTTCGGATGGCCAGGAATCAGTGATGTCTATCCAAGCATGTGGAGGGCCATTCCATCACTTCTGCTTTAAAAAGTCTCATTAAAAGCAGGAATTATTCCATACATGTGTGCCCTTGTATTTTGTTGAACATATAACTCTTTTTCTGTTGTTAGATATGCAGGATGTGAAACTGACTCTAGTGCAGATGGCTAGCAAAATGCCCAATACAACACCACAGAAAATATAACATATTAATATGATATTTTCAAAGTTCTGCTCTGAATTTACAGAAGTTGGACACAACACACACGCCTCTGCATTCATAGCACATTTCTACAGAGATGGGAAAGCGTTTCATGAATTCATTTCCAAATTAATTCAGTTCTAAATGATAAATACAAAGGAAATGCATTTTTGAGTAATGTAAATATTGCCAACTGAAATATCAGATGCATATTATAAAGATACTCACATAGAATTTGAAAAGACCTAATGACTAAGGGCCAGTTTCTGCCACCCTTATTCACACTGAGATGAACCTTACTCCTGAAGAAGTCCCACTGATTTTGGTGTAAGGATGCCAAAATCTAGCCCTAGATAATAGTGGCAGGGTTCTGCTTGATAAAGGCTTTGCTGCCACTGCCTTTTTTTTTTTTTTTTTTTTTGAGGCGGGAGGGGTTATTCTGTTATAACAGTTTTAAAACCATTAATAGTATTGTTTTCCTAAGACTAAGCAACTTAACACGGATGCTGGGAGTCTAAACTACATGTACTAATGAAAAAAACCGAAATGGAGTATGAATTAGATACCACAGATTCAAACATCTCTGAATTCTGGAAAAGATTTGATCCAATTCCAAACTGTGTCATTGGGGCTTAAAGCCACAAACACGGAACTAATGTGGGGTGATCCTGAAATGCTCAGTGCTAAAATTAACTGTTCTGTTTTTATTCAAACTTTTAAAAATTACTTTGGTCTTGGGCTCTATTTGTCATACCTAAATATATCATTTTGGTAAGAAAAGTCAAAAGCGTAGATGGAAGAACATCCGATAGCAGCTCTACTTTTTTCCCCTACTGCCACATAACTCCTTGTCATAGTTATCACTTTAACAAGCTGTGCCTTGTGGCTGATGGACCTGAAGCCAAATCCTTTCCTTTTGATACATGACACTTTTTAAAAATTTATTTAAGTATCTGATGGGACAATAAGTTCAGAATATTCTTTCTGCTATTAAGGAAACAGAGCAAACGAGGCAATGACTGGATTGAGATTAAACATTTGCATTACTGTGACTTGGATGGCTATTTCCTTAATGCACAGACAAGGAAGCTGGCATTTCCTTAGCAGACACCTTAAAAAACAAAATAAGTTAATTTCAGTCCATTCTGGAAGGATTGTCTAGTATGAGCTCATATCCTTCATTAGCATGCACGTTTTATATTGGAAGCCTCATCTTCCTCTCTTACACCATGAAAGAGAATCTAAAAGTTTGTATATGCTCCTCTAAATTCAGTAGATATGTTTGATAGAGACCATTACATTCTCTTATATGCCCGACCTGACACTGCTATTTGTCAGAATTAAAAACAAACAAAAATATTGAGTGTAATTGCATTTCAATCTTTAAATAAAATAGGATACTGCCCGAAGGAAGAATGTTGGGTCTAGTTTTATGCAAGCTTTACATTTTGTAAGATGGGGAAACTGAGTAGGAAAATTATTGATGAGTCACTGTTATTGGTTGCAGCTCCCTGACTTCTAGGAGATGTTATAGTTACTATCAATCCTATTTTCCAGAAGAGAAAGATGAGCTTAAAACACTATGGACATGAAGGGGGGTCTTGATTTGCGGAAGAGTCTGAAATCCCAAGATGGTGAAATGGTGTTTATAATGAAACTCAGTTTAAGTCTTTTTGGACATTCAATATTAAAATTGATGTTTTCTTTGTCTTATACTTGTCAATCTATTTGTAAGAAAGCTCAAATGGGACATAAGCAAAATATAATAAACCTTATTTGAAGGGCAGAATGGAAACTTCTGTCAGGCAGACCAAGATAAAGAGCATAGGGGGATTTATTGTTTAACTTCTCTGTGAATTGTAGAAAGAAAAATCTTTCACTTGGCTACACACAGACTTTATAGATCCTTTTCTGGCTGACTGCAGAGTAAGTAATACTCGGTCAGAGAATTTATGTGTTTACATTCCTCCTCTCAGCAGCAGCCCATCTGCAGAAAAGGTTAGTGAAGTAATGGTTGGTTATTTTACTGGGGAAGAGGCAAGATAAATTTAACTGTAACAATTCAGTATCTTCTAGGTCAGTGTTGGATTACAGAAACTATCTGTTTTCCAAACTGTCTTAGTTTGAGAACCGAGGATCAGTAGTACAGAAAGATATCAATCAGAATAACATCTTCATGACTTCTGAAGGACAGCTTGTCAGAAACTTTCTGGTTTGGAATTAAATGTGGTGGCAAACAGATTTGTGACAGAGATGAAGCATCTGAGCAAAGACTGGCTGCTTCAATTGCCATTCATGAAGGCAGATCTTTATCATTCCAAGGACTTCTGCTTGGCATTTCATGGCTGCTAAAATATGGACTGTTGTCAAATGGATATCACTTCCTTGGAAGTGTTGCACACGTTGTCAGGTTTCACAACGATGGGCTTGTCCTCTTGGTCTTTTTATCAAGAAAACTCCCTCTTTTATTCCTCAGTAGAAATACTAACACAACAGTCCACAATAAAATGTGAAATTGTTATATAGGTTCTCTCTGTCCCCCTTAAGAATTTCTCCTTAAGAGAAAACTGACCAGCTAATTCTAATTTTGTATTTCATGACTGCATTCAGAATACAAAAAAGATATGCATCTTATGGCTCTGTGAAAGCCATCCCACACTCTGGTTATAAGATTTCTATTATCTGTCACACATCAAATTTTCAGGAAAAGTGACCAAGTCCAGATTTTATAAATCCAGGGAGGTCTATGGGAAACTGCAGAGATACTCCCCAGACTTCCAAGCAGGCAAATTAGAAATATAGGAATGGCCATAATGAATCAGACCTGCAGTCCATCTAATCCAATATCCTGTCTCTAACAATGGCGGCTACCTGATGTTTCAGAGGAAGATGCAAGAAACTCAAGAGTGGATAACCTGATCATAGAAGAAATCTATTAATTCTGTCAATTAGCAGCTGGTTTATGCTCCAAAACCTGACAGTTTCTCTCTCTATTTTTTTAATCCTATCTAATATAATGTGGATATTTTCCACATTATATAATGTGGATGTTTTCATAACCATACAAACATCTAATCCTTTTTTCAATCTGTTTGTGGCAATGATTTTCACAGGTTAATTATGGGTTCCGTAAAGAAGTATTTCCTTTTATCAGTTTTACATGTATTGACTGTCCCCCTGTTCCTATATTATGGGAAAGGACAAATAGGAATGCATGATTTATTTTCTCCCCTCTCTAAACTAAACAGTAGCAGCCTTTTCAATCTCTCCTCAGAAGGGACTCTTTCAAAAGCAACAATCATTTGTATTCCCTCCCTCCAAACCCCTGCTGTCTTTTTTCAGATGGGATGACCATAGCTGAACACAATATTCCAAGTGATGGTAGTAGCATCGTTTTATATAAAGTTATTATAATATTTTCAGTATCACTCTTGATCCCGTTCCTTATAGATCTTTGCTTGCTGTTTGTTTGTGGGTTTTTTTTACAACAGCCATACACAGAGGAACAGACTTCTCCCCCCATTCTCTCCGAGTGGTTGCAGTTGATTTAGAACCCAGTAACGTGCATAAATAGTTCAATGATTGCTTCTGATATGCACTATCTTACATTTATTAATACTAAATTTCATCAGCCATCATGCTGCCCATTCACTAAGCTTTGTTAGGCCTCTCTGAATTTCCTCACTCTCTTCTCTAGTCTTGACTAAAGTAAATAATGTAATGACATTTACAAACTTCATTGATCACTCTTTTTCAAAACATTAATGAATGCATTAAATACTGTTCCAAGTACTTAGAAAAGCCCTTCCAAGACAGGGAGCTCAGTCTGGAAGACTCTTAACTGTTTGATTCAGTTACAGCAACATATTTCATCTGACACATAAGCTATACTTGGAATAAATCCTAGAGATGGATCTTGAAGAGACAGGGGAAGCCCTGAATCCTGACAGGATTCCCTGCTGGAGATGGGTCTAAGAATGAAATGAATAATTGGTTTTCTTTCTTTTTTTGCACTGGATGGCAAATTACCATAGTACTCATAACTGCCTCACCTATTTGGAGTTGTTACGTTTACTGGAGGTAGGGACTTTGGTCAGGCAAACAGATGAACTTTAAAGTCCTTAGATACTATGACAGATGGCATTGGGAAAAGAAAGAAATATCACTGCTAAGAGACTTTAATTAAAAAAAACCCCACACCAAAGACACAAATAAAAAAGAGAGAAAGATTTTTTTTTTTAAACTTCAATATCTTTACAGTATAAGGCTGGCTAAACTTGACTTTAAAAGAAAATAAATCAGATAAAGGAGTTGACTGACTGACTTCTCTTAAAAAAGCCTCTCCTCCTATGCTTCCCACCCTGTATTAGATTGTGCTGAGGAAGTTGGGCTTCTTTTTCTGCCATCCTGGTGGCATCTAATCCCCCGCCTCCTCTTCAACAACACTGCATTGGACTCTTCTCTTCTCTCCCCCTCTATGTTCCTATCACTTACCATCCATCAAAATCCTCTACAACAGTCTTCCTCTCTGATTTTGACTCCTGGAACTCTCTCTCTTCCTCTCCTCTCCTCACAATCTCCTACACTCATCCTCTGTGACTTCACCTGACCCTTTAGCTGCACGTTTCTTGCTCTCATCTTTTCATTTAGGTGCAGCCTTGGTTCAACCCTCCCACACATCAAAAGGGCCACACCCTTGACTTGGTCTTCACCAAGCACTCCCTCTCTCTCTGATCTTTCTGTTGCTGAGTTCTCCTTCTTGGACTATCACCTGGTCTTTTGCAGCATCACCCATGAGCCCTTCTTCCCATCTTGTCACATAGCCTTTCCGTGACTTCATCTATCAATACTGATGATTTCTCATCTACTCTCAGCCCTCTCCATCCTGCCCTCTCTTCTACCAATACGATTGTTAATTCCCTGCATGCTTCACTCTCCTCCATTTGCTTTTGCCCCCCCCCCCCTCCTTTCACAGTGTCTGCCCAACTAACCCTCAAGGCTGGCTCACCCCAACACCTGTTTCTTCTGCTCTTGCACTGCAGAGCATCTCTGGCAGAAATCCTGTGACCAGGCTGACTTCCTCCAGTACAGATACATTCACTCTTCTTTCAGCTCTGCCATCTTCCTAGCTAAATAACTCTACTTCTCCAACTGAACTGAATCCCAAGCCTGCAATTTCAGTCACCTTTTCACCACCTTTGACTCCTTTTTCAAACCCTTCCTTCCATCTGCCTCCATTTCTATTCTCTGCACAGGATCTTGCTGCTTTCTCTCAGAGAAAACTGACAAAATATGATAGGGACCTTCCCATTCCCCATAACATGCCTCCTACAATTCTGTCCTCCCATCAGGTGCAAAAGTTTCTTGTCTGCTGTCCTCCTCTAACCCCTCCACTTGCCCCAGTGACCTCATCCCATTCCATCCTCCGATCTCCCTCGTGCTCACTCCCTTAGCTGTTCTACTTAATCTCTCACTCTCCTTTGTCTCTTTCCTCTCAAATACAATCATGCTTTAGTCTCTCCCATCTTAAAAAACAAAACAAAACACTTGTACTTGACACCACTTGCCTCTCCAACTATCACCCCATTTCCATTTCTTCTCTAAACTCACTGAATGTGTTATCTACAAGTGCTGTCCAGAATTCCTCTCCTCCAATTTCATCCTAGACCCTCCAATCCAGTTTCCACCCCTCATACTATGCTCAAACCAATTTGTTAAAGTCTCTAATGACCTCTTCCTGGTCAAAGCTCAGAACCAGTACTCCATCTCATTGTCCTTGACCAGTCAGCTGCCTTCAACAGTCAACCATGCTCTTCTTGAAATCTTGTCCTCCCCTTGGCTTCCATGACTCCATCATCTCCTGGTTCTCCTCCTATATTTAAGTGATCCTTCAGCACATGCTTTGGAGAATCTTCCTCATCAGCTTTCCAACTTCCTGTGGGGGTTCCACAGGGCTCTGTCCTCAGTCCCCTGGTCTTCTCCCTTCACCCTATGCTTTATCTCCAAAAACACAAATTCAACTTCAAATGCATCTTCATGCTGAGAACCACAGATCTACTGCTCTACTCTGGACCTGTCTCCTTCTGTGCAAATTAAAATCTTGGCCTTCATTAAGACATGAAAATGCCTTCAAAAGTCCATATAAAAATATGTTTTAGAGAAAAAGATTATATCCCTTCAAATGTTCAGCTAGCAACCTGGAGACATAGTTAGCTTACAAGTACAACCCTGTCGCTCTCTTATGTGCTTGTAAATCTTGAACACTTTATTCAATATATTTTAACATGATTTAGCCCCATCCACACTGGCTGGCTGAAGCATGTTAAAACTGTTTAATCTTGAAATGGTTTACGATTACTTCTGAAATGAAAAATGCAGATTTGGGCAATTAACAGAAATGCTGATCCTTGGATTTTATGCCAGTCTAGGTATTCTCTTTTCAGGAAAAGACCATAATCAAAATGAGTACAGGATAAACTTGGTCTCCTGAATTAACATTCCTCTCTGTAAAACAATATTTTATGCCTATGGCAGCGTGAGAGACATGGCTACACCTATAACAGCTGTAACATATACTTACACTGTCATTCTACCACTTGTATCTAGCTCATTTTGTAAAACATTTGTCATTAACATCAACATCCTTTGCATTTGTATTGGACATTCATCAGAAGATTTTAAAAGCACTTTACAAATTAAGGCCCAATCCTGTTTAACATGAATGAACACCTTGTGTCCATAGGGAGTCTGACTGACTTGAATGGAGATCCATGCAGGGTACAGGAACCCACATATATGGAACAGCATGCAGGATTAATTACTCAACCTTTGTTTTGGCAAACATTCCATTGAGTTTCATGTGTTTTTTTGCTTGAACAAGAATTAAGAATGGACCATAAATAACTGAGCCTCACAACCTCCCTAGTAATTATTTTATCCATTTTACAAATGGTAAACTCAGTGCACAGAAAGGCTGACTGACCTCCCCAAGGCCACATACAGTAAACCAAGACTAGGATATAAATCTAAAGCCCGGCTCGCAAATCATTAGACATGTTTGGGATATCTACAAAATGAAAGGTGCTACACAGAACCAAATTCTACCCCAGTTTTCTATCTCTTCATGCAAAATGATGGGGGGTTTTGGAAGAGTGCTCCTAGCCCCCAAATGGTTTTTACACTTTACCTTTAAAAAGTTGTCCTCGGTCAATAGTGCAATCTGTTTTTCTGAGACTTGACTTTCCACATATCTGAATTAAAAACCAATCAAACAAAAATATTTGTACAACATAAAGTTACACTATACATAGTTTTTAAAATGGTGGTGGTCAGGATTCTGCTGGGTCTGTGGCCACTACAAAATTCTGAAGTTTAAGTCCTGGGTCTGCCACACTTCTCAACTGATCAGAGCATTTGTCAAAAGATTATATTTCTTTCTACATGAAGGACAAAAGGAAAAAAAGGGATCTTTTCAAGTCAAGGATTTTACCGCAGGCTATTTTACATAAAATAAAAGCTGCATTCTTTAGACAGCAGATTAAAAAGTTTCAGAAGTAATTCAGGACTGTCCCTGTTTTCGCAGATTTCCCCATTTTTGTATAACATATGCACATACAACTACACATTTCACAATGCTGCATTTACAAGTCTTTTAAAAAATGCTGATTGAATACAGGACTGTTCAAAATATTTTTTCTCCTTTACCTTCTAAAAGATGGCAGGCTTCGAATGTTTTCACACTGATGGTGTGATAAAGAATTTACTCTCTTCCTAGCTTCCAGGAGTTGGCAGCACAACACACTGAGGGGTTGGGAATAGAAATGCTCCACAATAGACAGCTGAAAGAGGCAATGCAGTAAAAACCTGTAATATCTATGCAATTCACTCTCCTTGCTGTGTAAGCTTTTAAATAAGCTAAGCATTTTATTAATGATTGCTAAAATAACAGCAATGACATTCATTTAAAAATTGTATTACAGTTTACTCAGTCTGCACATCAGATTACATTAATAATCTTCTACTTTCCATAATCACTAGAGGTGGTTGATTATTATTCAGTGAATAATATAGGAAACCTAATTTTGCCATTTTCTGCTGCCCATATCTGTCAGTCATTTGTTTTTGCTTTATACAAGGAGATCTATAGCTGTTCAACTATTATTTGATTAATTTATTCTTTGAATAATAGCAAAATTCAGCAATTACCTTAGTTATTGCATAATTTATTGGGTTATGTGACCAGGGCCAACCTCACAAATGCCAAAGCAGCAAGTAAACAATGTATCTTTTAAAGTACAAACATCAGCTATAATGCATTAAATGAAACAAAGGAACATGACTAGATCCCATGTTTCACATATCTGAAATTATACTGGTTAGGCCCTGATCCTGTAAACATTTACACATGTGCTTAACTTTACTACTTTGAGTTGTTCCAATGATTTCAATGGAACTCCTCAAGGTAGTAAAGTTAAATATATGTGTAAGTGTTTGCAGGTTTGGGATCTTACAGTATAATAGAAAGCATCCTTCTGTCTCAATGCAATTTTTCAGAAAGACTGAACCACAGTCATTCTAAAAAAAGAGTGCAAAAACTAGGCAGGCATATTGGGATGGAAAGCTTTTTCCTCTCACAAAGTGCTTTATATGACTGAGATTATTTTAGTATTAACATGCAAAACTGAAAGGCAAAGAATACCTATAAAATTTATACATAGAAAATTTGTTTCTACCCTTTCAGACAGATTCTCTTTATTTGTTTCTAATGTTTTATTCATATGATTTGTGCCAAAGAATAAGCAGTTTCTAAAATGCTTGCCCACAATTCCTGCTAGCTTCCTAAAAGCTTTTCCATTTCCAAAAAAACCTATCTAGGGACTGATCTCAGTTATAGTATTCAATGGGAATTTTGCCCGACTTCAGTGAGAATAAAATCAGGCCCTAAAAAATTGGGTATAAGTCTGCTGCCATAGAGTAATTGTATTATATTTTCACCACTGACTATCTGTAATTGAAATTTTTCTTACCCCTGCTTACCTGAAATCCTTTGATAAAGTTCTGGACAGAGAAATCATGGTACAAAAATATGTTGATTAGAACTTGCAACACTTTCTCACTTAGTTTAAAGGGAAACTGAGTTGTCAGAAGTAGCTGAAGAAGACAAAGAGAAAAAATATATCTCCTTGGTAAATGTTCCCAGAATAGATTACATTTCAAGGTAAATGTAACTGCTAGTAGCAACAGCCAATTACAAAGTTCCTTTTCGAATATGTAAATAGCAAAGCAGTTAAATCTGCATTTGGTTCAACTCTCAGAACGTGCTAAAATTAAACTATGATAATTGATTAACACATGTAGTCATCTTCTGCCAAAACAGCATTTATTTTCATTGCTGCAAAAACACACACTTTTATTTACAGCTTATGATTCCATCACATCCTGAACTATATATTGTCTGATTTTAGTTACGTGAAAACTTGACATTAATTTTACCTATTATTTTTCAAATTATGAATGATAGAATAAATATTACAACACGCATCAGGGACAAAACTACTTTCTGCAAGCATACACAATAGTTCTGCAGGCACTCTACACATGTACTCCACTGGAATCACATGAGCAAAATGTCTGCATGATCAGACCTTATATTTGGATAATTCTTCTCATTTTCAAGAGGCTGCAGAGTTCACATCAAGCAGCAATATTCAGTGTAAATGTAAGCTATGTGAAGCCATCCCCATTTGGAACCTAGTGAAACTTACTTCAAAACAACACTATGATAAAGGGGGGGGGAATGAAAACCATATAGTTGTGTGTGCACATGTGCATGCACGTTAATACAAACGACAAGTGAAGATATGTACTGAATAATTTCTGAACAGTCTCCCACATTGTGTGAAGAGGAAACTCTCAACTTTTGTAAAAACATGGGTATACAGAGAGATTATTCAGAACATATGGCTCTCAGGAACAAATCTCATTTTAAAAGCTTCAGGCTTCTAAAGCATCAAAGATGCTATGTACACACTGTACTTGTACAAACCCATTCCCCCCTCATTTACCTTGAAATAGAATTACCTTGTCAATTACTGTAGCCAGGTACTCTTTGCAGGAAAGAGACTGGAAAAGCTCTATACACAGCAGAGAAGAAACAGAGTGAGGAAGTAACCTGTGGATGATCATTGGAGACGTGGCAATTCCAAAAATGAGTACAAGAGGGAATTCGTGTATGTGCTGACTAGACCACAAAGCAGGGAAGGAAAAAGAAAACACAATAGTTATGTGGGTTTCCCCCAGCACTGTATGAAACACAATCACAAGGCCACACAGTATATTCCCATTACAGCACTACCCTCAAAGGATTTGGCAGGACAAAGGAACAATGTAAATGGACTGCTACAATTCAAACAAGATGGGTTTTGATCTCAGAAGAAAATGAAAACAGTAGAGCAGAAGTTATAAACACCCAAGAAGAAAAACGAATCAGACTGTACCCTGAGAACCCAGTCTTCAGGAAGATGCTTGTAAAACATCTGCCTTTTAGTTTTATAGTACAGGAAAGGTTCTCCATGTGCTAGTTTTACCTAGCTGAAAAATTCCAGCATAAAGTCTTCTAAATATGTTTTTGAAATTATTTTCATTTCTAAGGAACAACTTTAATAAATACTGTTGAAAGGCTCAAGTGGATAAAGATAATTAAAGGGTAAATGAAATTATTATTTACTATTTGTACTGCGATAGGACCTAAGTGCCCCAATCATAGATCACGGCCTGACTGTACTAGACAGTGTATAATCACAAAAAAACAAGGTTACTTACCAGTAACTGTTGTTCTTCGAGATGTGTTGCTCATATCCATTCCAATGTAGGTGTGTGCGCGCCCAGTGCACAGATTCCCGGAACCTTTTTCCCTAGCAAGCCCCGCAGGGCCAGCTCAGGCGCCCCCTGGAGTGCCGCGCTCATATCGCGGTATAAAGAGCGCTGCTGGCCCCGCAGGCCCCCAGTCCCTTCTTTCTGCCGACTCCGACAGTGGGGACGGGGGGTGGGTTTGGAATGGATATGAGCAACACATCTCGAAGAACAACAGTTACTGGTAAGTAACCTTGTTTTCTCTCTTCGAGTGATTGCTCATATGCATTCCAATGTAGGTGATTAATTAGCCATACCTTGGAGGTGGGTAGGAGTTATCGGTGACCTGCTCTTGACAGCACGGCTCTGCCGAACCCCGCATCCTCCCTGGCCTGCTCCACGATGGCGTAATGCGACGTGAACGTATGGACCGACAACCAGGTCGCTGCTCTGCAGATGTCCTGCAGGGGAACCCGCTCCAGGAAGGCTGCGGAAGAGGCCTGGGCCCTAGTAGAGTGTGCTCTTACCGCACCTGGAAGGGGCACCCCTGCCTGCTCGTAACATGCTCTGATGCAGGCAGTAATCCAGTTGGAGATTCGCTGGGTGGAGACGGGAGCCTTTCATCCTGTCTGCCACAGCTACGAACAGCTGTGTCGATTTCCGGAAGGGCTTGGTCCGCTCGATATAGAAGGCCAAGGCTCGCCTGACATCCAGCAAATGTCCCCTCCTTTCCTCCTCCGAACCATGGGGTTTTGGAAAGAACACAGGAAGGAAAATGTCCTGATTACTGTGGAACTGAGACACCACCTTAGGCATAAAAGCCGGGTGAGGTCTCAGCCGGACCTTATCCTTGTAAAAAACTGTGTAGGGGGGCTCCGAGGTCAACGCCCTTAGTTCGGAGACCCTCCTAGCCGAGGTGATGGCCACCAGGAAGGCTACCTTCCACGATAAAAGGAGAAGGGAGCATGTGGCCAGGGGCTCAAAGGGGTGTCCCATCAGTTTGTTGAGAACCAAGTTGAGGTCCCAGGGTGGCACCGGGTCCCGCACCTGAGGGAAAGTCCTCTCCACCCCCTTAAGGAACCTCACCGACATGGGGTGAGAGAATAGGGAGCGGCCTTCCATCGGTTGGTGGAATGCCGAAATGTCTGCTAGGTGTACCTTGAGGGAAGCCAAAGCCAGGCCTTGCAGTTTAAGCTGCAGCAGGTACTCTAAGATAGCCTGTATGGGTGAGAAGCTGGGATGTAACCCTCTCGATTCTGCCCACCCCGAGAACCTCCGCCACTTAGCTTTATACGTTACTTGCGTGGACGGTTTTCTGCTGCCCAAAAGGACCTGCTGAACCTGAATGGAACAGGCCCTCTCTCCCTCCGTCAGCCACAGAGTCTCCAGGCAGTGAGGTGGAGGGAGTCCAGGTCGGGGTGCAACAATCTCCCGTGGTCCTGGGAGATCAGGTCGCAGCGTCTGGGTAGCGGAATCGGTTCGGTGATAGAAAGATCGAGCAGCATGCTGTACCAATGCTGTCTCGGCCATGCTGGGGCGATCAGGATGATGTTTGCCCTGTCCCTCTTGATCTTGAGAAGGACTTGGGGCAGGAGCGGAATGGGGGGGAATGCATACATCAGGTCCCCTGTCCAGTCTATCAAGAAGGTATCGGACAGCGAGCCTGGCTTGCGACCCCTGAGCGAACAGAACCTCAGGCATTTCCTGTTCTCGGCTGAAGCGAATAGGTCTAGACGGGGAACACCCCACCTTTGGAAGATTAAAGCCACTATATCCTGGTGCAAGGACCATTCGTGGTGGGGAGAAAATGAACTGCTGAGGCAGTCTGCCTCGCTGTTCCGTACCCCAGGGAGGTGAGAGGCAGATAAATGAAAATCGTGCCTCACTGCGAAATTCCACAGGCGAATAGCTTCCTGGCAGAGAGCCGAGGAACGTGCCCCCCACTGCCTGTTCACATAGAACATGGCTGCCGTATTGTCCATGAGGACTTGGACTACCCTGACCTTCAGGAACTGAAGGAAGGCCTTGCAGGCCAACCGGACCGCTCTGAGCTCGCGTACGTTGATGTGCAGAGCTCTCTCCTCCGGTGACCAAAGCCCTTGGGTGCCCCGATTGCGACAGATGTGGGCTCCCCATCCCATATCGGATGCATCTGTGATGAGCGTCACAGATGGGATAAACTCTCTGAAGGGAACGCCCATCATCACTTCCCTTGGGTCCCTCCACCAATTGAGGGAGGACAGCACCTGTGGGGGAACCATGACCACTCTAGTTAGAGAATGCCTGTTCGGTACATACACCGAAACTAACCACGTCTGGAGAGGTCTAAGCCTCAATCGTGCCAGCCTTACTACGTACGTAGAAGCTGCCATATGTCCCAACAGCTGCAGGCAATGCCTGGCTGTCGTCGTGGGGGACCGGTGGAGACTGGATATAATAGCCTCCATTGCTTCAAACCTCGTTTGAGGGAGGAAGGCTCTGGCTTGTACCGCATCCAACTTAGCTCCAATAAACTCTATACATTGTACCGGAGTGAGTGTGGACTTTTGCTCATTAATAAGCAACCCAAGTCTGGTGCATAACTCGCGGGTGAGAAGCAGACTATGTCTGACGTGAGACCTCGACTTCCCCTGATTAGCCAATCATCTAAATAAGGGAAGATTTGAACTCCGCTGCGGCGCAGGTGGGCTACCACCACAGCCACGCACTTAGTAAAAACTCTGGGTGCTGAGGAGAGCCCAAAGGGTAAGGACCGAAACTGGTAGTGTCGCCCAGCCACCATAAACCTTAAAAACCTCCTATGGGCAGGCAATATGGATATGTGGAAGTATGCGTCCTTCAAATCTAGGGTGGCATACAAATCCCCCGGGTTGAGGACCGGAATAATCGTGGCGAGGGAGACCATACGAAACTTAATACGTCTAATATACTTATTCAGGCGACGTAGGTCCAGAATGGGCCTAAGGCCTCCCTTCGCCTTGGGGATTAAAAAATATCTAGAGTAAAATCCCCGACCCTCCTCGGCCACTGGGACTTCCTCCACCGCCCCCAGCCTGAGGAGCGACTCAATCTCCTGTACCAGGAGTTGAACCAGGGCAGGGTCCCCAATGGGGGACAGCCTAGGAGGGGCGTTGGGGGGGAAGGCCGTGAGTTGGAGGGTATACCCCTTGGCAATCACCTCTAGGACCCACCGGTCCGTAGTAATGGCTTCCCACTCTGTAAAAAAGGGGCGAAGCCTGTCTGCAAACGGACGGTCAAGATCCTGGGGAGAAGGAAGAGTACTACCCTCCTGCACAGGGTCAAAAGCGTTTATTGGCATTACCCCCTTTAGATGGCCCTTGTTGGCCCCCTGCAGAGGACCCTTGTCGGCCTCCTCTGCCTGGACCGCGGTAGCGCTCACGACCTCTCCTCTGCTGGGCGGGTCGAGGAGCCTGCCTGGGTGGGGGTGGTGGTTGCCTCTGGGCTTGTGGCCTGGACTGCCGTCTGGAGGCCTGGGGGGTATATAACCCGAGGGACTTCAGGGTTGCCCAAGAGTCCTTAAGCGCATGCAGCTTTTCGTCTGTCTTTTCTGAAAACAGACCCAGACCGTCGAAAGGCAAGTCTTGTATGGCCTGTTGAACCTCCTGGGTGAGGCCAGACGCCTGCAGCCACGAGCAGCGGCGCATAACGACCGCTGAGGCCATCGCTCTGCTAGCGGTGTCTGCCGCGTCGCTAGCAGATTGTAGGGCAGCGGTTGCCACTGCGGCCCCCTCCTGGAGTACCGTGGAGAAGTCTGCCTCCTGGTCAGGAGGTAATTGGGATGCGAACCTTTGCATCGAGGCCCATAAATTTTTATTATATTTGCCGAAGAGGGCCTGGTGATTAGCTACTCTAAACTGCAGCGCTGCAGTAGAGTAAATCTTCCTCCCAAACAAGTCTAGCTTTCGGCCCTCCTTGTCCTTGGGAGTGTTCCCCTGGTTCCCCTGGTGGTCTCTCTGATTGGCCGCATCGACCACCAAAGAGCTTGGCGCGGGGTGGTTATAGAGGAACTCGAAAGGTTCTTTGGGAACGTAGTATTTCCTCTCCACCCCCTTGGACGTGGAAGGTAGAGAGGAAGGGGTCTGCCAGAGATTTCTGGCAATCTTCATGACCCTGTCATGCACCGGCAGGGTTGCCCGTGATGGCCCCACAGAGCTCGAGGGCCCAAAGAGGGGGTCCTCCTCCTCGGACATGAGCTTGAACTCCATGCCCAAGTTCTCAGCAGCCCTTTTCAAAAGGTCCTGGTGGGCACGGAAATCAAACAGGGGGGCCCTGTGATCTCTGGCCGCCGCCTCATCTGGTGATGAGGAGGAGGATAGGGGTAAGGGTCCAGTGGAGGGTCCCTCCCCTGGGTCCGAGTCTTCCTCCGAACCCTGCCCTTGAGTCTCAGGGAGTGAGGGTATTGGGGGGGCCACCGCAGATTGCGTAGACATAGAACCCTGGAGCATAGGGGCATTCCAGGGTCCCCAATATGGCCACTGCCAAGGCACCTGGTTCCACCCAGGGGCTTGCAAGGTGAGCGGCTGCTGTCTCGCAGCCCTCTTGTCACCCGAGCCTCCCATACGTCGCTTGCTCCGCCGACGTGTGGATCGGCTAGAAGAAGAGGATGACGTAGACCGGTGCCGACACCTGCGGTGCCGGGGATAAGAGGAGGCCGGGGATGACGACGATGTAGAGGACCTGCCCCGGCGGCGAGATGACTTGCGGTGCCGCTTACCCCCTCGAGAGCGTGAGCGGTGCCAACGATGGCGATGCTGAGGGGACTCCCTCCGCCCAGTCATCGGTGCTGGCAGGGGCTCTGGAGCTACCGGTGCCGCTGGATGCGAGCCGCTGTTTGATGCGCTGGACATTGACCTGGATCGGTGCCGGGACGGGCTCTGCACTGGAGTTTGCGAGCCCGAAATACGGTCCCTGCTCAGGCCAGAGCTGGACCTGCGGCGGCTCCGGCGATGGACTCGGGACCGCCCATGGTGCTGAGTCACTCGACGACCTAGAGTCGGAGCTCGGAGGGGAGCCGGCGCTCTCCACCCTCCGTGACCGTCTGGAAGGAGACCGAGATTGAGAGCGTCTCCAACCACCGGGACCACCCAGCGCGGGTTTGCCCTGGGACGCAGGTCCCTTGTCCCTCGGCCGAGGGGGGGACGGAGGCGTAGGCATGGCTATGAGGGCTCGTGCCGCAGTAAACGCCTCCGGCGTCGACGGCCCTTGCAGGTGCGCTCCTCCACCCCCAGGAGTCGGGGGAGGCAACCCGCGCGGAGATGCCGGGGCCGGAGTGATCTCCACGGCCCGTGGCTGGGGTGTCTCCTTACTCCCTCCGCCCTGCGGGGGCCGGGGGGAGTCTTTAGGTGCGGCCAGGGGCCGTGCCATCTTCTTCGGCCCCTTTGGGATCCGCTGCGGTGCCGAGAGCGGTGCCGGTGGGGGGGGCGCTCCGCACCGACGACACACTCGGTGCCGACGGTGACCGGGACGGCTCGGAAGCTGGTCGGAGCACCGACTCCATTAGAATCGCTTTTAGCCTCGCGTCCCTTTCTTTTTGGGTCCGAGGCTTAAAGGATTTACAAATCCGGCATTTGTCTCGACAGTGTTGTTCACCAAGGCACCGGAGACAGCGGTCGTGTGGGTCACTGACCGGGAAGGCTTTAGCACACAAGTCACAGTTTTTGAAGCCTGTAGAGCCCGGCATGACTCCAAGAGAGAGAAACCCCGTCCGGGGTTCTTACTTATTACTACAACTAACTAACTTATCTAACACTATAACAACTATTCAACTCTAAACTCTAAAGAACAGTAACAACAGCTAGGGAATGAGCTACTTGCACACAGCAAGAGGCGATAGTTCCAGCAACCGTCACAGGCGGAAAAAAGGAACTGGGGGCCCGCGGGGCCAGCAGCGCCCTTTATACCGCGACATGAGCGCGGCACTCCAGGGGGCGCCTGAGCTGGCCCTGCGGGGCTTTCTAGGGAAAAAGGTTCCGGGAATCTGTGCACTGGGCGCACACACACCTACATTGGAATGCATATGAGCAATCACTCGAAGAGAGAAACAAACAATAAAAACCCAAAGACTTAAAAAAATAAATAAAAAAAGTATTGTTGTTTGCTAAAATACAATAAAGCAAGACATTTAGAATTAAACTTAAAAGAAACCCAACTTTCTGAAAATATGGCTATGCAGTTAGATCATTCAAACAATTGTAACTTTCTGCCCGCATTAACATTCTGAGATGAACCAGAAACATTATCCATCTGAACTCCTAATTGCCATATCAGATCTTACCAAAGTTCATATGTTCACTTATCTCTTCTCTGACAGCAACCAATAACAAGTGCTTCAGAGGAAGGGGATAAACTCATCCATCATGAACGTTTACACAAATTAGAGAGACAAGAGGATGTAAGGTAATATCTTTTATTGGACCAATTTCTGTTGGTGAGAGAAAGAAACTTTCAAGCTACATGGAGCTATTTCTCAGGTCTGGGAAAGGTTTTCAGAGTGAAGAAGAACTCAGAGCTCAAAAGCTTCTCTCTCTCCAACCAACAGAAGTTGGTCTAATAAAAGACATTACCTCACCCTCCTTGTCTCTCTAATATCTTGGGACCGACACGGCTACAAAAACACTGCATATTTATACAAATTAGTATTCCTATGAGAGAAGATAATTCCTACTCCTAAAGAGTTTTGTGTTCGGCTTATTATAGATCTTAAAGAGTCTATATTCTTTCTGTGGGTGAAATCCTTTCTCCCTTGACTTCACTGGGGCCAGAACTTCACCTTATGTTTTCATCCTAGCATATCTGTGAAATGTTCTTAATATATTACACACATACACCTCTTTTTAAGTCTAACCAGACTCTCTGCTTCAATAATATATTGTGGCAGTGAATTCCACAGTTAATTATTTGTGGTGTAATGCATTTATTTTTAGCAGTTTTAAATGTACTGCTTTCAAATTTCACTGTTTATCAACTTATATCATGTGTGAAGAAAAATTGGACTGCCCAAATGGCTCTTTCTAGATACACTGTAAATTACAGACCTACTATATAACCACTTACTTGTTCCTTCTATAAAACAACCTAAACTTCTAAATTTCTCTTTGTTTTGAAGCTTTTCCATTTCTCTTCTCATTTTTGCCCTCTCTGAACCTTTTCTATTTCTAGTACATTTTTTCTGAGATGTGATGACCAGAACTGAGCACTGTGTTCAATGTGAGGGTCTATCATTGATTTATACAGAGGTAGATAGCCTCTTCCCTTTTCTGTAGTTTCATGTTATCCAAAAATTTTGCCACCTTACTATTTAACACATCCCACCTTAAAGATCACTAAAATATTAAATAATACTAGTCCCATTACAGACCCTTGTGGCACCATTACTTACTTTCTTCCATGATGAAAATTGACTATTTATTCCTTCTTTTTGTTCTGAACCTCTTAGTTAGTTTCCAACCCATGACAGGGTTTCAGCTCTCATTCCATGACTATTTCATTTCCTTAGCCAATTTTTAGGAGGGATTGTGTTGTAGAATTTTTAATGAATCTTAAAAAGTTATATATAGCATCTGTCCCTTATCTACTATTCTGTTGGCTACCTCAAATAATTTTAACAGATTGGAAAGCAAGATTTTTCTATAAAGAAACCATGGTTTAAAAAAAAAAAAAAAAAAAAAGAACTTTGTCATGAAGATGTTTTATAACTTCATCTTTGTTATTACAACTAATTTACCTGATAAAATAAAGTGCATTTCTTTAATTCCCAGGGACATTTCTAGCACCTTCTTTAAAAGATAAGGTACAACATTGACTTCTAGTCCAGCAGAACAGTATCTGATTTTAATAAAGACAACTTTTAATGTACAGTGAATGCACTGACACCAGGATTCTCTGAAGCCAGTGTCTATAAAAAGACATGCTTTAAAAATTCCTGACTAGACAAATAACACACTGAAAACAAACACACACCACACTTCAAAATTCCACATAACTATTATGTACATGTCCTCAGACACACAGCAAAAAGGCATTAGAGGAATTTTCAAACTATGATCAACACCTATTTTTTCTAAGTCTGATATCTTAAAAATTCTTTTCCAATTAACCATAAATTTGGGTTTTAAAAAGATATTAGCTGGAGAATACACCTGCAAAATTTGAAGCTGAGATTTTTTTTTATAATGGATTTTAGAGTAATGGGAGTCAAAAGTGGCTTATAATAGAAGGCAAGTGCCAACCTTAACTAAGAAGCAATTACTCCATAAAAATCACATTTAAGCCAAAGAATACTGGAAAACCTAAAGAGAAGGTTCCCCCCCCCCCCTTGCTTTCAAACAGTCTTCTTTGGTAACTGAACCGAAGTTATTTTTTCTATAGCAAATCAAACCTAACTATCCATCCCGTTACTTATTGCGCCACATTTTATACACATGGACACAGAAAGAGCCAATGGCTATATTCTTAAGTTTGTCTCGGTAAAATGTTTAACTCAAACCAATCTGGAAGAGCACAGCTGATCACAGTACATTGCAGAGAACTGCTACAGACAAACGCATTAAACTGCAGACTGACAAATGCTGAACCCTCTGGCAAAGCTTAAGTTGGGATGCTTGTCCTATCTGGTGCTGGAACACTCCCACTAAACTTGGAGTATGTGACTTGAGCTATTCCACGTTATTAGACATGTACCATGACAATATCCACCTCTTCCCAACTTCAGAACACTGGAAATTAGGTCACATTATAATAGTTAAAAAATAAATACAAAAACATCGTTCGTACTGCTAACAATGCTTGTTTACCAGTGCCTGCTCACCTGCACCACTATTGCTAGCCTCAAAATTTCTGATTCAGTTTTCCATCCTCTCCATGCCCTTGTGAAGAGATACTGTGTGTCCCAGGATTTTACAGTCAAAAAGGGATATTTCATCACTCCAGAATTAGCTTGGGTGATCGACAACCAGGTCTGAGCACATGGTTTAGCCTTGCTTGGATCTCAGCAGCTGCACTGAGAAGCCATACCCGAGTTACTGTGTCTTTACTGGTTCCGCACCCTCTCAACCACACGTGCCACTAGGACTTCTTGGGGCATATGCAAGTGTTCTTTGAGCTGCAGTAAGCTGAGTCACTGTACAGTTCTTTCCCAGTCAATTGTGAAGAACATCTCTATCTTTCTGGGCATATGGGGAGAAACACAGGAAGCACTGGAGAACCATCAGCCCTTGAGTGATTTGGCCTGCATTCTTGTGGCAAAGTAGGAAGGTTACCACACCAAGTGAAAAAGTGATCCTTGAGCTCCAGCCTTTAATTTTATGGCATCAACTAGAAAAAGCAGAGGGGAGTAAAAAGGCACCAGTTCAAAATCTCAGGGCACATTACCTGCTGATAACTATGAAGTCCTGAAGTACTTTTGTTGTGAAACTTTCCATGTCTTTGAAGATAACCACAATTGGAGGAGACTGCCAGTGCCTGGAAGAGGAAGTTCTTTTTTTGCTTGGAGTTTCAGAAGCTGTTTTCTTCAAAGCCATTGTCCATGTATTATAAAACAGAAATTGGGAAAGGATAAAAAGTAAGTATCTCGTCTCCCATGTTATAATGCTCTAGTTCCACTGGATGACTTAACCAAAATAAACAAAATTAGCTGTGTTTCAGGAATACATGGTACTCTTACTGTGTATAGTAGCACTGTTTCTCTCCTGTGACCCAAATGAAACAGCTATGATAACAGAGAATAGGTAAGAAAACTATTCTGCAACAAGGGCCAATTCTGCCCTTACCTCTGTGAGCATGGGTAACCCTCTGGCAGAGCCCTCTGGTATGGTTCCACTGGGCAAAGGGAGGGACAATTTGGGATGGGCAAACAGCTCACCATAGCAAGTCAGGTATGCCTGGGAACTGTCCTGTATCTCAGCTGAGATACTCCAGCAACCAATCCGAGGTCCCAATTCAGCAGAGACCTAAGCACATGCTAAAGTCCATTTCTATTCAGCAAAACACATAAACCCCACTGAAGTCAATGTAAATAAAAAGGAATGAGGAAATGATTCTAAGCTTTTTTTGTCCACTTATTACCCAGTATGAAACCAGAGAAGGCCTTTAGAGTCTCAATAATTTTGGTATAATATTTGTGTTAATTATTAGTTTTTCATTGGTGAGAAAAAAATAAAACATTTGGAAGGTTTTATTTTCTTATTAACTGCCTGGGTAATGCAATCTTTAGATGGCTTGTGTAAAAGGCCCACTTAACATTCATTGATCATGTGCCTTTCTCCTGGTTATCTGTTCTTTATATTTTGTTTTTCAAAACTAATACTTCAGGTATCTTTTCTGGAGAGAACAACATTTGGTAGGAAGTCAGATTTGAGTTTTAAGCTTCCACTTCCAAAGCATTAGTATAAAACAGCTGTGTTTTCTTTAGAATTATGAAAAAAACTTTCAAAAGTGACCTTTCAAAAAGAGACATTAATATTTAATTAGAAACTAACTTCATACTGGTAAAAGAATACTTTTAGGGTCTGATGGTCTCAAGGTCATGTATCACCTAATACTAAATGAAAAACTACCTCTGCCTGTGTTTTGACTATCAGATATAAGACTGAGTTATGCAATCAAAATTTTATGAGACTTAAAAGCCTGGTATTTTGTAAATTGGCAGTACAAAAACCTACCTGTGTTACACTCCTGTACCATTTGGAAAGAGACGCCATTGAGCAGGGTATCTTTTTCTGGGAAATTTTGACACAGTCCTCCTCTTCAGATGAGTCCACATCTACATAGCAGTTCATCAGCTGTCCCATCAGCTTCTGCAGCAGATGTTTTATGCCTTTACAAAATATAGACATACAATGAAGAGACTCTCGCCTAATTACCTAAAATTCTAGCCCCCGCACACATCTATTTTTTTTCCTATGATTAGCCTGTTTTTGTCTTTTCTTGCCCTTTCCCGCCATGCTCACTGTCTCTCTGCAAAGCAATATTCTCAACTTCCCCAGGCAGCTCCCAAATCTCCATAGATCAGGAGAGTAGTGTATACCTATAGTTAAGGTTAAGATTTTGTCTCTGTTATTTTAGTAAAAGTCATGGACAGGTCACAGGCTTTTGTGAATTTTTGTGTATTGCCCATGACTGCAGCGGCTGGGAGTTGCCAAGGAGGGTGGGACGGGTGCAGCAGCTGGGAGGCCTTCCGTCCACTCCAGGCTCCCCCCATGGTGGCTTGGAGCTGCAGGCCCGCTCTACCCCACGGTGGCTGGGGGCTGTGAGGAATCCCGCCGTCAGCTACCGCGGGCGGTGGGGACCCCAGAGCTCATAGCCTCCTGACTGCAGTAAAATAAGTTGCTGTATTTATATAGTGAAGCACAATTACATAAAGCTTTATGGAACATAAGTGATGTTACGGTTTTTTGTACAATATAAACATGTATGCATTAGACCTGTTCTTGGCATTTAGAAAAAAACTGGATAGTATTTTTCTGAAAATATGTAAAGCTATTTTTTTTAAAAACAGATGAGATTCTCCTCACTACGAAAAATGTCTCAGAGACATGAAGTTGGTGGCTGAAAGGGAGGAGAGTAGGGTTTACAGAGAGAGACTTCACTTTATAATAGAATATTTGCTGTGACAGATATTGCATCCCCATGCAGTGTCTTCGGGGACCACTTACTAAATTTATGAATGGTTTATGTACGTTTGTGTTCTATTCTATGGAAGAGAGTTACCACAGCTCCTCCAGAAAGTAAAAATTGTGTGTTGGGGAAGGTGATTAACGTGAGTCACTGTAACTAACACCCCTAGAGGGGTACAACCCTTGGGGAAGTTTGCATGTACTAGTTCAAATTGAGTTTTTCAGAGACTCAAACAAAGAAGGGGTTTTTGGTAGAAAAAGCTGAGCTTGAACTGACACAGGTTTTTCCTTTTGATTCAACAAACAGACCATGCTGAAGGGTTGAAAAGACTTTGGCCTAGTAGAGTCCCATAAGACTGGTAGGTGACCCCTGGCATGTTTAGAGTGTGTTTAAATCTGTTTATTGGGGCTTTCATTCACTCTCACACCACACACACCCTCCCCCTTTTGCCCTAAGAATAAATGTACTTGCTTAGAAAAAGCTGTTTGGATTACTGGCAAATTGCACCTGTCGTGGCCCTTGGAGAGAAAGAAAAGCCCAGGTGCTGGCCATAAGGCAGACTATCTTGCTGGAGATGTCACACTGTATTGAAGGGGGCTGTGGAGTGTAAAACCCCTAGTCAGAAGGGAGTGTGACACACTCCTGCACAGAGACAGGTGATGGTTGGAGACCTAAGATGTAATTGGACACTCCTAGAGTGGGCCATGGAGGAAGGGAGGGAGAAATACTGGTACAGTTACCCTAAAACCGTGGCACGTTACATCCGCTTCTTCCAGAGGTTTAAATTAAAAAATGGTTGGGCCAAACATAAAATTATAAAATCTTTAAATATGCAACAGCTTTATTTCAAATTGAACAGTATGAAAAAGCTAGAATAGTTTCCCATGAGAAGTGGTGGAATCCCTCATTATTTTAAACAAAACTGGACATAACTAGAAAATGTACTGTAGAGAACAATCCTGCATTGTCAGGAGATTGGATTAGATGGCCTAAAAGGTCTTTTCCATCCATAATTTTTATTATTCTAACATTTAGAAAAAATAAGATAGAATTTATGGTTAATGGCATTCACCGTTTGAACAGATTGTTAAAGCTATTATGGTATATACCTGGGCATTCTTTGGCTTCCAGTGAGACTACATAAGGAGTAACATTATCCTGAAGAACCTCTGAGAGACTTTTAAATGTCAGGTCATGATCTGTAACATTTACACCTAGAAGGAAAAAAAAAATCAATACTGTATTATCCCCGCTTGTGACCAGAATCACTGAATGAGAAGATGCCCCAATCAGCCAAGCAACAGAAGAGTGAAAATTGACAGGTCACCTATAGGTATGAAGAAAAGCTAACATGTATTCAGAATTTCATATTAATTATGGCTGATTAAAATCAATGATATCACAGATTACTTTATCTGTCTAAAGATAGCAGCAGAAATATCCCTCCAGCTCACTTAAGGAGGGAGGAAGGTAACCAGGAGTTGAGACCAGAATTCTCTCAGTTGTTTTCTTAATGGCTGTTTGATTCATCTTGATGTAATTCCTGCATTGGAGTTCATTTAACAAGCTGTCAAAAATACTATCAATAGCAAGAATGAGGAAAAGCTAGTTCTTTTGTTATTTAGAATTTTGGATGGATGGAGAAAGACAATGAATTAATTTTATAATACTATAGTGCAGATCTTATCTCTCTCCCCAACACAACCTCCAGAAAGTCTAAAGATCAGTGATGTACACGTTAGATTTTAAGGGGAAACTGAGGCAGAGCTGTTCAGTTACTTCCTTTATCTGCAAGGAGAAAGTCCTGGAACTTGTAAGATCTGAATTCAATTACCAACTCTGTCACAGGCTCCCTGGACTTGTGTACAGGGGGGACATTTTCTAATCAACTGTAAAACTGTTTCATCTAAATCAATTTTAAAACCAGATAGAACCATAGCATAGACCTAATTTTTGGAAGACCTGGGGGGTGAGGAGGAGAAGGTCCCAGAACCCAGGTTCCAGCTCAAGCATCTACACTGCAATTTTATAGCCCCACAGCCCAAGCCCAAGTCAGCTGACACAGCCAGCTGCAGGTGTTTTCTTGCAGTGTAGACACACCTTAAGGGCAATATTCTGGCTGCACTGAAGCCAATGTCAAAACTCCCATTGATTTCTAAGAATAATATCCTTACCCAAATATCTCTTTTTTCCCCTCTCAGTTCCTCGTTTGTCAAAAATAGAGACAATATATACAATTGTATCTAATGTTAAAAAAGCACATTTAGACCTAAGACAATGGCTTATTTACCAAAAGACACTTTTTTGAATATACTGATCCCCATGTAGGCTAATGGTAATGGTGACTGCTGTTGGTAATGTAATTCTCCAGGTACTACATTAGCTCATATGTTTTGTGAGTGCCCCTGTAACAAGAATTTCTCTTATGAGGTGGGTCAAAGGAACAGTTTGTTATTGGAAGCTAAGTTGAAGCCCTTTGCCTTAAGTTTCATTCATTATATTCATGACACCTGGAGGTTACTTGGTAAAAAAGCGGCGTGGTCCACTGGTCAATAAAAACAAATAATCCTGAAAATATGGAAAAGTAAATCCCCACCACACATTGATGCCTAGCTCAGTGATCTGGCTGACCTCACAGCTAACAAACAACTGGCATTTTGCAAAAAAATTCAAAGCATTTTGGGCTGACTTTTTAAGAGATCTATGATTACTGTAGATCCTTAAGGGCTTGTCTACATTTACCTTCGAGATTCGGCGGCAGTTGACCGGAGTTACGCAAGCTATGCAAAAAACTTGCGTAACTCCCATCGACTTCTCTGTTCCTCTTCTGCGTGCCGTCTTCACTGCACTGCGCTGACAGGAACCATGTTCCTGTCGATGAAGTGCTATGCCACTTGAGAAGGTGGCCTTAATACGTCGATTTCTGGATTGACTGAGCGGGTCTTCACTGACCGCTCAGTCATTCCAGAGAAATCGATCTGACGGCGGCAAATTCAGTGAAGACATAGCCTAAGATAGATACGTTGCTTCCTCTTCCCTCCCTTTAATCTAACACTCTTTACTTACTTTGAGTCTTACTTATGATGAATCTGGTATTTTGGTATATTTGTTGTATTTGGAAAAATTAATACAAGTTATAAATAAAAAATAAGGACAATATTTGCCTATCCCACAGGAGGACTGGGAGAATAAATTCATTAATATACATGAGGCAGTCATATACCATGGTAATTGAGGCCATATAAAAACCCAAGATAGTCAGACAAACCACACAGCAAGTAGGTGGTAGAAAGAGGAATTTTATCCAAATGTTCTGCTGTCCAATCCTAAAGCAAAACCTATGATGATGCTCTCACACTGTGCCTTCATACATATGGGAAAAAGAAGAAGAGAACTAACACAGATACAACTTTCCTCTGATTCTTGTCTATTAATGTTTCTGAAGCTCATGCTGCTTGCTCCAATTGCTGGAAGGCTCCAACTCAATTTCCTTTGACCTTTAAACTAATCTAGAGATTTGGCTGATGTATCACAAAGTGTCTTAAAATGCAAAAAAGGTACCTAGCACAAGAGCTGCAGTAGGAATTTCACTGGATTTCATCCGACACATCCATTCTGTCTTCTTTGTTTGGAATTCAGAGTGAGATTGTCTCAGAAAACTTATTAGGTTATCAAATAATTGTTTATTCAATTCCTCTTGTATTTCCTAGAAAACATACAATCACACACACACAGATCTTTTATTATACATAGGTGGGGAGACACAGGAGTCCCTTCATTTCCCCCCTTCCCTCTTTTCATTTTACTGGTTGTCAAGAACCCCAAAGCAAATTATCCAGAGTCCAATTCTAAATTAATATTGTTTTCCTGTCAATTATGAACAATGTATGTAATTTATTATGTGGCAGAAGCAAAACTGTTGCTTCCCGTTTTCTCTCAATGCGTTGATCAAATCTCTCAATAATGCAGGGATACTGCATCTTTGTTTAAATGTGTTACTGCACGGCAGGTTGAACAGGAATCTTAAAAATGATTCAGGCACACTGGAGAAAAATGTATTTAGCTATGAAATAGCACAAGTGACCTCTGGCTGTACAAAACAGTGCAATTATTTTCTGGCACAATGTCCATGCCTACTCCTGTTATTCCCTATTGACTTATAGAACACCTGCAAGCATTTCCTGTGTGAATTCTGCAGTTATAGAGGAAAGTCAACATTCAATTTCTTTAAACCTAAACAGTAAGAAATCAGCAAAGGAAAGTATTAGGCTTAAATTATGAAAAAGATATCTTCGGCCACACACGTGCCTTATGTGTCATCATCCCTCTACTCCCTTTTATCCTCGAAGGATGATCTTATACTGATATGGGATATGGGATAAACATGAAAAATAATTTTAAAATACTTGCATTGATTTGTGGCTCTCTACCTACAGCCCAAAATATTCCTTCTGCTGGAATAGGCAAGGAAGTTGTAATCCGGTTTAGGAATATCAGAAAAGGTAATGGGCAGATGGTTGCATCTCTACTATGAAAACATAACCACAGACTTCTAACAACAAAAATCACTTATGGGATTGGCTTTAGGGGCCTGTGACCACCAGCCAGCTGCAGTCCCCTGCAAGCCTTAGGTATCCTAACACTTTATTGGCTTTTTGGACCACTACTGCACATTGAGTACACGGTAGCATTGAGCTGTTTCACCAAGAGCCTAGGTCTTCCCTAGAGCTGAGTGAATCATTTATTTTTTGATTCAGTGGCCAAACAACCCCCCCCGCCCCCCCCCAAAATTTACTTTGTTTCAAACCAAAACCTGAATTTTTTCATTGATTCTTTCTGAAATGAAAAAAAAAATGTTTTAGTTGAACAAAACATTTCAAACATCATTTCAAAATGAAATGTCGAAACTGTTCAGAAAATGTCAAAATGAATCATTTCGACTTTTTCAAAATCCCACCCCACTCTTTCTGTGGCCAAAACCATTCGCTGAAGTTGACTGAAATATTAATAATGAGCTGTATGAGAGCAAGCCCTGATTTAAACATATATTTCTGGTAAACACAGCCAGAAAAGTAGAAAGCCACACTACCTATCACTGCTTTTATGTTTTCAGTCAGTTATATTAAGTTCACCACAAGATGCGAGTTCTTTAAATGGGGAAAAAACAGGTGAGGTGGGAAAGCTAGTAGGCAGAATGTCTTCTGGGATTGCTTCCCTAAAAAACCCCCTCTTCATCTGCTCCATCTTGCAACATTACATTTATTAAAATGTTTTGGACTACTACTTATAAACAACTTAATTTCACAAGGCCTCAAGTAACCAAGAGATTGAGGAAACATTTTATTTTTCATAAAACACTCTGCTTCATTCGAGGTGGTCTTATAGGACTTCTCATGGGGATATAAATGACACTGTTTATAGCAGTTCTTTAGACTACACGCTTAGCCATATTAGCATGTGTCCCTCTTCCATTCTGCAGCGTGCATTCTAATCCATAACAGACCTTGAGATGCCCTACATTCCACAAAATTAAGGTTTAGAGTAGCATAAACTTCACTGGGGGTTAGAAAACACACAATTGGATTAGGAGCAGGCAATGGCAATACACCAGGATACAGCAATGAGGACCATCAGTAAGGTAAGGAGGAGAAGCTTATGCATCAGAATTGGTATGTCCATGGTTGGGAAAAGTTTACCTGTGGTGTTTTTCAGTCTCACTCCACATTTCTAGCTCTCTTCCTGTCTTACCATTGATCTTGTCAGAAGATAAGAAAATCACAGAGAAAAACCAAACCAAACCAGGATTAATTTAAAATGTAAAATTTATAGTTAATATTAAGTAGCAAGACCCACCTTCATTTCAGAATTGATCTGTTTCCATAACAACTGACAAGTAGCAAATCGTAGGCCGCTGTCCTCTGAATCATTTTTACCTTCACTAAAATAGTCAGCTGGAAAAATAGAAATCAAAGGCAATCACAATGGTGTTTATAAAAACAAAACCTTTTTCCCAGGAAAAAAACTACAATGGCTGAAAAGGAAAATGAATGAGGATAGATGTAAGTGAGATAACAAGCAATTATTTATCTACTAACTGCAGAAGGAGTTGGTGAATGAGCTGGCTTTCCCAGATTTGAGACAAAAAGATAGATAAATAAATAAATACCTAGCCCTTATATAACACTTTTCATCAATAGATCTCAAAGCGCTTTACAAAGGAGGTCAGTATCATTACCACCATCTCCAAAATGCAGAGAGGCACAGGGAGGGAAGTGGCTTGCCCACTGTCAGCGGCAGAGCCAAGACTAGAACCCAGATTTCCTTGTCCAATGCTCTTTCCAGCAGGCCACCCTGCTTGGCAACCACCCCATTCTCCCTTGCAGCTGGATAAACTAGCAGCTATCTCCCCTTTTAAAAATCTGCCCCTCCCCAAAGTGTCATACTTGTTTCAGTCTGCCTCACAGCCTACCCAACCTGCCATAGGGTCTCCCACAGTGCCTTGCAGTTGGTCTTTGGTCCCCCTCCATTATTCCACAGTAACATCAGGTCTATATACTAGAAAGGCTTTGCCAGTAGAGCAATACCAGCAACCCCCCCAGTGGAGATGCAGTTTATATCAGAAGAAACTAAAGAACTTGGGCAGGGAGTGTCTTTTTTGAGTGTTTGTACAATGTCTAGCCCAAAGGGGCCCTGGTCTATGATTGGGGCTCTTAGAGTGACACAGTACAAATAATGATTTTTGCCACTATCTTAAACCAGTTCCCCAAACAAAATAAACTATACCAGAAAAAGCACATTTTTGCTCGTATCAGAGTGTCTACACTTGCCAGCATAGCTACATCAGTTGCAGGTGCGTGTGATTTTTTTCCCCACACTCCTAACTGACATAGCAATGCTGGCAAACTTTTAAGTATAGACTAGGTGTAAGTTTCTGGTCCCCATCTCCAACTTTCCCTCACCTCCATGTTGGTTCATTATGGGAAGAAGCTGAGGAACAGAGAGTATCTGGATCTGCACTTGAAAGTTACTGAGCACTTTTTAAATAACAGACTCTTTTTGTTAGCAGTGTCCCAGCATCTCTCTGCTGAGAGCTTTTGCACTCAGCTTCTTAGGTGCTGCTTTGCTTTAGAGAATCTCTAAACCTTGCCTTCAACCAAGAAGTAGAAGCAAAACTGGAAGGAGAAATGAGCAATGCATTTGAAAATAAAGTAATTTTTCAATTAAAAAAATCCCCAACTACAATCTTATTTCATATAGGATTCCCCTTTTAATAAAGTGCATGCAGAGCCTGTAAACTACCTTTAACTCTTACAAATGCAAGTCAGTCACCATGACTTGCTGTAGCTTAGAGGACAGCTAACTACCTGGAAGGGTACAATGGTTGAAGATTAGTTCAATTAACTGTCAGCACAATGCAGGATTGAATACCATTAACTTTTCTCTTTCCAGTAGCAGAGACATGAAATCAAAAACAATGTTACAACAGACTATAAGTTTCCTTAAATAATTAGTTACTGAGAAATTAGCTGTAGTCTAGTCTCTAGAAAGGAATCAGATGGTGGGACTGGAAATGTATCTCTATTGGTGATTAATGGAACCCCCCATCAAAGGTCTCATTGTTTACCTACACTAACAATGCCTCTTAAATGGCTCCAGGATCCTTTGGTCTTTCAGGTCTATTTTTTTTTTAAATTAACTAAAAGCAACACAAACCACCATATTTGTGTTATCATGCCAAAATATCTTCTTGTTTTTATGCTTTCAAGTCTCTAGACAGCAGATTATAGGTGCAAATGGGCACAAAGGTCTAGTCCTGAGAGGTGTAGAGTACCAGCAATTCTGGTTAAAGTTAATGGAATTTGTAAGTACTCAGCATCTTGAAGGACTGGGCCAAAAAGCTGGATAGAGACAGTGCTTTCTTGTGTGTATTTCTTAGGCCTTACTAGAAAGTCTGTGCATATGCAGGGCCATCTCTCGCACCTATATATGCATACCTGGAGTCCATTTTCTGAATGGCCAGAAAGAAAGGTAAACAAAATCAGTGTTTTGGACTGAGATACAGACTTTTACAGGTATTTAGGTGCCTAAACATGCATATAGAGACCTACTGGGATTTTCAATCAGATTTTAATTGGATTTTAAGTCATAATGAGCATTAGATGTATAGGCACTTTTGAAAATTCCTCCAAATGCTATCTGCATCTTTAGGTACCTAAATATCATTAAAAATCTAGTCCTGAGTACAGGGTGGAAGGAAGGGGATGTATGTGTGTGCGTGCGCATGCACATGCAGTGACTGGCCAATATTTTTAACAATGGCCAGATCCACAAGATGCATAATTAAAAGAAGCGGAGCTGATTTGTGTATTTGGCAACTCTTAGATTCTTCTTTTCTTCAGGTTAAAAAAAAAAAAAGATGACACCTACTCAAACAGCATCTGTTTAATCTGAGAATGTCATCTCCTCTAGGGAAATGATAATTAACTAGATATTTCACTTAATCCAGTAGCATGCTATATCTCAAAAAAAAAATCTTTAAAATATTATTCTGAACAATGACTGTTTTACAATAGCAAAATTAGTTAACGTTCGTATTAAGTTTCACTGAACTACTCCCAAAGATAGTGATATCACATATTGGCTGCTAAACTGGAGCAACATCTGTTTTAGCAAGATTAATTTAGCAGAATGTGAACACAAACAAAACTTTCAATAAAAGAAAAATTCTACTGTTATGTCCCACATCTATCCCATGATAAAATCCAATCACTGGCTTAGTTATCTACTAATGCTCTATATTGATTGTTAGAAAACCTAGGTGAGACTTCCCGATCTCAAGCTCCCATCAGACATGCCAGGCCTGGGGGAAGAAAATAATTTTGGATTAATTTTAAAGCAGGTGTTACCTTATATCTCTCTGGTGATAAAAGAGTCTGCAGTGTTTTCCAATGAGATTTAAAATCTGGCTCAACTTCTCTTTTGCACTCTACTTCATTCAAATTGTCACAGCTTTTGACAGCTCTGGGCTTAGCAGGACTAGGAGTGCTGCCAAGGCAGCACGCTCAGCCTGGGAGTAAGGAGAGGATATCCCTCAAGTTGCTCTCAACAGGAACTGAGCAGCACTATTCATAGGTCCAAGGGGAGTCAGTCCTGTCTAGTTCTTCTCAGATGGTGAATACAACATGGGAGCTGAAGGGTGGGAAGCATAAATAATACGGAACAACGGACAAGAACCTTAAGGATACAAAGGGCTTCTCCCTGACCTCTTCCTTACCAAAAATCAGATAAGTCAAGCAAAATATGATCAGCATGCTGAATGACATAATTTCTGATTAGGTAAAAATATTCAGTGCCCATCAATGATGGTTCTCCTTTGGTTTATCAGGGATAATTTACTGGCTTGACAAAAATGTCTGTTTATGACAGTATGGGAAAAAAGTTTTCCTGAAAAAAAGATTTCTATAAATATGAGGAAGGCAATGAAGGCAGAGCACTGGAGATTTAAAAATTTCATCGCAGTTAATAATTAGCTGGAGTGCTTCTGAAGAGATGACAGCTCTTCAATATTCTGTTGGCATTGTGGAGTAAATGAAATCCTTAGGTGGGCATTACAGAATTAAATCAGAATTGAGGCTTATGGGATCAAGTGATCCTTTCTAAAGCATAGCAACATATATCAAAATGTACTAACCTGTTGGTGAACATTTCCTTCTCTTCTTGGAACTTGGTTTAAACACAAAGCAGCCCTAGAGAGTAGCAAGAAAAATGTGAATTTAAGAGTGAGTTTCCATCTCACCAGGATTCTTGAGGCGCACAGGGAGCAAGCAGAAAAAGACATATCTCAATGCTCCATTAAAACAACGTTTATTAATTCTGAACTGGCCAGTCAATGTTTTAAGGAGATTGATGCCATGATTCCAGATGGACTGATTTCTTCAATGTTGCATTTTCATTTCTTTCAAGTGGGAAACCTATGGAAAGGAGTGTCCTATCTGTTCTTTCCTGAGCCCAAAGTATCATCTCTGAACCTTGGGCTGGATTTTTCTACCTTTCCATAGGTTTTAACTCCATCTACCAACCAATATGCTGTGACAAGAAATGTGATTAAGAAACAGTAATTGATAAAGTGAACAAATGAAAACAAACAACTCTCTAATTAACACTTTAAAAATGAACCTTAGGATACTGAGACTAAACAGTAAATTAATTATACCTTATACAAAGAAGATGAATAAATGTAAAATACAAATATTGGAATAAGGCAGAAATAAACAACTATGAGTAAATCTGAATAGGTAAAATGAAGAATAAAGATTGATTTTTCCTCAGGGGCATTGCCGAGATGAAAGAAAGATGGATATATTTGCTTACTGAAGTTCGCACTTTGACGGTAACTACAAATGTAAATAATATACAAATACTATTAAAAAAATAATAATGCAAATATATCACATACAGCTAGACAAAACACCTGGCATGGAAATCAAATGAAAGGTATTCTGTGTTGTCTTTTGCAGTGATAGTATATCCATTGGCAATGAACAGACTAAGTTTCCCGTTAGTATTTACTAATCCCTAATTGGTCATTATGGAGTTTTATTAGCCTTAGTAGAATATTTTTAAAAGATTTATCAGTTTTAACTTTAAATGATATTCACATCTAGCAGATCTTACACATATGAACAGTCCCACTGGTTTCAAGAGTCTCATATGAGTGAGGGATGAAGAAGCAGACCCAATATATCAATAGGATATACATAGTGACTCAAATATTGTATGTGTTTATATTTAGGGCCTTGTGTATTCATGCGAACTTGCAGCAGATTCTACCCCTTGCTGCAGAACTGTGCTCCAAAATCCAAGATCTGATTTTTTAAAATGATGTTTCTAGTCCTACATTGTGAAGACAACCTTGACAATGTGAAAGTAATGTTGTCTTCCTGTGCCTGCAGAAAACTTGAAACAATAGGTCTGCTCCATTTGCCTCACTGAGTTAACTCTGAAACCTAAAGACGGCATTTAAATGTCAATACTATTAACTATTGCACTGTTGATCACTGTAGAAATAACATACAACAGAAAAAACCATCAACAAAATTCAGGTAGTAAACCACAAGGATCAAACTAAGAAATTGCTACCACACCTTGCTTCCTAGAACTATATTCTCTACAACGAATGATGGCAGAAGCTTTTCAAAACACAAAGCGAATTCATGGGTATAACTAAAACCTTGCTTCACCACAAAAGAAAAACTCCTGGGTCTGGAGAATCTAAAGACTCCCTGGAAACAATCTGAAACCATTCTTCACACTTCTTCTCTCAACTAGTGACTCAGAACACAACAGGAAATAATGCAGACATTTTAAGACAAAATGAAAGCAGGTAAAGCATGTCTCGTAATAGAGTGAGAAAGAAAAAAAAATACAAAATATGAAGCTTTCATTCATAGATTAAAAACACAGACTCTGCCTATAGTTGGAAAATAATTCAAGTTTCCCACTGGGGCAAATACTGATCCAGCTCCATTCATGTTAGCAACCTTTGGCATGCTGGTGTACATGAGTACTTACTACCTGTCACCACAGTTTAAATACAGTGTGGATTGGGACTTGTCTACTAGGAGGAAGTTGACCAGAATATTCTTATCAATTTCCCTGTGTAGACAAGTCCTTAGACTTGCTATTAAAACAATTATATGACATGGTGTTTAGTACAGACAAAGCCAGACAATCGGGAGATCAGAGATTGAGGCTTTGCTTAAAGAAGTGCTAAGCTGGCATGCTTAAAATAAAAAGGACAAGAAGACCAGACCAAACCACCATCAAATTAAGAACTGACGGCTTTTTTGAAGACTTATAGGAATCAGATATGATCAGTCACCACCACTTTCTCAAAGATTTAAAGGTGGTTTAAAGGACACAGTTTGATCATCTTAGAAGCTGATTTAGCTAATTAATGAAACACCCTGGTGTAGACATTCTTAAATCAGTTTAAGGCAGTTTAATCAGATTAAGTCAGTCAATTTAAGGTACTGAAACAGATTTAATAAATTCAAAAATTTTAAATCTAGAAGGTACCATTATGATCATCTAGTCTGACCTCCACAATACCACAGGCCACAGAGTTCCACAAGGTAATTCCTGTGCAAAATTCTAAGGCTTGTGTTATGCAAGAAATCAGACTAGATCATTGTGATTTAAGAGTATACACACCATGAAGATACACTGTTTTAACTAAACTGGATACTCAAACTGTATGCAGACTTTCCCTTACTGGGAGAAATAGGGACTGAGTCTTCTCTCCCTAGTATTGGGGTAAATCACCATCTATTAAATTCCATGGAGTTAACTGGCATAAAACTGATGCAAGGAAATGAATAATCAGGTTCACAGTTTTTCCTTTGAGGCTGTCTTGAAAAGGATACCTCCGGAACGTCAAAAGAAGCCAAAAATTCAATTATACATGACATATCAATAATTTCATAGTGATTATGAAAGGTAAAGAGCCCTAGAATTTGTGATAAAGCAGCAGAACCTGCCCTACCAACATTTGGAATTTCCTCCTCATATTTATAGATTTAAGATTACAAATTATCTGTGGAAAAGAACTCAGAGGAATAGCCTCAACAAAGCTCTGTATAGCAGTCATGGGCTTCTTATTCCCCCTGCAACACTGGGTAAGAGCTGAGTAACAAAAAGTAGGAAAAAATAGTTTTCATCATGGCAAAAAGTTAATAGTGGAGCACCTCAAGATTGTGTACTAGGTCCAGCGTTGGTTAATATATTTAAATCAGAAACATGGTGTTCAGCAGTAAGGTAGCACAATTTGCAGATGACAAAGTTATTTAGGTTAGTCAAGGGCAGAGAGATCTGTCAGGAACATCAGAGGGACCACACCAAGATGTGAATGCACAACAAGATGATAAAAGAAGTTCAATATCAATGATTGCAAAATAACGACATTGGAGGAGAAAATTTAAACTACTAACACAGCTTAAAGGATTCTAAATTAATTCCATTAACTCAGGAGAGGGACTTGGGGCGATACTGTGGACATCTGAATAACGACCTCTGCTTATTGTGCAGTGGTAATCAAAAAAAGCAAACTAGATGTTGGGATGCATATGGAATTGGATGGTGAATAATACAGAAATTAGTATAATGCCATTTATATAATCAATGATAGAGCCTCATCTAGAATTCTTTGTCAACCCTCTCTCGAAGAAGATATTGCAGAATCAAAAGGGACACAGAGAAGGGCAACAAAAAAGATTAGGGGCATGAAAAAAACCTCATAAAGAGACAGCGAAAATATTAAAATTGTTTACCTTAGAAATGAAATGAATAAGAGGGGATATAAAATAATAGATTATATAGAGAAGGGAAACTAAGAACTTCTGTTCTCCCTGTCACGTGACACAAGAACAAGGAGATATTCAATGAAATTAAAATATGGCAAATTCAAAACCAAGAAAAGTAACTACTTTCTCCACACAACATGTAAATAAACTGCGGAGCTCATTGCCACATGATGTTGTTGGGGCCAAAGCCTTAGCAAGATTCAAAAAGTGAATGGATGTTTACATGAATAAAAGTAGTAATTAATGCTAACATATACTGCTGGAAGAGATATTAAGCCTTGTGCTTCAGGATTTAATCCAATCTCTAACTATTAGGAATTAGGAGGAGACCATGTGGAGGGCATATTATCCCACCTCTGTCTAACACAAGGTTGCCTGCACACTTTTCCCTGAAACATCTGATACTGGCCACTGTCGGAGACAGGATGCTGGACTAAAAGGACCACAGTTCCAAGAAAGGAAGGCTTCCCATTAAAGATTGTGAAGTGCTCAGATACTATGGCATTGGGAGGCACAGAAGTACCTAAAATAGTCTAATTCTGTATGGCAAGTCCTATATTTCCAAATAAGAACTTCTACCCACCAAAGAAGGATTACTAAATTTAGAATAGAAGATTATGACCAGTAGTGAAAGCACTTCCTCCACTACTCACAAAGGTAAATTATAAGAAACAGTGTAAAAACAGAGATCTGATTAATAATGTCAGTTCAGAGTGGATGAAATCAGGATGGATAAAAATAAATAATTAAAAAAAAATTATTTTTTTTTAAATCAGATAATTTAAATCAGATTTTTTGGATTTTTTTAAAATCATCAGTAAAATACTAAATTTCTCTCTCGTTTAAAAAGTAACCATTACAATTAAATCTCATCACAAACATACTAAACCTACACTTACAGTCTCATAAAAATGAATTAATGGCTCTAGTCTGTCCAGCCTAACTACCAGCTCTTGCTTCTTAAAAGTTCTGGGCTTTCAATTTCTGTTTCTCAGCAGACTAATGTCACATGTGCAAAGACAGACAAAGGCTGGATAGCATTGCTGTTGTTCTGTGCTTATGTAGTGGTGGACCTGGGCCAAGCAGGGTAGAGAAGGTAGTAAAGACACTGTCGTAAAGGCACAGAGAGAATATTTTCATCGTTTCGTATTATTCTCTCAGTGCTGCAAACGTGGCAAAGATGAGAAGATAATTAGAAGAAGAAACGAAAGGATGTTCTTTAATAGCATATAGCTGCAGTGCGCATTTAATGCATCTTTTAGCCAAAGACATAAGTACGTCTTCTCCAGGAATAAAAGAAAATGTTGTTGAAGTCGCAAAATACTCCCGTAACAACCATTTTGCTTCAGCTTCACTGAAGAGAGCAGAAAGATCCAAACTAATTCTCCCTCAAGATGTTCAATGGAATTCTGTGGTTGATTGTTTTGAACAATTTTTTAAGAACTGGCCTAGTCTCAAAAAACTTTGTGAAGAAAACCATGATAAAATAGACGGAAGTATCTCATCCAAAGTATCTAACATTTTATTAAAGAGGAATGTAGAGGATATGCTCAGTATACTGAAGCCTATATCCATAGCCTTAAACAAACGTCAGAGAAATTGTTGCTGCATTGCTGATGCTGTTGAAATTTGGAAAGCACTTCAAGAGACACTGACGAAAGAAATACCTCACCAGAAAGTTAAACTACAGGCAATAAAGAAGCGAATGGATCAAGCACTAACTCCATCTCATTTTCTTGCCAACATTCTCGACCCCAGATATAAAGGTAGACACCTAACTTCTGAAGATGATGCTGCCATGGCATGGGCATCTCAAAATCACTCCTCAGTTATGCCAGTCATAATAAATTTCAGGACTGAAGTGGAACCATTTAAACAGTACATGTTTACTGATGATGTTTTGAACAAAGTCACTCCCCTGAATTGGTGGAAATCATTAGCCAGGCACCTTGAAACAGAGTTCCTTCAGTTGTTAAGCCAACTTTTCATAGTAGTAGCTTCCTCTGCAGGCATAGAAAGAATATTTTCATCATTTGGTATTATTCACTCATAGCTAAGAAATCGACTGGGAGTTGAAAAAGCAGGAAAACTCATATTTCTGTTTCAGTCTATGAATAAAAATGACAGTGAAGATGAGAGCTAATTGTAGAAGTTTTAAGGACAGAGTACATTTAGTGTTGTGATGACTTGTCTGTTAGGAGCAACTTAGGAGACTTCTGCAATTGCAAATGTGAAACATTTATGTAACATTTAAGATTTAGTTTAATAAAATATAAGTGCTATTGTGTTTCTGTGTATGATTTAGTTCTTACCCTTCCTAATGCACTACTGCTCCATCTACAGCTTGACACAGGTAATGAGTATAACATACTATTTCCTAAATTAATAAAAATCAAGTTATCTATGTTCCGACAGGTTAATGATCCCCGAGAGTCAATAATGAGGATTAATGACTAAATTAATTGATGAATAATATAGAGCTAGAATTGACAATTACTATACAATATAAACTGAATTTGAACTTTAAGGACAGGACACGACGACACGGGAGCGGGAGAGTCCGGACCAGGTGATCAGGCTGGTAGTTCGGGAAGGCTCTCAACCAGGGGCTTGGATAAGACCCCTTTTATGGGCTTCGTGCCAGCACCAGATTGGCCAGGGGATACTTGCAATAGGTTTCGTTTCCTGATTGATGTTAAGTTTCGTTTCCCATATAATGGTCAATTAAGTTTTGTTTCCCATATATGACATGGGAGCTGAAGGCACAGCCGATCGCATAGGCATATCCTAATAAGGTCAGGTCGTAGGTTGACTGTTAGCTCCGAATGGGTGGTGGGGGGGTGGGACGAGGAGTGGTCATGGCAGAATTGGTGCAGCGACAATCTAAAACATTACACGAAGTATACCCTCCTAGATGTTGTAAAATACTGTACTGAGTTGTAAATTAACATGTTTTAGTGATCAAATTTGCACCATTGTTTAAGAAATATGTGAAGAAGTATCAGTGGAAAACTTGATTTAAATCAATGACTTTCTCTTGGTGATTTAAATCATGGTTTAAATGAATGATTTAAATTGCCTTGATTTAAATCAATCCACTCTGGATGAAATACATTTGAAACAGAAAGAGCCCAATTTTCAAATATCAGTTAGAAAAGTGTGAACTTTTTTAATCATTGCACATATGAATATATGCATTGGACAAGTTATGCATTTAAGTGACTATTTGCAGGCATTATTATAGTAACTGCAAGTGAAAATTAGACATGCAAATATATATGCATTTGTGTATGTGCAAATGCACACCTGCTCTCAGATCCCAAATGTTTTGATTTCTAGTAAAATCACTTAAGATCCAAATTTTAGGTTGTTTTAAAACAGTTTAAAAAACTAAATATGAACAGAGATTTCAACATATTTTAAACTCAATTAAAGCATGTGTAATTTAAGTATTCCGTTGCTGTGCTGGAAACCTGGGTGGATGATTTTAATCACTTGATTTTGTTTAAGTCATTGACTTAATCAACTTGAGGCTTTGTAAACCTAATTTGAAACTTGTGCTATAGTAACTTTAGATTAAAATTAATAAGGAACTAAACTATAACTATAAATGCTGGAAGTTTTAATATGTCATTGACAAGATATATCGATAGAGGTAAACTAAGTTTGTCGATATAGCTCTACTGGTATGTCTATACCAGCAAACTCTTACAATGTGGTGAAGTAATTACTGCGGTCATTCATGTCCAAACTACCCTCCTTCTGTTGGTGATGCGTGTCCTCACCAGGAGCACTTCCACCGACTTAAGAGGGACAGTGGGGGAAAGGGGGAAGGGGTGCTGAGAGCCCAGGCTTTCAGTTCCACCTGCAGCTCCCTGCCAGGAGCACCTAGGCTTTTGACTTCCTGTGCCTGGGCAGCCGCAACTCAACTGGGAACAGGGAGCCAGGAGCCCAAGGCAGCAGGGCTCCAGCTGGAGCCCCCACCTGCTCGGGATGACAGCCCGAACTGTCAGCCAGGCTTTCTTGTCTATTTCACAAGAATGAGAAAGAAATTGACAAGAATGACAGCCAACAGCCAAGTAAATAACCTGCAATGTCCACATGGACAGTAGGTCACCCTAACTAAAATGACATAAGCCCTACACCTCTCATGGAGGTGGAGTTATGTCCGTGTAGTAGGGAATTTACATCAGCGGGAGCAAGGCTATAGTGTGTACAATGACATAATTAGGTCGACGTAAGATGCTTTATATCGACCTAACTCTGTAGCGTAGACCAGGCCTGTGCATAGACTCTGTCATCTAGCCCTTCTCAGAGTGCTAACTCTACTCAGACCTTCCATGGTGTATTATTTAAGGGATTCCTACAATTTGCATAAACAAGATTAAATGAAACAGTGGTATAAATAGCTGCTCAGCCGACAACAGTTTCCCTCACTGGTAACACCAGTGCAGAGGCATCAATGCTGAAAAACGTGTATGAATTTTTCTAACATGACTGCATTCTACACAACACCACACACAAGAGCACACAGTACAGAAATGATATTTTATAGTTAATCTTTTGTGCATAATTACATTGCTGCTTTAAGGTTTACATAAAGAATCTGCAGTAACCCAATGTAATGAACAGTTGTGGTGAAGGTTTTCACATCATTCTCCATCACTTGATATCTTCAGTTCAATACAGGATGCCTTTCTGGGAGAGATGCTCTAGCCAAAACACAAATTATTGGGCTCAAGGGTAACTGGGTGAAATTTAATGGTCTGTGATATATGAGACACCACACTAGATGATCTACAGGTCACCTCCGGCCTTAAACTCTATGGATCTATTAATCTATAAGTAATTTTATATATGTCCAGTGGCATTTCCATCTTATCACACATACTAACAGCTATTGAAAAAAGTGGCAGGACAAAACAAAAAAACAAACAAACTCGTGATTATTCATAGTATTCATTACCTGGAATGGTTTCACTGTAGAAAGCTGCATGGGAACCTCAATTTGTAATGCAGTATAGAATAAGCCAATATGATATTAAGCATAGTAACTTATGCAGTCTAATGGTTCAGGTCTGCACCACCTTATGCATACATGGATTATGCAGTCGAACAATGTGCACTTATGTGCAACATAATACTTTTCATTCAGATGGTTTCTAAAGTGTTTTAGAAACTGAAGAAATCCTTTAGTTTACCTACCATGCACTCATACTAGAGTGAACTATACCAACTGAAACAGCACACAGCAAAACTACGTATCAGTTTAGGACAAGAAGCAAGGAATACCATAACCAATAGAAATGCTGGGGGAAATCAAAGATTTTAACTACTCAAACTGGATTTGGGCCAGTCCAATACAGGCAGCACACCTACCCTTAACAAAAGTGGGGAGGACCTATATTTTATGTCTCACCTGAAAGATAACATCTCCCAAGGCCCAATGTTTCCTAAAATCGTGCAGGAGTCAGACATTCAGCACTGACTCAGAGGAAGAGTATCACCTACTGAATTTAACAACACTATTTCCTGCAGCACCTGAATTTTCCCTTTGAGGTTTCAGCTCTAAGCACTTGTCCATCAACTCTGCTTGGCTTATAAAATCTGATGGGATCAGAGTGAACAAGCAAGGCTACAGCATATATATGTGAAAGGATGACAGGATATATTTAAAACTGTAAGGTCCCAATTAGTTTTGTTTCACAACATCTAGGGTGGAAGAGGTGGTGTCTTACTTTGGGAAAATGTCTGTTCCTAAGTACATATGGGGCAACAAGTGGTTTCACAAAGGAGGAAACTAGGCTTTCAAAATAACATACCATGGTTTCACAGTTTATAAAAAAATAAATAAATAAATAAAAATACAAAGCTATCTGTGGTTAAAAATGTGATTATAGTTCCTAAAAAGAAAAATCAAACAGTACATTTAAAAATAAACATCAAAATATATCTTGAAAGTGAATTTTCTTTCCTTATTTTTAAGTTGGCCTTTCTAGAGTGGAAGAAACATGATATAGTACTACCCTATGAAACATGAGGTGGGGATTCAATGCCCCACTATGATACACTGTAGCATCTCATCATACCAATGACACAAAGAAAATAAATGCAATGCTCTTCTCATAAAGATGACATACAACGCTCGGAGAGGACTTTGTGGAGGGATCTACACTGGCCTTTTTACCTATGTTGTCTAACTCTGATCTAAGCAAGTCAAGATGACATGATGATAAAAATGAGATTGGCCAATGCAATGGTGGGAGATTTTCCTAAAATTGTATGGATACACAAGGCTACAGAGAAAGAAGGGAAAGGAGAACCACTGTAGAAGATAGATACTGTAAGTTAGGGACCTTTCAGTCCTCTAGATTATTCACTACAGACCTACTGCCAAGTAACACATATTTGAGAAGGGAGATGCCCACATTTTGCATTAAATTCGAAGACCATTTAAAATTTTTCCCCTTATGACAATAATTTAAAATAGCAACTTCTATACTGAAGGATCCAAAAACACATCACAAATTATACATAGGAACCACTTCTTCCAACACTGGAATGCAGCCACCCTAATGGAGAACACAACTGTTTACCAATACAGAGAACATACAGAAAATTTAGAAATGGAAATAAAGACGTGTTTTGCTGTGTTTTAATAAAACATTTAAAATCTCCTTCGGTTTTTAGTTTCCCCATTGTAAATAGCTGCCACAGTCCTAACCCTAATCTTAAACCAGATCTAAACTTTAAATTCAGAGTAAAGAGACATATAGGAGAGACAACAAACACTTTATTACTTAAATCTTTGATCACCAATAACAGTTTTATAAGGGACACAGAAGGAGTGCTCTATGTCAATCGGAGGAAGTGCCAAACCTGATTTGTGTTAAAAACAGCACAAACTCAGTATCTGCAGCAGCAAAGCCAGTGCTCAGTGCAGTTGCATATCAGTTTTACTTCTATCCATGTCACTAACATGCACTGAACTTATCTGTTTTTGGTAGGGTGGAATGTGAAGTATAAAGAAAAAGGTACAGCAGACAATATGTGTTAGATCAGTCACAAGAATTGCAGCACCACACACACAATATCAGGATAATCCACATAAAATGGGCAGCAACATGAGATATGCATAAATGCGTACAATCAGTAGGGTGTGTTTGATATACTGCCCAGGAAATACAAAGAAACTGTTACACTGTGGGAGGGAACTGAATTACCTCTTTGAAGGGTGATTTATAGAATAGGGAATATCACACAAAGGTTTCACATGCTCTCATTCCCTCCGTGGATATGTCTTCACTGCAGCTGACAACATGCTTCCCAGCACGAGTAGACAGACATACAGTGGCTCAGCTTGGAACTAAAAATAGCAGTGGCCACAGCAATGCAGGCAGTGGCTCAGGCTAGCTGCTAGAGTACAAACGCAGCTAGCTACCTTAGTAGCCTGAGGCTAGCCTGAGTTGTTGCAACCACACTGCTATTTTCAGATTAGCTTGCACAAAGCCAACACATCTGTCTACCCACACTGGGAAGCATGCTTACAGCTGCAGTGTACACATACTGTCTATGTATCATAGGCAGGGCACAGACTATTATTAAGGTTGCCTGACACTTCCCAATTTAAGACTCAGTTTTCAGTTGCTTATAACTTTGTGAATTTTACCCATTTGAGCTGAAATTTTCCAGGCCAAGTATGTGCTCAGACTGTTTTTTTTTCTTTTAAAATTCCAGCCAAAATGGTTTAGCTGTTTCTGAGAACAAAGCTAGAGAAAAATACGTTGTTTTGCCAATGTAAAAGAATTCTGGCAACCTTTAAAAAAATCAACCGCCACCACCAAAAAAATCCAAAAAACTAGTTCAAGTGACCCCATGCTGTGAAACAGGGATTTGAAACATGGCAGGAGGGTGGCCTTTTGCCATCCCTGTGAAAATTTACCCAAATCTAGCTAAGTTACAAGCCTTTGAAAAAAATCACAACTCACCAATGCTGAGTTAAGATATCTTCAATTTGAGCAGCTGATACCTCTGAATATTCCATTCTCATTAAGCATGCTTGAGCGTCTCACAGCTCCTCATGCTGACCAGACTTCATATGAACCATCTCCACAATGTGACTGAGCATGCTCCCTCCCCCCTCACTGGGTCCCAGAGCCCAGACTCCAGCTGGAGCACACCACAATTAAACAACCCCAGGAGCCCAAGTCAGTTGCCACAGCCACAGGTTTTTAATTGAGGTATAAACATACTCTCAATGGCTTGCTTTGCTGGCACCCAGGCAGCTAGAAGGGTAAGCCATCCAATCAAAAGCAGAGGGTACAAAAGCTGGACAAAGGGGAAGAAAAGGAGTAGATTGCACAAGGCATCTGATGAAACAGGACTGAAAAGGGAGAGAAACTGGGACTGGCTGGGCAAGGAAGCTGGGACTGGGCGGGAGGAGAAGAGGAGGCTGGAAGCCATGGATAGGCTGTAACCTACTGAGCAAGCAGACTGAGAAGCAATGAGGGAAATAGTGGAAAGGAAGAGAGTGGGAGCCAGTTTGTGGAGCTAGGGGGAGTACGCTAAGATCAAACAAGGAGTTTCGGAGTGAGGGAAAATGGGACTGGTTAGGCAAAGAGACAAAGACAAGGAGCCAGATGACGGGGAGACTGAATGAAGTGCCCAGTGAAGCAGACTAGGGTTGGGAGCCAGTGCGGACAGGAAGGGGAGAGACAGATTGGGCAAAGAGCTGGGTTGGGGAACCTTGGACTGGCTAGACAAGGAGAGACTAGAGAAGGTGTGGGAAATTGGGACTGAGAGAGACAAGCCTGGAAGGTGAGGAATAAGACTTGCTAGGCAAAGAGACTAGGACCAGGATGAGCCTGAGGAATGGAGATTGGGACAAGAAACCAGGGGTGGGAGAGAAGACCTGGTCCTATCCCAGTGCTCTTTTCCCTCATCTCTTGCTGTTATGGTCATAGGAGTTTACTGTGAGAAGACTTTAATGAAAAGGTAAGATTTGGATCTTGATAATGGTGATGCCTGGATTCAATGGAAGGTCCTGGCTCCAAGATCCAAATATCTAAAATTAATCTTTGGCTGCACTGTCTGCATGAAGCAGCTGGGTTTTGGTAGGTTATGGATGGCTAGGTAGTCCTTGAGTCAAATTCTAGGGCATTAGATTAGTAGTCTGCTTCAAAGCCTATTTAAGTCAATAGTGGTCTTTCCACTGACTTCAAATGACTTGACATCAGACCTTAGAACCAGGATTTCAAATTCAGCCCTGAAGAACGTTAGGGCTTTCCTGCCCTCTCAATTCCCAGACACAGTTCATGGGAAAGCAAGAGTCCAAAGTGCAGGCAATCCGCAATGGGTTTATTGGGGGTTACATTGACAAACTTAAAACCATAGCCATACCTCCAAGCCCTTCACACCAGATGGGCTTATTTCTCTATATGCCGATAGAGCTTCCCCCATAGAATCATAGTTCTGTACGCCCGCAGAACTCCTTTTTCCCATGACTATAGTTCCGTACGCCGACGAAACTCTCTCCTCCCCAACTATGGATCCATATGCCAACAGAGCCTCCTCTTTCCCCTCCTTCTACTTGGTAGCCTTAATTATACCTGAAGGGCCCCCTCCCCAGTACCATCCCTTCCAATATATGATCATGTTCTGTTTTGGGGGTTCTGGTCTAGCGGTTTAGTACAACCCCTTTTGTACCCCATGGGAGGGGCAGGGAGCAAGGTTACATCTTGGCCATGGTCACTTTATGGCCCTATGTTTATGTTTCTTTTTAACACCTCCCTTGCGTTTCCCAGCTGGTTGCTTGGCCTTGCTCTGGCATCTATCTTGAAGAGGAATCAGAACTTTCCCTCATTTGTGCATTCATATATCATACCTCCACTATGCCTTAAAACATTTTAATGGATATCCCTTATGTGTCTCACAGTAATAAAGAAAACCCATCTGGTTGTGGGTAGACAAGAAGAACCCACCATGTCTTTGTTTTTTGCTTACATGTGTATCTTAAAGACTTTAGCTTGCAGTCAAACAGGCTCAGAATACCATCTCAGGCAGATACACAGGCCTAAATATTTTTACAAATCTAAATTATATACTCATACCCTAACAAAGAAAACTAGGAGTCAGTGGCATGCAGGGAGTTCTGAAATGATGTACTCACATTGATTTTGATACTTAACTGACAGTTTTTGCATGAGGTAGGAGATGTACCTTATCCCCAGGTAGAGTGAGTTCTAGTAATCTAATTTGGAGGGGATGAAGCCATGGATCATAGTAGTTAGGTCCAACTTTAGGCTGAACACTACTTTGGTTTTTTATTTTTATGCTGATTTCTCTTAACTCAACTATGGGTGGTAGGGTCCAGCCACCCCAGCTTCTCACCCCCTGCCTGTTCCCTGCCAGGAGCAAGCAGCCTTGTCAATTTCGGGGCTCAGCATGAAATTGACAAGGCTGCCTGAGAAGATGCCCAGGGCTTATCCCCTCCCCTCTGGGAGCCAGGCCCAGCCACCTGTGCCTTCTCTTGTCCTGGGTCCAGCCACCCAGGGGCTTTTCGCCCTGCTCCCAGCTGGTTTTCTTGACAGATAACTACCAATGTAAGCGAACACATTGTCTACACTGACACTGCATCACCCTATCTACACCGACATAAGCCCTACACCTCTCCTAGGCTACGTATTCACGGAGGGTGGCAAATTCACCAGTATCAGATCAACTTCTCTGGATGGACTGAGCGGTCAGTGAGGACCCGCTCAGTCGATTCAGAAATTGGCGTGTTAAGGCCACCTCCTCAAGTGGCGTAGCGCTGCGTAGGCGGCGCAGTGCAGTGAAGACAGTGCGCAGAAGGGAAGCGCAGAAGGGAAGCAGAGAAGTCGATGGAAGTTACGCAAGTTTTTTGCATAGTTTGCTAACTCCAGTGGACTGCCGCCGACTCTCCGAGATAAGTGTAGACAAGCCCCTAGAGGAGGTGTTATGATGTCAGCATATCAAGGGAGTTACATGGGTGGGAGAATCATTTGAATACAGACACCTCCCCTTTCTCCAGTACCGACCAGGCCCAAGTGTAACACCTGCTTCTTCCCCAGGGAGGGTCGGGCCATAGCCACACAGGCGCCGCCCCCATGCTGGCCTGCAGGGCGGGCTCCTCACCAGCCCCACGTCCCTGCGGGGATGGGCAGGAGGGGGCACCCCACTTTCCTCCCTTCCGTGCCAACTTCCCCTAGTCTCTCCCCTCCGGGCTCCCGCCTCCACCGGGGACTCCAATGGGGCGAGTCGCTGGGAGGACAGACGGGGAGATCGGGCCGAGCGTGTCGCCCGCCCGCGTCCGCCCGGACCCTCTGATTACGCCCTATCCGCAAGCGCCGTTGAACTGCCACCGGGCTCCCCAGCGACCGCCCAGCCGCAGCCGCCATCGCGCGCGCGGACCAGCGGGGGGTGGAGCTGCTCCCCGCCCCCCGACCAGCGCGAGCATTCTACCGCCTGTCACCCACCTTGGAAACGGACCACGTGCTCATGCTGCCCCCCACGCGCCCCCGACTTCCGCGGTAATAATGGCACCCCCACCCCACCGAGCTGGTGTTCAGAAGGAGAAGGCACTGGCGCATGCGCCCTCCGAGAACTGGGCAGGCTTCTCCGGTTGTGCAGTTGGAAACTACTACTTCTCTTTCTTCTATTCGCCCCCCACTCCCAGTCACACAATGGGATGGCTCACTCCCTACGAGCGGCCCGGCTCAAACGCGGGGGGGGGGGGGAGGGGAAATGGAAAGCGGCTTGACACCCCCTCAGGATGGTACAATCCCGCCTTCTCCCCCTCCGGAAGAGATCGGAACGAACGGTTCCTCTGAGGAACTTCCTGCCTTTGGGCTAGTCCACGCGTGGTGGGAGACGGGGGTGCACGCGCGCCTCGGCCATGGCGGCTTGTCCCTTTCGGAGGAGCATCGCCTCTCAGGTAGTGTGTCCCGTCGCCCCAGAGACCCTCCCTGCCGCGGCCGGCGCGCACGGTCCAACTCCCCCTCTGGGGCCGTGTGGTTGGGAGCATCCAGCTGTCTAGTCGCCCCTCGCGCTCGAGCCCTGACCGTTCCCCACATGCCCCACTTCCGAGGCCAGACTCTGCGGCTCGGCTCAGCGGCCTCGCTGCTGCCCCCGCAGCCCGGCTTGGTGCGCGCGCGCGGCGGGATGTCGAACGCGGGGAGTTGGACTGGTGCAAGAGGCTGTGTGGACGCGCCGAGTCCGGTTTAAACCGGGCCCGTGCCATTGGGGATAGACCTAGAGTAGGCTGACCGGATTTTTGGTAGGATACCCGGGGCCGTATTTGGGGGAGGGGGTAATTACTGCCTTCGAGAAATAAATGTTATGTGAAAACAGACGTTACGAACACGTGTTATCCATAGCTGTGGCTAACTTGAAGAGTCGTATTTCTCACATTCAGCCCCTGAACACGGACAAAATACTTACCCGTATTATCCTTAAGACTGACAAGGGAAGGGTAAGCTTGCATTCATCTGAGAAATGCTCCAATTAGTGCATCTGCTTGAGAATTGTTTTTGGTGAGTTTTCCCACCAATTCTAGACAGGACAATTTAAAGTTCGTTTTCACGACGAGAATGGCCTTCACAGTTTGTATATTGAATCTCAGTTTCTCTGCTGTCCATACGTCATTCGTCAGCGAGAACACGCTTTCAACGGGCGCATTGCTGCCTGGCAGACAGAGCATCCCTTGAGCTAGTTTTTTCAGGTCTACGTGGGGTACCTCGGATTCTGTGAAACGTGTCATGACTGCATTCCATTTGTAAGCAACCGATATAGCAGATGCACTTCATTCTCCTAGTTTCCCTCTTAAAAATTCATTAAGAAAAGTCACTTAATCAAACACAGCATCTTGATCACTTGTTACATCTGGTAATTTCATTTGCAGAAGTTCGACTGCCTTCTCAATCTCAAACTTTACAGGCACTTTTTTCAAAAGCAGACAGTGCAGGTCTTTAAGGTCGTCTGTGTGTTTTCCCCATACGTGTATGTATTTAACTGATGTGTCAAAAAAGATCAAGAAACATTAAAGTATGACTTGTGTGACAAGACCCCAGCCCCTTCTTGCTCTTTAGTAGTTTTCTCAAACCTTGTCTACACTAGAATGTTTTGTTGACAGTAGTTTTTTTGGTGATAAAAAAGCGCTATAATTACAGCGCTCACGCCGTCCACACAGCACTCGTTTTGTCACAAAAACGCATCCACACTTGATGCTGTAGTATCGACAGTGAGAGCAGTGCATCATGGGCAACTATCCCACCATGCAACTCGGCAGCTTCTGCTGCTAGGAATTCTGGGTTGAGGAGCGCAGAGCAGTATGAGTGCTGGCTCAATGTCCCATGGTGCATTGCCTTTCCATGCCATCATTCATTGCGTTGCTGACAGCGACTTGCACCATTTTTTTCAACGGCTGCCCACTGTTTACTGCACACCCACCATCTCTATCTGAAAAGATGCATCCCACACTACTCTCCACTATTGCTTTCAGCATTCTGAACACATCGTGGCTGGTTGCACAGTACATTATGAGCTATAAATCGGAAAAGGAATCCGAGGAGCCTGACCTGCTGAGTGACATGCAGACAAACATTACTGTTGTCATTCACTGAGCATTTGCACATGGTAAACCGCCACTTCTGGGCGCATGAGACAAGCATTTGGTGGTGGGATTGCATTGTTATACAGGTCTGAGATGATGAGCACTGGCTACAGAACTTTTGAATGCACAAAGTGACCTTCATGGAACTCTGTGTGGAGTTGGCCCCTGCCCTGTGGTGCAAGGACACCAGAATGAGCGCTGCCCTCTCAGTGGAGAAGTGTGTGGCAATCACTGTGAGAAAGCTGGCAACTCAGACGGCTACCAGTCTGTTGCTAAATGTGCAGGGTCATTAATCACATTCTGCTGTGAAGGACTGTGACTCTCAGCAATGTGCGTGACATAGTGGATGGATTTGCAACAATGGGATTCCCTAACTGTGATGGGGCAATAGATAGCGCACACATTCCAATTTTGGCACCAGTCCATCTTGTGACGGAGTACATCAACAGGTAGGGGTACTTCTCTATGATTCTCCAGGCGCTTGTGGATCACTGTGGGCGTTCCCCTGATATCAATGTGGGTTGGTCAGAAAAGGTGATGATGCTTGTATCTTCAGGAACACTGGCCTATACCGGAAGCTACAATCAAGGACTTTTTTTCCAAACGAAAAGATTCCAATAGGGGATGTTGAGATGCCCATAGTGATCCTGGGAGACCTGGCCTACTCATTACTGCCATGGCTTATGAAGCCTTAAACAGGCAACCTGGACAGCAGTAAGCAATGCTTCAATAACAGGCTGAGCAGGTCCCGAATGACTGTTGAATGTGCATTTGGTACATAATGGAGCACTGGAGATGCCTTTATGGCAGGCTGGACTTAAATGAGGACAATATTCCTGTGGTCATAGCTGCCTGCTGTGTGCTCCATAATACATGTGAAGCTAAGGGCAAGAAGTTTGCCCCTGGGTAGACCACAGAGGCAGATCACCTTGCATCTGAATATGAGTAGCCAGAAGCCAGGGGTATTAGAAGGGCACAATGGGGGGCCATATGCATAAGGGAGGCATTGAGGGCCCATTTTGACAATGAGAACCCATCAGGTGTTTTTCTGAAACTGCGCTGTGACATTCTGTGACCACTATACAGCTGTACATGTGTGTTGATGGTAGGTGCACATATCATGTTCAACACATAAATAAAGAGTGCTTCTTGTTTTGAGAGCTTACTTTTATTAAACACAAAACAGCACACAACACAAACAAATCTTAGAGGGGAGAAAGCAGTGGGGGGGCAGTGCCAACTATGATAGCTGCGTGTAAGTCCAGCTGTCGTTCTCATAGCTGTCTGAGGGAGTGGAATGAAGGGGTTAGCAAGATGGTCTGTGACTTTGGTAGGAATGTGTAGGGGGAGTTGGTGGAGTGCAGGGAAAGAAGTTCTGTTGCAGCTGAAGGGGGGGCCGAGCTTGCATGAACTGTGTCTGCAATGACACTGTTGTCTTTAGAAGTTCTGTCTACTCCTCCATGGCCTTGAGCATGCGCTCCTGGCCAACTAAAATTCTCTCCTGGTTTTCCTTCCGTTCATGTCTGTCCATCTTCTGCGATTCTGACATTGATTGTCTCCTTGCCCTTTTCTCTCTTTTGAATGCCTCAGAGGATCGGAGGAGTTCCTGGAACATCTCCTTCTTGCTTCTCCAGGGTCACTTCCTTATCAGTTGTAGGCAGTCTGCTGGCATAGGGGCCTTGGCTGCAAAGATCACATCTGTGTAAGAACAAGAAACAATGAACAAAACCATTATTGTGAGTGCCCTAACGGTACACATGAATCACTGTGAAACACACCTCATTCTCACTGTCACCCTGTGCAGAATACAGCTCCTTGGTCAGCCTGAGAATGGGGGGGAGGGGGGGCCAAGACCATCCAAGTAGTCTAGATTCTGGGTTCTGGATGCTCGCTTGGGGCATAAATGTAGGTACATAGGGAAAACATTTCAAATTGTGCCACTATTTTCCACAGGCAGTGGCCATATTAGCAGATATCTCACTCCTTAGAGTCAGCAAGGATGCTAGGATGCATCTCCTCCACACGAGCAGCTTCAATCCAGGTCCCTATGCTGCACAACTATGCGCTGCTTTGGACCCCCTTCAAATGATTGCCAATTGGCATGGAAAAGTGACCTACAATGGGGGCAGAAACACAGCTGCTCTCCCTGATTCTCTGCCTCAGATTCCTAGGGAGTACCTCCAAGAAAGTTTCCTAGAGGTCACACCGGAGGATACCTGCGAAATCTCAGCGTGCATTAACTTGCTTCTCAGCCATACTGTCTAGATGCGTAAGGGAATGGAAAGCACATGCAAACACAGCTACTCCTGTGCATTTCTATCCCTTCAAGAACCTGTATGTTTTAGCCAAGCTAAGGGCCCCCATGCCTCCAGTACACAAGCAGCATCAGCTTCCAAATACTTACCAGAGCTCCCCTCTCCGGCTTCCTGAGCACCTGAGCTGAAGGACTGGGGCTGGCTGTAGCCTTCTGGGGTCAAGAACAGCTCCAGACTCCCAATCTCAGCAACTGAAATGTTCCCCACCTCCGGGTCATCCTTCAGATCCACTTCCTCATCAATGACCTCTTTGTGAGGGTTCAGTCCAGTATCTGGTGGCCTCAGGGCTATGGAAGTGTCTACAGGCGTCTTGGGGGTGGATATGGAGTCACCACTGAGGATGGATTCCAGCTCTTTGTAGAAGTGGCAGCTCATTGGCTCCGCATCAGAGTGACAGTTTGCCTCCCTGGCCTTGTGGTGGCTCTTCCACAGCTCCTTGATTTTAGCTCAGCACTGCATCATGTCCCGCTCATAGCCCTTCTCTGCCATGGCACGAGAAATCTGACCATAGGTATCAAAGGTCCTTTGGCTAGAGTGGAGCTGGGACTGCCCGGCAGACTCCCCACGAATACTGATCAGGTCCAGCAGCTCCGGTGTGCTTCAAGCGGGAGAGAGTTTGCTGCGTGGAGCTGGAATGGTCAGCTGGGAAGATGAGATGCAAGCTCTCCATGCCGCCCAAGCAGGAAGTAGAATAAAAATTTCAAACTTCCCACGACTGTATAGGGAGAAGCGTGGATGGCTGCAAAGCAGCAGAGTGCAAATGGCTGTCCAGAGTGGTCAGGATTGGCATTGTGGGACATTTCCGGAGGCCATTTACTGCGGCAAAAACATACAGCAGTGTGTACACTGACACTTTAGTCACTAAAAGTTAGTTGCAAAAAGATCTATGCCTCTCGTCAAGGTGATTTTATTTTGTCGACAAAACTCTCTAGTGTAAACCAGGCCTCACTAAACCTGGCACAAAGTCTTCCTCATACTTTGCAGACTACTTCTCTTCCAGATTGTTAAGGATGTCAGCAGATTCCACTGCACAGCGATCTTCCCCCTCCAGCAATTTTATTGTGTCACGGAAAAGTGACAGATTAGCTTGAATGAAAGTGAGCCAGAGTTCAGTCATCGGGTCTTCAAATATCTTCCAAAGAACTGAACACTTTTCTTTTGAGAGAAAAAATGACTTAAGCGGCTCATATAATAGAAGTATTCTTTCTAAAGCAGGTAACATTGAGAGCCACCTGATATTGCTGTGCCCCAGGAAGTTTAGTATTCTTGCCCCACAAACTCACAAAAACTCCTCAGTCTTTCAACTTGAACAGTGAAATTGAGAAAATGTCAAAAAATCTTGAAAAATATATATTTAACATCCACTAGGATTGTATCCAGTGCAGTTCGGGCACAGTTGTGAACGATATGAGCGGGACATCCGAGGCCTATCACCTCTCTGAAGTCAAGGCTGCCTTGCACTGTGTGCATGTTTTCTCTCCCTTGTCTGTCTAGCCTGCTGAAGTTTGCATTTGTATTATCGGCAGAGAAAGCCACAACCTTATTTTCCACCCGAAACTTTTCTATAACAGCGAGTATCTCTGCTGCAATTAGTTCAGCTGTTTCACCTTTTAGTTCAACAAAATCAAGTAGTTTTGTCTCCATGGACGTGCTTCCATCGTATATCTTGAAGTAACGAACCAAGAGAGGCAACATTTTTACATGTCCATGGTTTGATGCATCAACTGAAAGTGATACAAACTTAACATTGTTCAGATCATGTTGCAGTTCATCTGTTGCCCAAGGTGCGAATACATTTTTGATAATTACATCGCACTTTGTGCTCGCACAACTAAATTTGGGATTGTAGAATTTTCTATTTAAACTCAAGGTACAGTCCATTGATCTTAAACTGTGGTTGTGATGAATGGTGTAATAAGCAAACATTCCCTCTTGTGTAGCAAGATCATATTCACTCTGTGTCAGCTCAACTTTACAAAAAATGAAGTTACAGAACTTGAAGTTTTGAAGTTACCATCACGGGCAGTTAGGGTGGATTTGTGTTTACTTGTACCTTCGTGTTCTTTTATCGATGTCCTGCCTCCCCTGGAAATGGTGAATATGGAATGGCATATTGTACATAAGACAGATGTTTCTTTTGCAGTTGGTTACAAGAAAGAAAATTCTTTTTGTAGTTGGTTGTTGAAGTAACACTTAACGTTTCTTGGACAACACCACAGCAGTTCTGCAATCATCATTGACACCACATGCGCAGTCAAACTGACCTTAGCATGTGACAGCCTTGTAGCCATAGTTACAGCAACATGTAGAGAGATAGACCAGGTATAACTGAGCAAGCTAATTATATACTGTATTTATGCCATATTCATAGACCTATGATTTCAACATGAGTAAAATCTGAAGTGTAGTGCAGAGGTTTACATTTTATTATTTGTGTCACATTTTATTTATTACAATTTTGCCACATTTTTAAACCACTGTTTGGTGACAAAGCCAACCGGGGACATTTCTGGAGACAGGTTATTGCCAGGGACAGAGTACCTAATTTGGGGACTGTCCCCGGCAATCGGAGATGGCTGGTCAGCCTACCCTAGAGGGACTAGTGTGATCTTCTGTCTGAGCCCCTGAATGCCACCGGCCACGGAACTTCCCTGTGTTCATTCCTCTGGAACTACAGCCTCTCCTTTAGCAAAACAGCCCATCTTGATTTAGAAATGGAGGGCAATAGGGAATGCACGGCAACCCCTTGGTAAATTGGAGGATTGGTTAGTTACCTTCATCTCACTGTTAAAAATGTCTGCATTATTTCCCCTCTGAATTTGTCAAGCTTCAACTTCCAGCCATTGTCTGTTAGACTGAAAAGTCCATTATCAAATATTTCAGTTTATTTTAAATGGATTAAAGGAATCCATTTAATCTAAAATTCAAAATAAGAGCACCTACCAATTTTTCATGTAGACAAACCCCTGAAACTGCTTAGATATACTGCTCTTGTTCAGATTCCTATGGGCAGCAAGTATGTCTGTAACAATACAGACAACAAAAAAGGTTCAGAAAATGTTTTTTGACAAATAAATTCCTTTCTAGGTATATTAATACAGAACTTGATGTATCTTGGTAATTATCTTCTGTTTCAGTGAAATTAAATATTTCATTTAAACAATCATTATACAAAAGTATTGTAATGACCTGGCCTAAGAGGATGCTAGCATCCTTGAGGACTGTTTTGTGTTTGTCTGTCATGTCTTGACCAAGTTCAAGCTTCTATGTGTATTGAAAGATTTTTGCGTCATGCCCTTGTACAGGAAAGGGGTTGGTGAATTAGCGGTAGTTTAGTTTTAGTATAGTGGGTGGTTAGCATGGGGAAGGGAGACTTAGGGTAGAATGTGTGTTAGAGGCGAGTGGGTGTTTGTGGGTTGGGCCAGGTACATGGTTCACTAACCAAAACCCCTTAGTTTCCGGAGGGGAAGTACTTTGTCCTGACATTGTATTGACTGCTTCATACACGTCATGACCAGCCTAATTTAATAGTACACCATAAGATTTTTACATCTAGACTTGCTGCTTATACAGCAGGAGTGCTGATGTGCATGCAAAGACATTACCTATAGGTAGGTAATACATTTAAAACATGAAAAAGGAAGCATTTTGGTGGAAATGACAAATTCTGTGTGAAAAAATGAAATTCTGAGGGGAACATTAATTCTGTGCAAATTCTGCAATGCACAGTGGCACAGAATTCCAGCAGGAGTAACAAACCCTAATCTCCATCTAGGACCCTGTAGATTTCACAGGGGTCTGCTTGCCATAGATAAGCTTGCAAGATCAGGGCATTATTTGCCTTTGTGAAGTGCTTTGAGATCTTCAATGAAAGGTAAGTATGTTTGGGTGACCTCTATGCCCCTCTTATTCAAGCAACAAATCTAGTAATTCCTTGTACTTCACTTTCTGATCATAGGGTTTTATTTTATTCCATGGATCATTCTTTATTTTTATGAGTATTGCTCAGTTTTTCTTTGTTGCTTGACTGTTTCAAATATTTGAAATCTGTAATGAATTTTTAAATGCAGAATTTAAAAATTCCAGTTTACTACTTTTTGTGTTGATTGTCTAACAACACAGCAGTTGATTGGTTTTTTTTTTTAAATATGCTACTTTTCAACTACAATTTTAAAACAGAATTTAGGTGTATACATGTATTTCTAGCAAAAGCTGACTGCTCTTAACCTTGAAGTACTTATTCATTCTCTTCTTTTTTCCAGTGCAATGTTTTCTTATTGACCTGGGGATAAATTTGAATGTTCTGTCAGTTTTGCTTATCATATTTCAGTGTAAACCAAACTGGAGGGGGGTTGTTTTCCAGTTAACATTGTTAAATGATTACTACCAAAAATAAATTGTAGTCACAAGAATATTCTCTATTTTTAGGATTTTTTTTTAACAAAAGGAATCTGATATTCTAGCAAATTAGCTTTCCAAAATGTGTCTGCTGCTTTTCTTAGCCACTTGTTGGTTGGCATGTTTTTTGCAGGGAATTTCACATCACAGGACCAATTCATCCTTGGGCTAAGTAAGTGCAGTGCAACTCCATTGACTGCAATAGAATTCAACTAGGGCTAAATATAACCCAGTAGGACTGAAGGTACCATTTATTCAGTTACCTTCATGAAAAATGTCTTAAGTTGGGACAGCAATTGATTATCATTCATCTTCCTGGCAATAAATATATTCTATTTTAATATCAACTATCTTTTCCATTCCAAGAAACAGGTCTCTGCAGTCTTCCTTCTACAAATAAAAGGGGTTTAGAGCTGCATGTTTTGATTAGTACAGCTTTCTCTAAGGTGTCCTCTATATTTTATCATTGGCTGTGTTTGTAACATATTTTTAAAAACTGATCTTAAAATAGCTTCAGCTAAAATATTTTCCCCACCAGTCTGGATGGCAATATATTTATAAAAATATATGCCACATCCACATTGGAGCCTAAACAGGGAATATCTTTACTGAAAACCTTTCTTATTATAGTTTTGATCTGTATTTCAAATCTAGCTTTCAAGGGTTTTGAACCTGCCACCAGAAAATTTGATAAAGTCGATATCTGCAGTTCCTGTGTCCAAAAAACGGTAAGGTATTTATATTTTATGTTCTAATAAACTAAGTTGTTTTTTGTGGTGCATAACACTGCAGGATCTCAGTGAGGTTTTAGGGAAATATGAATACAGAAAATCAAACAGTACTGGTTAATATGAAGATTATAATTTGTATTTATCCCAGTCAATTTTAGATAAATGCTTAACTTAAATCTGGCTCACCATTTAATTTTTTTTCAAAGCAAGCTTTTATGAAACTCAAAACTAACAATCATTTCTGACTTTTAAAAAAAATCCAGTTGAAATAAATATCCCACTGTAGTACCTGAAATGCAAATATTATAGCACTAAAATCTGAAAGTAAAAATGATTAGGAATAGAATGACATTCATATTGATTTTCATTGTCCTGTCTGAGAGATGCAAAAAGTAAATTGGATTTTATTACCAGTGAAAGAATTCTTAATATAAAGTGTTATGCCCTTCAATCATATACAAGGGGAATACAGTAATTAGGGGAAGAATGAAAAAAGTTAATTGTACATTTATCCATGCATCATTGTAGGTTGGGCCTTTCTATAGCCAGGTACATGTTCGATAGCATCAATCTAGAAGAATCCTAGAATTCTCTCTACACTGTGTTCTTTGTCCTACAAATGCCTACTATCTGGCATAGAAGTGAGTAGTCTCATTGATGTCAGTTGTACTATTCATATGCTTAAAGTTTATGTTTAACTATTTTGCTGGATCAGAGCCCTTCTGCAGTAATGTTTATAGGATCAGGCCCTAAATAAAAATAGCATCACCAAAGTGCAGCCACTGCTGGAGCAGAGAACTGTAAAGCACATGGCATGCAGCACAGCAGTTGGAGATGGGAGATTCTAGTACCATTTCCTTAACCTTTACTCCAGACAGTTTGCCTGACAAAGAAAAAATGGATTCCTTTAAACTAGCTAACCAACTAATTCCACCTACTCTAGCTGTTCTGTAAGTAGTCTTTGCCTTATAACAGCTTTTATTTCCCATGTGCATGATGTGATTGAAAAATGCTAACACAGTTGCATTTTCTATACTGTGGTATTTTATATAATGTGCTGACTATATACTTGTGAAATATTGTTTACTTGTTAGACTTGGCTTTTGCAAACCACTAAAGATCAGAGACCTTCTGAAAAGTCTTAGGAAAGTAATATTTTTGCACAGGTTGTGTGATTGCATTATTGAATATTTTTTTCCTTAGCCAGTATCTTACAGGCATCACAAATTGTTCAATTTTGTCTTTTCTCCTTTATGCTTGTGAAGGTCACACATAATAGTCAACAGCTGACTGCAGCGTCATTTACCTTTTCACTGGTCTACCTAAAAATATATTGATATTCCTTTTAATCAGATACTGAAATTAACAAGTGGTAATTGGAAAAATATCTGTTAAGAGTTCCATTATTGCTCATATGAAATTGTAATATGCTCTTGTCGTTCTTCTCAAAGGATATTGGGGACATGCAAACATGTTAGACTCATAGACTTTAAGGTCAAAAGGGACCATTATGATCATCTAGTCTGACCTCCTATACAATGCAGGCCACAGAACCTCACCCACCCACTCCTATAATAGACTCCTAATTTATGACTGAGTTACTGAAGTCCTCAAATCATGATTTAAAGACTTCAAGATACAGAGAATCTACCAGCAAGTGATCCATGCACCATGTTGCAGAGGAAGGCAAAAAACCCACAGAGCCTCTGTCAATCTTCCCTGGGGGAAAATTCCTTCTCAACCCCAAATATGGCAGTCAGCTAAACCCTGAGCATGTGGGAAAGTCTCACCGGCCAGATGCCCAGAAATAATTCTCTGTAGTAAATGAGAACACACCCCATCTAACATCCCATTGAACATATTTACTGCTAGTAGACAAATATCAGTTAATGGCCAAATTAGGCTGTCCCATCATACCATCCCCTCCATAAACTTATCAAGCTCAGTCTTGAAGCCAGCTAGGTTTCTTGCCCCCACTGTTCCTCTTGGAAGGCTGTTCCAGAACTTCGCTCCTCTGATGGTTAGAAACCTTCATCTGAGTTCAAGTCTAAACTTCCTGATGGCCAATTTATATCCATTTGTTCTTGTGTCCACACTGGTGCTGAACTTAAATAACTCCTCTCCTTCCTTGGTATTTATCCCTCTGATGTATTTATAGAGAGCAATCACATCTCACCTCAGCCTTCTTTTGGCTAGGCTGAACAAGCCAAGCTCTTTGAGTCTCCTCTCTTAAGGCAGGTTTTCCATTCCTCGGATCATCCTAATAGCCCTTCTCTGCACCTGTTCCAGTTTGAATTCATCTTTCTTAAACATGAGAGACCAGAACTGCACACAGTATTCCAAATGAGGTCTCATCAGCACCTTTTATAACAGTACCAACAGCTCCCTATCTCTACTGAAAATACCTTGCCTGATGCATCCTAAGACCTGCTTTTTTCATGGCCACATCACATTGGAGGCGCATCAACCAATACTCCCAGGTCCTGCTCCTCCTTTGTCACTTCCAACTGATGCGTCCCCAGCTTACAGCAGAAATTCTTGTTATTCATCCCTAAATGCATGACCTTGCACTTTCCACCATTACATTTCATTCTATTTCTATTACTCCAGTTTACAAGGTCATCCAGATTTTCTTGTATGATATCCCAGTCTCTCTCTGGATTGGCAATACCTCCCAACTTTGTCATCCGCAAACTTTATTAGCATACTCCCACTTTTTGTGCCAAGGTCAGTAATAAAAAGGTTAAATAAGACGGGTCCCAAGACCGATCCTGAGGAACACCACTAGTAACCTCCCTCCAGCCTGATAGTTCACCTTTCATTATGACCCATTGTAGTCTCCCCTTTAACTAGTTTCTTATTGTAAGGGGTCAGGCTGTCCCTCCTTGTCCGTCTGGGAGGGATGCCACGTCCCTTCGCTACTGGGCTTGTGTGAGTGCAGAAACTAAACAGGGGAATTAGCATTTGGGCAGGGGTACTGGTCCCCTTCTGCAGGCCACTGGCATCTACACAGGCTCTAGCCCTAGGCAGAGCAAGCAAGTAGTCTCTAGCCCCAGACCCTCAAGCAGGGCGGGGTGAGTAAGCAGTCTCTAGGTCTCCAAGGCTTTGTAGGCTGGGATGAGGCAACCACCCCAAGGAAAAAGGGAAAGAGGGGAGCAGGACGCAGGCCCAACCAACTCCATTGCGTCCCAGCCCAGGACCCTATCAGTGGCAGTGTTCTGTCACTGGGTCAGCGGGGCTCCAGCCACAACTTGCCAATATGGCTGCAGGACACAACACAACCGGACAGTCATCCGGCTCCTCTGGGCTCCTTCCTTCCCCCTTTCCCTGGAGTAACTGGGCCTCGGCATTGCCTTCAGTCTCCTCGGGATAAATGGCCAGGGGTAGGGCCCACAGGCCCTCAGCATCAGAGGCAGCCAGCAGCTCCTCTAGGTCATTCCCAGCAGGCAGCTCCTCCTAGTCACAGGCAGGTGGCTCTGGCAGTTCCCCAGCAGGGCAGTAGTCAGACTGGGACAGCAGCACCGGTGGAGAAACATCCTTCCCCTCCAGCAGCTCCCTCCAAACTAAGCTAGCTGGCTCACCTTTTATATTTTCTGTCTCGCCCCTCAACTTCCAGTGGAGTGGGCAGGGTTGTTCTGGCTCCGCCCACCAGGCATCAGACCATCCCTTCCTGTCCGTCTCTGAGGGAGGCCATGCCCCCTCGCTACACTTACCTATTTTCCAATTTTCATATTAATCCCCATCTTTTCCAATTTAACTAATAATTTCCCATGTGGAACTGTATTAAATGCCTTACTGAAATCTAGGTAAATTAGATCTACTACATTCCCTTTGTCTAGAAAAAAGAGTTATCTTCTCAAAGAAGGAGATCAGGTTGGTCTGGCACAATCTACCTTTGTAAAACCATGTTGTATTTTGTCCCAATTACCATTAACCTCGATGTCCTTAACTACTTTCTCTTTCAACATTTTTTCCAACACCTTGCATACTACTAGGGTCAAACTAACAGGGTTGTAATTACCAGGATCACTTTTTTTCCCTTTCTTAAGAATAGGAACTATGTTAGCAATTCTCCAGTCATATGGTACAACCCCTGAGTTTACAGATTCATTAAAAATCCTTGCTAATGGGCTTGCAATTTCATGTGCCAGTTCCTTTAATATTCTTGGATGGAGATTATCTGGGACCCCGATTTAGTCCCATTAAGATGTTCGAGTTTGGCTTCTTCCTCAGATGTGGTAATTTCTACCTCCATATCCTCATTCCCATTAGCCACCCTGCCACTATCCCTAAGCTCTTCATTAGCCTCATGAAAAACTGAGGCAAAGTATTTATTTAGATATTGGGCCATGCCTAGATTATCCTTAACTTCCACTCCATTCTTAGTGCTAGTGCTTCTTCTTTTTTTGTTATCTTCCTATTTAGATGGCTATATAACCTTTTACTATTGGTTTTAATTCCCTTTGCAAGGTCCAACTCTGCTTGGCTTTTGGCCTTTCTCACTTTATCCCTCCATGTTCTGACCTCCAGGAGACAGCTTTCCTTGCTGATCCCTCCCTCCTTTCACTCCTTGTAGGCTTTCTACTTTCTCTTAATCATCTGTCTGAGATGCTTGCTCATCCAGCTTGGTCTACAGCTCTTGCCTATGAATTTTTCCCTGCTTCCTTGAGATGCAGGCTTCAGATAGTTTCTGCAACATTGACTTGAAGTAATTCCAAGCCTCCTCTTCCTTTAGATCCATGAGTTCTTCAGTCCAGTCCACTTCCCTAATTCCCTTAATTTTTTAAAGTTAGCCCATTTGAAATCAAAGACCCTAGTCACAGATCTTTTTGTTTATCCTTTCATTTAGCTCATGGTTGCTCAAACCAAAGTTGTCCCCTACAATCAGTTTTTCTATGAAGTCCTCACTACTCACCAATACCAAATCTAAAATGACACCTCCTCTTGTTGGTTCAGGAACTATTTGGTGAAGGAATCTGTCAGCTATCACATCCAGGAAAATCTGGGACCTATTATTACTAGCATTTGTCCTCCAGTCTATATCTGGGAAGTTAAAGTCGCCCATAATCACATGATTCCCAGGGGTATTTACTGAATTAAAAACATTAAGAAGGTCTCCATCCCTATCCAAATTGGATCCCGGTGGTCTGTAGCACTCCCCAAGCACTATCCCAGGGGACATTCTAGTAGCTTTCTTCCCCAATGTGATTTTTGCCCAGACAGACTCTGTCTTATCCATTCCATCACTTCTAATTTCTTCACAGTCTACCTCATCATTGATATACAATGCTACTCCACCAGCTTTGCCTTTATTTCTGTCTTTCCTAAGCAGCACATACCCTTTGATACATGTACTGTAATGTTTGTTGATGCTTTTTTGTTGTTTGACATGAAGTTTGAAATGAAGACTTTGAGTGAATACCTAAATGGAATTATTCCATACTAAATTGGATTATTAACATTTAGTACATTTCCCCAGCATTTCAAAAAATTTTAGTAACAGCAAACTCTGTTTTTCCTAATCTTAATATTTTATGTCTTTCTCCAGGCCAGGTGCTGATTTCCAGTTCTTTGTAGGTTCTGTGATAGAGAACAAGTCTAGTGATCACTCAAAGCCAGATCTTCAGCTTCAAACTCAGAGGCTAGCGGAGAAGGTACTCGGGCACAGTAAGCTTCTCTGATACAATAACGAACTTATTAGGTAAAGGAAAAGTAGCAAATTCCTTAGAGAAAATGGTACTCACACAAAAACAGCTATTGATTCCAGTGACAACTGCACCCATTTGAGTGAGTGTAGAATAACGGCAGCTTTACTTTAATACGCCATTTGACCCAGTTTCACATGACATCTTCATGGGAAATTAGAGAAACAGGGTTAGATGAGAGTACTATAAAATGACATCACAGTTTGATTTAAAACAAAAATAACCTGAGAGTAATTAATTATCAATTGTTCAGTTTGACATTGTGAGTGGCATGTAAAGTGCGTACAGAGTCCATTCTGAGTCCAATACTATTAAATAGTCTCCTTAATTGTTTAGAGAACATGTCATGTCTTTGGATGATACGAAGCTGATAAGTATCACTAATGCTTTGGCAAATAGGATTTCAATACAATCTTAATACTGATACAATACTGATCTTAATATACTGGAGAAATGGATTACCATGAAAAAAAGATTCAGTAAAGACAAATATAAACTAATATGCATAAATAGGAATAATCAAAGGTACAAACATAGAAAGTTGTATGTAAATACTACAGAAGAATGTCATTGTGCAAGATTGAATACATTACCCATGCAGTTTTGTCAAAAAATGGGTAAATGCTAAGAATGAGTTATAGGAGTGTCACATGTAAAAACAACTGAAGTAATGATTGAGTGCTGGGTAGGCCTCATTAGGATGCTGTGTTCAGTTTTGACACTACACTTCCAACAGGCTGGAGAGAGTTAAGAGAAAAGCAGCAAAAACAAGAGGTTTGGCAAGTGAGAATCTGAGGAAAGGTAACACTATCTGGGTATGGGATGAGATGACTGAGGGAAGATGTAACTGGTACAGATCATAGGCTGTGGCCAAGGAGTACTTTTTGTAGCTTAAACGTGCGGAGACAAAGGCTAAAGCCTGTTCTGATTTACACTGGCTGCCAGTGGCCCCAAAGGGCTATTCTGGAAGCTTGATATCAGCTGAGAGTAAAGGAGCCCACCCTACCCCCAACACTGGTGACCAACAAAAGGTTGGGGTAGGAGCCAATATCAATGCTATACACCATGTAAGAATACCCCCTATGTGTGGAGAATCCTCCATTGGCCAGTTAAGATGGTTTTAGAGCAGCTTAAAGGTGCACATAAATCAGACAGAGACATCTGCTAAAGAGGTCAGTAATACAGTAGTATCTATGTATCTAAGGATGGGTAGAATGCAAATTACAACTGAATTAGAACAGGGATGGGATAAGAACACAGAGTTATACATTCTGTAAAATCAGGGTGTCAAAATAAGGGATTAGATAAAAAGAGGCAACTAGTCAAGACTATAAATATCTGTATACAAATGGAAGAAGTTTAGAAGCAAAAATCGATGAAATAGACTGCCTTGCAATCAACAGGGATCTTGATATAGTAGGTGTTCTGGAGAAGTGGTGGAATGACAAAAACTGTTAGAGATATTGTAATACCTGGTTACAAACTATGCAGGAAGGACAGACTAGGCCAAAGAAGTGGGAGAATAAAGCTGTATTTCAAGGATTCCATATATTATAGTGAGGTAAAAATGCTGAACTGAGAGGACCACACAATTGAATCTCTATGGATGTAATTCCTAAGCTGTAAAAATACAAATATATTATTAGCACTGGTCTCCAGATCAAGAACAAGAAATTGAGTTCGCCAAGTTTAGTCTCACTAAAGAGGCAGTGTTGCGGGCTGGTATGCCCTGTCACGGGCGTCAGGTCAGTCTTCACTGGGGAGATCCCAACCTGGACCTTTTCTTTTCTGGTAACAAAGATGGGGTGGTCTCTGAAATTGGGGTAACAGAAGAAGAGCTGTTGGAGCAATTTGATGATTTAAAATGCAATAAGTCACCAGGCCGTGATGGTACCTCCATGATTCTGAAAGGGTATAAGAATGATGTAGCTGAGCTGCTAATAAAAATAGGTAATTTTTCATTTAAAAACAGTTATTGTTCCAGATGTTTGGAGGGTAGCAAATTCTGTACCTATATTTTAAGATGTTGATGTGATCCAGGGTATTACAGACCAATAAGCCTTACATCTGTACCTGACAAATTGGTTGAAATTTTTATTGCAAACAGAATAACAAAACATCTGGCAGATCATGATGTGATAGGGCCTAATCACCACTGTTTCTACAAAGAAAAATCATGCCTCATTAATCTCTTAGAAGTCTTTGAACATTTCAGTAATGTAGTGGATAAAGAAGAATAGATTGACAAAAAGTATTTAGAGTGCCAAAAGGCCTTTGACAGTTTCCTACGCAAAGCTACTAAAGAAGTTAAGTAATCATGGTGTGAGTGGCAAAATATTGTCATAAGTCAAAAACTGGCTAGAAGATGGAAAGCAAAGAGTAGGATAAAATGGTCTGTTTTCATTATGGTAAAAGATTAATGGCAGGTGCTGTGCCTCAAAGTTCTGTACTAGGTTTTGTGTTCATATATATATATTAATTATCTGGAAAGAGGGTTGAGTAGTGAGCTAGCAAAATTTGCAAATGACACAGCTAGTTAGAAGAGCTGAAGTTATTTAAAAAACCTGAAGAAAAGCTCGTGGAGTTCAAAAGCTTGTCTCTTTCACTAACAAGTTGGTCCAATAAAAGATATTACATCACCTACCTTGTCTCTCACAGTTCTTTAGGTTAGTCAGGACCAGAGAGGACTGTGAAGAACTTCAGAAAAATCTAAGCAAGCTAGGCAAAGACAAAAGAATTTAATGTTGATAAATACAAAATAATGAGCATTGGAGGAAAAAATTTCAACTGTTCAATGATCTTATAGGGTTCTAAATTAAATGTATAAACTCAAGAGATGGTCCTTGGTGTCACTGCAGACAGCTCAATAAAGGTCTTTGCTCAGTGTTCATCTGCAATCTAAAAAGCTAAGCGTGTTAAGTTGCATAAGGAATATGATGCTGACTGAAGCAAAATATTATTATAATGCCTTTATATAAATCAATGGTATAGCCTCATCTGCAATAGTCCTCTGTCCAGTACTAGTTGCCCCATCTCAAAAAGGATATTGCAGAACTAGAGGGAGTCAGAGAATAGCAATGCAAACGAGAAGAGGCCTGGAAAAACTTTGGGATATGGATATCAAGAAAATTCAGACTTGTTTAAAATTAATGCTAACATTTTTTTTGGACGGGATATTAAACCTCATGCTTCAGGATTTAAGCCAGTCTTTAACATTTAGAGATCAGGCTAAGATATAATATTGGGTGGGAGGGAGCACAGATTATCCCACATCTGCCTTCTACATGCGTCTTCCCTCTTCCTTGTATGCATCTGATACTGGCCTCTTCAGAGACAGGTACTGGAGTGGTGGGACCATGAGTCTGATACACTATGGCAATTCCTATGTGCCTAAGGGAGACTGAGGAATCTTTATCAGTGGAGATGCAATGTTTCTGCTTAATTCCATCATTGTTTAATTTGTTACAAAGATCAGTAACCAAATAACTTTTATTAGAAATTATGCAACTTCCAACTCCTTATTTTTATTTCTTTAGGCAGGCTTTATTGGCCAAAGAAATCAGACAGTTTAATAAGGAAGAGACCAAAACTCTCAAAAGACAAAATAGCCAAGGAAAAGCTATGTTAACTGGTTATTGCCATGAAAAATTAGATGCGGTGTTCAAATATTTTTTGAAAATATGTCTTCAGTAAATTTCAAACTTAATTTTGAGAAGTGTTGAACACCCAGTATCGCTCATCAACTTCAGTTGATACTGCTGGGTGCTACGGATTTGTGAAAGTCAGGTCTCTTACTTAGGAACCTATAGGATTTTGGAGCCTAACTTTGGGCTCCTATGTTTTAAGAGATTGGTGATTGACATTATAAACACTACCATGTGTCATGCAAGCTGTCACGTACATATCAATACCTGTCTAAATCTATATAAAAATCAACTATTTCTTTCAATTAAAATGATAGAAATGTTCTAGATCAAAAGAAGAGAAAGTACCGTATCTGAGGGTCAACTAGATAGTCATCTATTGGAATCTAATGGTTTGGAAATAATAAACGTAACTCTACCTTTCTACAGGGGGATGGATTAGATGACCAACTGTATGTCCTTTCCATTCTAAATTATTCTATCTAATATATATGTATTGCATGTCTAATGAAGAAAATGATTTATGTATCTGTTTCTATGTGTTTTTTAGCTAAAATGTGATACAGTAGTGAGTGAAATCAGCACTGGTCCAGGAGCAGTGAACTTTACAATAAATAGGGAATTATTAGCAAAGGTGAGTGGTTTTTATACATGTGAAATATTAACAGCATAAAATTACCCCTCTGCATAAAAATGAAAAAACATATACTGTAGTCTTAGTGTAGAACTTTACATTCAAAACATTTATTGTTTCTGTTTGTAACCCATATACTCTCTCTCTCTCTCTCTCTCTCTCTCTAAAGATTGACTATACAGCTATCTTTTTATTATGCATGCTGAGAATGTGTAATCAGGTTCACAAGGATCTCTCCTTAAAAATATAAGGAAGCAGTTTCTCTGACACTTTTTGATAACTCTGATTTTTCTTCTTCCCTTTAAGGGCCAAATTTGGTCTTCATTTTAGGTTCAGGTCCCAAAGTGTGCAAGTCAAAAATTTAATCTTGTTGCTTATGCTCCAAGACCTTTGCTTGAAGTGGAAAATACAATTATAAAGACGTCTAAAATAGTAATTTTTGATCTTTAGATTTTACCATATTATGGTTTGTTACAAAACAGAAGTGTCTCTTCTTCAGGACAGCTTCAATGTTAAACCGATAACTTGTGGAGGGAAGTTGGCCACTCACCTACATAGCTGGTAGTTTTGTCTATGGTGTAGACTATGATTTCTGGGCCCTTGTTTCAAGATCCTTAGGGAGATAAGTGGATGGTTGGTGCAGCTAGACCCAAAAGTTCTTTTGTAGGTTGGTTGCAGCTAGTTCATTGAGCTAGATGCACCATATCGTCATTCTGGAAGTCTAAACCAGAGATTGAGCAGTGGATTTGACAGATATTTGTCTTGTAAGACTGTCTGCCAGTCTACTGGGGAAATCAAGATTCTGATCTATATTGGTGAAGCCCAAGAAGTTGCCTTTTTCTGTACAGACTTTTGCCAAATAATTTTACATTGTGGTCATCTCTTTGTATGTATTAGAAATTATGAATATTCTCTTCCAGTCTGCTCCTTAGCTGCTAGTGCTGTGTGCACTCCTATTGATTAGTTCCTTTTTTATTTCTTAACTTGTCCCACAAAAAACATTAACATAGTTAAAAATGCCATCAAATTGTCATTTAATTTTAAAATGGTTACTTATAATCCACCTTAAAAACATGTGAATTTAGTGTGACTGTTACATTCTATCAGATCTTTATTGGCTCTTGTTTTAGAGTTGATTAGTGGACCGGATTTGGCCAGATTGTCAGTTAAGTCAAAAGCTTCCTGTCTTCGGGCCCTGGTCAACACTTATTCAAGCACAATGCCCACTGACTGCCTGACCTTCAGTATGAGCTTTGCTAGAGTAAGTGCAGAATTAGGACGTAATCATGCCCTGCTCAAGTTAGTGATGGGAAGAGGGAGGAATATGCTGAAGAGACAAAAGGAAGTGGGGGGAAAAACAAAACATAGCTCCAAATCCCTTTAAGTAGGAGGGAGGAAAATGAGACCACTGGCTTATTGTAATATTGGTTTGGGATGGGCCTGGTACTTCACTAATAAGAGCCATTATTAAGAAAATAAAATATTTCTGTCAAAGAACAATTCTATTTCTGTGTTTTGGCATTAGCGGCCTTTAACTGGTTCTGCAGAGTCCTCAAATTCTTTGTCAGAAGCTCTTTGTGGATATGTCATGTTATATGGTCAAAGTACCATATACGCTTCAGCAAGTCCACCCAGTATTTGTAGCCCAGCATGAAAAATTTTGTGGGACAGACAAATATATAGAAAACCAGATTTTTCCCAAATTAATACAATCCTGATAATACTATCAGTACAGTATTCCTTTTTTATAGATTGAATTAAATAAAAAAATCTCCATTTAAAAAAAGAATGTTTTTCCATGTATTTTAATCAGCCCCCATAATTTCAAGGTGCAAAATGCAAGGTGGTGAAAAATTTTGTGGGGGTGAGGGGTCCACTAATCCTAACCTAACACTAACTCAAATAAAGTGAAAACCTTAAATGAACCAAAACTGTGCCATAGAATCTCTGTGGATAGTAATTCCATGCTTGAATAATAAGAATATAGCAGTAGGGATATACTGCGGACCACCTGACCAGGATGGTGATAGTGACTGTGAAATGCTCAGGGAAATTAGAGATGCTATAAACATAAAAAACTCAATAATAGTTGGGGATTTCAACTATCCTCATATTGACTGGGTACATGTTACCTCGGGATGGGATGCAAAGATAAAGTTTTTTGATTCCTTTAAGGACTGCACTGTGGAGCAGCTAGTCCTGGAGCCCCCAAGAGGAGAGGCAATTCTTGATTTAGTTCTTAGTGGAGCACAGGATCTGGTCCAAGAGGTGAATATAGCTCAACCGCTTGGTATAATGACCATGACATAATAAAATTTAACATCCCGGTCTGGGGGAACACACCAAAACAGCCCACCTTGGTAGCATTTAATTTAAGAAAAGGGAATTACACAAAAATGAGGAAGTTAGTTAAACAGAAATTAAAAGGTACAGTGCCAAAAGTGAAATCCCTGCAAGCTGCATGGAATTTTTTTAAAGACACTATAATAGAGGCTCAATTTAAATGTACATCTCAAATTAAAAAACATAGAGGACCAAAAAGGTGCCACCCTGGCTAAACAACAAAGTATAAGAAGCAGTTAGAGGCAAAAAGGCATCCTTTCAAAAGTAGACATTACATTCTCTGAGGAAAATATAAAGGAGCTATACTCTGGGAAGTGAAGTGTAAAAATATAATTAGGAAGGCCAAAAAAAGAATTTGAAGAACAGCTAGCCAAAGACTCAAAAAGTAACAGAAAATATTTTTAAGTACATCAGAAGCAGTAAGCCTGCTAAACAAACCAGTGGGGCCACTGGATGATTGAGATGCTAAAGGAGCACTCAAGGAAGATAAAGCTGTCATGGAGAAACCAAATGAATTATTTGCATTGGTCTTCATGACTGAGGATGTGAGGGAGAGTCCCAAACCTGAGCCATTCTTTTTAGGTGACAAATCTGAGGAACTGTCCCAGGTTGAGATACCATTAGAGTAGGTTTTGGAACAAATTGATAAATTAAACAGTAATAAGTCACCACCAGATGGTATTCACTCAAGAGTTCTGAAGGAACTTCAATGTGAAATTGCAGAACTACTAACTATGGTATGAAACCTGTCATTTAAGTCAGCTTCTCTACCAGATGGCTGGAGGATAGCTAATGTGACTCCAATTTTACAAAAAGATTCCAGAGGTGATCCTGGCAATTACAGGCCAGTAAGCCTTACTTCAGTACCAGGCAAAATGGTTAAAACTATAGTAAATAACAGACTTATCAGACACATAGATGAACATGATTTGTTGGGGAAGAGTCAACATGGTTTTTGTAAAGGGAAATCATGCCTCACCAATCTACTAGAATTTTTTGATGGGTCAACAAGCATGTGGATAAGGCTGATCCAGTGGATATAATGTACTTAGATTTTCAGAAAGCTTTTGACAAGCTTTTTCACTAAAGGCTCTTAAGCAAAGCAAGCAGTCATGGGAAAAGAGGGAAGGTCCTCTCCTGGATCAGTAACTGGTTAAAAGATAGGAAACAAAAGGTAGGAATAAATGGTCAGTTTTCAGAATGGAGAGAGGTAGATAGCCAGGGATCTGTACTGGGACCAGTACTGTTCAACAGATGCATAAATGATTTGGAAAAAGGGGTAAAAGTGAGGAGGCAAAATTTGCAGGTGATACAAAACTACTCAAGCTAGTTAAGTCCAAAGCAGACTGTAAAGAATTACAAAGGGATCTCACAAAACTGGGTGAATGGGCAACAAAATGGCAGATGAAATTCAGTGTTGATAAATGCAAAGTAATACACATTGGGAAACATAATCCCAACTATACATATAAAATGATAGGATCTAAATTAGATCCCTGTCACCACTCAAGAAAGAGATCTTGGAGTCAGTGTAGATAGTTCTCTGAAAACATGTACTCAGTGTGCAGCAGCAGTCAAAAAAGCTAACAGAATGCTGGGAATCATTAGGAAAGGGATAGATAATAAGACAGAAAATGTCATATTGCCTCTTTATAAATCCTTGGTACAGAAGGATGTGGTACACCCACATCTTGAATATTGCGTGCAGATCTGGTCATCCCGTCTCAAAAAAGAGATATTGGAATTGGAAAAGGTACAGAAAACAGAAACTAAAATGATTAGGGCTATAGAACAGCTTCCATATGAAGAGAGATTAATAAAACTGGAACTTTTCAGCTTGGAAAAGAGGGATATGATAGAGACCTATAAAATCATGACTTGCATGGAGAAAGTAAATAAGGAAGTGTTATTTACTCCTTCTCATAACAGAAGAACTAGGGTTCAGCAAATGAAACCAATAGGCAGCAGGTTTAAAACAAACAAAGGGAAGTATTTATTCACACAATGCACAGTTAACCTGCGGGACTCTTTGCCAGAGAATGTTGTGGAGGCCAAGGCCATAATAGGGTTCAAAAAAGAACTAGATAAGTTCATGGAGGATAGGTCCATCAGTGGTTATTAGCCAGAATTAGCCATGATTGGCAGGGATGAAAAACCATGCTCTGAAGTGTCCGTAGCCTCTGTTTGCTAGAAGCTGGGAATGGGCGACGGGATGAATCACTCGATGATTACCTGTTCTGTTCATTCCCTCTGAAGCACCTGGCAATGGCCACTGTCAGAAGACCGGATACTGGGCTAGTTGGACCATTGATCTGACCCAGTATGGCTGTTCTTATGTTCTAACTCTGAAATCGCTTCCTTACCCCTCTAAGCTGAGTGACCAGATGTAATATTAGTGGACATCAGGCTTTTCTGGTTTTCTGATTTTCACCAAAAACAATAGGATTCTGCCCATTGTTGCCTAGAACATTCCTTAAAATTTTGGAGTTTAAAAATTGTTACAGACAGCCATACAGAAATGCCATGGAGTTGAGTGGGCGGGGGGCCTTGGTTTGCATGGCCAACTATGTATCTAACCCTCAGTGGGGTTGCTTACATGCAGAATGACTGCAGGATTAAGCTCTTAGACAATTAGTAAAAGATTTTAAAGAATTCTTTCTTGCTTGCTCTTTTTCTATCAATGAAGTTCTTTCCCCGTATTTTTTTTTTGTGCTTTTTAGACTGTGTTGCAGCAAGTATTTAAAGATGGCTCTGAATATGGAATAAAAAGTGAACTTTTCTCTGTGTTCCCCAGAAGAAAGATAGTGATTGAGTTTAGGTGAGTACATGGGTCAAGTCCTTTTACAAGAATCAGTAAATGCATTCTTTAATGACAAAGGTGATACTGCTGCATTGTTAAATGTGTGGTATTCAACTACATTAGTACGTGGGTAGCTTATTTGCCAAATACAACACAAATCATATTTAGGGCTTTTTTTCCTAGAACTGCTAAGTATATCTTCAGTATTTAGTGTGATAGGTCAGGACTTGATTTGACCCTCATTAAGAATGTTCTAATTTGGATGATGATAGCCTTTTTGGTTTTAATTAATTCTCTTATGAAGAAACTAAGGCTGAATTTTCAGCCTTTAACCTCCATTTTTTGGTTTTAATTGAGCTTTAGTTGTTATGGGTGCACTTCTGCACCCACAGTTATTTGAATCTGCAATTTAGATATTTGTGATGCCTACATCCATGTTTTTCAGGAGCAATCAAGCATTTGGATGTCTAAATGCCCTAAAATGAAGGCATAAAACTGCTGGTGCCAAATTGTCTACAGTTATTTGTTCCTGAAAAATAGATACCTGGTTAAGACACTCTATTTCAGGATATTTATTCTGTATTCCGGTTTGCTTGTTCACTTGTCCATCTTCTGCTGGCTGGTTAGCTTGGCAGCCAAACAGAAAAGATACTATTAGGTCAAAAATAAGTCATTGGCTTTTTAAATTTTGGGTTGGATGTTCAGATCCTGACCTATGTATTTTTTTTCAGGCACAAATAATTGTGAGCATAAGTTTATGTCCACAAAAAATGGATCTGGCTCAAAATGATAAAAAGACAGTGGTTTGCTTAGTCTTTGCTGTATTGCGACATGGTCAACCTGCCAGCAGAGGGAGCACAAGAGAACTAGCAAATCAAAATATAGTGCAAGTGTCCAGGACAGATAAACTTGAAATGCCCTGAGCTTAGTTAACCTAAATGATTTTGACTAACAAATGTGGAAGTAAATGAAACCACTTCGACTTGTTCTCGCTAAGAAACTCAGGGTATGTCTACACTAGAAACGTAAATCAAACTTATCAGGTTGACTTACAGCCACCACCGTAATTTCTAGGTGTGCATGTCCACGCTACCCTCCTTGGGTCAGTGGTGTGTGTCCTTACCAGGAGCACTTCCACCGACCTAAGAGAGGCAGTGGGGGGAGCTGAGAGCCAGTTTTTCAGCTAAACTGGCAGCTCCCTGGCGATAGCCCGGCTACCCACAGGCTCCTGGGAGCAGGGGAAGTAGCCCATGGCTTCTCGCTTCCCCATTCCCCGCCAGGAGCTGGGGGGAAGCTGCTCAGGGCTTCTAGCTTCCCCATTCCCTGCCAGGAGCTGGGGGGAAGCTGCCCAGGGCTTCTCGCTTCCCCATTCCCTGCCAAGAGCCGGGGGGAAGCTGCCCAGGGCTTTTCGCCTTTCCATTCCCCAGTGGTGGTGGGAGGGAGCTGCCTGGGGTTCTTGCCCCTGGGGAGCAGGATCCAGCAGTCCCAGCTTCTTGCCCCCCTGACTCCCCCACCCTCCTGCCTGCTCCCCACAGGGAGCTGGGCAGCCTTGTCAATTGCAGAGCTCCAGCAGGGAGCCGTGAAATTGACAAGTCCAGAGGCCTGGGTTTCTCACCCTGTCTCCAAACTGAGAGTGGGAGGGACAAGTCACCTGGGCTTCTCACCCCGGCACCCAGCCAGGAGCAGGGTCGAGCTGTCCAGCTCTCTAGGGCAGCAGGGGGCAGCTGGGCTCTAGCTGTTTGGTTTTCTTATCAATTTCATGACTCCTGCCTGAAATTGATAAGGCAGCCAACAGCCCATGTAAATAACAGTGTCTTTACAGACACTGTGTCACCCTAACTACACCAGCCCAAGCCTTATGCCTCTCGTGGAGGTGCAGTTATAATATCAATGTAGTAGGGCACTTACATTGGGCAGGAGGAAGGCTGTAGTGTAGACACTAACATAATTAGGTCACATAAGCTGCCTTAAGTCAACCTAACTGTGTGGTGTAGACCAGCCCTCAGATGGCAATACTTTTGTCAGCATGGAGGGTTGTTGTTTTCAAGCTTCTAAGATAGCATATAAAAATAACAGAAAATAATACTTGATTGCAGTTGCTTGGGGTTGGTGCTTGGAAGGGAACGTACCCTGAAGGACCTACATACTGAGTAGGGTATTGTGTTAGATCCTTGCAATGGAGTCAAATTTACGCCGCCGCCACCCCCCCCCCCCCCAAAAAAAAACCAAACAAACAAACAAACAAGGTATCATGTAAGAGTAAAGAGTTGTTGTAAAAAATCCATACCTGCATAACTTTTATACAGTGACACAGCATGGTGTGAGCACTTTATTATCTCCTTAGGATTATGTTTGAAAAGTTGTGTACTAATGTGAAGGCAACAGGTTTTTTTGAATGCCTTGCCTTTTGGAGCAAAATTGGGACCCAGGTCCCAGCTCCTAGTTAGATCAGCCTGGGAATTTTATTGGAAAGGGTGGCAGTTGTGCTTTTCTTTAGCACTTTTCAGGACGTGGAAAGAGCGTAGCAACTCTTTGGATGTTTGGTAGGGGAGACAACCGTCTGGCAGTTCTGTGTTTTGTACAGTGAATGAATGTTAACTGTGGGTATTTATTGCAGTTCACCCAATATTGCCAAAAAGTTTCATGTAGGACATTTGCGTTCCACGATAATAGGTAAGTACACATTTAATTACAGCCTAGAAAGTCTTCTGTATCTCCTCTGTGCAGTTCAACAGAAAATCTTATTGAATTTCATTCCTATAGTGAAGTGACCATGTCAGGCCAAGCTTGTGTTTATTAAGAACCTCCTACAGATTAAGCAGTGAAAAAAGGGATTAAACAACAAAAACTCAGAGTCTGTTACTGACAGATTTATTACTTAGTTTAGTACTGTGAGCATTAAATGAGAAAATTCCTAATTAGAGATTTAAACGGGCATCCTATAAAGACATTGATAGAAGCATTTGTGGGTATGGTTTGAGTGCTTTTAAGGCTAACTTTTATTTCCAGTTTGTTCTGGGTTGCAGAGTGTTCCAGGCTGTCTTAGAGATTGTCTGACAAGAGGTTTGTTTTAATACTTTAGCTACAATATGTCAGTTTTGCTTTCATAGTGATTGTGGGCCCAATACTAACTTTGAATACATGGGATGAAACTCCCATTGACTCCTATACATGACTGAATAGCTGCATGTTAGTTTAGTGCTCAACACTCCAATGGCACAAAAGCTATTAAGTGAAATTTTAGCTACGTTGTTTTTTTCTCTTCCAGTATTTCCCCATATCACTGTATAAAATGCTGCATTACTGACAAGGATAACTGTCTGCACTACTGCAGCATCTATTGAGTTAATACTGCATCCAATCATTCTGTAACAATGTAATCCTTAGTTGAATGATACAAGGTGTCTTAGCTCCTCCTCCATTCTCCCCCCTGTGTGTGGGACCATTCCCCCAAATAGTCCTATAGATTGCTGTTTACACAGAAGGGATGAAATAAACTGAATAGAATAAATTAATCTAATAGAAAATTATTGTTGGGTGCTGTAACATGGTGTCAGGAGAAAGGTATCAGGAGAAAGACACAGAGCTCTGTAGCTCTTATATCACCCTTATATCAGACCAGATGGGTCCTTTTATATTCCTGCATCAGAGCTAAAAGGGTTTAAGCCCCTTTTAAGCAAGGGAAAATGGGTGGGAATTCAGAAGTTAAGCAAGGAAAAATCCTAAGAACTGCCCAGCTCAAGAGAAAGATGAGGTTGCAGGATTTTTTGCATTTTAATTCCAGTAATATTAAAAGCAAGCTTCAGGAAGGGGTTAAGTCTGAATGAACCCTGTCTAGTAGATACAATGTGTTAGGAGCTGGTTGGAGTGCCGCCTGTTTACAAATATTGTGATGGTTCGAGCTCTGGACTGGAAGTCATGAGTTTTTTGGTTCTTTTCTCAGCTTTGCTATTGGCACGGTCACTTCGGCAATCACTTAACTTCTTTGTGTCTGTTTGCCTATCTGGAAAAAAAAAGGGGGGGGGGGGAGGGAACGGAATGATACATTCTACAGAGGTGTATGCATTGAGGCTTGAAAATCATTTTGTGATATTCAGCTGAAAAGCACCACATAAACACAAAATATTATTTTTATTTTCTGTGTAACAATGAAAGAATATACAGCATTTTCCAAATGCACAAAAATCCCCACAAGGCCTGAAAGAATTAGCAGTCTAACTGATTCATTTCAGCAAGAAATTTGGTAGAACAGTACATTTATTGGCTTTGTAATGAGGAGGGAATGCAGATTGTACCAAAACAAAACTAGCATTAAGAATGAGAGAATACTTACTGTTTTGAGTAATAATAATTTTGATTGATTACTAGGGAATTTTGTAGCAAACCTCAAAGAAGCACTTGGACATGAAGTAACAAGAATAAATTACCTTGGGGACTGGGGCATGCAGTTTGGTATGTTTATTTTCTCTTTCACTAAATAACATTATCTAGGCTTACAATCTCAATTACTTGCTACCTCACTGGATTTGGCAATGGCAAAAGATTAATAATTGGACAGACTCATGCTGCTAAAGCAAGTTATAGATGATAACTAAGTGGTTACAGCTGTTGTGTATATATCCTAATACTGAATTCTTTTGTCATGCAAAAACTGTTCATGACTTTGGGAGTTTTGCTTGTGTAAGGGCTATAAGAGAATGAACTCATTGTATTCAATTTATTTACCTCACACTTGTAGACATAACCAGTAGAAGAATTTGCATTCATATTGCACATTTGTTCTCTTGACCTACATTTTGTTTTGTGCCTTTAACTTATCAAAACCCTTTGTGCTCAGACCTACTAATGTACAGAACTGTTCATTGTTGATGCTCTATAATTAATTAAAAATCCCCGTTTGCCAGAGCTGCTACTAAAAATCAAACATTTGAGAAATGTTCAAACAGCTGCTATTTAAAAAGTGTGTGAAGAAAGGAGTGAAAGTGGGGGCTTCCAGAGCGATATCAGTTCCCCCCGACACACACACAGTTATACATCAGAGAAAAGCAAGGACTGAAAATTGCACTGCTCTTGGGTCTAAGATGGGCTGATGTTTGTTCTTGCATCAATGACTGCTCTAATGTCTTATATCACATGAGCCATCGTGATTATAAACATTTATTTTATGTCATAGGAGAGCTGAGATTCATTCCAAACTTCACGGAGATAAATAGCATAATTTTTAACCCTAACAGTTCGAAAGATATCAAATCCCAACTTCACCATATGTTTGTCCCTCTACTTCCCCCACACGCCCCCAAAAGAGCTATTTGTGATACATTTTAAAACCTCTACAAAATGATTAGTACTAACTTTCTGTTACGCTGAGGCTGGTGTACATTAGGCTTTGCAGACAGAGAGAGATTAAAAAAAATAGTGCCAACAAAATGTGTTTTTAAATAACAAAAAATAGACCACTATTTTTCTAAAATGAATGACATAAATAAAATAGTGGTATGTCGTGGTGCATTAAGGCATTTGGTTGGGGGCGATGCTTAACCCTCAAAATCTTACCAGTAAAACTTCTATACCACTGCACATCATTATGCGTTCAATCCCCTTTATGTAGATGATATATATAATAAATGCTAACCCTGCACAATTCTACCTGTCCATTTGTTTGGGACAAGTATCTTTTTTTTGTTTGCTGGGTTGGTTTGTTTTGGAGAGGAGAGAAAAATGTTAGTGTATTCATAATCTTCAAGTGGGTGGGTGAGAAAATCTTATACCAGGGCTGTTTTCACATGATAGTTTTGCCAGGCAACTTAATTGTATTTTTCTGACATTTTAAAGGCAGCTAAAGAATATTTTGCCCTTTTGTCATGTTGTTTCAGCCAAGCCTCTCTAGGGCCTGAACCAGTGTCACTGAAGTCAAAAGGGAATTTTGCCATGGACTTCGGTGGGCACAGAACTGAGCCCTATGGAATTTAATAAGGACAGATACTTGTGTGATGAATTGCCTTAAAATTAGACTGACTTCATAGTTACATGTTTTATTTTATTTGCATCCCTTTGACATGATTTCATTATGTTTTCTCTTAAAGTGGACACTGCAACAATATTTAAATAGCAAAATAAAATCTGGTTAAGGGGCTTTTCCCTGCTGTGTTTATTTGCTCTGTTCTTAATAAATAAACAATTTGATTGCAGCAGGTGCTCTCAGAGAACTTTGAATAGCAGAGATTTTATTTATTGCCACATATTTTCTGTCAGGAAAGGTAGCTGAAAAGTATATTGTATACATGCAAACCTTCGATCTAAAGCACAGCTGGTAGGTCATATTTTTGAGCTACTAGTTTTAACGGTCTCTTTTAAAACAGATGTTCTCTTATATTGGCCTGTTCAATTCTGATATTTAACAGCTTTTATAAAAGATGTGACCACGGTTCACAAAATTGTAGCTCAAGAATTTATTATAATGGTTCTTCCCAGAAGCACCACTGTAGTTAATGAGCTGTCAGCATTTCCATTATAGCCACCATTTACAAGGAGTTTATAACCTACCCTTCTAAACTGTATCCAGCTGAAACTTGGCAGATGACTTCCCAGCCAGGAGGCAACTTTTTTAATATTAAACTGAATTTAAATGGGATTAGCCCTATTTTCTTTTCTTTCCAGGATATTGTCTTGCTTCCCTTACTAAACTCCTCCTAGGGCCTCTGTTGCAATCTCCATTCCATTATCAGATACAGAGGTTATTCCAAAGTGGTATACACCCTCCCTCTTCAGGGATGCATGTACCATCTCCATAGCAGTTGTGGAAACATGAAATTTGTCACAAAGACAGTTTGAGCATGTAGCTGAGAGCGAAGAGGCAGTTAGGAATGCATTGACGGATAAGCATGGTCAGCAAGGCGTGGGCAAAAGTTTTCTCTGAAGCTAAATGAAATAAGTAAACTGCCCAACTGTCTCTTTATTTTAACTGAAGTTGTATTTTTCCATTTTAATAATGAACTATGCGCATGCCTTCCTTTGTAACCAAATACGGAAAGTTCCTTGTACAGCTGTATACTGACACTGTTTGTGCAAACTCATTTGTGTTACACAGGCTTAATGCATTTTGCTGTATAACAATGACTTCGTAATAAGTTTGTATAAAAACCCTCACACGACGCAGATCGGGGGTGCAGTTCAGCTGAAGCTGTTGCCCCAGGTAGTTACCTTGTTAATAAAGGGCTTTTCCTTGCCCACCCAAACAGAAGTGAAGACTGTGTTTTCTTCAACACAGTCCTAGTCCTTGACAGCGCAGAGGGAATGTGGCTTTAAAATCAACCCCAACTCTCCTGAATGGCTTTAGAGGCACCTGGACAAATTCTTTTCCTCCTCTCTCTATCAAAGGACTGGAATTTCTCAGTCTTTGAGATGATCTTTTGGCAGTTCTAAAGCCTTTCCGGTGATCTAGTTCAAACGGGGATTAATTCAGGGAAGTCCTATGGCCTGTGTTTATAAAAGAGGTCAGACTAGAGCTCCTTCTAGCCTTATAATCTATGAATGTTTGGGCAATTCTAAAGCCAAACCAGATACATTTAAAGAAATAATCAAGTGTGCAGCTTTGTGGGTTTGATTCGTGCTAGGGTCTGTGCTGACAACACACAACAGAGAGACTAGCTGAGGGCCTCAGGTAACAGACAGTCCTCGTGGAAGGAGGGTTGCAGCAGTGCAAAATGCCTGCAGCATCCTGGTCTTTCAAAACCACTATATAGGCCTCTAAAGTGGTATGTACTTGCGAGGGAAGGCGCATAACCAAGGACCTTTGAGGGTATGCTGTCACCAGGCATCCCTTTGGAGCCCTGGCTACGGTTTAAAGCTGTCCTTCTCCAGTGGAAGTGTCAGGATGATGGCAGTGTGCTCCCTAGAGTGAATGTCCTTTTGGATTCTGCTGCCCCAGCTACATGGGCTGTAATATGTGGGTGTGCCAAGTAGCTCAGTTTCCTTGCTTTTATTGGGTTCAGGCAGACCCTTCATATCATTCTAATATAGAAATTGTTACATTTAAATGCTAATGTGTGGGCTGATTTAAAAAAAAAAATTTTTTTAATCATCCTTTTTTTGCTTCACTCTCCTCACAGTATTATAAGGCCTGGGGTTATAATCAACTGGGACTTGAAAAATCCATTCTCTTACTCCCCACTTGTGGAAATAGGCAGCTTTCCCTGGAGAGTGGGGGAACAAATGTCATTACCTCTGCAGAACAGAAGAATTAATTTTTTTTAGAATTAAGGGTATGGTTCACTGATATGCTACGACTGCTTTGCAGCACTAAACCTGACGAAACTGGCTGATTCAGATGGGTTTGTAGCAGTTTTGCATCAGTAGAACATCAGTAACAGGAGACTCTTGACCTTGGTCCTAAGTTTTTACCCTTATGGGTCCAAAGGTAATTTTCCTAAATGGGACGTGAATGTTGTCCTCCTAATTCTGTAGACAGGCAGCCTCAATGTTTATGCTGCAGCTCATATTTTTCCTAAACTGTAGCAGAGTGAAAGCTGACAAGAGTCTAATCAGCTTTCACTGTTACTGTTGGAAATGCTGAAGAAACTGACAGTCTGATCATCTTCGCTCTGCTGCCGCTGGGCAGGAGGAGAGGCAGGGCACAGGAACTATTCACTGGGGAGGAAGACCCAAAACAAAAGTGAGTAGGTTAGTGGAGATAAGACTTTTGGAGGGCCTGGAGCCCATAGAGGAGTAGTCATGGCAGTCAGGTGACTTTGGTGTGAGAAATGGGGAAGCACCTTCTTTCCAGCAGAAATAGGGGATTGGTATGTGGACTTCTGATTTCAGACAGCTTCTAGCTAAATGCTGATGTGATGGATGGATCCCTAAAGCAGGGTCCAGGGACAGGAATTCCAGCAGCTGTGGTGTTGGGAGAGACTTCTCATGAGAAGGATCACCCCAGTTTTTCATACCAGTCTTTATCTGTTGTAGTTTTTCAAGCACTGGAATAATCAGTTTATTTTCTGTTTCTGTTGTGGCAGACACAGTTATATTTTAAAAATATTTTGATGTGTTTTACTTTCTTTATTTATAATGCTAAGTTACAGATTTGGTTGTACATCCCATTTTATTAATTATTACTTATTCTAGGTTTACTGGGAGCTGGTTTCCAACAGTTTGGCAATGAAGAAGAGCTAAAATCCAATCCTTTACAACACCTCTTTGAGGTAAGTTGATTCAAAAGTTATCAAATAATATTAGCATAATTCTTTCAACATAGTTATTAGCTCTTATGTATGAAAGCATATGTCTTCAAAACATAAAGCCTTAAAACATTTCTTGCTTAAGCTATATTACACTCCACTGAAAAAAAGCAGCATTTATAGAATTTCAGGAGAAATACAGGGCAGTTGGAGTGATCACAGAGTGAGGGCTCCCTCCCCCATACTGTGCAACCCTCACTTCTGTGCTGCTGCTGGTAGCAACGCTGCCTTTAGAGCTGGGTGCCCGGCCAGCAGCTGCTATCTTCAGGATGCCCAGCTCTGAAGGCAGCAGTACAGAAGTAAAGGTGGCATTGCATGATATTGCCGACCTTACTTATGCGTTGCTACTGCTGGAGGTGGCACAGCCTTCAGAGCTGGGCTCCCAGCCAGCAACTGCAGAATTTCCTGCTGCTGAGGGACGTTCCCAGAGATGAGTCTGACCCGGTTCCGGGCGCAGCCCGTGCAGGGGAAGAGGAAGTCCTGCCCCGTCCCTCCCCAACCCCACCAAGACTAGCAGCTAGAGCCCGGTATACATAGGAGCCTCCAGCCAGGGCACCCCCAATCCTGCCCCTCCCCTATAATAGCTAGATTTCACAGGAGAGATCTGATTTCGTGGTCTGTGATGCGATTTTCACAGCCATGAATTTGGTAAGGCCCTAGCTGTACTCTAGTTATCAAGCATTACATTTCTATCCATAGAAAGTCTATGGTACAATTTGTTTCATGTAGGATTTTTACCTTATTTGACTCCATGCTCTCTTTAACATATAATGCCATTCCCCCACCAGTGTGGCCTATTCTGTCATGTCTATATATTTTGTACCCGAGTATTACCATGTCCCCCTCTGTATCTTCATTCCACCAACTTTCCATGATGCCTGTTATATCAGTATCCTCGTTTAATGCCAAGCACTCTACTTCACCCATTTTAGTATTTAGACTTCTAAATATTCTTTTTAATATTTAACTCACAGTGGAAAATATGTAAAGATTACAATTTTTGTTTTAGTTACACATTTGGCTGCAACTTTTGGAAAAGGATGTTAAACAAGACCTTTAAATCTGAATGCAACCTACCATAGTTGTGTGGTGAAAAGTGATTGTCACCAGGCACGTTTTCAGAATGCTCTCTTGGCTGGGCAAAATGGACTTATCTTTCTTTAAGATTATAAAAGTGAACCAGATTCAGAACATCTTGTAAGCAGTTCTGCCAGTAGGGATTCTATCGCACTCTTGCTGATGAAGGTTAAAGTTGTCCTCTCCTGTGTGAATGCCCTTCTTGGAACATACAGAGCAAACTGGTACAGCAGTTTGCATCTCCTTGCACCAAAAGAGTGAATCTGACTGACTGACTTCACAGTGGCTCTTCAGACACGTGCGGACAGATTACTGGGATCCAGCAAATCTCCTTGCTGGTTCAGAGCAGATTGTATTTTAGGATTCTGACTCAGTCCATCCAGACATGTTTTACATGCAAACTAGTTATTCATTTGTCCTTCTCTCCACTAGTTTAGATAGAGAACATTACTATTGATTGCACTGTGTGCCATGAGCAAAGAGCCTGACTGAGCCTTTGTAACATGAATAAATAGTCTGCTGGCTGGCTGCATGCATCAATCATCAGAAATGGCCGAGTGTCGATTTAAGGCACTTAGCAGAACAATTCCAATCATTATGGAGATGGGTAGGCACAAATTTCTGAATTGTAAGACGTTCCGTGCCACATACTTTAAAGGTAAATATACCAAATGTATAGTGCTATTCAACAATAATCTGTGCATTCTGATGTGGAGTTGCGTGTGTCATAGAGAACAGATGATCTAATAAAAAGCTGACCATTTGTATTGGGCTGAAGATGGCAGCAGCTTCTGCTAATTCTGACATTCTAGTAGACTAACCAGACATTATGTCATGGAATGATGGTTTCAAGTAAATCTAGTTACTGGCTCAGACATAAGGTGTGTTTGAGTATTCTGATGCACTCCACCCAACTGTGTATTATGTGCACAGCAATATGCACTGTTTATACAATAGAAGAATGGCTTCTGGCTGCCAGGCCATTCACCTCCTGTGACTTTTAATAATCTGTATAGATTTTTTTTCTTTCCCCTTGGGCTCCCTCAGTACAATTGATAAATAGCTCTAAGTACATGATCTAGGAGTTGAAGGACTGACTTCAAGGTTCATTCATTAGGAGACAACCTAGCCTAGAACATAATTCTTGCACAACCTCGACTGTTTAGTTTGAATTTCTGTCTGTCAAGAGAAACGGTAGCACTTTTTCTTTCTTCTCTTTGCAGATTTCCAAATAATTCGTTATGTAGTTTGTACTGATACCCTGTGGGATTTACATGTTAGGCAATGATGTTTCTTATATACAATTTGAGTTTCATTATTCAAAATTAGGCTATTTGTATCTGGCACAAGAAAGCATTGCAACTTTAAGATATCTTTGCCTGATCATTCTTTTCCTAGAATTAATTGATGAATTAAATACCTAGGCTTATGGTGAGATGGCCTCAAATCACCTTCAACATTCATAGAGAGAAACATTTGGTAGAGCTGTGGTGATTTCTAATGAAGCAGGTTTTTTGTTTAAAAAAATGTCAATTTCTCAAATACTCCCAATCTTTGACTGCTATAACTCTTTGTTTAACTATGCTTCTGATTTATATCTGCTATTGATGCAGATTTGTATTGTATTGTATTGTATTGTGGTACCTTTCTGATTGATATATATTGAAATGCTTTATATGATACATTGGGCTGGTCTTCCCTGCCTTTATTTAAAAGGTAAAACTCGTTGGCAAGATTTTTATGTAATTAAACATACCAGTAAGAATCCACTCTAGTCATGGTTGCACCTTAAATTCTGGTTGGGAGTCAGATGTGACTAGGCATTCACGGCTGCAGTGATTGTTTGCAGCAAGGAGGAAAAAACTGAATGTGTTCAGTTACTGTCCTTTCATAGAGAGGGTTAAATCTTCTCTGAGTTTAAATTCCTTTGTCCGGGCTAGGTTGTGGAAACCTTAATCGGCTCTTAAACTTGAGGCTTGTCAATGATACGATCTGGTTAACTCAATAGCTCTGAAATTTGTGAAACACAAAGGGAAGGGGAAAAGTTCAAGACTGTTTAGTTGATGAGAGCATTTTTACAGGCTAAGCCCACTACAGCAAGATATTTTGGCTAAACTCATGGAATTATTCAAACAGAACTCTTGTAAATTGTAGTCTTAGTGTGTCACTAATGTTGCAATAATTCAATGGCCAAACAGGGTTAATTTATAAAACATGTCAAAGTGGGACAGGATTCCATCAGTGCTGACCTGTATGGGTCAAAATACAAAATTAACAGTCATGGTAAACTTATTTTTAAACAGCACTTTTATAATTTTGCTTTTAAAACTTTGCCTCTCATTTTCTAAATGCTACACCTGGGGCAAAAAATCACTCAAAACTTAATCTACTACTTAATCTACTAAAAGAAAATGATATCCAACTAGGGGAGCCACTGTCTATATATGCTAGCAGTACTGAATGCAACAAGCACTTCTACCAAATTGACATGGGCTCCCTCAATTAGACAGCATGCTATGCTTTTCATTTGGGGCTTAATTGACGTGTGCCAATGGTGTGAGCTACAACCTGAAACAATCACTGTCATTGATTCCTTTACATACAAATGAATTCTTCCATATTCTGTTGCTTTGTGTGCTTCAAGGCTGGGATAGTAACAGAAGCAGCCTCGGTAGCAGTTGTGGATTACAATCTGGTTTTGGGAAAAACTAATAGTTCCCACAGCTGAGTCTAAATTGTCCAGTTAAGCCAATATTCCCACCTTTAAAAAATAAGATGTGTGTTCCTAATGTCACTCTGCTGTGCCATTCTGTAGACCTTCCTGTGTTTTCCACTTTTATTTTCCTTTGAAGGGAAGATAGTATTTATTGTAAGTTTTCCATGCCATTGTATTTTAGGTATATGTTCAGGTTAACAAAGCAGCAGCAGAAGATGAAAACATAAAGAAGCTCGCCCAGGATTTCTTTAGAAAACTGGAGGCACGTGATGAGCAGACACTGTCAATGTGGCAACATTTTAGAGACTTCAGTATTGAAGAGTATGTCTGGATTTACAAGGTGCAAATCATCAGCTGTTGTCTCTGTGCAATCGTAGGATAGCCTCCTTTCATCCACTGTTAACTGACATCTGCATAGCACTTTTTCATCCCTGAGACTCCCTCAGCACATCACAAATTAAATACATATTCTGCTGAAATTCAGTCACCCCTGGAATGGAAGCAGCCAGCAAGAGCTCAGCCATTTCAGTTTTTTACAGTATGCTTTACAACAATGAGAGGGAAAACCTTCCAAATATGCTGCAGCAAACACCCTTCTCTTACCAAAAGTGCCATGGTTTATTTAATATCCAGGCAGAGCATAGTAAATCTTAGTTGCGAAGATCTTAGACAGATTTGTTCAATGAAATCCAAATAACTAGACATTCGACTCCATTCTCATATCCACAGAATTCAAGAGCATGATGCTGAGCGATCAAGCAAATTTATGTAATACATCTTTAATAAATTCTAACCCACTAAATTAAAAGCTTCCATATTATAAATGTTATTGATAAATTGCTTGTTTTAGCTTAGATGGATCTAACTGTATTATACAGAACAGCAAACATTTCAGACTCAATTGATCATGAGAAATTAAAGTAACTGGAAGTTACAGTAATCAGTACAAAAGCTGTCTGCAGATAGAATGCAGTTCAGGCAAAGTCTTCTCTCACATGCTAACTCTTAAGTAAAACCAGTTTCCATTTTTTGGTGGGAGAAACTTATATTTTATTTTCATTTATTATAAATATTTATGAAAGAACCTATCCCAGGATCTAGGCAGGTGAATTAAAATCAAATAGCAGCTGCTCCTCACCCCTAAACCAAAATGTAATGAACCAGAGATTAAATTAAAACCCAACAGCTCTTTCTTTTGACCACAAGTACTAAGTGTTCATGACTAAAACCCATCTCCGGTCTCCCCATCTGGATGGCCTATAACACAGATCCATCATCTGACTTATAGCATGTTTGAAGACTTGAAGAAAGTGGAAGTCTCACCCTAACAGTGTTTTCCTTTTTGTTCCTGGAAACTTTCAGCGTCTAGGGGTACATTTTGATGAATATTCTGGAGAATCATTTTATCACGAGAAGTCCCAGGAAGTTCTAAAGATGTTGGACACTAAAGGACTCCTTCAGAAAACAATGTATGAAAGGTTATTTTGTTTACAGTATAGTAGTTATGATTTTTTTAACTCTTTGCCATTGTCATATTTCAAATATAAAAGGTATGGTGGATTATATATATATATATAAAATATATATATATAAATATAAAAATATAAATATGCTGCTCATGTGGAAGAACCTAATCTTTCTTTTTCTTCTAGCTAGTGTAGAAGCAGTGGAGTTGCAACTAAGACTGGGCATAGTGAAGTGTTTCATACTGGGGAAAATGGTCTTCCAAACTAATTAGTTAATGGCCCATTATGCTATTTATTAGTTATATAGCACCATAGTGGCACATGGTATTTAATACACTGAGTTAGATGTGTCCCTACATTAAGGTGCTGACAGTCTTAACTTGTTTGGAAACAACATTCATAAAAGATGAGCAGGCAATTCTCTGATATCAGCAATGGAAGGCCAGATGAAAGAATTGGTTATGAAAGAAAGATGTGAAGAAGTAAAGTAGTGGGAAGATCATTGTTGCACAAGAGGAATAAGACTGTTCCAAGAATAGCAGACAGCATGAACAAAGATTTTTTTTTTTTTAATATCGATCTGTCATCCGATTCTTTTTCCTGGATTCTGTATTTCAGTTCTAGTTTGCAATTGTTTCAAATGATGATGTGTAATTGGGGTTTTTTTGTTTGTTTTTCATTTTCAGGAAAGGAACAGGAGTAGTGGATCTTTCTGAAAAAAGAGACTTCTCACTGTATTCCACTGTAATGCGTAGTGATGGGACATCTCTTTATATAACAAGGCAAGTATCTGTCTAAGCTACACTTTGGATTTAGTTCGGTGGTAAACTCTTGTATAATTCACATTAGTAGTCTCTTTTAGGGACTTAAACACTGGAAGCTTTTTGTTATAAGAACATTATAAGATATTGACTAGTCACTAATCAGAATAACTGAAGGTTACAGTGACAATATAACTATGGAGAGATAGATAGTTATTTTAAAAAATGAAGCCTTGTTTTTCTAGACTTGTTCTCTTAATAGCAAATGTACTCTGTTTATAAGTCAATTTTTTTGTTCCAGCTACCAACAATGAAAACAGCTTGAAAACAGAGCTACAGTCTTTCTGCTTAACAAATAAATGCCTCTACAACGAAGATTTTAGAATAATTTGACTAGAACTCTTTGACATAGAGTAGAATAGTTTGCTTTTCCACGTCTTTATTGGCTCTGCAGTGCTGCTGATAGCCTGCTACATCAATTGTTACTATCATCTTTCTGGACCCATCATCATAGTATTTGAATCCCTCTAAAGCATTTTAAAAGAGAAATAATAACAATCACTTTAGTTCATATCACAGGCTGACAAAAATCAAACTTTTTCTAGTGGGAGGAGTGTGTGCATGCGTGTGTGTGAGAGAGAGAGAGAAAAACCTCTTGAGAAAAGCTGCATTGAAGAGGTGCTCTACAGTCAGTTCTGAGACTCTGGTTAGTGGTCATTCTTATCTCTTGCAGGAGTGAGCTTCATAGTCTATGTCCAGGTCCTGTGAAGGTTCTATCTTTTCTGCTCACAAGATTTCGCCCATTGGTTGACCATTTCATTGTCACAGTAGGGACACAGAAACCAGATTTGTATTGTGCAAGAAATCATTTTTCCTACTTGCTTTTCTGACCAGAATCAACAGCTTTTAAAAAAAACAACCCTGAATTTTAAAAATATGTAATGAACAAAGACCAGATGTGCACTCTTTTGCATAAAGTATGTATTGGTCCATTTAGTCTGGTAACCTCTCTCTGGCAGTGGCTTCAGTGCAAGTTGAAAACCCTCCATAATGCACCTGTTCATTTGTTCAATCCTCTCCCTTCTACAATGGTAGAGAATTTTCCCAGCAGGCAACCCATTCTAAATAATGAGGTGTATTTAGTTTGATTGATAATTTCACATTTATCTCTTCCAGAGATCTTGCTGCTGCTATAGACCGAATGAATAAATATAACTGTGATGCTATGATTTATGTGGTAAGTAATTTTAGATACACACAACACTTTGAGTTTAACTTTTTTATTAATCCAGGACTTTTTTTGCTTCCAGTGTGACAGTGGCACGTGGTACTTGGCAACACAATAGACACTTATATGGTCTCACTGCACAGCGGCTATTCCTCAATGTTTCTCAATCCTTTTTTGGTTCACAACCCACAAAATACTGAAAAATCATTTGGGGACTCAATCATGTTAAATATTAATTATAATTTGCTCAAAAATAGCTTTTACTCAATCAACAGATCATTTTTAGATAAATGTTACAATTATTAACTATTGAATCAAGTTAAAAGTTGATTCTTATAATTGTTTTTGTGTAGAAAAGGATATAAAATATGCTATTAAAATCATGTTCTAAAATCCATTCATGTAGAACTTCAATTTAAAGTCCCAGTATATTGTCACGAATGTGAAATTTATAGCTTATTTACAGTTCATTAGTTTCTCTATTGTTGATTTACTTTGGACTGCACATCAAGAGCCGTTTAATCCATCTGGGCAATGCAGTTGCAGACTGGGAGCATTTTAACTGTCCTCTATTTTTTAACATGACTTCAGCAATATCAGGAATAGATAATAGAATTAGCTCCTTCTGTATTGTGTGAAACTTCTTAGCTTTAGCAATTCTAAAGATACGGCATATCATATGTCTTTAAGGTTTTTTCAGAGATAGAGGTAATTTTTTAAAAACCAGTTTTTAATATATGAAGTCAGTTAATGTCCTCTGGGAAGAAAATCTACAGGTTTCTTGGTATGCTCCTTACGATGTGTCTGGAGATGTCTGTACAGCTTACTTGGTATATTGCTTTCATTAGCCCATATAACATTACATGGAAAAATCACTGGAGTCAGTAAACATAAAACCAAAAGCCCAGACCTTTTTAGCTCTTTATTTTCTGGCTCCAAGGAGTTTCTGTTAGCTTGTCATTCCCTCTTGTGACATCGGAATAATGCTTTTTCCACCAATTGCAACATGCTGCATTCATTGTCACCAAGGAGCTGTGTGTCAGCAGTGAAGTAATGCTCCAGAAGTTATGGGCATTGTTACTAATGTAGCAGTAACTCATGCATGCAGTTGCTCATCTCTGTTTGCTCTTGTGACTGCCAGGAGATACAAAATAGGGACAAAGTGGAAGTAACTAAACACTTTGCACCAAAAGAGAATGAAGGTTGAAAATGATGATAATGAGTTGGACCAGTGCAGTGTAAGTGCCTTAATGTAATTCGAGAAAGAGCATCAGGCTAATGATACTAGTGGTCAGTCACCAAAACTTTTAGTAACTGCTCAGTCCTTATGTCTAAGTTTCTTCTTCTCCCTGGTCCAATTCTTATGGTACTTGCAACAAAAACTGGAACTTGCAAGGTAACTAGAATGGCCATTGAAATTACAGTGTCTCCAAGAAATTAGAACTGGAAATCATCTGCTAGGTCACCTAGTTCACCTCTCACCTACACTCTTGTATAACGACAGATGCATGAGTTGCTAAAGGTGTCCAGTTTTGGTTATTGTAACTAATACTCCTGGCACTTCTTTCTCTTTTTGTTGGCTGAAATTGCTGCTCATAAAAATAAGTGATTAATAGCTATTGTTAGGCAAACTGCAGGTAGGCCTTGTCCAATCATCCCCCTCCGCCCCCCACAGCTCTGCCAATGATCTGACTGGCCTCAGATCTCTCATGAATAAGGATTTCCAATCTTTCTGAATTGTACCAAACTGCATGATAGTGTTGTGTAATGTCCATCAAACTCACTGTCTCACGTAGCCCAAACTGGATTTGACTCCAGGTTACCCGAGGTTAGACTTCCATGAACTTAACTTGGAGTACTGATGATTTTTAGTCTATATTTGGTAGATATGTAATAACTGAATACAAATATATAGTGTTTAAAAGCTAGTTATAAGAAATTTACTCAAAGGTCTCCGAGTCTTATTTCATTGGATTATGAAGACTTTTAAAGAGCAACAAACCAGTTTATGCCTTGTAATTCTGTAAAGTACTATATAAATTAATTCATAACAATTGCTTGTTTATCCAACCACTTATTTCATAAGAGATTGTGGGAGTGTAAGAGTGTGACATCCAAAATGGTATAAAATACTCAAGGTTTATTATGGAGGTGTTTGTAAAGACTTCATAGTCAAGGTGAGCTGAGTGCTGCACTTAAAGCAGGGATTGAACCTCTTTCTTATATGTGAAAAATGCAGCATATTCTCCCATCAGACTTCAAATTTCCCATATAGTTAAAACTCACTCCATAGGCTACATTTGAATATATTTAAGGTTTAATAGTAATTTTTCCCTGTTCTTCGTAATTGGCGGTCTCTCCTTCCTTAATTTTGTGCTGTAGTGTCACCATGCAAAAAACCATATTGTTATGATTAAGGCATTTTAGTGTTTGTGGACCTAGATTAGATTAAATGAGTCTTTAAAAATCAGTTTAATTTTCCCCCCTCATGATGTCACTGGAGGGCAGAGTTAAGGTTGTTTGGGTGCCCTAACTATGTATTTCTATATATATTAGCAAGTTTGAAATTCTTTTTGGTTAAACCTTAGCTTGTGAATTTCCTGGGTTTAGAACATTTTAGTTTTGGGATAGGTTTTGGTTTTGGGATAATGTAGTTTGTCCTGTTACTAATATGTACTTTCAATTATAACTCTGTTTTAAATATAGTTTTTGTTTAGAATTTTTATTCTGTTCTAAACATTGTAATCTATTTGAGACTACTGTAAAACTGTAATCTTATACATTACTTCTGAATTTACATCCTGATTAAAGGGCACTGTCCAAGATGGTGGTTGTAAAATTAGGTCAACCAGTGTTAACCTTAACCCTGCAAATATCTACATGTGTGCTGCACTATATGTACTGTGAATAGTCCCAGTGAAGTCAGTCTTTTTGCAGGATCAGAGTCTTGGTTTGTGAGCAAACACATCATTCCTCATACTGACTGTCTACTCTATTCATATAGCCAAACAGGATAGATTTAAATACAGGAAAATCATACTTCAGAGATCATGATTCTTGGACATTTCAATATTTCGCCTATTAGCAAGAGTTGAGAAAGCTGCACAGCTGGTGGGTGGTAGTATCAAGAGTAGAATATGAACTCAGTGCTAGCTCTGGAAATTCTTGGCATGGGCTTGGAAAAGAATAAAGGGGAATAAAAATCACTCCATTCTTGGAGTAGTGGTCTAACAAATATGGCCCTGGGGGGTTGTAGTTGAGGAGCAAACTAGAATGAAGGAGTGGTGGTGAACTCAGCCATCTTACCTAAGTGAGGGGACCTGCATCCTATGATGCCTGTAGCAAATTTGTTGTTGAGTTCAGAGAGTGGCTAATTCCAATGGGAAATCTGTAACAGTTACAGGAGAGATTAATTGAAGGAGAGCAGCAAATGTATATTTAATTTAAAATATTAATATTTGAGAGATGAGTGTTATTTATTATTAAGGAAAAAATCAAATGCACAACTGCAAAATGGAGAATAACTGGCTAGGCAGTAGTACTTCTGAAAAAGATCTTGTGGTTATAGTGGATCACAAATTGAATGTAAGCCAGCAATGGGATGCAGTTATGAAAAGGCTATTATCATTCTGCAGTGTAATTAACAGGAGTGTCTGTCATATGTAAGATACAGGAGATAATCGTTCTGCTGTACTTGGTACTGGTGAGGCCTTAGCTGGAGTGCATGTTCAGTTTCAGGCACCACACTTTAGATCTAATCACACAATATTAGGGTTAGAAGGGACCTCAGGAGGTTAAGAAAGATCTGGATAAATTGGTGAGAGTCCAGAGGAGAGCAACAAAAGTAATAAAAGATTTAGAAAACCTGACCTGTGAGGAAAGGTTAAAAAAACTGGGCATGTTTAGCCTTGAGAAAAGAAGGCTGAGGAGAGATCTGATAACAATCTTCCAATATGATAAGGGGATGAAGGGCTGTTATAAAGCAGACAGTAATTCAATTCCTTTCCATGTTCACTGAACTTTCTAACTATAAGGACAGTTAAGAACTGGAACAGGTTTCCAAGGGAGGTTGTGGAATCCCTGTCATTGGAGTTTTTAAGAACAAATTAGACAGACTTGTCAGGGATGGTCTAGGTCAGGAGTTCTCAAACATTTTATATTGGCGACCCCTTTCACACTCCAAGCCTCTGAGTGCCACCCGTTATAAATTAAAAACACATTTTTATATTTAACACTATTTTACATGCTAAATGTATAACCCTGTTGTTTAAAATGAATTTACCTTTTCTCATCGCTTTTAAAGGAAGACCAACACGTTTTTATCAAATGATTGTTACAAGCAGAAAAGTTATTTGTAAAGAGTTACTGTTTAATAGGGGGGCATGAAGAAACTTTGTCAATATCACTTTTCACAGCAGACTTTTCACTGCCACCCTTAATTCTGCTTTGCTGCTGGCAGCCGCTCTGCTTTCAGAGTCACCTGGTTCTGAAGGCAGCGCTGCAGCCAACGGCAGCACAGAAGTAAGGGTGGCAGTGGGGCGCTAGTGAGTCTGCTGTGAAAAGTGATATTGACAAACATACAAGTATCACTTTTCACAGCAGATTTACTAGCACCCCGCTGCCACCCTTACTTCTGCACTGCTGCTGGCTGCACAGAGCTAGGCGGCTGGAGAGCAGTGGCTGCTGGCTGGGCACCAGCTCTGAAGCCAGCACCACCACCACCAGTAGCAGCGCAGAACTGCAGAAGTAAGGGTGGTAATGCCATAGCATGCCACCCTTCTGCATAATGTTTGACTTTTGTGCTGGGAGAGGTGGCTAAAGGGGGCTTAGGCAAATTTTGGAGCGACTATAGCCCCCGCAACACACACACCCACCCCACACACACCACCCCTGCCTGTGTCTGACTGTTACGTTATAAATTACTTTGTTTTGCCGATCTCAGTGTTCTGATTGGTCTGCCGTTTAACGCAGCTTTTCAGCGGCTGAACAGTCAAGCCCTCTAATGTTATCTCAGTCCCAGGCCCAGCCATGGGGAAAATGGCGCCCTGGGTGAACTTCTCTTTTGGTGCCCTTTGTTTGGAGGTGGAGGGGGCTGGAGGCAGAGCGGGGTTTGGGATGGAACTGGGCTGGAGGGGCTTGGACAGTCAGCCATGTGCGGGGCTGACACACGGAGACCCGGTCGCCCTTGGCTGACAGCCGGAGCCCTGCCGTGCATGGGACTGACAGCTCACAACCCCCATGTAATAACCCCTGGTCATTGTTAGGGCTACCTTGCCCTGTCCCCTCTCAGTTCCCAGACACAGTTTGCTGGAAAGCAACAGTTTAGAGTCCAATCTGCTGGCACTCCGTGACGGGTTTATTGGGTTTCCACTGACATACTTTAAACCATAATTATACCTCCAAGCCCTCCACACCAGTCGGACTTATTTCTCTATATTCCCCCCTAACCATAGTTCTGTACGCCCATAGAATTCCCTCTTCCCCTGACCATGGCTCCGTATGCTGACAAAACCCCCTCTTTCCCCCCCCCCCTTCTTGATAGCCTTAATTATAACTGTGTCCCCCACCCTGCCGCAGTCCCACCCCTTCCAACATATGGTCATGTTCTGTTTTGGAGGGCCTGGGGGCTTTAGTGCAATCCCTTTTGTACCCCATGGGTGGGGCAGAGAGCGGGATCACATCTTGGCCATGGTCAGGTCAGTTTATGGCCCTATGTTTTATGTTTCTTTTTAACACCTCCCTTGTGTTTCCCAGCCAGTTGCTTGTTCTTGCTCTGGCATCTGTCTTGAAGAAGAGACACAGCCTACCCTCATTTGTGCATTCATATATCACACCTTCACTACACATTGAAACATTTTAACTACATACCTTATCTTTTCCAGAGTAATAAAGAAAACCCATCTAATTGTGGGTAGGCAAAAGAAACACCCTATGTCTTTGTTCTTCGCTAACGTGTATCTCAGAGACTTTAGCTTTCAGGCAGGCACACAGGCCCCAAAAGCAGGGCCAGAATAGCAGCTCAGGCAGATACACAGGCTTTAAATACTTATATTATATACTTATACCCTAACAGTCAAAGTAGACTTGGTTCTGCCTCAGCGTGGGGGATGGACTAGATGTCCTAAAGTCCCTTCCAGCCCTACATTCTTATGAATCTATGATTATATAGCACATGCCCTTAAAATACATACATTTGTCTCTGGCCCAGGGCCCCAAACGTGCTGAAATGTCATACATAAATTCACAAGAATGGCCATACTCGGTGAAACCAATGGTCCATGTAGCCAGTATCCTGTCTTCTGACAGTCATCAGTATCAGATGCTTCAAAGGGAACAAAAGAACAGGGTAATTTTGAGTGATTCATCCCCTGTCATCCAGTCCTAGCTTCTGGCAATTGGAGGCTTAGGGACACCCAGAGCATGCCTTTCATCCCTGTCTATCTTGGCGAATAGCCATTGATGGACCTGTCCTCCTATGAACTTATCTAGTTGTTTTCTGAACCCAGTTATATTTTTGGCCTTCACAACATTCCCTGGCAATGAGTTCCACAGGTTGACTGTGTCTTGTGTGAAGAAGTGCTTCCTTATGTTTGTTTTCAACATGCTGCCTATTAATTTCCCTTTGGTGACCCCCGGATTGTAGTTATGTGAAGGGATAGATAACACTTCCCTCTTGACTTTCTCCACACCACTCATGATTTTATAGACCTCTGTCATATTCTCCCCATAGTCATCTCTTTTCTAAGATAAACAGTTTCAAACTTTTTAATCTCTCCTCACAGGGAAGCTTTTCCTTACCCTTAATCATTTTTGTTGCTCTTCCCTGTGTTTTTTCCAGTTCTGATATATCATTTTTGAGATGGGGTGACCAGAACTGCACACAGTATCCAAGGTGTGGGTGTACTATGGATTTATATAGTGGCATTATGATATTTTCTGTCTTCTTTCTATCTCTTTCCTAATGGTTCTTAACGTTCCATTAGCTCTTTTGACTGCTGCTGCACATTGAGCAGATGTTTTCAAAGAACTATCCACAATGACTCCAAGATTTTGTTCTTGAGTAGTAACATCTATTTTAGGCCCCAACATTTTGTGGGTGTAGTTGGGGTTATTTTTTTCAATGTACATTACTTAGCATTTATCAGCATTGAATTTCATCTGCCATTTTGTTGCCCAGTCACCCAGTTTAGTGAGATTCCCGTTACTCTTTTTACCACTGCTGTGCATTGAGCTGAAGTTTTCAGAGAACTATCCATGATCTCTTAACTGAGTGATAGCAGTCCCAGTTTTATTAATCTCTCTTCATATGGAAGCTGTTCTATAGCCCATATCATTTTAGTTGCCGTTTGCTGTACCTTTTCCAATTCCAATATCTCTTTTTTGAGACGGGATGACCAGATCTGCACACAATATTCAAGATGTGGGTGTACCAAGGATTTATAAAGAGGCAATATGACATTTTCTATCTTATTATCTATCCCTTTCCTAATGATTCCCAGCATTCTGTTAACTTTTTTGACTGCTGCTGCACATTGAGTGCACGTTTTCAGAGAACTATCTACACTGACTCCAAGATCTCTTTCTTGAGTGGTGACAGGAATCTAATTTAGATCCTATCAAGTAATATGTATAGTTGGGATTATGTTTCCCAATGTGTATTACTTTGCATTTATCAACATTGAATTTCATCAGCCATTTTGTTGCCCAGTCACCCAGTTTTGTGAGCTCCCTTTGTAACTCTTCACAGTCTGCTTTGGACTTAACTATATTGAGTAGTTTTGTATCATCTGCAAATTTTGCCACGTCACTGTTTACCCCTTTTTCCAGATCATTTATGAATATGTTGAACAATACTGTCCCAGTACAAACTCCTGAGGGATACCACTGTTTACCTCTCTCCATTCTGAAAACTGACCATTTATTCCAACCCTTTGTTTCCTATCTTTTAACCAGTTACTGATCCAGGAGAGGACCTTCCCTCTTTTCCCATAACCACTTACTTTGCTTAAGAACATTTGGGGAGGGACTTTGTCAAAGGCTTTCTGAATATCTAAGTACACTATATCCACAGGATCACCCTTGTCCACGTTGCTTGTTAACCACCTCAGAGAATTCTAGTAGATTGGTGAGGCATGATTTCCCTATACAAAAACCATGTTTACTCTTCCTCAACAATTCGTATTCATCTATGTGTCTGATAATTCTGTTCTTTACTATAGTTTCAACCAGTTTGCCTGGTATTGAAGTTAGGCTTACCAGCCTATAATTGCCAGGATCGCCTCTGGAGCCTTTTTTTAAAAATGGCATCATGTTAGCTATCCTCCAGTCATCAGGTACAGAAGCTGATTAAAATGATGAGTTACATACCACAGTTAGTAGTTCTGCAATTTCACATTTGAGTTTCTTCAGAACTCTTGGGTGGATACCATCTAGTCCTGGTGACTTATTACAGTTTAATTTATCAATTTGTTCCAAAACCTCCTCTAATGACACCTCAGTCTGGGACAGTTCCTCAGACCTAAAAAGAATAATGTTTTTAAAAAGATAAAGTATTTTATCAGTAGTTAGATGCTAGAGCGTGTTGATGTAAAAGTATTTCCATTGTTATATCTTTCAAATCCAGTCTGTTTTCCTAGATCTTAGTTCTGCTGTCTCCCTACCTAAGCAAGGATATCTTCTAAAATGCACCCATTTTTTCCCTGAAGACAGATAAAAGTCAAAACACTCACTTTGAACAACTGTTCCAAATACTGAAGCTCATGGGCTACAAATGGGCAGAAAGGTAGGTGTGTGCACGTCATAATTGCTACTTTTTTATTGGGGTGGAGATATATTAAAAAGGAAAAACAAAGGCAGCGATAATCAGAAGTCCTCTAATGGGCCCTTTGAAACTCCTTGGTATGAACAGTAGGGTACATAAAAGCAAGAAAGGAGGAAATATTGGCTATCAAAGACATTACACCTCAGCATTGGTACACTGTGTGCTCAAATAGTAATAATCTTAAGAGGTATTATATTTTTATGAGTGTAATATTTTACATCCTGCCTCTACTTAACTTATTGTACTAAGTCTTCTATATTAAAGTCTAACACAAGCTGCTAGAAAGTAACAGTCTCCTGAGAGTGTACGAATGACCAGGTTATCACAATTCTGGTCCTTTCTGTCTAATTCTGAGGTGTGCATGGAGGTGGGCTTTTAAAATAAGATGTAATGATGACATTGCTGAGCTTTCTGTGCTGAATGATGTTTATTCAGCTGTTACTACTACACCCTGTCTCAGGGCCCTGTCTGAACCAACATTTACTCCTGGAGGATTTCAGCACCAAAATATTAAAAATTCTGTGCACAGTATTTGAAAATTCTGCATATTTTATTTGTCAAAATAACATTATATAAACATGCCAGTTTCAATTGTTCTGGTCATTTATTTAAACATGCCTGTCAGCATTATGTCTATAACAACATAGACAAGAAAAAAGATTCCCCCAGGAGTAGAGTTAAAGAAACCCCTATGACAGCCCAGTTCCTGTTTCTCTGCCCTCTTCCCCCCCCCCGAGCCCAGCATCAGGGCTTCCCCAGCCCAGACACCTCTACCCCTTCCCCCCAGAACCCATCACCAGGGACCCCCAGCATCCCCGCCCCCCAGAGCCCAGCCATGGGGTGACTCCCAGCCTAGACACCTGCACCCACTGTCCCCCCAAGCCCAGCCATGTGGGCCCAGACACCTGTATTCCGCCTGGAGCTGAGCTGTGGGGTGCTCCCCAGCCCAGATACCTGTCCTCCCCACCCCACAGAGCCCAGGGATCCAGAGGGAGAACAGTCTGATGCTGGGTCCCAGGCTTGTACAGAGTTTTCTGCGTACCACCTCCTTCCTTCATGGCATGCTGGGAACAGCAGCACCCCAGAACCCTCCAGCTCGCCCCTGGCAGTGTCCTGTATTGCAAGCTGGGCTCTGCCGAGTCCAGTGGCCCTTAGTGGCAGCCAGCAGCTCTGCAGCTCCAATTCTGCTGGGGGGAAATGGAAATTCTGCACGAATTCTGCATTGTGCAGTGGCACAGAATTCCCCTGGGAGTAAACATTGCAGGCATTTCTTTTGATTAAAATATGATTTTAGATCCTGCTGTTTTCAATGCAGGTGTCAGCATGTATCTTTTGGGCTAGTGCAGGGGATGAAGACGCGAAAAGGAGAGGTGGTTTTCCTGGAAGATGTTTTAAATGAAGCTCGCTCAAGGATGTTACAAAACATGGCTTCTACAAAAAGTTAGCTGATTCAGGTCTTATTCATTTCTCTTGAAATATTCCCATGCAGATTACAAAACCCCTTTCTCCTTCTCTGCTCTGACACTCTCCCCCAGATCCACTAACCCAGGGCAACAGGCTTTGATCTGTGTCCTTCCACCATCTGTGATGCTATAAATAAAGTTGTAATAACATTTCGCCCTTCTATAGCTAGAACCTCAAATAACTTTCCCTAAGCATAGATGGCTATACAGCTTGCAAAACATTGAATGTACTTTGCCTCACAACAACACTGCAATGTAGGGAAGCTTTGTCTCTTTTGATGGACAGGTGAGTCACTTTTATCCTAAAATGATGTGGAAAGTTAGTGTCTGAACTCGGAGCAAAACCCAGGAATGAATGGGCCCTTAAGTTCCTAAATCACTTTTGAAAATGGAACTTAGTCTCCTCACTCACACAGACACTTTTGAAAGTTTTACCCATTACCCTTAATCTTGCTCTGCCTCACTTCCTCACTTGTAAAATGGCAATAATAGTTCCCTAATTCACAGGCGTGTTTTGAGGATACATTCATTAATGTTTGAAGTGCTCAGATACTGGGGTTTGGGGGAGGCATTTCCACAGGCACCTACCTGCCATTTGTTGCTTTGAAAATCCTGCCTATAGTGATAAGGGCTACTTAAGTATCTAGATAAAAACTCATTGTCCTCATTGTTAAGACTCTTCTCGCGAGCCCTATCTTCTGTGGAATCTTCTCTCCTTGACGCAGTCTATGTTCCCTGGTTACTCCTGGGGGAATTCTGTGCCAAAAAATTAAAAATTCTGCGCACAATATTTTAAAATTCTGTATATTTTATTTGTGAAAATAACACAATATAATCATGCCAGTTTCAATTATTTTGCTGATTTATTTCCAGACTCCTGTCAGCAATTGTGTCTGTAACAATACAGACAACAAAAAAGATTCCCCCAGGAGTGGAGAGTTAAAAGTAATCCCTATGACAACCCAGTTCTTGTTTCTCTGTTACCCTTTTGTTGGGCGTCTCAGTCTTGGGGTGTTACATGTGCCAGCTGGGCACATCTTAGGAGAAAACTCTGCCCCTCCAAACTTTTAATCAGTTCTTGGTTTTTTTGTCCTGCCCCTGTAGGGTTACCGTATTTCAAGTTCCAAAATAGAGGACATCGCCCAGGGTAACTGGAGTGGAGGGTACAGCTGGGGGCGTGCTGGAGGGTTGTGTGTGTATTGGGAAGATATTTGGGGATGCTGGAGGAGTATTTGGAGGGTGCTGTGCAGCGAGGGGGTCCCCTAATCCAGACGCCTGCACCCCTGAGCCCAGCCGCAGGCTCTACACACCTTCATTACTGTCCCACCAGGCAAAGATGACCTGTACCTGCTGATAGTGGGGGGAGCACAATTTAAAGGTTCAGCCGTCCCCAGAATGCAAGCTCTCATATTTAAAATATCAAAATCTGCCTTTAAGGTTGCAAAAAAAAAAACCTTCCAAACATGAACAGTGTAACCAATGCAGAGTTGTCTTCCTAAGTAAACAGGCAGGCAAACAGTTACAAGCAATGTGAATTGCCCCCACTAATTACTGTGGGGCATTAGTGCTTAAACCCAAGGATGAAACTTTGAGAGGGTTTTTCAAAACATTAAGGTGCACAGTTCTCACTAATTTGCAGTTACCTCAAGCTGCATGTGCAAACCTGGTAACTGCATGTGCAAATAGCCTAACAAAAGGTAGAGATAAGTGTTCTAAATGTGTACTGCATCATTGCTTCCCACTGAGTAATTTGTTTAGATCTTACACAATGCCGTAGTCCCCCCCTCTCATTGTGCAAATCTCCCGTTGCTGTCACTGGGAGATCAGCTGTGGGCAGAGAGTAGCATACAGCTCTGACTTTGTAGACTTAGCCCATAGCCCCGAATTAAAAATGCACCTTGGCCCTCTCCACAGAATGAGTTTGAAACCTTATCTTATAGGAAACTGCACTAGGATCCTCCAGCAAATAGGAAAAAGAGACCTAGACAGAAGGCAAATATTATCTGAATTTAAAAATAGAATGTTTTAAATAGACCAAGATTGTCACCACTTTAGGTGAAGTTAGTGATCCCAAACACAATTAATATATTGCCTGCATCTGGAACTAACATCCTTCCTAAACATCAGTGATGTGTGCAAAGGCTTTTGATGTCTGTATGAAGGGGGCTATGATCCCAGCCTAGAACTGTGTGCTCCCACCTCTGGGGAGGGGAATAGGAATAAAACAGTCCCTTCAGTGGATTGCTGCTGGGATGAGAGAGCTGCTTGTTCACTGAGGCATTATTGCTGAAAGCAGTCATGAAATAACTTTCCAGCCAAGGTTCTTAGTACAGCTGCAGTGAAAACAGATATCCTTTGTTAGCCTATTTATCAGTGATGTTTCAAGGCAGATAAATTAATCTCACAGTGAGAGACTTAAGAAGTTCTGTCTAGTTAGCTTATCCAAGAGAAGGTTTAGCAGGGATTTGATCACAGTCCATAAGTACTCATGTGGGAGAAGATTTCTGATAGTAGAGGGCAGGCAAATCAAGCAAAGACGTAATAAGATCCAGTGGTTGGAAACTGAAGCTAGACAAATTTAGACTGGAAATAAGGTCCACATTGGAACAATTTACCTAGAGATGTGCTGGATTCTCCTTCACTTAAGATCTTTCTGGATATCTTTCTAAAAGATTTGCTGTAGCTCAACCAGAAGTTGTAGGATCTTCATGCAGTTATTACAGGGTGAAATTCAATGGCCTGTGTTACGCAATAGGTCAGACTGGACTATCTCTTTGGCCTTAAAATCTATTAATCATATTGATCAAAGAAAGGTAGCTAGGGTGACCAGATGTCCCAATTTTATAGGGATAGTGCTGATATTTGGGCCTTTTTCTTATATAGGCATCTATTACCTCTCACCCCCATTCTGATTTTTCACACTTGCTACCCGGTCACCCTAAAGGTAGCCTAGATCTAAAAGGTTTTATATTTGGACTCTGTTGGCCCTTGCATCCTGACCATTTGTTTTATTGCTAGTATGAATTTTAATCAAATCCACTCTACCACCAGCAGTGGTAGTTCTGACCCATGAGCCAGTTACACTGTTGCAAATTTTCATCATCTATTTTTGCTTGTATCTGTTCAGCAACTAAAGAACTGGAAAACCCTCCTGAGACTGCAGAAAAGGTTGGGCTTGCAGCACTCATAATTCAGGTCTGTTTAAGCGGTCTTCTGATTATTCTTTTTTCTGCAAGAGACTATAAATTGGCGCTGGGAACACTAGCTTACATGATGCTGAATAATAACGGTTACCATTTTAGGATTTCAAGGGTCTTCTGTCATCCGATTATCAGTTTAGCTGGGATCGAGTTCTCCAAAGCCGGGGAGACACAGGCGTATTCCTGCAGTACACACATGCCAGACTCCACAGGTAAGAAGAGCCTTCCAGAATGCAGCAGTTTTCTGTTTTTAGTAACACCTATGTAGCTGCAGTGACTGAATAACATTTGTGATAAAGAAAGCCTTTCCTAAAGAGTCGACTCTCTTATCCATTCAGTTGAGACCCCACAGATGGGCAAACCAAGGAAAATGAAACTTTCGAGCATCTCTCTCTGGCTGGTGCCAAGGGCCTGGCCAGCCTGTCTCTATGTCCTAGTAATTCCTGGCTGCTATAGCAGCCTCTTGGGATGGTTGATGCAAATTAACGAGAGTGGCATGGCAAAGAGTGGCCCCAGGATCAGTGGTCCTCAGCTATAACCAAGGAATCTGGCCTGGAATCTTCTGGATATGCTGAATACACCTTGCTAGATTATTTAAACTGTGATTTGACTGAACTTTCACTAGCTGCAGAGATCCACTCCAGCCTTAATTATGTCCTTTTGTGATCACCCAAAACTGTATTTTAGGGAATTTTAAATACAAATGTTGACCTAGGCATTATGTATCACACTCTTGAAATGATTTTTTACAACTTAAAAAGGTCAAGCTTCACCGTGGCCTTTTAAACTGCTATGATCTTTCAGGGTATCTTTCTTTAAAGTTACTAACATGTATAGTCAATGCTGGCTCAAGTAAAATAGCCTTCAATCAGCTAGTCTAGCTCAGATGTTTTATTCAGCTTGCAGTGTATCTAATTAAATAAGATTCACATTTTGTTTTCCGTTAAGTGCAAATGGGTTTTAATTCTTATGCAGCTTTGCCGGTGAGGGTATTTTTTTTATTTATTTACAAAATAATTTGTTTTCTCACATTGGGTTCTTATGTTTTCTAGTTTAGAGCAGATGTGTGGCAATGGGCAACTGACTGACATCAACACAACTTGTTTACAAGATCCACAGGCCATCTCAGTCCTACAGCATCTTCTCAGGTATTTATTATTTGTCTTTCCAAGAAGCAGATCCCTTGGGTTTCATGCCTGCGTGTTGGATAAGTTATTTGTGACATGGTAGTGGAAGAGTAGAAATGGACATTTTAGGCAATAACTTGTTGATCACTGGCCCATGTATTAGCTGGTCCAGAAGCCCACATTTGTAATACACATTTTTAGATGTAAATGAATGTGTTGACTTCAGAAGCTGCATGAAGAAAGATCATGTGGAGAAAAATACCCCTGAGTAATTGGGTGCCTATTACTCATTGGTACTTGCCCATAGTTATTAGTGAATAAATGTTAACTTATTACATTTTCAAAAGAACTGTACTATCTAAGCATTGATTATCATCATAAACAGATAGACCTGGTGGGTGGGATCTCTGGATCCCATGGGAAAAGGGTTGAGGAAATGCTCTCAGGAGGAGGGGAATGAACATCCACCCACTTCCAGTAACCAGGAGGAACACCTGCACCCACAAAACAATCTCCTAATAATAGTATTTAGGTCATATATAGTGCTTAGAACATAAGAATCATACTAATAACCAATACTAATAACGTGCTGGATCAGACCAATGGTCCATGTAGCCCAGTATCTTGTCTTCCAACAGTGACCAATGCCAGGTGCTTCAGAGGGAATGAATAGAACAGGTAATCATCAAGTGATCCATCCCATCGCTCAATCCCAGTCTCTGGCAAACAGCAATCCCTGCCTATCCTGGCTAATAGCCATTGATGGACCTATCCTCCATGAACTTATCTAGTTCTTTTTTGAACCCTGTTATAGTCTTGGCCTTCACAACATCCCTTGGCAAGGAGTTCCATAGGTTGACTGTGCATTGTGTGAAGAAATACTTCCTTTTGTTCATTTTAAACCTGCTGTCTATTGGTTTCATTTGGTGACCCCTAGTTTTTGTGTTATGAGGAGGAGTAAATAACGCTTCCTTATTTACTTTCTCCATACTAGTCATGATTTTACAGACCTCTCTCATACCCCCCCCTTAGTCAGCTCTTTAACATTCTATTCATTGATAATTCTCAACATTCTTACAAAACTGAGCAAGTGTTATTACTCTAAGTTTGTATGTGTGGAATCTCAAGCACAGAAAGGTGCGAGGACTTGCTCAACACCACACAAAAAGTCAATGGCAGAGCTGAATACAGAGCCCAAAAGTCCCAACTGAATGTCCTAGACACTGCGTCATGCTGCCTCTCTTCAGTCTGTCCTCCCTCCAGGCAATCAAGAGCAGAAGCCCTCTGAAATTCTTCCATGTCACCCACATGCCTCGGCCACCTTCTAACTGCTTGAACTTGCTCCCATTGCTTTGACTGTGGCATTTGACAATATAACACGAATGTTTGGCTTTTTAACTGGTCAGTGCTATGCGTCATTAACCTAGATGTTGATGTTTGTAGACCAGTGAATCTCTTGGGATGGTAGACTTGTGGTAGCGTATATTTCCTGCAGAAGCAGGGAACTTACTTACTCCACTTAACATAAGAACGGTCATTCTGAGTCAGACCAATGGTCCATGCAGCCCAGTCTCCTGTCTCTGACAGTGGCCAATGGCAGATGCTTCAGAAGGAATGAACAGAACAGGGCAATTATCGCATGATCCATCCCCTGTCCTCCACTCCCAGTTTCTGGCAGTCAGAGGCTAGATAGAAGAACTCTTTAGCAGAGCTGGTCAGGAATTTGCTGTCCAAGCTGGGGTTTAGTCAGAAAATGACAATTTGTTGAAACCAAAATATTTCATGGAAATGTGTCAATATTGAGGAATTTTTGATGAAACACAGGGCAGCCCAGTCATGTGGACAACCCCAGGACAGCAGACCCAGGGCTTCCAGGCTCTGAGGCTTCCAGTTGTGGCTCCCAGGGCTTTTGACTGAAGCTAGAACCTTGGAATTTGGGTTCCTATGGTCAATTTCAAAAAGTTCTAAACTAATTTTATTCTAGTTTTCAAAATTGTTTTTGTTCTGATGCTGAGCTTTTTTAAAAAAAAAATTCCCATGGAATGGACATGCTGACTTTCGACCAGCTCTACTCATTAGTTTATTTCATGTGGCTAACAGATTGCAGTAGCAGAAATCTATGCCTCTTCATTTAATAGCTGCTTGATACTTCAGTGAATTCTGTATTAGCAACCAGCACCTTTAAATGGAAACCAGCATGTAATACTGACCACTTCACTAATGGGACCAGCAGCTGTTTTATTATTTTAAAAATAAAATTACATCTTGTGGCAACACAATGTCATCTGTAGGCTAGCAGCTGCCAGCTGCAACTTTTCCCCTAGACTCTGCACAGGATCACTGATGCAGCACATGTGCATTAGGCTGTGAGCTCTTCGGAGCGGGAAACATTTTTTGTCCTGTGTTTGGACAGCATCTAGTGCAATGGAGTCCTTGTCCATGACTGGGGCTCCTAACGCTACAGTAATACAAATAATAAATAAGTCAATTTTGGGTATGCATGCAAGGAAGGTTAAATGTGGAGCAATCATAGAAGTGCAATTCCTCTATAAGACAGTTTCCTGATTGCTGAGTCCTCTCCCACTGCTGTGTCCACTCCCCAGTTTTGCGGTAACTTGACCAAAAGAGAGAATGTACCAGGGAAGCTCTGCTTATGTAAGAATGCACATTGGGTGGGGAGGGCTTGGAAATCTATCAAACAGCAGAGTGGCGGAAGACCCTCTTTCAGAGTTCTGCTTTGGGGGAGGCCCTGCTTTGAAGATCAAAGCTATCAGAGCACTCAACAGAACTATTTGGGAAAATTCTATCTGCAGACCTGTACGTTTGAGTTTTAATATTGTTTTTTATCTCAGATGATTGTATTTTAGTATTTTGAAAATAAACTTTTTTGTTCATATTTACTAATTGTAAGTGTCCCTTTAGCTGTTTAAAATTTTGAGTCTCGTTTATTAAAAGGCCACATCCTTTAAGGTACTGCTTTCTGACAGTGCCTCAAGTGGTCATTTAATTTAGGCTTTTCTTCTCATAAGGACCCACAATGAGATTTAAAACAGAATGTAACATTTCAGGAGCAACCATTGCTTTTATTATCTTTGCTTTTGACTGCCTGTTGTGAGCTCTGAAATCTACAGTATTCATTCAGCAGGCTTATAAACGTTTGAAATGTACATCTGTATGATGATGATACTATTCCCAGCAGCTGCAGTCACTTTCTTTATTCTTGTTTTAAAAACTTTAGTTAGTTTTCTTGTGATTGCAACCTGAGTTCTGAATTGTCCCTTACTTTCTCCCCAGATACGATGAGGTACTGTGCAAATCCTCAGAAGATCTTCAGCCCAAGCACATTGTCAGCTACCTCCTAACACTCGGGTAAGGAAAGAAATATTTGCTATTACAGAACAGCTTTAATTCTCAATTTCACTAGAATCAAACTTCAGTAGCACTGGCAAGTCAGAACAGGCAGGCATACAACCTCTAGGTGTCTGGATGTTCCGTTCTAGATCCGAACTCTGCAGCTGGCCCTTGTGGAGAGAACTAAAACCCCAAATCTGCATGGGATATTTGAGCATGGGACAGGGTTAATTTAGATCTAAATGTTGTGGTTCAGGCTCTTCTCTTGGGGAGGGTAGGTGGAGAAACAAAGGAAGATAATGGAAGCAGGATAATTTGATAACACAAATCAAATTTGTAATCACTTAACTCAGGAGTGGGTGTCCCCTTGGAAATGTTACAGTGCCCCAGACCAAATAACCCTTTGGTCCCTAAGCATACCTTTCCAGTGTGTGCTTCTAAAATCGTATCAGTACCAGCAAGCAAAGCTAGTCATTTCTTCTTTTTTGAGGCAGCTATGAGATATAGAACTCATAACCCAGTCCTGAAAAGGACAGTTTGCCAAAAGGCCCTTTAGACACTGATCTTAGTTTGCTGGTTATGGGTGTATCTTCTAGTACTGCTGCTTTCTGCAGCCCCTGTAACTGCTCTGCTAAAGAGAGCTGCTGGTTCTAATCCACTTTTTCTATTTCAGCCATCTTGCAGCTGTGGCTCATAAAACTCTTCCTGTGAAAGGCAGTGCCCCTGAACTAGCACAGGTACTGTGCATTATTGCTGTGTGACTATAATTCAGCAAATCTGAGCTCTGCATCCGAAGAGAAACAGCCTGTTCTGACTAATGACTGCTTAGGAGGAGACACATATTCAGTCTCCAAATACACTAACTGCAGGGATGGAGTGAGACTAGTTCTGAGCTGCATCGCTTCCTTTTTTTGGATGAAGGAGCAGGAGCTCATGGCTTCAAGCTCACGCTGACTGCAATGGGCTCTCTCTGGACCAGTGTGATTCTGAAAACCCATTAGAGGGAATTGCTTCAGAGCTACTGTTCCCTTTCTATCTGATTTTCTTCCCCCTAATGTTCCTGAGTGTGTTTAACATTCTGGTTCCTTTCCGATGGTTTCCTCAGCTTGTAAGTGGGAGGACAGAGATATATGAAATAACTGAACCTCCCCTCCCTTATTCCACCTACACAATACAAGTTGTCTATACTGCTATTCTACCAACACAGGCTGACAACTGCTATGTGCAGTTCCACGGAGATGCAAATTAGAAGGCTGTGAATCTTCAGGAGAGAGATCTACTCCCTTCACGATTGAGCAAATGCTATGCTAATTACACCATCTTTTGTTCTCTCTTTTACTGATTTGAAAAGCAGTGACCTATCAGCCTTTGATGATGACTCTCTCTTCAAAGTTGAACTTTGCAATGTTCTGTTGGGAAAAACAACAGTGAAAAGATTATAAAGAAGATACTCCATAGAGTTGAACTTAAAGTGCCATTGACTTTAATGCGCCTTTTAGTAAGAATAACTTCTTTGACAGAAGTGATGTCAGATTCCCTATAATTCTGAAGAGTGGTGAAAATTAGGTCCTGCCCCTTGTCTCATAACACACCTGTGGCCCGCGGGGTCTTTCAAAGTGGCCCGCTGCTCCCCTCCTGCTAGATGCAGAAGGGAGCCGCTGCCTGCGGACCCAGGCAGAGCACATTGCCGTGGGGCTACAAGACCAGTGCAAGCTCCTTGCTGCAGCCCAGAGGACCAGAGATCAGCGCTCCCCTCCCCTGGCTATAGCAGGGAGCATGACAAAGGGCTCTGCCCGGATCTCTAGGTGTTCTGGTCCCTCCTGGAGTCAGAGGAAGGGAGCCACTGCCCAGGGATCCAGGTGGAGCGGACAGGGCTACAGCTGTGTGGTTTCCCTGCTGCAGCCAGGGGGACAGAGATCAGCAAGGACTTCTTCCATCTGGCTGCAGTGGAGGGATGGGGGGAGGGGGGCTGCTAGTGGAGACTGGTGGCCCTTCAGGCTTGTAAAAATGATATTTGCGGCCCTCGAACCAAAAAGGTTGGGAACCACTGCTTTAAGTAGTTATACAAAGTGGAATGGCTTCAACAGGCAAGCCCCTGAGACCCATATTAGACTATCCTAGTGTTTCAGGCACATTCCTCAGAGGTAGGAGATCCCTATTCAAATCCCCTTTTCCCATCAGGCAGAGGGGAGTACTAAACCTGGGTCTGCCACACCATGGAGGAGTGCTCTAACCCCTGGACTAGAAGTTATAGGGGAGGTGCTACCATCCCCTCACCCTTCATAAGAACAGCCATATTAGGTCAGACCAGTGGTCCATCTAGCTGAGTAGCCTGTTTTCTGACAGTGGCCAATGCTAGGTGCATCAGAGGGAATGAACAGAATAGGTAATCAAGTGATCCATCCCATCGCCCATTCCCAGCCTCTGGCAAACAACAATCCCTGCCTATCCTGGCTAATAGCCATTGATGGACCTAGCCTCCCTGAACTTTTCTAATTCTTTTTTGAACCCAGTTATAGTCTTGGCCTTCACAAAATATCCTCTGGCAAAGAGTTCCACAGGTTGATTGTGTGTTGTGGGAAGAAATACTTCCTTTTGTTCGGTTTAAACCTGCTGCCTATTAATTTCATTTAGTGTTTTGAGAAGTAGTAAATAACACTTCCTTATTTACTTTCTCCATACCAGACATGGTTTGATAGACCTCTATCATATCCCCCCTTAGTCATCTCTTTTTCAAACTGAAAAGTCCCAGACTTATTAATCTTTGCTCATATGGAAGCTCTTCCATACCCGTAATCATTTTTGTTGCCCTTTTCTGTATCTTTTCCAATTCCAATATCTCTTTTTTGAGATGGGAGTGACCAGATCCACACGCAGTATTCAAGATGTGGGTGCATCATGGATTTATAAAGAGGCAATATGATATTTTCTGTCTTATCTAGCCTTTTCCTAATGATTCCCAACATTATCTTTTTTGACTGCCTTTGCACATTGGGTGGATGTTTTCTGAGAACTATCCAGTGACTCCACAATCTCTTTCTTGAGTGGTAACAGCTAATTTAGACCCCTTTATTCATGATACAGGGAGCCAAGCATCTAATTCAGGCTTTGTGGATCCTATTATTTGGTGTCTAAAAGACAGGCATTGCAACAGCTAGGTCCCTTTCTGGATCCAGACCAATCTTTGTGTGTTGCACCATCACAGCTATCCACAGTGCTCATTCCCATGAAAGGTTTCCTGTAGCAGGGAATTGTTCCCATGGGGTGGGAGTCTAGGCTAGATGTGGCTAAAGACCTGTTTCTGACTTTGGCTTGAATGGTCTCTGCAACGTTGGGATTAAATTTCACCGCTTTGCCCCTTAGAGCAGTGTTCAGTACTGTTGTGACTGAGGATAAAAGTGGCTTCCTTTAGTCCTTGAGCTGCTGCTAGTATTTAGCACTTTGTTTAAAAGGAGGCTGAGGATTAAGATTTGTATAACACTATGAAGAGACAAAGATGACATGTATATAGCTGTCTTCATTTTTAACAGGCTTCTCCCATGCCTTTCTTTGAGAATATGCTCCTTAGTTAATGTATAAACTGCTATTCAGAGGTAGAGACTGCAGAAGTTGATTGTTACTTTTATTTTGCAGGCCAGACTCTGCCTCTTCCAGGCTGTACGCTCTGTTCTAGCTAATGGAATGAAACTTCTTGGAATCACGCCTGTAACCCAAATGTAATGAAACAGCTTCCTGCAATGTAAATTAAGCTTCTTGGTAAGTTTTAAACCAGAATCCAACACTGTTATGACCCTCATTGTTACTTCAGTCCTGCAAATTTTCTTCTTGTCTGGTCTTGGAGGTTCCCCTGTGCTTCAAACTGCCTGCAGAGTAATAACAGCTTCGCATGGGACAGAACCATGTGGTCCATTTCTTTCTCTCTGCCATTCATAATGTTATACCCTTGATAGTGTTTCAAGTCATTTGAAAACGCTGGCTGTGACCCGTATGGATGAGGGAGGGTTATATGTTGTTTTCACAGGTACAAGAGCAAATTTGTCCTTTTCCTAAGAGAATTGCCATTGAACTGCATGCTACGTTTAATGAAAGCTCTCCTCCCCTTGAGATCTACAATCTCTACTTCAATATATATTTAAAAGAGCTTTCAGTTACTGGGATATATATCTTTCCTTTTCATACACCTGGGTCAGAACAGAGATCCATCTACCTATGGCTGTGTTGGCATCTTCTGTTGTAGCTCTCTGTAAATCCCTAGTTCTCATTTATAGCCAGTGATTCTGTGGGTGGATGGTATGTGATGTATCAGATTTTTTGGGGGGGTGGGAAAGGGGGGTGAAAGAAGGAGGTGCTTTTGGTTTTTTTGAGACAGATTCAATATGTTTCGCCCTCACATATCCATGAGCACTGAGTCACTACTCTTGCACTTGGTCGCACTGACCATCCACCCTTCAGTTTATTTCACTCATGTTTTACAGTCTGTTAAAAATAGCTTTGCTTTAGTTTATTATTCAATATTACTTACTCCCTCCCTCCCACCCACCCACCTTGAAGCCCTTCTTAATGATTAACTAAATTTATCTAACCCTAATAGTGTAATAGCTGTAGGTGCTTCATCTACTGCTGCAATTCAATTCAGATTTGACTGAGGGTTTGGGTACTGGCTGTTCTGGATTTCACATTGCCTTTGATGTTCTTTCCCACTTCAACTAGAGGGACCAGCTGCCAAACCTTATTTCACCCTCCAGGAGACTTCTCCTGTTTCAATATAAAAAAATTGTTTGGTTGATGGAACAGCAGCATGAGTATGACATAATCTAACATTAATACTACTGAGGACCACATGCAACCTTGGATCAGCTGTGCCATAAAACAATAAGATACTCAAAGGGAAGAGTACCTAAAGTATTATCCTATTGCTATTTCATAATTAGCAATAATAAGAGGCCTTGTACATGCCAGAATTTGTCTGTGATTCCTGAATAAAATCCAAGCTGCTGTGTTCTTGGAAGAATAATTATAAATACAGCCCCCACCCATGTCACATTAGATCTTAATGCTCTACTTAAAATGAATTGAAAGAGGGCTGACTCACTGTAAATTCACCACAAGGAGAGGGGGCAAAGGAAAAAGTTCTCATTTTATGAGTCAGCTTGATTGTCACTAAATTTAATCACTGTTGAAAGACAAGCACCAGAGGGAATGAGGAAGCGGAACAAAAACTGATATTTACTTTTCTATCCTCCATTGATCATGTCAAGTGTACTGCTCCCATGTTAACCAGTGCCTTAATGTGTAGCATTGTCTATAGAGTATGTCACTTTTATATCCACATCCCTCTTTATGGTGTTGGTATGTCCCACTTTACTTATCTGGAAGCAGGTGGAAAGTCTAACTGACAGTGATAGATAAGCCCCAGATCTGCCTCTAGGAAGCATAGAGCAGCAGTTTACCTCAAGCTTCCTGTCCCTCTTTTTCTTTCCCTCTGGCAAAAAAAACTAAAGATCAGATGGAGAAAGGAAGGGAAGAAAAAGTTTGCCACAAAAAACTGCTTCCTTCTCAGGAACAGTAAATTCCAGGCTGGCTTTCCAGTGATTAACCCTCCTTCTCAAGCAACAGCTCTGCAGAACTACTTTTCCCCCCATTCTTCTAGATGCCCCAGACTGTGGTGTCAGGGAATCGAGTGAACCCAACACCACAATCACTGCCACCTCCCTTTAGTTCAGAATCCAGATGCCACCATTGCAGGCCATCCTACCTACAGGATCCTCAGAGCCGGGATATTTTAGGCCTTCTAAGCCTTTGGATACTCCTAGCTGGGTTTCCTAGTCTACACTAATAGCAGTGACAACACCTACTTGCAGGGGACTTTCCAGGCCTGCTGACAGTTGCAGTGCATAATAAACCCACGTAAGGTCATTTGAATACATTTAGTTTTGCTATTTTCCCTTTATAGTCAAGTTACATTTATCTTCTTTTGTTTGGGTTTTTCTTTGACTGCGAGAAGAATTTTAAACCTTAAGAAAATGTCACTCTGAAAATAAAAACTTGAGAAGTGTAGGTCCTTCTGCTTTTAATACACTTTTTGAAGTTGATCAGATTTCAAAAGGTTGCTGTCTCTTTAAAGCGGGGGTGGGGGGTGGGGGGGAATAGGTTGTGTTTTAAGCTGTTTCATGCCAAAGCAACAAACATGCTTGCAGGATCCATGAGTGAAGTGGAGTTTCAACAGTTATTTTGGAAGCATAAGTGTCTCAGACTCAAACCTCCCATGTTTGACCATTAAGGCTCTCAAACAGCGGCAGCATTAATTATCTATAGCGAGGACTAGAATGTAATCAATTATGGAAGCCAACATGAACAAAATGTACCAGAACTGGTTTTCTATAAATGACTGTACAAAGTGCACTATAGCCATTAATTACTGTGAATGTCTTCTATTAATGTATTGACTAAATAGGTTACATTGATTTATACCTTCCAAAGAGTTACAGCAGTGGTTTTGCCCTTTAAGGCATTTGTTGAATGTATACACATTTCAGTCACCATTCAACAAACAAGACACTTAGACATTAGGAAAACACTTCCAGGTTTTACATGCATCCCTTTGCTGTGCATGCAGAATGGCTCAATGTGTGATATGGCCCAGAAAACTACTTTGAATACAGGTAAGTATGTATTAGTCTCAAACCAAAACACACATTGATTTGGCTATTTGAGGCCAACATGTAGATATGCAGAGAACACTTACCTACATTATCATTGGCTCCCCCATGTAATCAGATAACTGGTTTCACCAATTACTCCTGACAAAAATGGAACATTTATAAAAGAAATATCTTCACCTTTTAGAAGTTACTCTTAAAATGTACTTGTTGGTCTCAGCCATAGTGGAGAACAGATGTTACAATATACAACTGTACTCAGTGACTGAAGGATGCTCAGTATAGAGGGTGTTATAGTAGGCAGTCCATTCTTGCTCACATTTATCCTGTGAGTAACAGTTAATTTACCTTAAAAAGGGTGAGCTCAGCAACCAGTTAATCAAAGGAAAGGTTCTTCTCTTCCTGTATATGGGTAATCAGATCAACATTTTCAGAATTCAGATGCCAAATCAGTGGAAGGAGCAGCTTTAGCAATGAGATATCCTTTAATAGAGCTTCCGCAGCCTATGAGCATTTCTGCCACAAATGGCACAATACAGTCATTCAAATATATAGTCAGAGAGTATTTCCCTCTTGTATACAACAGAAGGTTCAATTCCTTCATTCTGCTTTCCTGGTAGGTGAATTCCTCATAGTCCAGCATGAAGGGAAAATGCCATATATGAACACGCTTCTTCAGGAGCTTGGCAATAATGTAGAGTGTCTATCATCCAATGAAAACACTTCACTTCCTTACAGAATTAACTTTTGCTTTTATTCTGTCCAAGTTAAGTCTTCCCATGACTAGTTTAAGGCTAATTTAAAAAATGGGTTTTTTTCCCCCAAGTCTTTCATTTGTTATGGCAAACATCACACACTAATAAGTTTCTCTTTCAAACTCACTGTCTCGGATGATGTTGGCTGAATTTTTGTGGTGTCTTGTCGAGGTAATCCATACAGGTATATAGAAATACATACAAGGAGAGCACCAAGAGAAAAGCTTACAGCTGGAAGGAAACAAAACATTGTTTAAACACTCAGCTCCAAATGAGAACAAAAATAATAAAATTTTCATGGGAGACTTAACCGAGAAAGTTACGTTCTACTATTCCAACATCCTCCTTAATTTATACAACTCTAAAGGACAGGTCAATGGTCATCCTGTTAATTTGTAGAATCTAGTATGTTTTGACAGTGAAAACTGATCATTTACCAGCCCCAGCAAACTTCATAACATTTCTATTAGTCATATTGTGAAGGTTAGAAGAGCAAGTCTGAAACAGACATCCTACAGTTCTGTATTTGTTCTTCCTTAATGACTGCTGGAAACCATTTGTTCAAAACAAACTCATACTTGGCATCTAATCAAAAATATTTTGTAACTGGAATTGTGTATAAAGTGTTAGCACAGTTTGCTTTTCCAAATCTATACTGACTTGAGTACTATTACTGACAATTAAGTTCTCTCCAGTGCATTTTCTAGTGTTTTGTCCAGTCTAGTTTTAAAGATGACAGTCAAATTTCCACCACTCACCCTGGGGCACTGTTCCACAGCCCATTAGATCTAGCTCTTGGGTAGCTTTTCAATTAATACAAAGTTCCCTTTCAAGTTTCACCTCATTAGTAATATCACTCCCCACATTATTAAGTTCTTCTACCATAGTCTCATCCCATCTCTGCCTCTTCCTGCCATGCAAATGTAACATTAGACAGAATTCTGACTGCAGTGAAGGATGCAGTGTAGATGTAGCCGTGTCAGTCCCAGAACATTAGACACACAAGGTAGGCGAGGTAATGTTTTTTACTGAACCAGCTTCTGTTGGTGAGAGAGACAAGCTTTCGAGCTATACAGGTCAGTTCTGTATGGCTTGAAAGCTTGTCTCTCACCAACAGAAGTTGGTCCAATTAAAGATATTACCCTTCTTGTCTCTGCAGTGAAGGATGTAAGATATGTCCTTAAACCACTAAGCTCTTTCCCTCCGGAATGCTCATTGTAAAGTCACAAACCTGGTATTTGCCCGACACATGCTCGCTGATCATGGCACAGTGTAAACAAGAGGGTAACAGTTATTACAGCACTGTATATAACAACTACCGTGGACATGGCATTGCTCTTTCATAAAAAATTGAGACGTTAACTTAGGACTGGCTCAGAGTTTGTGAATGCTGCATAAAAATAGTGTAGCGGTCCCTTCATTAGCTAGTGTCAGCAACTCGGAACACCTGCCAGAGACAAGTAATACTAATTTTTGCATTAGCCAGAGGATCAGAAATTGACACAAAGGAGCTACATAAAATGGAAAAGTTCCAGCCTCTGATTATATGAAAATTAAAGTTTTTGATATTCAGCTTTTTTCCATAGCAAGTGGGGGTTGTGGGGGCATATCTGAATCCCCTCCAGAAACACAAAGTATAGTATTACTAAGACACTTAAGATGGTAGTATCTAGGAAACACCATGCTATAACACAGCTGGAGCAGTAGCTAATGGTACCTAACCCTACAGTAGACTAAGTTATCACAACATGCACTGTAACCACCCTACTCAGGAGGATGAAACAAGGACATGACATCACTTCAAAAATTAGCCAAAAACAACTTACTTATCTGTAAACCAAACAGCATCACCGATGCAACCGTAGAAAGGACAATGGCTGCTGCTGCAGAAAACCCTTTCATAATGTTGTCTGTGTATTTAACAACAACAGAAGTGTAGAGGCCTCCAACACTGGCAAGGACTGGGAAGCAAATAAGATTCTTATTACTAAAGTGTTGGTGTAAAAATAATTTGTTTAGCTCTAACAGTGTATACATTCTTTGTACTATGATCTGATCTTGCTATCCTGTAATTTTAAAAAAATCACACACAGCAAAGCAGATTGTCTAAATAGCATCTAGCAGAAAATACATGACTAGAATTATTATGGATGTTTAACTCGTTAGTTAAGGTTGTGTTGAAAAAGCAGTTATTTGATTTTATAAGGAAATAAACTAATTTACTACAGGGGTCCTGGTCTTGACTGAATTTGAATGTTTTAAATGAATCGGCTGGGAAGCAACATGACTGATAACTAGAACTGAAAGATACTTACGGATGACAAACACGACATAATATGTGTAGCCATAGAAAAATCCTTTCTCAAGAACTTGAGCTCCTTCTGACATGTAGACACCAATTAAAGTCACCACAATCCCAGACAAGTACAGCTGAATGTTCCTTACCCACAAGGAAGTATCGGAACTCTTTAATACCTTCTCAAAATAGACTCCTGAAAAGAGAGAGTTCAATAAAGGTGAATGCAGAAATCACTCTTAAAGATTTTCAAAGGTTTAAGGCCTGAAGGGATCATTATATCATCTAGTCGACCAACTGTCTATCACAAACCAGTTCATCCAGTTATCAGTATATTGAGTCCAATAGCTTGCTTGACCAGAGCATATTTTCCAGAAAGTCATACAGTCTTGATATGACATCAAGAGATGGAGAATCCACCACTTCCCTTGGTAGTTTGTTTCAACAGCTAATCACCCACACTGTTTAAAAAAAAAAAAAAATTGTCCCATTTCTGATTTGAATTTGTCTGGCCTTAGCTTCTATCCATTGGTTCTTGTTCTGCCTTTCTCTGCTCAATGTAGGACCTCTTTAGTACCCACTGTTGTCTTCCCATGAAGGTAATTACATACTGTAATCAGGTCACCTCAATCTTTTAACTAAGGTAAACAGATTGAGACACAAAGAGCTCACCACAAAGCATTTTTTCCAGCACTTGAATAATTTTTTATTCTAGATTAAATCTATACTAGATTTATAACTTTGTATTTGGCTATAGTCAAGTGCATTTTGTTTTAGCTGGCCCAGTTTACCAAGCAATCCAGATCACTTTGTGTGACTGCCCAGTCCTCATAATTATTTACCCACTCCATCAGTCTTTGTCATCTCAATTTTTTTAAGTAACTTCCCGACCACTGATGAAAATGTTGAACAACATCAGCCTAATACCAATCCTTGCAGAATTCCACTAGAAACCCCCTAATTCAATGATGATCCCCATTGACAACTATTTTGAGGTATGCTAGTTAGTCAGTTCTTAATCCCTTTAATTTGTGCTCTGATATTGTATAGTGCCACTTTTTTAAGGAGAATGTTGAGTGGTTCTAATACTTTTGTAAAGTGTTTGACGCAGTATTACATCTGTGGAATTACCTTTATTCAACCAAATGTGTAATCTCATCAATAAATTAAATCCATTTAACAAGACCAGTTTTCCATAAAACCACAATAACGGGCATCTTAATTCTTTATTAACTGAAACCTCTATCAGTTTTTCCATAATCATGACTGGGGTTGATGGCAGGCTAACCAGCCTACAGATACCTAGGTCACCCCAACTGTCCTTTTCTGAATATTGGCACAACAGTACTCTTCCAGTCTTGTAGAATTTTCTTTGTATTCCAAGATTTATTAAAAATTAACACCAGTGGGCTGGAGATCTCCTCAGCAAACTCGGTTAGGACTCGTAGGTGCTAGTTATCCAGAACTGCTCTTTTTAAAGTGTTATCCCTAGTAGTTGTTGTCTAATATACTCTTTAGTTATTAATGGTCTGGAAAGTACTTGATCATCCCTGATATGAGTACATTAACCTACTTCTTTCCGTATACAGAACAAAAATATTTATTGAACACTTGTGCCTTTTCGGCATTAACAATTTTAGCATCTTCACCTAATAATGGGCTATACCATTGTTAAGATTTCTTTCACTCATAATATAGTGGACAAAATTTGTTATTATCCTTTCCCTTACAGCCATGGATTTTCCTGTCTTCAGCTTCCTGTATCAATTTTCTTGCTTCATAACTTCTAACTTATGCTGATTGCTATCTCTTACCCTTTTCCATTTGTTATATATTGTTTTTATTCCTAGTTGCTGCCTCCATGTCACCACTGACCCAGGATGGAATGGGAGACTGAAGAGAAATGGAAAGAGAAAGTGCCTGTCTATCAGAAATGAGGGTCGCAACTTGCAACAGCACTAGACACCCACAACTCCACCTGACTTCAGTGAGAGCAACAGCTGCTTTACTTCTCTGACAATCAGGGCTTTGCTACTAGTTTACTGATGACTATAATTAGTGTTTAAGACCATCATAATTTAAAAAAATACAAAAAACACAGCAAATATGTACGACACATACAGTGGCTACAGAGCAGATTTATTACTGCATATGTGTAAAGACAAAAAATTAAACTGGAAAATTGGACATTATTGCACAGATATATTCTGTAAGAGCAGAGCAAAGGAAAAAAACAAAAAGTCTGCAATTGAAACAGTAGTTGTTAAAGTCACAGTGGTCTCATTGTTCTGTTTTCTACCCACAGAGACCTAGTCATTGCAAGCAAGTTGGAAAACTAGGTCTCTCACATACTGAATCATTTTTTAATCAACTGCCCAAGTAGCAGCTTTGGATGTCAACAGGACATAAATGTTACCATCTCGGAAGAACACAACTGTCTGAGGTTGCTTTCCAAACTAATGATGTAATATTTGAGATTTTTATAAATACAAAATATCTGAACATACACAAAAAGCACAAATCAACTGGGCAATGTTACTTGGTGTAATGAAGTGGACAGCATCCCGGAGAAGCTATTCTTGATACAGATTGGAATTATTAAAAAGATATTCCGTCAATGCATATTGGGCAAAACCATTTTGATAGGACCTCTGGATCCCCAGCTGCTATTATCACAGTAGCAATATTTTCAAAGAAAGCTTTTTTCCATCTTCATGTTGCTAGGAGATTCCAACTGTTTTTCAGATGTGAACTTTGCTAGACAAGAGCAATGCACTCTCCATGATCAGCCCTGCATTTTGCATTAGCATCAGTTGTCTTATTGAGTGGTTATTTTCACTGGCAGTGGCAGTATGTGATGCTAGTGCACTGGGATCTACAGTGACTGCATTTTGGTTTCTGGGTGGAACCTATTATTGTTTTGAACCTTTAAAGCCCAAAATGGCTTTAGATCTGCCTAGATCTTTCCCTATGCTACATTGCAATAATTGTGGACAGGGGAGGTACATCATGCTGGAGCCCTCTTGGTATAAAAGAGAGGGGTCCTCAACTCTGAAGACTCCCCCACTCTAGTCCTAAATGATTGAATTTGTTGACCTTCAGGATAGGCTGCCAAGGCCCATTTATTTACCCAACTTATTGGAGATGGAACAGAATAGCATGATAAAGACTGGGATAAGTGGGGAAGAGAATGCTGGTTGGGCTTGATTAATTGTAATGGGTAACATTTTGGCTTCAGGTTGAGGAACAGCTGCTGACTTTATTTTTTATTTGCATTTTTAACCCTTTGGAGAAGACTGCTAGAGTCCTAGATAGGCACTTTGGGGTGTGGGGGTCTATTATAAATAAGGCTATTTTTGTGATCTTTTCAAAAGGAATTCGTTTTTTATGAATAGAACAATAAGCACATTAGTTAATGCACCTGTAGCAACCAAAGAAGCCTCACAGGAAGCTTTATGTGGTAAGAACTAGAAGTGTTGGAAGTGATAATTCTTTGTTCATAATCAATTATTCTGCTGAAAAAAATCTAGCATGTTTTACAACTAATTACTCAATCAACCGTAAATTTAAAGCCAAAAAAGCATTCCTCCTGAACCTTTTAATCAAGTTCTTAAAATTTTATGCAGTAGAAAACAACTGCAATTATCCTTTAATGGCAGCTCTCTTTCCCCCCCTCCCCTTGTTCTATGGCTCCTGCAGTGGTGAAAGGATAAAAGACAGCAAGCACTCCTACTCTGGAAAGACTCAATTTTTATAGCATTTCTGTGTTTCCTGCTTCTCCTCTTACCATCTCAAAATTACACCTGATCCCTCTGCATCTCATTTACTTTCAAATGCACCAGTGGGATTAGGGGAAGGGCTTATTCCAGAAGCTGAACCATCATAAAAATTGAAAGAAGGTCCATTTCACACCTGGAATGTGAATCTTTTATTTTTTTAAATCTTAAGGGAGCTTTCACACCAAAGCAAACTTAGAAAAAGTTTTTATTTAAAAAATTATACTAAGTCATTTTCTAGTTTTTCTGTAGTGTGGCTATTTATATTTGAACAAGGGCTCTTCCTTTCACAGGCCAGCCTCTCCTGTTTAAACCAGCCTTGAAATCAAAACCATCTGTTTGTAAGGTCACTATATTTTGCAATTTAAATGTTGTGATGTCACAAATCCAGCCTTACAAGCACAGGAAATAAAAGGAAAATAAGGGCAGAGGGGGATGAAGTCCTTGTTTAACTCTTCAATAATCTTGTTAATCAACAAACATAGTTAAATTAAGTAATATATGAGTTGTGAGATGTTTTAGTTTTCCCTATGATGACAGGTCCTGGTCTCTTTTAAAAGAAATTGCATACAGAAATGTTTTACCTGCAAATCCTGAACATAATACAGCAATAGCTATAGCGCCAAACCCTAACAATGGATTCTGCTCCATCTGCAACAAGAATCAAACAAAAGAGGTAGCAGGTTAGTTATATCACTAGAGCAATTTACAATAATTATTTCCAGAAGCCAATTTGTTAAGAAGGCCACATATTAGCATTTTATTACAACATGAAAATGTGTTAGGTTACAGTAAGGAACCGTTTCTTAGCCAGAGCTGCCCTACAACTTAGCTAGCTCTCATTCACAGATGCTGAACTATGGAGTTTGATTTGCCAAGTATATTTTATTAACCTTAGACGTATTCAGACACACAAGTCAAATGACAATGGCAAATCACCAACACTATCTCACAGCTTTTCTATCACAAGAGGTTTCTTTATTTCCTCTAATCTTGTAATAACTTTTTACACTCATATAGTTCATCTGCAGATCTTGAAGTATTTTATAAAGATTAACCCTTAACCCCCTTGTGAGGCAGCATTAGTATTAAGCAGAGTGTCATTATATTTCAGTTTACTAGAATGGTTATGGCCAGTCTTTTAATTTGCACGCCTATAGGAAGGCATCTAATTAAGTGACCTTTTCGGAGGGGCTGAGCACCTACAACAACCATGGTAAAGGAAGGCACTTTATCTGCCTAAAGTATAGATTTAGGTACCTAACATTATGCACACAACTTTAAAGATGTTGGTCTAAGTGACTTGCTCATGCTCACATAAGACATTAGTAGAACTAGGAATGAAATGTAGCTCTCTGGAGACAGTTTGGCCTAGTGGATCAACCACTGGACTGGGACCAAGAAAATCTGTGTTCTATTCCCAGCTCTGCCACTGGTATGCTAGGTAACTGGGCAAGCCACTTCACCTCTCTGTGATGCACCTGGTACACCATTATTACAAATATCTCACAGGCAGCGTGCAGCGAAATATGCAGGTACAGAGGCTTGAGGCAGCCTGCTGTTTCAGATGAAGTGTCCAGAGAAGGTATCTAAGCAATAAGGCTTACCTGTACTTTTGTAGCCTGAGCAGGTTTCCACTGAACAAGTGTGACTCCACCACACAACATAAAGACAGAGAACCACTGTAATTTATTGAGGGAACGGTTTAACATTAAGACTGTACATAAGGCTGTGCAAGGGATCTTCAACTGATATGTCACCTAAAGAAAGGGAAATGACAAATAGCATATGCTTACATAAACACCATCAAAACCACAACAGATAGTTGAGTTCAGAATTCTATGCACTGACATCAGTATATGATACTGCATACTCAGATATTAATTCCGTGCATCATTCTGGGCTAAATTTTATTTTCAATTACAACAATGTGAATCTAGAATGATTGCATGGCAGTTAGTGGATTTACTCTTTATTTACACTGATCTAACAGCATAATTTGGCTTTTAGTGCTCATGCTGGATACTATACAGTAAATGAGGCAGAGATGCATTCACACGATAGTGGAGAATTTAACTTTTATAAAAGCATTTTAGTTATTTACTACAATTTAAAAAAAATTGGGTTGATAGCACACAATACAACTGCAAGCTATCTCCCTCCTCACTTCCATTTAATCAGGGTGGATAAAAAAATGATTTTTTTCAAAAAATTTTAAAATCCGATTTTTTTATTTAAATCGATTTTTAAGTTTTTTTTTTTTAAATCAAAACACCAAATTTCTCTCATTTAAAAAATAAGTTACGATTAAATCTCATCACAAATATGCTAAACTTACACTTACAGTCTGATAAAAATGAATTAATGACTCTAATCTGTCCAGCCTAACTACCAGCTCTTGCTTCTTGAAAGTTCTGGGCTTTCAGTTTCTGTTTCTCAGCAAACTAAAGTCACATGTGCAAAGAAAAAGACAGCCTGGGATAGGATTGTTGTTGTTCTGTGCTTATGTGGTGGTGGAGCTGGGCCAAGCAAGGCAGAGGAGTTAGTTAAGACATTGTCTTAAAGGCACAGAAAATATTTTCATCGTTTTGTATTATTCACTCAATGCTGCAAACGTGGCAAAGATGAGAAGATACTTAGAGGAAGAAACGAAAGGATGCTCCTTAATAACATATTGCTGCAGTGCCCATTTAATGCATCTTTTAGCCAAAGACTTAAGTGCGTCTTCTCCAGGAGTAAAAGAAAATGTTGTTGAAGTTGCAAAATATTTCCGTAACAACCATTTTGCTTCACCTTCACTGAAGAGAGCAGGAGGATCCAAACTAATTCTCCCTCAAGATTTTCAATGGAATTCTGTGGTTGATTGTTGAAAACAATTTAAGAACTGGACTATTTTCATAAAACTTTGTGAAGAAAACCGTGATAAAATAGATGGAAGTATCTCATCCAAAGTATCTAACATTTTATTAAAGAGGAATGTAGAGGATATGCTCCGTATATTGAAGCATATATCCATAGCCTTAAACAAACGTCAGAGAAATCGTTGCTGCATTGCTGATGCTGTTGAAATTTGGAAGGCACTTCAAGAGACATTGAAGAAAGAAACACCTCACTAGAAAGTTAAACTGCAGGCAATAAAGAAGCGAATGGATCAAGCACTACACCTCATTTTCTTGCGAACATTCTCGACCCCAGATATAAAGGTAGACGCCTAACTTCTGAAGATGATGATGGTGCCATGGCATGGTATCTCAAAATCACTCCTCAATTATGCCAGTCATAATACATTTCAGGACTGGAGTAGAACCCTTTAAACAGCACACGTTTACTGATGATGTTTTGAACAAAGTCACTCCCCTGAATTGGTGGAAATCATTAGCCAGGCACCTTGAAACAGAGTTCCTTCAGTTGCTAAGTCAACTTTTCACAGCAGTAGCTTCCTCTGCAGGCACAGAGAGAATATTTTCATCATTTGGTATTATTCACTCAAAGCTAAGAAATCGACGGGGAGATGAAAAAGCAGGAAAACTCATATTTCTGTTTCAGTCTATGAATAAAAGTGACAGTGGGAGTGGGGAAGATGAGAGCTAGTTGTAGAAGTTTTAAGGACAGCGTACATTTAATGTTGTGATGACTTGCCTGTTAGAGTTAATAAAATTTGAAAATTGAAAAGAGTTTAAGGACAGCCGTCAGCTGGCAACTCAGGAGACTGCTGCAATTGCAAATGTGAAACATTTATGTAACATTTAAGATTTAGTTTAATAAAATATAAGCGCTATTGTGTTTGTGTGTGTGATTTAGTTCTTATCATTCCTAATGTACTGCTGCTGCATCTGCAGCTTGACACAGGTAATGAGTATTATGTACTATTTCGTAAATTAATAAAAATCAAGTTATGTAAAAAATTACACAAAGTATACCCTCCTAGATGTTGTAAAATGCTGTACTGAGTTGTAAACTAACTTTTAGTTTTAGTGATCAGATTTGCACCATTGTTTAAGAAATATGTGAAGAAGTATCAGTGGGAAACTTGAAATAATGATTTTCTTGGTGATTTAAATCATGATTTAAATTGCCTTGATTTAAATCAATCAATCAATCTACCCTGGTTTTAATAAGCTATTTAAACAAATATTGCAGCCCTTCTCCATTCACTGCACATCACCCAATTTGGGCACTGAAAGAGTACGTTTTTGTGTAATTAGAGTATTTTAATATATGCACAAAGAGGTAAGCTTAAATTTGGTATTTCCTGATTTTCAAGTACTTTACTTTGCAACCTTTGCATTTGCACTTCATAATCAACCATAACTCTGACTCATAAGACAAACATACACATCACTAATCTTCTATGTGAAAATACAGAAAGAAAATGCAAAGGTTGCAAATTAAAGTACTTGAAAATCAGGAAATACCAAATTTAAGCTTATCCCTTTGTGCATATATTAAAATACTCTTAATTACACAAAAACAATGGCAAGACTGTTTTTAAAGGACTTCCAAAATTCATGCCTTGTTCATATGCACTTGATGTTCATTGGCTCCTGCTACTTGCATATTGCAAGAATGTGATAATTAGCTTTTTAAAGTGTGGCTACACATAATGCCACAGGATGCCAATAATAAATCACTGTTTACAAGAGACTTGGGATATTTTTTACACTTTACTAATGCAACCACCAATTTTCACATAAATGTGTAAATTACAGTTTATATAAACCTACAAAGATTCCGGACATTGCATTTTCTTACATAACATGCCATAACCCCCCATCCTCTTATTTAGATACTTCCTAAGAACTTGTCTTTACTTCAAGACACTCAATCATAAGAGAAAAAAATAGATTTCCTGGTGTAAGTTAACTACAGCATTTCCTGCCTCTGAGCATCTTGTCACTCAGTGTCTGTCCAGTTTGTGTCTTTTAATGAGCACTTTTCAGCGCTTGAATAATAATAAAAAATAGTTTTCAAAGGTGTTAAAAGGCACTAAACCAGACAAAACTAAAACCTGAAAATGAGTAAAAATAGGGATTCTGTGTTTTGGGTCATAATCATAATAATGCCGGTTACCTGGTAGACTGCTGCATCCAAATTGCTAAGAGCCAAGAAAGCCATGTTGTTTTGGACTGCATACACCACAGATGGAACACTTAATTTTAGCAATTCTTTAGGGCTGCCTAATAGATTTTCTCTTAAAGATGTCATCAACCTACCCAGGCTTCCAGTTTCTCTGCAAAATAAAAGGTTTTAGCACAACTATATTTGATGACTCATTTACAGTGAGAAATTTGAACAGAATCCTTTGGAAGGACTTTAAAACCGTGCTTTTAATAAACAGTTGAAATCTTCTATTAATTTAAAAATTAGACAGTAAATCAATTAGGTTCCCAGCAAGTACAAATCGTTAAGGGTCAGGAGCAGATTTTGGAATGATAAAGGTAAGATGCATTAACACATGACAGTCTCAGCAACAGGTTGGCCCTAAATAACATTAGTTGATCAGCCCAATGTTTAGAGCACTAAGCATACACAGACTGGGACAAAGAGTTGCTCTTTCTTGCTACTATTATTGGACTCCTCTCAAATTTCTTTTGTGATTTTTCAAATCTCCTGCAGCTTCTGGGTGAGATTCTGAGTTGTACCTTTACGAGGTTCAGCACAGAACTCACAGCCCAGGGGAAGGAGGGGCAACCGTTGCTTTAAGATACCTTTGCACCCTACTGATTCTAAGTTGTTCCACCTCCTGTGTAATTTACAAAGTGAATTAAGGTAAATCAAATTAAGGCCACTTTCATTCTGAATGTGTGTCTATACAGGGTTTAATGCAGTTTAATTAATCTGCTTTAAATTTACATTTAAATTAATTCAGATTAACCTTCTTGAAAGTCCCTATGTCATCGACAAGCCCTCAGTCAGACCTGGAGAGCCCCTCTTCCCTCCTGTACCTGTACTCTGCCCTTCCAAATACTACTACAGGCAAGCAGTGTTCAGCAGAGCTGTGGTGCCAAAAGTACAGGAATGGATGCTACAGGTCAGCATTACACAGCCTGTTTATGCTGTATATAGAGTGACAAAATGTTACATGAGCATCTAATATAATAGAAGATGAAGTTTCTTGGTATTATTGCTCAAACAGCACATCACATTGCCTGGCATTGTAGATCCATAGCAGGAAGATTTCTGTTTTAAAAGAATTAGTGTAATGCAGATGAAGTTTAACAGTTAGAATAAATGTGGAAAAATGCGATACAAAAGTCTGACCTTTCATAAGATGTTATCCCACAATATATCACACATTTTGTTTGTTAAAGGTAGGCTGTTAAATAAGAAAAACATGGATAAAATTGCACCTAGCTTTGTTCAATTCTAATACTATTGCACAATAATGTACTTATGCATGAATGATCAAGTCCAAAGTATTATACTGCTTGGCTAGTCACTCAAAGTTAAATTATAAGAGGAACCAAAATTAGACAGTGGTTGTATTTCAGCAAAGTTACTAATGTAAATGCTTAAACAAAGCATCCCACTTAAAGGAAGGATCTCTTGTGAGTACCAACCACTTCACTACGGAAGAAAAAAATTGTGGTTTGCTTTACAATTTAGGAGTAATCTTACTACCCACACACTCCCATCCCCCAAAATGACCTAAAATGCCAGGATTTTGTGTTAAGATGAAGGGAGCACAACATACTTATTACAGCTGAATTTGCTTTCTTTTGTACTTTGAAGACAGTTGATTTTTCTTTAGCTGACATTGTCTCGATTTAGTTCTGTTTCGTTGGATAGGTGTTTTCTAGTTTATATATGTGCAGACAGAGGCTGAAATAGTTACTATTTATACACAGTAAAAAAACAACTGCAACTGAAATACTTGGTAAGTGTAATGGCCAGACTACTGAAATGTAACTAACAACTCAACAAGGCACATGCCAAACTCTAATTCTGCTTGTTATATTTCCCTTTCCTCCATCTGTTTCATCCAGATTGTATTTAAGAGTAGGAATTTCTCTTCATCTATCTCTGAGGTGCCGGAGAAATTTTTGGAGATGGGGGCAGAGGAGACATGGTGGCAGGGGCCTGGTGGTTAAACAGAGTTTTCACGTACTTCTGACATTTGGCATCGAATTTAATCGATGACAAATAAATGATGCTCCTGTTCTCAAAAACGAGAGTAGGAGTTGTGTTTGAAGGGCAATTGTTTTGATTATTCACACTCGCTATTTGACTATTTTTGAATATTACAGCCTCATATATGCAGCCCTTCTATGACACCTCTTATTTGTCTGGGGCAGGAGAAAATACAAAACAAAAATATTAAAGTTAAATTAGACACTATGAACACACCTAGATAGATTTAACACTATGCACATAGTGTCAGGGACGTTCAAATTGACCCCAGTTGACTGGCTCCTGGTCCTATCACGCATCCAGCCCATACAGATTAGAAGAGTTGCCCAGACATCTTGCTTTCTTAACCATGTCAATGCAAACATGAGGATCCCATTGCACAATGACCTGCAGAACCCGCCAAAAACAAGACTAAAATCCTGCAACCCTTTATGGAACCGCATCAAGACCTTTACACTCAGCTTCAATGTTGAGGCTCAGTGGAGAGCCACATGGAGTGTTTCGACAGCTTAGAACAAACAGCTCATCGTTGATCCTGCCAAGGAACCAGCAGGTTCTGATTTATGTCAGAAAGACTGGTGCAGATTGAATCTCATGGGAGATGTGGACAAACCCTCTTTAAATGGAAAATGAGGCACACATATATGTGACTGTAGTCACCAGTCACAAACAATGGAGCACATGATATCTGACTTCCCCTTCCACTTTTTCGCCAGGGGCCAGAAGCACATTCACAGTAGCTCACTACTATGACAATGTGCTGACTATCAAATCTAGATATAAATTTGTAATCATTGCTGCCTACTCAAGCCATGCAAAAGAAGATAGATTTTAAAAGGGTGGAAATTAAAAAGTTAATAAAGAAACTTTGTCCTGAAGTCACAACACCGACACAAGGAGTACAAAGATCTCACAACAGATCTTAATCACACCTGCTGCAAAACCAGGGCACATATGAGAAATTAAGTGTTCTGGCTTGAATTCAACATCCTTCTTGCTTCCGTAAGTTTAACTTGGAAACTTGTTTTTTTTCCATGGGACCGGATATGTGAAAGATACATATGATAATCAAACCTGTGATATGTACATGATTCATTTGTTCAAAAAATGTAATCCAAAATAAAACTAGAGTGCAAGTTAATTTGGCTTTCCTAGTCCCAACTCTAAGAAGCTATGAATCATTTGGGAATCTGAACAAATTACTAATTCAGTGTTTAGATGGCCAGGAGTATGCCAGATTCATTTCATTCCCATAATTACAGGCAAAGTAAATAATTACACAGCTTAAACTATAATAAGTCTCCATTTCAAAAGGCAGAGTCATTTGTCTTTATTCAAAGCTTAAAGTAATGTTTTATACTTGAACATACAATGCCAAAAATGTAAAAACATTAAAGAACTCCTGCAAGAATACTTAAGGATATAAATTCTGTATTGGAACAGAACCTTGGTTTATCTTAGTTGGTGTCCTGTACTTTAACAGTAATCAGCACTGGCTGCTTCTGACAAAGGCACAAAATGCACGTTACACTGGTGCTGATCCAAAGGCTAGACTACAGAGGCTCTTATAATCTCCATAATCCTTTACCATGGATGTATCCATTTATCTTTCACTCCTACTGAAATATTAAGATTTCTGTGGAATTATTTTGAGTAACGTTATTAGTGGGAATACTAGTTTTTTACACAAATACACACAAAGTTTTAGAAAGAGCCAAGACCTCATCTACACTAAGCTCTGAAGATTCAGTATTTTGCATCTAATCCATTTTGAAACAACTCCAAAGCACATACATTTAAAAACTGCAAATGGACATACCTGAATATTGTGAGGTTTACAGAAGTGATTTAGATAAGAAACCAAAGTTCACAAGTTCTGACATGCTTTAAACTGATCCTTTCACAACATTATTCTGTCCAGCTTCACAACTAACGCATATAAAAAGAGAGCTAGCTGTGACTCTCATGTCTGTGTAGATGTGTGTGTACGTATGTATGTATATCTGCATGTGTGTGTGAAGAAGAATAAGAATGCTAACCGCTACTGGAACTAGACTCATACTTACTTGGCCAAAATACCCACGCTTAGGAATAACTTGATAACTTCTGTGATGCACACAGCTGTGGTTACAAAATAGAGTTCTGTTTCTGCTGTCCTTGTGTATCGTAAAGCTACAGTGTACGTTGCAGCCACCAGAGTCATCACCGTCAAGCAGTACAATTTAAACAGTAAACTGACATTCTCTGAAAGACAAAAATATAACTCAGTAAGGAACATCAAATGGACAGAGAGCAACTTACTAGTATAGTTACAGCAACTCAGTATGATTCTCATTCTAAACTAAGAATACAACTAAGCGTTTGTAAAGCAGTAGGGCAATCTCAAATGCACTGTAGTAGCATACAGTAGTTCCACAACGATTCCATTGCAATATCTAACAATTCTAAATTGGAGCCTCAAAGATTCTATCCAAGAAAGGAATGTACAGATATGTTTGATTTCATTTGGGTTCCTTTACCAAAGAATCCCACTGATCTAAAAAGAGTATAAATCACACACTGATATTTACCTATGCATTAATTTATATTCCACTATTCTCTTTGTGTCTCTACAATTTATGTACAACCTGTGGCCGATGGCCGGCTTCCCTCTAGTGGATCTCGTGCTTCACTCCCATTGGGGGCCAGGAAGGTGCCTGTCACCCTGTCTTCACTGGGGTAGGGACCCGGGCCCACCCGCTCCTCCAGGTCCCAGCCCAGGGGCCCTATGAACAGCAGCTGCAGACTACTGGCTCTGTATTTTAGAGCCGCAGCCTCCTCCCCTGGGCTACTTTCCCCCCCTCAGTCCTGCTGGCCCTTGCCGGGCTCAGTACCTTCTTTGGGGTTCCTCCGCTCTTCCACACTTGGCTACTCTGATCTGCTCCTTCGCTCCGCTCCACACTTGGCTACTCCGGTTTACTGCTCCGCTCCGCTCCACACAGCACAACACCTCTACTTCCTCCAGCTTATGCACTGTGTGTTTGGGGTGGAGTCCTTTTATGGAGCACCTGGCTGATCCCTAATTGGCCTCAGCTGGCTCCTAATTGTCCCCTCATGATTCCAATTAGGCTGCAGGGAATAAAGCCCTGATTATCCTGGGGCTGATATACCTCCCTTCCTATACTCTCCTGCCACCCTCTGCCCTTGATATATCACAAACCACTTACTGTGAACTATAATTAGTCCTCTGCATATAATAGGTTAATAAAATCATATGTGGAGAAAGTTGATCAGACTCTCAGTATAGCAACAGCAAAAGGCTCTACACAAAGCGGCAAAAATGGCAGGTTTAAGATATTGGAAAAGGAGAGGAAAAGAAGAGAAACTCAATAGCAGACAATAGCATCAATCCAGGGAAGACTTACAAATGGAAGCTTATTTCCCAACCATCTTATACACTGTTCTGCTGATAGTACACAAGGAAGGTCCCATTACATGGTAATGGCACTGGAAGTAAATAGTAAATCCGTACACTAAGACAGAATGACAATTTTGAAATCTGTTTGTCACTCCAAAGCCTAGAAGGTCCGTAGAATCAGTGTGATGTGATGGAAATAGCTACAAGCATGAATGAGAGCTGTTTTTGTTCAAGATATCACCAGGTTCAATCGTAAGAACAGCCATACTGGGTCGGTCCAATGGTCCATATGGCCCAATATCCTATCTTCATACAGTGGCCAATACCAGGTGCTTCAGAGGGAATGAACAGAACAGGTAATCATTAAGTGATCCATCCCATCACCCATTCCCAGCTTCTGACAAATAGAGGCTAGGGACACTTCAGGGCATGGTTTTGCATTCCTGCCCATCCTGGCTAATAGCCATTGAGGGACCTATCTTCCATGGACTTATCTAGTTCTTTTTTTAACCCTGTTATAGTCTTGGCCTTCACAACATCATCTGGCAAAGAGTTCCACAGGTTGACTGCATGTTGTGTGAAGAAATACTTGCTTTTTTCATTTTAAACCTCCTGCCTATTAATTTCATTTAGTGATGCCCTAGATTTTGTGTTATGAGGAGTAAATAACACTTATTTACTTTCTCAACACCAGTCATGATTGTATAGACCTCTATCATGTCCCTCCTTAGTCATCTCTTTTCCAAGCTGAATAGTCAGTTTTACTAATCTCTCCTCGTATGGAAGCTGTTCCATACCTCTAATAATTTTTGTTATCCTTTTCTGTAACTTTTCCAATTCCAATATATCTTTTTTGAGATGGAGCAACCAGATCTGCACACGGTATTCAAGATGTGGACGTACCATGTATTTATAAAGAGGCAACATGATATTTTCTGTGTTATTATCTATCCCTTTCCTAATGATTCCCAACATTGTTAGCTTTTTTGACTGCCGCTGCACAGTAAGTGGATTTTTTCAGAGAACTATTTACAGTGACTCCAAGATCTCTTTCTTGAGTGGTAACAGCTCATGTAGACCCCATCATTTTATATGTATAGTTGGGTTGTGCATTACTTTGTATTTATCAGCATTGAATTTCCTCTGACATTCTGTTGCCCAGACACCCAGTTTTGTGACATCACTGGGCCCTGTGAAAACCAGATTCAATGCTGGACTCCGGCTGGAATGTGACAGTTGATTAGAGAAGGTGGGACTAATGGTTATGTGGGGGTAACAAAGAGATGGTCATGCCTCCAGCTGGGAGCAGCTCTGTACACAAACTGGGCAACATGTACTAACACCATCACTGTACACTACAACACCGAATACAGAAACAAGAGTCCTCATTTTTGGCTTTTTGTTTATACACCTGACTTTACAAATTACTCCTGTGAGACTGCACAGACCTTCAACTACTAGTATATGAAATAAATTACTGGGGTAGGTAAGAATATAAATGAGTTCAGGAGACATGTTTTCTGCTTTTTGTCTGACTTGTACTGTGGTTCCCCTCATTCTAGCCAAATCATACCCTTGCACTTCTGCAGAAAATAGGTAAATGAGTAGAAGCAGGTATTTACTGTCAGACACAAGCAGCCAAAGCTCTGCTGTGACTGTGGTGGTTGCCTGATATGTCTACACAGTAGAAGCAGAATTGTTGTATGTGCCTACCAAAACTCCCTCAGCTCAGCCTCCCCGTATGTGGAAGTAGTGTACATACCACATGCACCACAGCATGGGTGACAAGAGGGCTACAGAAGCTTCCTTTAGTAGACTCTCCACTGCAAGACCAATTGCCAGTGTGGCAGGATGAGGCCAGGAACATGACCAAAATGCAGGATAGCTCTCTTTCACAATGACACTGAAGGTATTGTTTGGGTAATAGCATCCCTAATGGAATCAGAACACCTCTGCAAGTGAGATTTGTAAATTAACTAACATGCAGGCTGGGTGATTGCCTGTGTCTGCAACAACGGATCAAAGAGGTTACTGAGCTACACATAGAATGGCTTTTTTCTTTTTAATATTTGGTGACAAAGTGGAGTGACAGTTTTAACAATTTTAAATCCAGAGGACATGACTTACTATATTAAAACAGTTTTGAAATAGGTCAAATTTTTTGTCAAATCAACAAACACGTAGGTGCATTCCTTATGTATGAAGTACGTGCAAAGTCCTGTGTTTCTGATACTATGTTGTAATAATGCAGCCTAGCTACAACTCTAAAAATATAATTTCTAAAGCTGTCTGATCGAACAAATCAATACTAATTCTTTTCTTATGGTTATCATAAAGATGTGACAAATCTTTGTTAGTTGTATAACGTGGCGTTATCCCTGTTTTACGCATGCAGTTCAATTCTAGCAGTGAAGACGAACAAACTACCTATTCTGAAGTAGTTTCAACTCTGTGAAACTGAGATTGATTTCACTGACTTCAATGGAGTTACACAAGGGACGAATTTGACCCAAGTTGTCTCTCAGATGCAAGAAGTGCTTGTGTGTTTTAGGCTCCTCACATTTCTTATGCAAACACAACATTATTGTTTGCAGTACTCTTTCAATCTCTCAATGGTGACCAAGAGAACTGTTTGAGAGAAGGGATGGAGGGGAAGATGAAATTCCAAGATCTTGGAATTTCCTGTTAGAATGTACTAATAGTAGTAGCTCACTGCAACCAAAAGTAGTGTGGAAAGACTTTTTAACTGTGTATATGAATTATAACTGACAATATTGAAACATAAAAATTTGAGAGAGTAAGGTTTTTAATTATATAAAACAAGTGGTTTTGGTTTTCCAACACAGTATCTCCAAACTGAAGGCTTAGGAGAAAATCTCTTCATGCATTCTTTCTCTGATCATTTTTACAATTTCTGTGGCATTTCCTCCTTTCTGCCATTTTGGTTTGATTTGATTCAAATCTCTGTTTAATTAAAAGCATTTCTCTAGTAGTATTTTAATGCCATATTTTGCATGGGACCTTTAAAAAGTCCAGAATCTAAAATTTTTCATGATTCAGAAATGCCTCTAGAACTCTTAGCCATTGCATTAACACATCATCTAGTAATGTTTTACAGTTGGATTCTGCCACATTTGCTCAGGTTGAGTGGTATCTTATTCTGAAAGTAGCCCTGTTTACTTCAATAAGATACTGTTCAACATGAGAAAGCATGGCAGAATCTGGCCCTTAACATAACGATACTGACCTCCTCTGTAAAATGTTTTGAGATATACTAATGAAATGCACTATAAAAGAGTTACACATTACTACTAATAAATAAAACCTTCTGTAAAATCTGTACGCAGTTACTGAAATGTGACGTTGTCATGGAGGACACAATGCATATATGTAGATACCCAAGCTGACAAACTTGAGTAAAATTTCATTGTGCGCTCTACAGTTTCTGTAGTTTAATTTGCTTCTACTCTTTTGAAGAAGTGTAGTTTGATCTATACAAATTTACTATTCTCTGTTAATTACTGAATGAATATTGTATATTCACTGCAGGTGAATTGATAATTATTTGGGTATTCCTTATTCATCCTGTACCTTGGTTTGTTTGTTTTAAGGGATTGATACCTTTCATTGTGTAACATTTCTATAAAGTACACACATACATCCTGCTGCTGCAATCATTTAAATGAACTACATCCTTGAAGAGAGAAAACCTCATAGACTTCTTTATGCAATTTCAAAGGGCGTTAGGACTAACATTCAGATTTTGCAACAAACAGATGATTTACAAGGTATAAACAAAGTTTTCATGACATTATTAAGAGTTTTCTTGAGAATATGCAAGTGGACAAGGACCAGAAAGCAATCATCAATCAGTTTAGTTTCATTGTCTACACTAATGGTTCTCAATCTATTTATCATTGTGGGCTGCATCCACAAGATACATATACTAGGTGTATGGCCCTTGAGGTGGAGGATGTTACATGGGCTGTAGCTGTGTGCTGACTGGGCTGCAAGTGGCCCATGGGTTGAGAACCGCTGGTCTACACGGAATGAAATGCAAAACAGACAACGGCCCAAGGGGGAAAAGTACCTTTGAAAAGGTTTCCTAGTCTAAGGCTGTCACTAACTAAGATAAAATGTTAGTTTTAAGTTAGTAACAACCCTACCTATCCGTGCCCCCCTCACCCATTGACCCTCAACCCACACCCTCCCCCGCACCCAACCCCTTAGCCTGCCTCCAGGGCGCCCCCACAGCCCGACGCAGCCTATTAACCCCCTCCCCCTACAGCCCCCATTAGCCCCTCTCACCTGCCCCCACAGCCCTCCGCCTCCTCCAGCCTGACCCAGCCCCCTCCCCTCCCCTCCCCATAGCGCGACCCAATCCCGCCAATAACGCCCCCTCACATCCCCCTCCACACTCTACCCGACCCCCCCTCCAGCCGAGCGCCCGCACCCTGTCAGGGAGCTGCCCGGTCGCGCCCCCTCTTCCCCCCTCCGATCATTAGTCGCGCCCGCGGCAGCAGCAGCCCCTGCAGGACGGGCAGCTCCGACTCCGGGCACGGAGGGGAGGCCGGCGCCGCGCCGCCCCGGCGCTATCTTGTGCGGGGCCGCCTCAGCCAGCCCCCTCCCGTCCCGCCTGTCTCACTCACCTTTCGGAGGCGCCATGGTGCCCGCGCCGCAGCCGCGCAGAAGTGTGCGGCCCGGCCAGCCTCTGAGCCGGCGCCAACCCGGCACCACCCCCTCCGCTCCTCCCATGCGCCATAGAGAGTGGCGGTGGCCGGCGAGAGCGGCCCGCTCAACTGCGCCGCCATAGAGCCTGGGGCCTGCCTACGCCGAGTGCGTCCCCCGCGCGTGGGTTTGTGCGACGGGCCGGAAGTTCCTCTGCCTCGGTGCCAGCACTGCAGGTCCAGCACTGTTTGCCCCGGTACGCCCCGGGGATTCCATTCCGCTGGCCCACCAGCGGGGCCGTCGGGTGTTAGTTCCTACCTGCCTGGGCGCAGAGCGGGCCCCGGGGCGGGCTGGGTGAAATCTTGTCTACATGAGAACGTTACGCCACGTTTCCTTCAGGTGTGATCCCAGGCTGGGGCAGAGCACCGCCGGTGGGGTGGGCACTTTTACTCCGGTTGCCGTGGTCTAGGTTAACTGGATACGTGCTAAGCAGAAACAAGCCAGACTCAAATCTCAGTAACGTCCACAGCCTTTTACAGCAGTTCACAAAACCAGTTTCAA